>NC_064626.1:209054497-209679497 GCF_023864275.1 Schistocerca cancellata
TCTGCTAAATCGCAAGCAAAGGTATGTGAAATACAGGGTGGTCATAAAGTCTCCATCCATACCCAAAATCCATTGCATGCATTTACAAGGATTGGAACTTAAATAGTGGCAACTATTTATTCACAACCGATACAAAAGAGTTACATGTTTGCACCTGCTACTGTCCTTTAAGGTAGTCACCAGCGGTGTGTAGAACCCATTGTCAGCGATGTGAATGGCGTAGTATACCGTTAGCAGAACCTGTTCTGTTGATGGTACGAATGGAGCGGTCTACTGCCTGTCGAATCTCTGGAACAGTTCTGATGCGAATTTTTGGACAACATGGTTGTGGAGATGAAGCAGCGATTAGTATGATTAATCAAAAACAGCCTTAATCGCATTTATTATTATTATACCGCCAACCGGTTTCAATCCGACGCAGGGGTCATCTTCTGGGCGTTTACACTGTGAAATTATGGATATCCGTCAGAAAGATTCCATTATACAACAGCTAAAATTACGTAAATTTAAAATATGTTACCCATTGGTCGACTGCTGGTGGTGTCACTCCTGTCTACATAACGGCAGGAAACTATGCGAGACTAACCCTTCGTATGGGCTTAAATAGTGTGCTGAGTTCACGTGATTAGACGGCAACACCCCCAGCGGCGATCAACGGCATTTAATACATTTTATAATATGTAATTACTAGTGACCTTGGTTTAACATAAATTTACGTGACAGTAAATAATAGAAGGACCGTCTATTCATGTGACCTCAGCACACTATTTGAGCCCATACGAAGGGTTAGTCTCGAATAGTTTCCTGCCGTTATGTAGACAGGAGTGACACCACCAGCAGTCGACCAATGGGAAACATATTTTAAATTTACGTAATTTTAGCTGCTGTATAATGGAATCTTTCTGACGGATATCTACAATTTCACAGTGTAAACGCCCAGAAGATGACCCCTAAGTCAGGTTGAAACCAGTTGGCGGTATAATAATAATAAATGCGATTAAGTTTTTGAATAATTATTTCTGAAGCGAATGCCACGAAGTCACAAGGACTTAAGTCCGTGGAGTATGGTGGATGGTACAGTACTTCCCAGTCCCATCAACCAAACAGAGCAGCCACAGCTTGCGCTGTATGCGCCTGCGCATTGTCGTGCAAAATGATGGATGGGTTGCGCAGAAAGCGTCGCCGCTTCTTTCGCAAAGCTGGTCACAGGTGATGCTCCAAAAACGAACAGTAATACCGGGCATTGACGGTCTCCCGTGGAGCAACGTAATGCGTTAGGATAACACCATCACAGTCGTATACGAGAATCACCATAACTTTAGACCGCTCCGTTCGCACCATCAACAGAACAGGCTCTGCTAACGGTATACCATGCCTTCCTCATCGCTGGCAACGGGTTCTACACAACGCTGCTGACTATTTTGAAGGACAGTAACAGGTGCAAACATGTGTCTCTTTTGTATCGGTTGTGAATAAATAGTTGCAGCTATTTAAGTTCCAACCCTCGTACATAATATATCAATATATAACTGGTAGAACCCGATCTCGGGGAAGATCAGTTTGGATTCCGTAGAAATATTCGAACACGTGAGGCAATACTGACCCTACGACTTATCTTAGAAGCTAGATTAAGGAAAGGCAAACCTACGTTTCTAGCATTTGTAGACTTAGAGAAAGCTTTTGACAATGTTGATTGGAATACGCTCTTTCAAATTCTGAAGGTGGCAGGGGTAAAATACAGGGAGCGAAAGGCTATTTGCCATTTCTACAGAAACCAGATGGCAGTTATAAGAGTCGAGGTACATGAAAGGGAAGCAGTGGTTGGGATGGGAGTGAGACAGGGTTGTAGCCTCTCCCCGATGTTATTCAATCTGTATATTGAGCAAGCAGTGAAGGAAACAAGAGAAAAATTCGGAGTAGGTATTAAAATCCATGGAAAAGAAATAAAAACTTTGAGGTTCGCCGATGACATTGTAATTCGGTCAGCAAAGGACTTAGAAGAGCAGTTGAACGGAATGGATAGTGTCTTGAAAGGAGGATATAAGATGAACATCAACAAAAGCAAAATGAGGGTAATGGAATGTAGTCGAATTAAGTCGGGTGATGTTGAGGGTATTAGATTAGGAAATGAGACACTTAAAGTTGTTAAGGAGTTTTGGTATTTGGGGAGCAAAATAACTGATGATGATCGAAGTAGAGAGGATATAAAAATGTAGACTGGCAATGGCAAGGAAAGCGTTTCTGAAGAAGAGAAATTTTTTAACATCGAGTATAGATTTAAGAGTCAGGAAGTCGTTTCTGAAAGTATTTGTATTGAGTGTAGCCATGTATGGAAGTGAAACATGGACGATAACTAGTCTGGACAAGAAGAGAATAGGAGCTTTCGAAATGTGGTGCTACAGAAGAATGCTGAAGATAAGATGGGTCGATCATATAACTAATGAGGAGCTATTGAATAAGATTGAGGAGAAGAGAAGTTTGTGGCACAACTTGACCAGAAGAAGGGATCGGTTGGTAGGACATGTTCTGAGGCATCAAGGGATCACCAATTTAGTATTGGAGGGCAGCGTGGAGGGTAAAAATCGTAGAGGGAGACCAGGAGATGAATACACTAAACAGATACAGAAGGATGTAGGTTGCAGTAGGTACTGGGAGATGAAGAAGCTTGCACAGGATAGAGTAGCATGGAGAGCTGCATCAAACCAGTCTCAGGACTGAAGACCACAACAACAACAGCAACATAATCCGTTTGTGTGGTAACGTGGCCTTATTCACTTATTTATTTATTTCACAAAAGTAAATCTGAAAAACCAGCGCGAACAAGAACAAACATCTTGTTAATTATGAAACTTCCTGGCAGATTAAAACTGTGTGCCCGACCGAGACTCGAACTCGGGACCTTTGCCTTTCGCGGGCAAGTGCTCTACCATCTGAGCTACCGAAGCACGACTCACGCCCGGTACTCACAGCTTTACTTCTGCCAGTACCTCGTCTCCTACCTTCCAAACTTTACAGAAGCTCTCAGCGCACACTCCGCTGCAGAGTGAAAATCTCATTCTGGAAACATCCCCCAGGCTGTGGCTAAGCCATGTCTCCGCAATATCCTTTCTTTCAGGAGTGCTAGTTCTGCAAGATTCGCAGGAGACCTTCTGTAAAGTTTGGAAGGTAGGAGACGAGGTACTGGCAGAAGTAAAGCTGTGAGTACCGGGCGTGAGTCGTGCTTCGGTAGCTCAGATGGTAGAGCACTTGCCCGCGAAAGGCAAAAGTCCCGAGTTCGAGTCTCGGTCGGGCACACAGTTTTAATCTGCCAGGAAGTTTCATATCAGCGCACACTCCACTGCAGAGTGAAAATCTCATTCTGGAAACATCCCCCAGGCTGTGGCTAAGCCATGTCTCCGCAATATCCTTTCTTTCAGGAGTGCTAGTTCTGCAAGGTTCGCAGGAGAGCTTCTGTAAAGTTTGGAAGGTAGGAGACGAGGTACTGGCAGAAGTAAAGCTGTGAGCACCGGGCGTGAGTCGTGCTTCGGTAGCTCAGATGGTAGAGCACTTGCCCGCGAAAGGCAAAGGTCCCGAGTTCGAGTCTCGGTCGGGCACACAGTTTTAATCTGCCAGGAAGTTTCATATCAGCGCACACTCCGCTGCAGAGTGAAAATCTCAATCTTGTTAATTGTCAATAAGTTCCAAAGAACTTGAAAAGTTGCCGATGAATCTCGTGCTTGGAGCCGTTCTATATCACAAGATGCTGTTCAGCGACTCAGAGAAGCAATCGAAAGGGGTCCGAGTGAGGCAACTCGTCGTTTAAACAACAAGTTAGATGTGCCAAAATCAATGACAATCAGCTGTCTCACAAATTAGACCACAAAGATTCCGCAACTCGGCACGCTGCACGTTACGATGCGATAGGAGCTGCACGCAACGAACACCTTATGCATCGCATTTTGTTTACTGATGAAACCAAATTCCACATCTGTGGAGAAGTTGAGAAACAGAACTGCCACATATGGGGAAACGAACCACCTCACATTACCATTAAATGTCAAAGAGAAATTACTGGAAACGCAGCTTCAGCAAGAAGACACAGCTGACACTGTTGTGTTCCGTCAGGGCTGCGCACCCCCTCTTTTTGCCCTCATAGTAAAAGAACACCTAAATTGAAGGTTCGCCGACGGGTGGGTAGCAGAGATCCTGCAAGACTGTGGCCATCGCTTTCACCTGATTCGACACCGTTGGTATTATTTTGTTGGACATGAAGTCAAGTACGTACAAAGCTAAGGTAAGGGATTGCCAGAATCTAAATGCTCCAGTCCAGCATGCAGCAGCGTGTATTTCACAAGGTATGCTTGAAAATGTACTCAGGTCTGCTCTTCAACGAAGCGAGAGAAGCGAGTAATATCTCAAAACGGTCGGAGGCAATGTTAAAGTGTGATGAACATTAATACTGACAGTGAACATACATGCTTATTATGTAAATGTATCCATTAGTTTTTGGAAACGGATCGAGTTTTTATGACCACCCTCAGTAATAATCGTAGTGATTACTACTCTTGCCGAGCTAGGCGGCGCGTGAAACTCATGAAGCCCGTGTTCGCTGTGAATGATTAACACGGTCCTATTGCAAGTGCGCTCAGGTTGAACACAGACAGACAAGCCACGCATCATAACCTCACAGTACAGCAGAGGGGTTGGGTTGTTTGGGGGAAGAGACCAAACAGCGAGGTCATCGGTCTCGTCGGATTGGGAAAGGACAGGGAAAGAAGTCGGCCGTGCCCTTTCAAAGGAACCATCCCGGCATTTGCCTGAAGCGATTTAGGGAAATCACGGGAAACCTAAATCAGGATGGCCGGATGCGGTATTGAACCGGCGTCCTCCCGAATACCAGTCCAGTGTGCAGTACAGCAGAAAGGCAACCAGTGGCATCCGCCTCTAACTCACGACCTCCAACAAGTGAAAGCAATAGAGTGCCCTCTTCAGACTCACTTCCCCGCATTCTCAGCGAGGCGGGCTGTGAGTTGTTTAGCCGACATAGCCGGAACTCAAAGAACACTTTCTGAATACCTCACATTTTAAGTTGTTTGGAATCGATACTAGGTATAGAACTGCATCTTTGCACTAATCCTGCGGTAACTAGAACAAGAAATAACTGAATTGTAAAAATAACAAATTAAATATTAAAAGTTGCAACGTAACAGCCAACTTTCAACCTCACGTATGATTTCCTTCCACATCTTGCTACAATTCGAGCTTCTCTGCGTCTCTAATCATCCCGTCCTCAACGGGACATTAAATCCTAACGTTGCATCCATCTTCTCATAAACAAGACGTTGTTACGACCAATTCTAGAATCGAAAGTACTTTATATAGCTTTTAGGTACATAAATAATTTCTTTGTGGAACAAACATACGCTACTTAATGAATATGATTTTATTGGATGATTTTTTTTCACTCACACTTCTAGCATTAAGTTGAGCTACATAAACTACGGAAAAAATTTCAGACAAGCTTTAAGTAGAAATTCTGGTAAAAACATCGTACGTACTGGATGTTCACTTAAGATTCATTGAATCATAATTTTTGTATCGTTATGCATTGTATTTAGGCAGTGGCAGTCACTGTATAGTCTACTAATAGTATTATCACACAAGAAACGGGCTCAGTAAGTGTAAAACTACAGACGCAACGATGTGGCGCAGTTTTAACGCATAGTTCGCGCGTTTGGAAGGGATGTGTTAAGTAAACAGTCAAACGAAACACGTATTGCAAAGCTAGGCTAGAGGCACTCGCATAGCAGTACCAGTAACGACGAAAGTCATTTTATTATACCGTAGTAATAGAGTTTGTCAAAATCGCAACAAAACTAAAATACACATGACAATTTTTTTTCTTCAATCAGAATTTTTGCATCGATGATCGTATGTGACAGATTAAAATGGCGTGTCGCACTGGTATTTGTACCTCTATCCTTTTGTGGACAGTGTGCTCCCAATTATGTCATTTGAGCATGCCACATGGTCCCACACTGACATGAAGAATAAAATAATAAAAATAAAATATCTGTATAAAGATGGACTGCCAACGGCCTTGCCGCAGTGGTAACACCGGTGCCCGTCAGATCACCGAAGTTAAGCGCTGTCGGGCTGAACTAGCAGTTGGATGGGTGACCAGTTGAATGGGGGCTGGCCGAGGTGGCCGTGCAGTTCTAGGCGCTTCAGTCCGGAACCCCGCGACTGCTACGGTCGCAGGTTCGAATCCTGCCTCGGGCTTGGATGTGTATGATGTCCTTAGGTTAGTTAGGTCTAGGGGTAGCGTCTTTGATTCATAATCAAAACGTGGCGTGGCTAGGACTTGGATGGGTGACCATCCGGTCTGCCGAGCGCTGTTGGCAAGCGAGGTGCACTCAGCACTTGTGAGGCAAACTGAGGAGCTACTTGATTGAGAAGTAGCGGCTTCGGTCTCGGAAACTGATCTACGGCCGGTAGAGCGGTGTGCTGACCACATGCCCCTCCATATCCGCATCCAGGATGACGCAGCGGCCAGTCGGTACCTTTGGGCCTTCATGACCTGTGCGGGAGGAGTTTAGTTTAGTTTTTATGAAGATGGACTTACAAATAGTAAAATAATCTTCGTTCGTCACATATGAAATCTTCTAAATCTTACTGTCAGTATTAGGTCTGTAGTCATTTCACCGGTGTTTCGGATAGTCCGAATCCTGTTAGCTGACATGTATTTGTGGGAATACGAGAGTGGTCCATTCTAGCTGAGACGTAATTAATCAATACTGACCTGTGGCACTTGATATAAGTCTAGTGCATTTTTCACATTTTTTCATAAAGTCGAACATCTTCACAGCATCTATGTGTTGAACGGCTCCCTCCTGCCCAAACTACGCGCCTATCAATGGCACTGACCGCTCGATTGTAGTAACTTCCTTGACGGGTGAGTGGCGCTAGTATTCTCTTTGGCGGCGGGGATAAACAATCTTTGCCTTTTCTCTACCAGCGCCTGCACGAATTTACAGCGGCCAACATTCAGAGGTGCAGACTGGAAAGGCGTTGCAAAGTATTATGCACAAAGCTGATTTACTTTGCTGATTTTGTTGTTTTCTGTTGGTCTTAAGATCCACTAATCTCCATTCCGTCGCAATTTTTTTTTTAATTTTTAAGTCGAATGAACACACCACGAAGGAATTATCCGAACAGAGCGAAAATCCGTAGGTGTGATGTACATGTGCCGACAAACAAATGACTACAGTGTCATAAAAATTGAATGACTTTTTCAAGAGAAAGCTTCACAAATAACACGTTAGTTCACCTCTGGCCCTTACGCAAGCAGTTATTCAGCTTGGCATTGATTGATGTTCCACATCCTGGAGGACATCCTCATTACGGATCAATTGGAATGAAAGTAAATCTAATCTAATCTAATTTAATCTAATGATAGAATTGTTGGGTGTCCTCCTAGGGGATATCGTGCCAATTTTTGTCCAACTGGTGCGTTAGATTCTCCAAATCACGAATTGGTTGGAGGCCCTGCTCATAATGCTCCAAACTTTCTCTTTCGGGGAGAGGTCCGGCGACCTTGTTGGCCAAAGTTTGGCAAGCATGAAGACAATCAGTAGAAACTCTCACCGTGTGCGGAAGGACATTATTTTGCTGACATGTAAGTCTAGGACGACTTGCCATGAAGGGCAACAAAACGGGGCATAGAATATCTTCTACATACCGCTGTTGTGCAAGGGTGCCGAGGATGGCAATAAAAGAGGTCTTGCTATGAAATGAAATGAGACACCACACCATCATTCCTAATTGTCCGGCTGTAAGGAGAGCATCAGTCACGCTAGTATCCCACAGCTGTTCAGGGCGTCTCCAGACACGTCTTCTCTGTCATCGGGGTTCACTCCGAAGCGGGACTCATCACCGAGGACAATTCTACTTCAGTCAATGAGATTCCATGCCCCGATGCCCAGCGAAGCTTCTAACTGCATGCAATCAAAAGATACAGCCATATACGTCACGTATTTTGATACAAACTCAGTCGTCAATACCTACAGGTGAACTACCTACATAAAGTGTGACAATTATTGAACTATATGAAACAAACGTAAATTAATTACAAACTACGGCGTGCACACACTTTATTCAACATGTAAACGTCATTACGGATATTTAGATTTAGGTTATGACATGTTGGATACGCCTGCCATAATTGGTGATGATGTGGCGCAGACGAATATGCTCTTCAGTCCAGAGACTGGTTTGATGCAGCTCTCCATGCTACTCTATCCTGTGCAAGCTTCTTAATCTCCCAGTACCTACTGCAACCTACATTCTTCTGAAACTGCTCAGTGTATTCATCTCTTGGTCTCCCTCTACAATTTTTACCCTCCACGCTGCCCTCCAGTACTAAATTGGTGATCCCTTGATGCCTCAGAACATGTCCTACCAACCGATCCCTTCTTCTTGTCAAGTTGTGCCACAAACTTCTCTTCTCGCTAATTCTATTCAATACCTCCTCATTAGTTATGTGATCTACCCATCTAATCTTCAGCATTCTTCTGTACCGCCACATTTTGAAAGCTTCTATTCTCTTCTTGTCCAAACTACTTATCGTCCACGTATCACTTCCATACATGGCTACACGCCATACAAATAATTTCAGAAACGACTTCCTGACACTTAAATCTAGACTCGATGTTAACAAATTTCTCGTCTTCAGAAACGCTTTCCTTGCCATTGTCAGTCTACATTTTATATCCTCTCTACTTCGACCATCATCAGTTATTTTGCTCCCCAAATAGCAAAACTCCTATACTACTTTAAGTGTCTCATTTCCTAATCTAATTCCCTCAGTATCACCCGACTTGATTCGACTACATTCCATCATCCTCGTTTTGCTTTTGTTGATGTTCATCTTATATCCTCCTTTCAAGACACTGTCCATTCCGTTCAACTGCTCTTCCAAGTCCTTTACTATCTCTGACAGGATTACAATGTCATCGGCGAACCTCAAAGTTTTTATTTCTTCTCCATGGATTTTAATACCTACTCCAAATTTTTCTTTTGTTTCCTTTACTGCTTGCTCAATATATAGATTGAATAACATCGGGGAGAGGCTACAACCCTGTCTCACTCCCATCCCAGCCGCTGCTTCCCTTTCATGCCCCTCGACTCTTATAACTGCCATCTGGTTTCTGTACAAATTGTAAATAGCCTTTCGCTCCCTGTATTTTACCCCTGCCACCTTCAGAATTTGAAAGAGAGTATTCCAGTCATCATTGGTAAAAGCTTTCTCTAAGTCTACAAATGCTAGAAACGTAGGTTTGCCTTTCCTTAATCTATTTTCTAAGATATTTTCTATAATCTATTTTCTATAATCTATTTTCTGAGATAAGTCTTTAATATAGCCTCACAAAAAGGAGACGCCAGTGTTCAGATCCGGAGAATATGGCGGCCAATCGAGGCTCATTCCAGTGGCGTCTGGGTACCCCAGAGCCAGGATGCGGTCCCCAAAGTGGTATTCCTGAACAAACACTCTCCGCCTTCCATGAACCACATATTTTCGAAATCAGGGTCACTTTGGATAATGGGGATGAAATCGTCTTCCAAATCCTTGACGTATCGTTCGCTGGTCACCGTGCCATCAAGGAATATCGCACCGATTATCCCGTGACTGGACTTTGCACGCCACACAGTCACCCGTTGAGGGTGAAAAGACTTATCGGTCGCGAAATGCAGATTCTCAATCCCCCAAGTGCGTCAATCTTGCTTATTGACGAACCAATCCAAATAATTGTGGGTTTCGTCGCTGAAGCAAACCATACAATTCCCATCATACCCCTTGGCCAAGGTGCAGTTTCAACGCTCTAACGTACACCGTTCAGAAGTTATGACGATTTTATTTCATATCGCTCAATAACTGCCACCCTGTACGTATGGAGGCTCGAGGACTAGCGGTAAATTACGTGCCGGGCAACGGAGAGGTCACGCGATCGAATCACTGTCGGACAACGGATTTTTCATTCTCGGTGTTAACCTAGCCTTCACCCTTCAACGATGTGAGGAGTCGGCAGAAACAAAACGTGGCTCGAACTCCACGTAAACTGTGACTCCCCTTTCCGCGGTGGGATAACTAGGGTAGGTTAGAGACCTGCAACTCGCCGAAGCGGCGTCCAATAGAAAGACTTGCACCAGCCTCACGAAATTATTTTTGTCTATACGCGTAATTAAGTTTGTACGTAACCCTCAGAGCTCGTCTCCTACTCGCACTTCTCGGCTTGTATATCATAATTCTTACTAGATTATATCTAACATTCTACGCAGATCCGTGTTGTATGCGATTTCCACGGTTTTACCCATCTTTTTGTGTATTGTGAGGACGTATATCGCAAGCGCAATGAACGGGCTTATACAACACTTGGTTATCTAGATCCTAGTTCCGTAACATTTCTCACATAACTCGTAACTACCGGCCGCATCTCGTGGTTGTGCGGTAGCGTTCTCGCTTCCCACGCCCGGGTTCCCGGGTTCGATTCCCGGCGGGGTCAGGGATTTTCTCTGCCTCGTGATGGCTGAGGTGTTGTGTGCTGTCCTTAGGTTAGTTGGGTTTAAGTAGTTCTAAGTTCTAGGGGACTTATGACCACAGCAGTTGAGTCCCATAGTGCTCAGAGCCATTTGAACCATCGTAACTACCCACTGTTAACATGTTTATACTCTAATGAAGCCTCTCAGCTGGTCCATAAAATTATTGAATGCGTTCAATTAGCCCTTATCGAATCAAAAAGTAAACGTTCGAAATAAAAATTAATTATAAAAGTAATGTTAATAATAATTTGGCAGTATATGGAGGTTACGATACTTGTCACTGTATTTTGAATTTCCAGCTAGAATAGTGAAACTTCTGTATCAGATGCCAGATCTAAAAGAGGTAGTACGGTAGTTTTCCTATTTGCAGAACATACAAACTAAAACTAGATACATTATAATGTTAACTGCCTTTGCTCATCAGTTTGAATTTTGAACGACACCGTAAACATTATGTTACACAATGTTTTCGGCTATTTTTAATGACACGAGAAGGTAATTCCATTTCAGTGTTCCTCATCGGACGTCAGAGTGGACTAGAGTGCTCCATTTAGTTTAGTTCCTTATATGTCCCATGGGTCATATTCGCGACAACTCGTCGTGATGTGAGACTTGTCATTAGGATGACAAATGGGACACGTCTTCTCTGAAAGCATAGCTGTACTCTGGCCATTTACATAACTGTATTTTTTTAAACTTAATCTGCAACAAAAATATTGTAAATGTAACCCAACCATATACATATTATCTGCTCAGAAATTCATCTAAAGAGTACGAGATATCAAGCTGATTAGAACAATACCGGTAATTGTTACATGGCATTAAACCCCAAGACCCCATAATTATTAGCATGGTGCATAAATTCGTAGCGTTTTTGTTTTGCACGTTGGCATTCCGGCGGCCGTGGTGGCCGAGCGGTTCTCGGCGCTTCAGTCCGGAGCCGGGCTGCTGCTACGGTCGCTGGTTCGAATCCTGCCTCGGGCATGGCTGTGTGTGATGTCCTTAGTTAGGTTTAAGTAGTTCTAAGTCTAGATGACTGATGACCTCGGATGCTAAGTCCTGCAGTGCTTAGATCCATTTGAACCATTTGACATTCCGGTTGCTGTGAGTTTATTTATCGATTGTCATTTTTTAGTTGTAGTTCACTATTGCTATTTGAGATTACATATTGCCCTTTGGAGATAACGAGTGGAGCTGTGGGCGCTAGAAAATGGAGTGCCAAGTGGAGAAATCGTAACATTTCCGACATATTCTTTTGTTTGAGTTCAAAAGAGGCGTGACAGTAGCGGAAGCAGCTAGAAACATTTGCGCGGTGTATAGGGATAATGCCACTGGACTGAACAAGGCAAGAAACTTGTTTTCTCGTTTTTACATTAGTGACTCTCCACGTTAATCCACACTGTTCCACGTCAGTGTACTCCAGAAATGACAAATGTGATCATTACACCATCGAGCGGCATTTGTATGCAATGGGAAAGGTTCAAAGATAGGGTGTATGGTCACCACATCCTGTAAGCCAAAATTACAAAAACCAGTGGGTGTCATATGTGCATTTCTGCTTGCTCGTCATCGACTGGTTCGTGAACAGCACCCACAGATCCTATCCTGTAACGTTACTAGTGACGAGAAATCGTATCTTTATGCAAATACAAGAAAAAGAAAGGAATGGTTGAGCCCACACAAAGCAGTAACTGCCCGTACAAAGACCTGTGCGCATGTACAAAAGATAATGTCTTGCATCTGGTACAACTACTACTGTGTGGTACTACAGATTACTTCGCTGAGGTGTTGTCGCCACTGCTGACATTTATTAACAACAACTGAGGCGTCTTGCAGGCGCAGTTAAAAAACAACAACCGGGAAGACTGCGTAGTCAAAAGTATCCAGACACTTGGCTGAAAATGACTTACAAGTTCGTGGCGCTCTCCATCGGTAATGCTGGAATTCAATATGGTGTTGATCCACCCTTAGCCTTGATGACAGCTTCCACTCTCGCAGGCATACATTCAATGAGGTACTGAAAGGTTTCTTGGGGAATGACAGCCCATTCTTCACGGAGTGTTGCGCTGAGCACAGGTATCGATGTCGGACGGTGAGGCCTGACACGAAGTCAATTTTTCCAAAACATCCCAAAAGTATTCTATAGGATTCAGGTCAGGACTCTGTGCAGGCCAGTCCATTACAGAGATGTTATTCTCGTGTGACCACTTCGCCACAGGCCGTGCATTATGAACAGGTGGTCGATCCTGTTGAAACATGCAATCGCCATCTGGGAATTGCTCTTCAACAGTGTTAAGGAAGAAGGTGTTTAAAAAATCATTGTAGGCCTGTGCTGCGATATTGGCACGCAAAACAACAAAACACCATGAAAATCACGACCACACCATAACATCACCGCCTCCGATTTTACTGTTGGCACTACACACGTTGGCATATGACGTACACCGGGCATTCGCCATACCCACACCCTGGCATCGGATCGCCACATTGTGTACCGTGATTCGTCACTCCACACAACGTTTTTCCACTGTTCAATCGTCCAATGTTTACGTTCCTTACACAAAGCGAGGTGTCGTTTGGCATTTACCGGTGTGTAGTTTATGAACAGCCGCTCGACCATGAAATCTAAGTTTTTTCACCCCCCCCCCCCTCTGTCATAGTACTTGCAGTGGATCCTGATGCAGTTTAGAATGCCTGTGTGATGGTCTGGAGAGATGTCTACCTATTACACATTACGACCTCCTTCAACTGTCGGCCATCATTGTCAGACGAGGTCGGCCTGCACGCTTTTGTGCTGTACGTGTCCCTTCACATTTCCACTTCACTATCACATCGGAAACATTGGGCCTAGGGATTTTTAGGAGTGTGGAAATCTCGCGTACAGATATATGACACAAGTGACTCCCAATCACCTGACCACGTTCGAAGTCCATGAGTTCCGCGGAGCGCCGCCTTCTGCTCTTTCACCATGTCTAATGACTACTGAGGTCGCTGATATGTAGTACCTGGCAGTAGGTGGCAGTACAATGCACCCAATATGAAAAAAGTATGTTTTGGGGGTGTCCGGGTACTTTTGATCGCATAGTGTATGTCTGCGAGAATGGAAGCTGTCATCAAGGCTAAGGGTGGGCCAACACCATTTGAATTCCAGCATTATCGACAGAGGGCGCCACGAACTTGTAAGTCATTTTCAGCCAGGTGTCCGGATACTTTTGATCACATAGTGTACGTAGACTTATTCAGAGCGCATGAAACAAGACAAGAGAACTAACAATACCCGTGCATGGTTTATATAGTAGGATTTAGAAACAAATGTAGTCGCGTTAAATCCTCTTTGATTTCTCTGAAGCGCTACTTTGCTGCCTGCGACATTCGATGAGAGATTATACATCGATAATTTTAATTAAAACTTTGTCAATGCTATTAATTATTCCCGATGTTATCGATCACCTCTCCCCTATAAGGCTGATAACATTGTTCTTAATTAAAAGAGTGTTTATAACAGGCTTCGCTACAGTCAACACGTCCCGCCCTCTCCATTTCATGACACTACCGCTGGTCGGGTGTTCCGTAGCAATTGCCGGTCGTTCTGTAAAAATTGATAGTTTTTCCTTAGCAAGCGTCAGCTGTCCCTTAGCAATTGTCGTGTAGTGTAGTAGATTTCTGGGCAAGAAATACTGTGTCTAAGTGTGGAACTGCTACAGAAAACTATTCCACATGCCATCAGGGAAAGATAGTATGTAAAATAAACTAATTTTCTAAGGATGTTATCACCAATATCAGGTACAACGGATATTCTGCGTTGGAGAAAATCTATAATGTGTGATTTCCAATTTTAATTAAGATCAATATGGACATCCAGAATTTTTTAAAGTTACATTTCTCTCATGCTGTATTGTTATTGATGTTAGTGTATCTTGCCTTACACAGAATTGAATGAATTGTATTTTTTCTAAGTTATAAAAAAGAATATGGAAAGTAGTTACAGAGTCTCAGCACAGTTGGGGGTACTGTAACGAAAGCTCCCGCCCTCTATGCCGACGAGTGACTGCTTCTCTTCTGTTCGCAGGTTCCACATACGACCTCTTGGGTGTTGACTTCGCAGGTTGTGAAAAACCGCCGTGTCCTCTGGTGGCTGGTGCAACGATCAACGTCACCTCCACGTTCTACGCCAGTGAGTCGTATGTCTTCGCTTTATATTATTAATTTAATCTCAACAAAAACGTGGACACTACAGTGGGCGAAAAAGAATTTCTCAGCTAGTGCACAGAAATAACTCTTCGAATAGTAAAAAATTGTAATAATACTTTGCCTGACGAAAAAGCGAAGACCCAGAAGGGGAGGAGGAAATGGAATTTATGGTGTTATTTCAGTGATTACAAAATCGAATAAAATGACCCTAGAGTTTGGCAATATGAGTCCACATACCAACATGGCGTTGTACCTCCTGGATGCTGACACCGATTCGCTTGGGAAGTGTGTCTGTCTTACAGCCGTTATATCCTCTAGTGGAACTAGCTGGCCCACAACTGGTGTAACTGGTCCTTGACATACTGGATACTGGCTCTGGGATGGACCTGACGTCCAAGCTGGTCCCACACTTGACCTATCGAGTCATATCTGGATATCTTGATGGCCAGGACATTAGATCATAACGAAGATAGCTCATAGAGGCACGTGCCATGTGTGGACAATAACACATGAGGACGCGCCATTCGAAACGCAGTCGTTTGTCCTTCGGTGTTAGCGGCGACCTACGTAGGTGACTGTAATTCCTTAGTTCAGATGCTGCTAGCCTCTGACCAATGGTGCGGGAAGACACAGAATATTGCTGTGACTCCATTACTTGTTCTCGGATGGCACGGGCAAAAATAGTTAAGATGTGCATGGTGCACAATACGGTGATCCTCCACGGGGTGGTCGGACATAATCAACTCGAACCTTGGCGAGTACGCCTCCTCTCACGTTCAAAAGTTGTCCAAAATCGGATCGGTGCCACAACCGAATTAGGGCTGATGTTAAAACACCGATACATCGATATATTTCCACTGAATATCGATAATTATCGGGAATATTTCTTCCCCAAAATATCGATACCAAAATAAAATATCGATATTCTTGTTTCATATTATACCTTTTTCATTTTCGGCAAAAAAATGAAGTTGTTCTTTTGAAATTGTACTAGAACATAATTTACCCTCACTGTGTGAATTTTTTTTTCTTTTATTGAATTTCAATTCCCCCCGAAGGGGGCGGGCTGGCAGCAAATTAGTACGCTGCTCTACAGCCTACAGACTTTTTTAAAAACGGAAGAAGAAAAGAAACAAGAAAAAACAGGCGATAAAACGGTGACTTAAAGTGTAAAATGGCGGAAAATTGTGGAAAGTTAAAACAAAAAGAAAGGGGTTGGCAATGTTAATAAAATACTCAGGAATCAGACAAGTAACATAGTAGACACACAATTAAAAAAACATGGCGGCAGTCTGGTTACTGTTTGCAAGAGATAAAAAATCACACCCAGCGACAGTATGATGGCCCAAAAGACACACAACACGGAACACACACTGGAAAACACTCACTGTAAAACACTGCACGAAAATGTCGGCACAAAGATGATACTCCCTAGCCAAGGGCAGATGGGGGGGGGGGGCGGGGAGACCTGGAGGAGGGGGAAAACAATGAGGGAGGAGAGGAAAAAAACGAAAAGGGGGGGGAACCAAAGGACGGAGAGGACTCATAAGGGGGAGAGGGCCAGGGCAGACACGAGAGGGAATGGGAAATGGCAGAGGAGGGAAATGCAAAAGGACTCGGAGGGAGAGAAGGGGGGCAGAGAGAGGGGAGGTGGGGAAAAAAGAGGATGGGGAGAGGGAGCCCGGGAAAAGGACAGATGAAAGGAGGGGAAGTGAGGATCAGAGTTGATAGGAGGGATAAATGGAGGGAGAGAGGGCATCATCCGGGAGGGGGAGTTGATAGAAGCCACCTTGGGAAAGGAGATGGAGGGTAGGGGGGACACAACAGTGAAGACGTGGCAGTGGGCGGGGATGGGAGAGGAGAGGAGCAACCACTGTGTGAAGGACTCTTACTACATTTTGAGCTTTCATTACCTCCAGTCTTTCACCCTGCGTCGCGTTGTTGGGAATGTGTAGTGAAAGAAACTACTGAAATTCGGCTGTCCGACAATATTATAAACAGAGAAAAGCGGTATCCTTTAGATAAGAATTGAAACCCTGTTTTGTTTGACATTTAAAAACCAACGGTTTTTGGTTCGATCATCAAAAGGTGTCAACAGCGTCTGCTATCTATTTATCGTTTCCGCGAGTTTTCAGCACCGGTGCGCTAGAGGGCAGATACGTTCGCGCACGCGCGTTGAGCGTACAGGCGGTGTATAAACGAACCGCCGCTGCGAGTCTGGTATCAGTTCCGGCGATTTAGTGCGATGGTTCACTCAACTGAAGATGGCGGCCAGGTGGACAGTCAAAATATTGTCTCAAGATGGCGATATGTTCCGGCTGGAGATTTGATATGAATATCACCTGGTTGAATATTAAGTGCTATCCTAGTGACAGACATCATTGCCGAGGAACTGGAGTTATCTTGTCGAAAGATGGTGGGAGGAGTGTGGATTGGTAGTGACTTTGCTAATACTATCTTCAGCGAAATTTTGAAAGGCCGATCACGACAGTCTTGGCCAAAACTTTTGGTCCTATAAGTAAAAATGCACTGAAATTTCCAGGCCGAATAAAAAGGTACGCTGGACTGGGACTCCAATCGGAACCTTCCGTTTCGTGGATAATGTTCTTACCAGCTGAACTGTCCAGGCACGACGCACAATCCGTCCTTAAAGCTTCACTTCTGACAGAATCCCTCTTCAAATTTCACAGAACGTCTCCTGTGTATTCTACGGAGCTACGACTCCTGGAAGAAAGGACAATGCAGAGAAATGACTGACAAGGGAACATTCCCAAGTGTCAATAAACGAAATAAACGATCTTGTTGAAACTTGGCCGATCTTGAAACTGCCTCTTTAATTATTTTTACTAAAACTGATCTACAGAATTTTCTCTGACAAAGACATCTACATCTACATGATTACTCTGCAATTCACATTTAAGTGCTTGGCAGAGGGTTCACCGAACCACAATCATACTATCTCCCTACCATTCCACTCCCGAACAGCGCGCGCGAAAAACGAATACCTAAACCTTTCACCGAGCGAGGTGGCGCAGTGGTTAGCACACTGGACTCGCATTCGGGAGGACGACGGTTCAATCCCGTCTCCGGCCATCCTGATTTAGGTTTTCCGTGATTTTCCTAAATCGTTTCAGGCAAATGCCGGGATGGTTCCTTTGAAAGGGCACGGCCAATTTCCTTCCCAATCCTTCCCTAACCCGAGCTTGCGCTCCGTCTCTAATGACCTCGTTGTCGACGGGACGTTAAACACTAACCACCACCACCACCACCTAAACCTTTCTGTTCGAGCTCTGATTTCTCTTATTTTATTTTGATGATCATTCCTACCTATGTACGTTGGGCTCAACAAAATATTTTCGCATTCGGAAGAGAAAGTTGGTGACTGAAATTTCGTAAATAGATCTCGCTGCGACGAAAAACGTCTTTGCTTTAATGACTTCCATCCCAACCCGCGTATCATATCTGCCACACTCTCTCCCCTATTACGTGATAATACAAAACGAGCTGCCCTTTTTTGCACCATTTCGATGTCCTCCGTCAATCACACCTGGTAAGGATCCCACGCCGCGCAGCATTATTCTAACAGAGGACGAACGAGTGTAGTGTAAGCTGTCTCTTTAGTGGACTTGTTGCATCTTCTAAGTGTCCTGCCAATGAAACGCAACCTTTGGATCGCCTTCCCCACAATATTATCTATGTGATCTTTCCAACTGAAGTTGTTCGTAATTTTAACACCCAGGTACTTAGTTGAATTGACAGCCTTGAGAATTGTGCTATTTATCGAGTAATCGAATTCCAACAGATTTCTTTTGGAACTCATGTGGATCACCTCACACTTATCGTTATTTAGCGTCAACTGCCACCTGCCACAACATACAGTAAATTTTCTAAATCGCTTTGCAACTGATACTGGTCTTCAGATGACTCAAACTTAACCTATTCATTGATTACGCACAATATATAAGCCCAACGCAGTCTGATTGCTATAAATTGACAACAAGACTTCCAATAATTGACACAAAAAATGGCTCTGAATTGCAAGACATCCTAATAATAATGTTGTTGTTGTGGTCTTCAGTTCTGAGACTGGTTTGATGCAGCTCTCCATGCTACTCTATCCTGTGCAAGCTTCTTCATCTCCCAGTATCTACTGCAACCTACATCCTTCTGAATCTGCTTAGTGTATTCATCTCTTGGTCTCCCTCTACGATTTTTACCCACCACACTGCCCTCCAATGCTAAATTTGTGATCCCTTG
Source organism: Schistocerca cancellata (assembly GCF_023864275.1). Lineage (NCBI taxonomy): Eukaryota > Metazoa > Arthropoda > Insecta > Orthoptera > Acrididae > Schistocerca > Schistocerca cancellata. The sequence continues at coordinate 209,073,524 of NC_064626.1, forward strand.
ATGCCTCAAAATATGTCCTACCAACCGATCCCTTCTTCTAGTCAAGTTGTGCCACAAACTTCTCTTCTCCCCAATCCTATTCAATACCTCCTCATTAGTTACGTGATCTACCCACCTTATCTTCAGCATTCTTCTGTAGCACCACATTTCGAAAGCTTCTATTCTCTTCTTGTCCAAACTAGGTATCGTCCATGTTTCACTTCCATACATGGCTACACTCCATACAAATACTTTCAGAAACGACTTCCTGACACTTAAATCTATACTCGATGTTAACAAATTCCTCTTCTTGAGAAACGCTTTCCTTGCCATTGCCAGTCTACATTTTATATCCTCTCTACTTCGACCATCATCGGTTATTTTACTCCCTAAATAGCAAAACTCCTTTAATACTTTAAGTGTCTCATTTCCTAATCTAATTCCCTCAGCATCACCCGACTTAATTTGACTACATTCCATTATCCTCGTTTTGCTTTTGTTGATGTTCATCTTATATCCTCCTTTCAAGACACTGTCCATTCCGTTCAACTGCTCCTCCAAGTCCTTTGCTGTCTCTGACAGAATTACAATGTCATCGGCGAACCTCAAAGTTTTTACTTCTTCTCCATGAATTTTAATACCTACTCCGAATTGTTCTTTTGTTTCCTTTACTGCTTGCTCAATATACAGATTGAATAACATCGGGGAGAGGCTACAACCCTGTCTTACTCCTTTCCCAACCACTGCTTCCCTTTCATGCCCCTCGACTCTTATAACTGCCATCTGGTTTCTGTACAAACTGTAAATAGCCTTTCGCTCCCTGTATTTTGCCCCTGCCACCTTCAGAATTTGAAAGAGAGTATTCCAGTTAACATTGTCAAAAGCTTTCTCTAAGTCTACAAATGCTAGAAACGAAGGTTTGCCTTTTCTTAATCTTTCTTCCAAGATAAGTCGTAAGGTCAGTATTGCCTCACGTGTTCCAACATTTCTACGGAATCCAAACTGATCTTCCCCGAGGTCGGCTTCTACCAGTTTTTCCATTCGTCTGTAAAGAATTCGCGTTAGTATTTTGCAGCTGTGACTTATTAAACTGATAGTTCGGTAATTTTCACATCTGTCAACACCTGCTTTCTTTGGGATTGGATTTATTATATTCTTCTTGAAGTCTGAGGGTATTTCGCCTGTCTCATACATCGTGCTCACCAGATGGTTGAGTTTTGTCATGACTGGCTCTCCCGAGGCCATCAGTAGTTCAAATGGAATGTTGTCTACTCCAGGGGCCTTGTTTCGACTCAGGTCTTTCAGTGCTCTGTCAAACTCTTCACGCAGTATCTTATCTCCCATTTCGTCTTCATCTACATCCTCTTCCATTTCCATAATATTGTCCTCAAGTACATCGCCCTTGTATAAACCCTCTATATACTCCTTCCACCTTTCTGCCTTCCCTTCTTTGCTTAGAACTGGGTTGCCATCTGAGCTCTTGATATTCATACAAGTGGTTCTCTTCTCTCCAAAGGTCTCTTTAATTTTCCTGTAGGCAGTATCTATCTTACCCCTAGTGAGACAAGCCTCTACATCCTTACATTTGTCCTCTATCCATCCCTGCTTAGCCATTTTGCACTTCCTGTCGATATCATTTTTGAGACGTTTGTATTCCTTTTTGCCTGCTTCATTTATTGCATTTTTGTATTTTCTCCTTTCATCAATTAAATTCAATATTTCTTCTGTTACCCAAGGATTTCTATTAGCCCTCGTCTTTTTACCTACTTGATCCTCTGCTGCCTTCACTACTTCATCCCTCAGAGCTACCCATTCTTCTTCTACTGTATTTCTTTTCCCCATTCCTGTCAATTGTTCCCTTATGCTCTCCCTGAAACTCTGTACAACCTCTGGTTCTTTCAGTTTATCCAGGTCCCATCTCCTTAAATTCCCACCTTTTTGCAGTTTCTTCAGTTTCAATCTGCAGTTCATAACCAATAGATTGTGGTCAGAATCCACATCTGCCCCAGGAAAGTCTTACAATTTAAAACCTGGTTCCTAAATCTCTGTCTTACCATTATATAATCTATCTGATACCTACTAGTATCTACAGGATTCTTCCAGGTATACAACCTTCTTTTATGATTCTTGAACCAAGTGTTGGCTATGATTAAGTTATGCTCTGTGCAAAATTCTACAAGGCGGCTTCCTCTTTCATTCCTTCCCCCCAATCCATATTCACCTACTATGTTTCCTTCTCTCCCTTTTCCTACTGACGAATTCCAGTCACCCATGACTATTAAATTTTCGTCTCCTTTCACTACCTGAATAATTTCTTTTATCTCGTCATACATTTCATCTATTTCTTCATCATCTGCAGAGGTAGTTGGCATATAAACTTGTACTACTGTAGTAGGCATGGGCTTTGTGTCTATCTTGGCCACAATAATGCGTTCACTATGCTGTTTGTAGTAGCTAACCCGCACTCCTATTTTTTATTCATTATTAAACCTACTCCTGCATTACCCCTATTTGATTTTGTATTTATAACCCTGTAATCACCTGACCAAAAGTCTTGTTCCTCCTGCCACCGAACTTCACTAATTCCCACTATATCTAACTTTAACCTATCCATTTCCCTTTTTAAATTTTCTAACCTACCTGCCCGATTAAGGGATCTGACATTCCACGCTCCGATCCGTAGAACGCCAGTTTTCTTTCTCCTGATAACGACGTCCTCCTGAGTAGTCCCCGCCCGGAGATCCGAATGGGGGACTATTTTACCTCCGGAATATTTTACCCAAGAGGACGCCATCATCATTTAATCATACAGTAGAGCTGCATGTCCTCGGGAAAAATTACGGCTGTAGTTTCCCCTAGCTTTCAGCCGTTCGCAGTACCAGCACAGCAAGGCCGTTTTGGTTAATGTTACAAGGCCAGATCAGTCAATCATCCAGACTGTTGCCCCTGCAACTACTGAAAAGGCTGCTGCCCCTCTTCAGGAACCACATGTTTGTCTGGCCTCTCAACAGAATCCCCTCCGTTGTGGTTGCACCTACGGTACGGCCATCTGTATCGCTGAGGCACGCAAGCCTCCCCACCAGCGGCAAGGTCCATGGTTCATGGGGGGGCCTAATAATAATACGAATGCAAAAAACATGAAATTTAAAAAAAATATGAAACTACCTCCAACTCCGTTAATTGCCTGAACTCATTTCAATCAAGAATTCCTACAGTGCAAATCCCATTCCTTTTCATAAGTTACTTACCTCACAGAAACTCTTCATAACACGAACTACAGCAATTACAGCAACTAGCAACTACAGCCAATTAAATAAAAAGATTCTGATACTATAGACTCTAACTAGTAGGAGGCATATGGTTAGCGAAAGAAAGATTTTGTTGAAAAGCAAACAATGTATTTAGAAAATTTTACCTTTTTAATATGACATCCAGTTCCAAATATTATGTGGGTGTTAATAATTCCACTGCCCAAACATTATCAACCAAACATCCACCATCATAAATTTCCTTGTGTATTTTCTTATAAACACGTCATTTCATCTCACTTTAAAATGCATGCCTTACCAACACAGTCTCTCCACTAAGAATATCATGTCCGTAAATACCTTATCCACTCTCTAACTTCTAGTCCGTCCAACGACAGACTCTCTTACCGAGGGCGCAGAGTGCTGTCAGCGATATTAACACAGTCTGTAGCGCTGCCAACATGCAAACAGGCTACTTGCAGTGTGTAGAGGGGACAAAATGCAATATATTTTTTCATTTTTTGTGGCCAATTTCACTTTTAGGGGGCTAAACACACCCCGAAAGATAATTTGACATATTACGAGGTTTGGAGGGAATATTTTTGAAACGATGGTATATAAAAAGTGTTTCTCATGTAAATGTTGATTTGTAAAAAAATTGTACAATCGAATTTGTAATAATCTGAAATTTTACAGAATGTCCCGCCACCATTAACGAATTTTGAAAAATGAAAACTTTTGTCACAACATAACTTAAAGACGCTTTCACGCTACATACATCCATGTGTAATTCAGCTGGTTTCCAAAATACTATTTTTGGAAAATGAGCCGTACACAGTGTGCTGTCAGAGAGCTTTCAAGATACCTAATTGAAATATCTAAACATTCATTATTAGTCTAGCTATTTATTTAACTTACATTGTTTTATGATCTAAATTGTTATTTTACGTTTTACACTCTTTTTAGTTTACCTTTTCACATACGTGTATTTTGCTAACTGAAAATAATAAATAACTCATTACAATAATGACAGTCTGTAAACAAATGCTTTAAACGTAAGATTTTCTTATACCATGCACATTAAAATGTACGAAATTTCTTCATATAATATACACGACAGAGAACACAATATAAAACAAATTCAGCATTATTTTAAATTATTGTGGGTGACCCTCTAAATATTCTGGTTTGTATCAAGAATATTTCAGTACATTACTATGTCTTGGAGAAGATAACTGATTATGAACTAGTGACTGCTGTTTAATTATCTTGTTTCTAAAGTGGAGATTGACATCATGTTCATTCAACAGAACAAGCTCTGAAATTCTTCTCACAAAATTCTTCCATCATCGAAAGCCGTGTACGTCTCACGACTGTAGCTGTGCCATCGAGCCTTTGGGATCACCGGGTGAACAAGTGCCTTGTCTTGCGGTATGATGATCAAACCGGTTTTTTCACACTGACCACCCGCCTTTCATGGTTTTAAAGGAAAGTAATGCTGAGTTTGGATCGAGAACTCGAGACTCTCTTTTTGAAGCACCAAATGACTTTGTGACAGCATCGAAATCTGGTGAACAAACGTCTGACCAGGTCAAAATATATTTGCATGATGTTTCCCTTCCCGGAGAAAAATCTGTATTATTGTTCGATTCTTGGGGCTTTCAGTGTGAAAGAACCGTACAGAGCATCGTACCTACTGACGTTCATCTTCCTATGGTTTAACTTCGGTTGAAATTTTGTCCTCTATTATCCTGTTCATGCCGTTCAACATATCCAGTAATTCTTCCTCAGATTCCTTGAGGATTATCGGATCTTGTCGGGTTGATATCCTTTCAGCTTGATTTTTACACTACTGGCCATTAAAATTGCTACACCAAGAAGAAATGCAGATGATAAACGGGTATTCATTGGACGAATATATTATACTAGAACTGACATGTGATTACATTTTCACGCAATTTGGGTGCATAGGTCATGAGAAATCAGTTTCCAGAACAACCACCTCTGGCCGTAATAACGGCCTTGATACGCCTGGGCATTGAGTCAGAGCTTGGATGGCGTGTACAGGTACAGCTGCCCATGCAGCTTCAACACGATACCACAGTTCATCAAGAGTAGTGACTGGCGTATTGTGACGAGCGAGTTTACTCGGCCACCATTGACCAGACGTTTTCAGTTGGTGAGAGATCTGGAGAATGTGCTGGCCAGGGCAGCAGTCGAACATTTTTTGTATCCAGAAAGGCCCCTACAGGACCTGCAACATGCGGTCGTGCATTATCCTACTGAAATGTAGGGTTTCGCAGGGATCGAATGAAGGGTAGAGCCACGGGTCGTAACACATCTGAAATGTAACGTCCACTGTTCAAAGTGCCGTCAATGCGAACAAGAGGTGACCGAGACGTGTAACAAATGGCACCCCATACCTTCCCGCCGGGTGATACGCCAGTATGGCGATGACGAATACACGCTTCCAATGTGCGTTCACCGCGATGTCGCCAAACACGGATACGACCATCATGATGCTGTAAAAAGAACCTGGAATCATCCGAAAAAATGACGTTTTGCCATTCATGCACCCAGGTTCGTCGTTGAGTACACCATCGCAGGCGCTCCTGTCTCTGATGCAGCGTCAAGGGTAACCGCAGCCATGGCCTCCGATGTGATAGTCCATGCTGCTGTGTAGGTAACCAGCAATTGTTGAGTGGGGGCCATTGATTTTTAATGCTATGATGCTTCTGTATACCTGGTTCTAAAATTCTTACAGCCAAAAGATGATCATTACCTGTATGGCTTACAAAGGTATCCATATCCCCAGATACGTTTGTCGTCTAATGAGTCAAATAGAACACATTTATTCTCTTTGCAGAGTCCGCCTCAAACAGCGTGCAGAATGACGTGTACTTCGTGATGAATACAGTGCAGCTGCCGGCCACGGTGACTTCGTGCACCTGTTCGGGCGTGGATGGCACGTGCGTTGGACAAGAAGGCTGCGCCATCGCACAGGGCGCGACAATGGATTACCACGCGCAGGTGCTCGTCGGCAGGGGCTTGCCGCCGGTGAGTGTAGCACGCTGCAGTCAGTCCGCTCTATACCCAGCTACAGTCGCACCAAAAAGTATTGCCACAGTTACATTTTAGTGGTTGTAGGTTAAACGAAACATATATTTCAGAACAGATCCCAGACACGTGCCACCTTATATTACATAGGTTACAAATATGTGCAAATCACCTGTCCGTAAAGTAACATACAGTATTATGAAAATAAACATCGCTCTTCTACATCTAAAAAAGTATTGGCGCACGCGTATCAATCGGACAGTGTGTTCGTTTTCTTCATTGATGTTCACCTTCTAATAGCTAGTGTGCATCCCTTTAGCATCTATAACAGCACGTAAACGCCTAGCAATGCTTTGTATCAAATTCATCTACATCTACATGATTACTCTGCAATTCACATTTAAGTGCTTGGCAGAGGGTTCACCGAACCACAATCATACTATCTGCCTACCATTCCACTCCCGAACAGCGCGCGGTAAAAACGAACACCTAAACCTTTCTGTTCGAGCTCTGATTTCTCTTATTTTATTTTGATGATCATTCCTACCTATGTACGTTGGGCTCAACAAAATATTTTCGCATTCGGAAGAGAAAGTTGGTGACTGAAATTTCGTAAATAGATCTCGCCGCGACGAAAGACGTCTTTGCTTTAATGACTTCCATCCCAACTCGCGTATCATATCTGCCACACTCTCTTCCCTATTACGTGATAATACAAAACGAGCTGCCCCTTTTTGCACCCTTTCTTTGTCCTCCGTCAATCACACCTGGTAAGGATCCCACACAGCGCAGCAATATTCTAACAGAGGACGAACGAGTGTAGTGTAAGCTGTGTCTTTAGTGGACTTGTTGCATCTTCTAAGTGTCCTGCCAATGAAACACAACCCTTTGGCTCGCCTTCCCCACAATATTATCTATGTGGTCTTTCCAACTGAAGTTGTTCGTAATTTTTACACCCAGGTACTTAGTTGAATTGACAGCCTTGAGAATTGTACTATTTATCGAGTAATCGAATTCCAACGGATTTCTTTTGGAATTCATGTGGATCACCTCATACTTTTCGTTATTTAGCGTCAACTGACACCTGCCACACTATACAGCAATCTTTTCTAAATCGCTTTGCAACTGATACTGGTCTTCGGATGACCTTACTAGACGGTAAATTACAGCGTCATCTGCGAACAACCTAAGATAACTGCTCAGATTGTCACCCAGGTCATTTATATAGATCAGTAACAGCAGATTAGGGGTAATTTTCGACCATTCTTCCAGGAGCACTTTCTCTAAGTCGTTTTTACCGGACGGACGCCTTTTTCTGCTTTGTGTGTCAAGATGAGCCCAAAGGTTCGCAGGGGGGTACAAATCAGGGTTCTGAGGTGGTGTTAGAACCCTTCTGGGGGCATTGTACAGTAACCACTCCCGGGTTTTCATGGCGGATTGTTTTGTGTCTTTGTCTTGCTGGAAATGAAACACCCCAGTAAGGCCCAATGTCTGTGCACTAGCGTGTAAATTACCTCACAACACGTCGATGTATCTCATATGATCCATTGTACCGTGGATTACAGCTAGATTTCCAACGCCGGACGCCGCCATAAGCTCCAGATCATGATACCGCCCCCACCGTGTTTCACTGTGGGGTGCATGTGTCTGATGTCGAGGTGCGTATTCGGCTTGCGCCAAACTGTCTTTCTTGCATCAATTCCGAACACATTGAACTTCGATTCGTCGTCAAATATCACACTGTTCCAAAACTCCATCGGCTTGCTGATGTAGTGCTTGGCAAATTGCAGGCGTTTCTGCCGGTTAATGTCCGATATGTATGACTTTTCCCTGGGATAACATCCATGCATGTCAGCTCATTCAACACATTTCGTATAGTTTCAACACTAACCGTCTTGACGTCGTTGTCTGAACAACCTCAGCAATAGTTGCTGCATTTGTAGCAGCCGCCGGCCGCGGTGGACTAGCGGTTCTAGGCGCGCATTCCGGAACCGCGCGACTGCTACGGTCGCAGGTTCGAATCCTGTCTCGGGCATGGATGTGTGTGATGTCCTTAGGTTAGTTAGGTTTAAGTAGTTCTAAGTTCTAGGGGACTGATGACCACAGATGTTAAGTCCCATAGTGCTCAGAGCCATTTGAACCATTTTTTTGTAGCAGCTTCCTTCCGAGCAAGTGCGATGATACGGTGACGCTCTCAGGTTGTAAACACTTTTGGAATTCCGGGACGACACTTATTCACTGTTGTTCCAGTCTCTTTATATTTATGAATGATGGCTCCTACCGTGGTGTAGCTAACAGACACCTGTGCTCCAATTTGTCGGTAGCTTCTCCCTTGTGAATGGAGCAATACCACTCTTTCACGCAACGCCACTGAATGTTCCTTCTTCTTCGGCCCCATGCTGACGGCTATCGCGCAATACAGCAAAATACTAGCGACTGGGCCGCCAACAACCAGCAGTGTCTATTGCGTCAGCAGATGGCATTCTGGTACCTGAAAACACAGTAATATACCGAGAAGCCACGCTCTGTGCCAATACTTTTTGTATGCAGAGGTTTGCCCTTAACACTGGATTTCTTTGTTAATGGTAGGCACTGTGGGCAGAATTGTAATGTCTGGTATGTGAGGTAGCACGTACATGTGCTGTGTACCGGAAGGTGCGGTGTTTGTAACCAGCAACGATAAATACTCACGTGTGCCAATATTTTTTGGTGCTATTGTACGTCATAAGGGAACACCCAAACGATCTTTCACGAGCTTATTACACCCATCTGTAGCGTTCCTTCTAAACGAGTGGCGACGCAGTCCGCAGACACGCCGGGTACTGTTTATTTTCCCTTGGGGGTTGGACAAAAATATGGAAACATGCGAGAAACGCGTGGTTGAACATAAATGCAGACGAAGCCTATAGATGCGCTCGTTTATCTGACCAGAGACGGCGCCTGTACGAGGTGGTACCCAAGAAAAAAATCGAAATTATTTTTTAAACCTATATATTTTCAAATTGTTTACAAAACAACCTTATCCGCTTCAAAATACTCTCCATTGTCCCACCAATGCTTCCACTGCTCGAAGCATTTTTTGTACGAGGGTCACTCCAAAGGAAATGCACACTATTTTTGTAAAAATACAGTTTTCATTCTGCATGTGTGTAGATACATCCTTCCCGCTTGTTTTCAAACTTAGTTCAACCTGTTCCCGTGAGTGGCGCCGTCACAGCATGGCTGCTACACTTGACGTTCGACAGAAGCAACGTGCTGTCATAGAATTCTTGTGCTGTGAAAACGAGACAGTGGAAAACATCCACAAGAGGTTGAGAAAGGTGTACGGAGATGCTGCTGTCGATTGCAGTACAGTCAGTCGGTGGGCGAGCAGGTTACGTGATGAAAGTGGGCACGGCAATATTGAGGATTGTGCTGGCAGCAGCAGACCTCGTACTGCACACACTCCACACAAAAAAAAAAAAAAAAAAATGGCTCTGAGCACTATGGGACTCAACTGCTGAGGTCATTAGTCCCCTAGAGCTTAGAACTAGTTAAACCTAACTAACCTGCGACCGTAGCGGTCTTGCGGTTCCAGACTGCAGCGCCTTTAACCGCACGGCCACTTCGGCCGGCACACTCCAGACAATGTGCAGAGAGTTAACGAACTGGTGACTGCTGACAGACGCATCACAGTGAACGAATTGTCACGCTACGTTGGGATAGGGGAAGGAAGTGTTTGCAGAATACTGAAAGTGTTGCCGTTAAAAAAGGTTTGTGCCAGGTGGGTTCCCAGGATGTTGACAGTGGCTCACAAAGAAACAAGGACTCTCGCTTGTGGACATCGTGCCAAGTGGAACCACCATAAATTCTGATGCATATGTGACAACACCGAAGAAAATTCAAGCTCGACTGAGTCGTGTTCGACCACATAGGCAAAACCAGGATGTTTTGCTGTTGCACGACAATGCACGGCCACATGTCAGTCAAAAAACCGTGGAAGCGATCACAAAACTTGGATGGACAACACTGAAACACCCGCCTTACAGGCCTGACCGGGCTCCATGTGACTATAGTCTCTTTGGGAAACTGAAAGACTCTCTTCGTGGAACGAGGTTTGAAGATGATGACTCCCTTGTGCACACAGCCAAACAGTGGCTCCAACAGGTTGGTCCAGAATTTTACCGTGCGGGTACACAGGCGCAGGTTCCAAGATGGTGTAATGCAGTTGAGAGGGATGGAAATCAGGTGGAAAAATGAAAATATTGTTCCTAAAGGATGTATCTACACGCTGTAGAACTTTCAAACATGTAGAATAAAAGATGGATTTTAAAAAAATAATGTGCATTTCTTTTGGAGTGACCGTCTTAGTAATCTTTAGAAATAGCTGACAGCTCCTCCCACGTTTTTGTGTTGACTTCTTCAGTGCTGTGAAATCGGTGTTCTTCCATGCCCTTTTTCATGTATGGAAATAAGAAAAAGTCGCACGGTGCCAGGTCAGGCGAGTTAAGTACGTGGGTCACCGGGATCAAGCCATTTTTAGCCAAAAACTAACAAGAGATGGCTGTGTGTGCAGATGCATTGCCGGGATCGAAGAACCAGTCTCCTGTCTGGCAAAAATTGGGTCTTCTTTTACAAACACTGCTGTGCAATCTTCTTAATACTTCCAAATAAAAGATTTGATTAACGGTCTGACCTGGGGGCAAAAACTCTGAATGAACTATGCCATTGCCATCAAAAAAGCAAATCAGCATTGTTTTGATGCTTGGTTTGACTTGACATTTTTTGGATGGGGTGACGATGACATCTTCCATTGTCTTTGTTGTGGCGTAGCAAGACAGCCACGCCACTAGGAAGTAGCCGAAAGGCACGCGTACACACACGCCGGCTGGCGTGAGTTCTGGAACAGGATACTTGGTGAATGCTATAGAGAAAAATATGCAGTTCCTCGTATACTTAACTTTATTCCATCATTGTGGTACATCGCTCTTGACGATACAAATGAGACTATCTTCAGATACGGTTAATGGCGCCTTGCTAGGTCGTAGTCATGGACTTAGCTGAAGGCTATTCCAACTGTCTCTCGGCAAATGAGAGTAAGGCTTCGTCAGTGTAGTCGCTAGCAAAGTCGTCGTACAACTGGGGCGAGTGCTAACCCGTCTCTCTAGACCTGCCATGTGGTGGCGCTAGGTCTGCAAGTACTGACAATGGCGATACGCGGGTCCGACATGTACTAATGTACCGCGGCCGATTTAAGCTACCACCTAGCAAGTGTGGTGTCTGGCGGTGACACCACATTCCTCCCCCGCAAATCGGCGAACGGTCGTGTGATAAGGCTGCCGCCCGCCGTGGGGGGGGGGGGGGGGCCCATGTTGACGTATGCGATGAGGTGGGGAGCCTAACAACAGGCGAGGCTGTGCCACCCGCACCCGGCCATTCGGTCCGAGGGGAGCTAGGAAACGCCTGGAAACCTACTCCAGGGTGCACGTCAACATGCGGCGTATGCGCCCGTAAAGAGACAGGAGGGGCCGAAGGGTCGACCTCCATTGCGTCGGGGCATCCGACGCGCGATGACGCCATGGGTTCCGGAGCGGGCAAGAGTTCCATGGCGGAGGACAGCTGGTCACGGGAAGCGATCGGCGGCGCGTGACCCAGGGAGGCGGATGGCGGCTGCAGCGAAGCGTCCTCTGCGGGCTGCGCCGGCGGCGGCTGCGGCGGCGGCGGCGCGACGCCATGGGGCAAAATGGAAGGCATCGTCGGTAACACCTGGGGATGAGGCGAGCCAGTAGATGGGTCCCCAGGGCGCTGACCGGACGGCTCCGTCGCTGAAAGCAGACGGGGAGCGGCAGAACCCAGGCGACGACAGAGGCGCAGCTGATTGAGATGCCGACGCACCTCACCAGAGGCCCCCAAAACCAAATACATCGCGCGGCCGAGGCAGCGAAGAATGCGCCCTGCGAGCCAACGCCGTGAACCGCGATAGTTGCGATAGAATACAACGTCGCCTGGAGCAAAAGCAGGAGTCTGCCGCTGCACAGGAACCTGATGCGGCGGATGCAGCAAAGACATCAAGGTTCGATGAGGACGACCGTGAAGCAACTCAGCCGGCGAGCGACCATCGCGGGGCTGAGAGCGATACGAAGACAAAAAAAGCAACAACGCGTCCTCCCGAGAATGCGACTCTTTCAATTTCAACATCTGTGACTTGAAAGTCCGGACCAAACGTTCAGCGGCACCGTTTGAGGCGAAAACGGCGCGGACGTCAGATGTTGAATACTATTCGCCTTGCAGAATGACTGAAATTCTGCGGACATGAATTGTGGGCCATTGTCGGAAACAATAGTCTGTGGAAGACCTTCCACGCAAAAGATAGCAGACAACGCTCGGATGGTGGCAGAAGACGTCGTGGAAGACATCCGGACAACAAAAGGAAAATTACTGAAGGAATCGACAACAACCAACCATCGAGCATTCCAGAATGGACCAGCAAAGTCTATGTGTAAGCGTTGCCAAGGGGAAGTGGCTTTTGGCCAAGCAAAGAATTTCCGCGGTGGCGCGGATCGTTGTTCGGCACACGCCATGCAAGAAGAGCACATATTCGTAATCGCAGCATCGATTCCGAACCAAGTACAGTGCTGATGAGCAAGTTGTTTCGTACGCACTATACCCCAATGTCCTTGGTGGAGAAGCTTTAAGACAGAACGTGGGACCACGACCCTAGACTGATCATTATCAGAACGCAACAACAAAACACCACGTCGTGCAAAAAGTCTCTCCTTGTGAGCAAAAAGTCGGCGAACCAACGGATCCTCGATCCGTGACTTCGACAAGGGCCATTGCGTAGCAAAAAAACGCAAAACGGTAGCAAGGACAGGGTCGGCAGCTGTGGCTGTAGCGACACGACGAAAATCAATCGGAAACGATTCGACCACGTCATCAGTTTCCGCATCAATGAACATGCAAGCAAGTTCGGAAGAATCGAATGCTTTATCCTCAGCAATAGGCAAACGGGACAACGCATCGGCGTTTCCGTGCTTAGCAGTGGACCAATACAAGATATCGTAGCGGTACTGCGAGAGGAAAATAGACCAGGGAATGCACTTCTGCGCTGTACGTGGAGGTACAGGCTTGGACGGATGAAAAAGCGATGTCAAAGGTTTGTGGTCTGTGATGATGGTAAAGTGACGACCATACAAGAAATCGTGAAACTTAGTAACACCAAACACGAGAGCCAAAGCTTCCTTCTCTATCTGGGAATAATTTCTTTGCGCAGACGAGAGCAATTTGGACGCAAAGGCAATAGGGCGATCATGCGAACCATCTGTGTGCGCAAGCACAGCATCGATCCCGAAATCCGATGCATCTACCATCAACAAAAGGGGTTTCTGGGGATCGAATGGCGTAAGGCAAGTATTTGAAAGCAACGCCGATTTCAATTGGCGAAAGGCGCGTTCGCATTCCGTCGACTAGACGAACGGAACACCTTTACGGCGTAAGCGATGAAGCGGAGCTGAAATGGAAGAGGCATGCGGAATAAAGTTATGGTAGTAATTTATTTTTCCCAACACACTCTGTAGCTGCTTCAAAGTTTGCGGTGAAGGCAAGTCCTGTATGGCACGGAGGAGCTCCGGACTCGGATGTATGCCTTGAGCATTAATTACATGTCCCAGATATGGCAAGTCACGAGCAAAAAACACACATTTGTCCTTCCTCAAGCGAAGACCATGCTGTCGCAAGACCTGAAATAATGTTCGGAGATTTTGTAAATGTTCCGCTTCTGTCTTTCCGGAGATCACTATATCGTCCAGATAGTTTGCTGCAGTAGGGACCGACGCACAAGTAGTTTGTAAATATTGCTGAAACAATGCAGGGGCGGATGCACACCCGAATGGCAGTCTTTTGAATCTGTACAATCCAAGATGCGTGTTAACCACCAATGCGCGCTGGGATAATTCGTCCACCGGTATTTGCAAGTACGCATCTGCTAGGTCCAACTTCGAAAAATATTTTCCCGGGCACAGTTTGTCAAAAAGATCTTCCGGTCGAGGCAAAGAAAAAGTAGCAGTCACTAGTTGTGGATTCACTGTGGCCTTGAAGTCCACGCAAAGTCTCAATTTTCCAGAAGGGTTTTGCAAAATTACTATGGGTGAGGCCCAGAGAGAAGCCTGCACACGTTCAATTACACCTTGTGATTCTAAATCGTTTAATGTTCTTGTGACCTCGTCACGCAATGCGTGGGGAACATTGCGCGCTCTGAAAAATTTCGGTTGCGCGTTGACTTTGAGTTCCAAATGTGCTTCATAGTTCTTAGCGCAACCGAGGCCCGGTGCAAAAATGTCTGCAAATTCCTCACATAGACGAGAAACACTTTCGGAAGGCACAGTCTGGTTCACTGATAGGACCTGATTTACGATAGACAAGTTAAACAACTGAAATAAATCTAAACCAAACAAGTTCACTGCAGCAGAAGAACGAAGAACGTAAAATGACACAAGTTTTGTTTGTCCCTTGTATGTTACAAGAGGCTGCACTGTCCTAACACAGGGATATGCTGTCCTGAATAACTAGTGAGCTGAACGTTTGCGGCACGCAACGTAGGTGCGCCCAGTTGTCTGTACGTGGCGTGATTGAGCAATGAAACTGCAGCTCCGGTATCGAGCTGGAACGGTATCACTTGTCCGGCAAAGTCCAAATCTACAAAAAGTTTATTGTCCTGCTGACGACAAGAGCGACTGTTTTGTGCAACTTGAACAGACACTGGTACAAAATCACTTGCGACGTGACGGGATTGCCGTCGACGTCGACGCACACTTTTTGTGGGACGAACACAGTCACTGTTAGAGAGAGGAACACTGGGCGGAGTGGCGTTAACTACATGAATGTCCATGGGCGAAGGTTCCCGAGCCTGAGTGTCCTTGGTTCGATTCCGGTGCGAAGCAAAGGGCCTGGAATGGTTGGTAGTGTCCGATCTAAGCTTTTTCTGGCAAACACTTTGAACATGTCCTTTCTTATTACAGAAAAAGCAAATAGCTTGGCGTGATGGGCAATTCTCACGCGAATGTCTAGTTGCACACCGCGGGCATGATTTCAGCACTGCATTTGCTCGCGTGCGCGGCACACTAGGCGGTGCGGACGTGCGCGAAGGCTGTTTACAGTTCCTTGCAGCGCGCCCGGCGGGCCGGTTAATGCGACACACAGCTGGCGAAGTTGCAAATTATTCCTGAGCAAAGTCAAGTGTGTCTTGCCTATCCAGTATGTCTATCACTTGTTGAAGGGAGGGATTGACTAGTTTCAAAATCTGTTCCCTTATGCGAACATCAGAAACGTTCTGTGCTATTGCATCACGCACCATAGTATCTGAATAAGGAAGGCCACAGTCACATTGAAAAGCACAATCCCTAGTAAGGCCTTGCAAAGTTGCAACCCACTCCCTATTAGTCTGATCGGCCGTACGTTTTGTACGAAAGAACGTATACCTTTTTGCAACTACATTAACTGTTTCTTTGAAATAGGCATCTAAAGCCGACACAATTTCGTCGTAGGACAGAGTTGCTACGTCGCGTCGGGGAAACAATTTCACTATCACACGGTAGGTGGACACACCTACACACGAAAGCAAAAACGGCTGCCGCCCATTACGTTTACACTCGTCGCCAAACTGTTGTGGCGTAGCAAGACAGCCACGCCACTAGGAAGTAGCCGAAAGGCACGCGTACACACACGCCGGCTGGCGTGAGTTCTGGAACAGGGTACTTGGTGAATGCTATAGAGAAAAATATGCAGTTCCTCGGATACTTAACTTTATTCCATCATTGTGGTACATCGCTCTTGACGATACAAATGAGACTATCTTCAGATACGGTTAATGGCGCCTTGCTAGGTCGTAGTCATGGACTTAGCTGAAGGCTATTCTAACTCTCTCTCGGCAAATGAGAGTAAGGCTTCGTCAGTGTAGTCGCTAGCAAAGTCGTCGTACAACTGGGACGAGTGCTAACCCGTCTCTCTAGACCTGCCATGTGGTGGCGCTAGGTCTGCAAGTTCTGACAGTGGCAACACGCGGGTCCGACATGTACTAATGGACCGCGGCCGATTTAAGCTACCACCTAGCAAGTGTGGTGTCTGGCGGTGACACCACAGTCTTGACTGTTGATTTGTTTCAGGGTCGTAACCATAGCACCATGACTCATCACCAAATAAAATGGCTCTGAGCACTATGGGACTTAACATCTATGGTCATCAGTCCCCTAGAACTTAGAACTACTTAAACATAACTAACCTAAGGACATCACACACATCCATGCCCGAGGCAGGATTCGAACATGCGACAGTAGCGGTCACACGGTTCCAGACTGAAGCGCCTAGAACCGCGCACGGTCACATCGGCCGGCTGACTCATCACCAGTAATGATCTTAGACAGAAAATCTAGACCAGTTTCAGTCTGTTGTTTTAAAGCACAACATATTTCAACTCGACATTCCTTTTGACTGTCAGTCAGAACCCGAGGAAGAACTTGGCAGCAGACCTTTTCACACCCAAATGTTCCGTTAAAATTCGCTGAGACGAGCTCCAAGATGATCAATTAATCTCTGACAGTTGATCAGTTGTCTGCCGATAGTCTGTGAGCACAAGCTCTCGAATTTTTTCAATATTTTCTTAGATTCGGGCAGTTGATGGATGTCCATAAAGAGGTTTGTCATCAATCGACATGTCGCCATTTTTTAATCGAGCAAACCACTCGTACACTTGAGTTTTTCCCATAGCATCATCTTGGCAACCTGTTTTCAACATAAAAACAGTTTCAGCACCATTTTTACCAGGTAGAAACAAAATTTTACAGCTGCATGTTGTTCACTTAAACTTGCCATCATGAAAAGGAAACCAGAACAAAACAGTGCTAGCAAAAACAATTACTGCAGATGAACAGAACAAGCCAGGTCGACAATACAGGTGGCACTGAACTAGCGATGAGTTGCTCTATACACGCTTAGCAGCAGTAATGCTCACTACACTAGCTCCGGCCACGGCAATGTTATACTGTGTTTTTTTTTATTTTTGTACTCCCTTATACGGTGTCCTCAACACCTTTCTAGTGTCAGTAGTTGTCAGAAGTGTTCTGTGTAGTTATGAGTGCATTATGTCACTGTTAAGTTACTTAGAACGTTAGCCAGTTTTGGTACTCGTATGGGGCTCTTTTCTGTATCTTTCCGGCAATTTGCCGATCGGTTCGGTACGCAAGCACACCGAACGGTCCTGTTTTCGAAGTAATGCCCCAACATTATTCTGTAAGCATTTCAGAAACGATGCCGAAACTTCCTAGCGAGCCGAAACATTGATGTCAGTTCTCCTCGCGCCAACCAATCAAAAGCAATCTGCCTCAGATCTCGTATGCGCACTGCAGCGCCACAGCGGCACGAACCTGAAGTGGCTAGCAGCCGAAACAGGCGCGCTGTTCATCACAGTTCCGAAAAGTGTGGTTAGAGTACATAATACTGTAATACTGTTCAAATTTCGCTGAGAACGTTCTTCCATGAATGCATTATAACAACAGAATATTGATTGTGTTCTGGAAACTGTCATATGTGCCACATTATGTCACTTTATTCTCATTGACATCGACGTCTTGTTTTGGGTTTACGTTTCGGAATATAAGTTAGTAATGTATTACCTCAGCCGGCCGGTGTGGCCCTGCGGTTCTAGGTGCTTCAGTCTAGAACCGCGCGACCACTACGGTCGCAGGTTCGAATCCTGCCTCGGGTGTGGATGTGTGTGATGTCCTTAGGTTAGTTAGATTTAAATAGTTCTAAGTTCTAGGGGACTGATGACCTCAGATGTTAAGTCCCATAGTGCTCAAAGCCATTTGAACTATTTGTAGTACCACACTGTACAAATACATCTATAGAAACACTCAAAAAATTAGTCATTTTTCTGTTTGCCTTCGTTCCTTAGTTGTTACAGAATTCGTGGAGGAACGTTCCATCTATGCAACTAATTGAAGGCAGTTATTTACTGCCATACGCGTTTCGCTTCTTTGATTCGTGAAGATGCTTCACAAATAAAAGAAGCGAAACGTGTATGGCAATAAACAAACTGCCTTCAATAGAGGGCAATCAACTGCATAGATGGAACACATCTCCACGAACCCGAAAATTCTTTTAAGAGAGTGTCAAAGAATAATAAGATGCTTAGAAGGTGGTTGTAACTCGGTCCTTGAGATCCAAATGACGAAGTAGCTTCTTCCCCTGCGTGATACATCAACGATGTGTTTCATAAAAACGAAATTTATGAAAAGCGCCTTTTCAAGACCATGTGGCGAGTGCAGCTACAGAAGTTCTTTGTAGTTTATAACATGCATCTGATGAATCAAAATGTTTCATGTATGGTGGTATAAAATATTGTGGCGGGAATCTGTCATCTCTGTCTACTGTTGTTAAGGATTCGATCGCAGATAAATACTTATGACAAGCTAGCGTACAAAGACGATTGCTGCTAGTTTCATTCGCAGTAATTTAAGTTGTACTCTTAGATTTCTGTCTGCTCACACACTCGGAAATCGCTACATATTCAGAAAAAAATGGTGATTTATTTGTGACAAGAAAAAGTATAAATGTCACTGCAGTTGTTTCACGCACAGCAATATTTAAACATACGGAAGTCACGAAATCGAAGATACTCGTTACTGAGAAAGCGCGCTCTTACGTGTAAAAAACAACGAATATCTCAGATAAATGCTTTATTTTGACGATTAATGAAGTCTTTTGTACCTAGCGGTTTGCGAACCTGCAACCTACGACAAGGCAGCTAGTGGCCTTACCCAGTTGGCTGCTACAACTTGCATGCCTTTAGTGCTTTATACCACATAATTCCAGTCGAGAGAGATGTAAGCTGACTTCATTGCCGAATGATGCAGACGTAAGCCGTAAATGCATGAAATTTTGGAAGGTTTCCTCTATCAGGCTTCACAAAATTGCTTTGCATTGTTACTTAAAAGTTTTACAAGTGTTTCGATAATTCATAAGTAAACCATTTGCAGAAAAAGGTATGCGAAGTCACTAGTAATTTTGACTAACACTCAGGTGATATACATAAGCAGAGCTGACGTTTTGAAAGTTAATGATTTTTTAAACTCTTAATTACATAAAAATAATAGGTATTTTGTGATGATATTGAGTGAAGTGGTTCTTTATGTTATAATTATTCACAGTAACAACAATACAAACCATATTTCTAACAAAGCAAAACAGTCTATCATGAACTCACTTTTCACCCGGACGTGTCCTGGTGATCCTTCAGAAACACAATCACTATATCTGAAGGTAAAACCTCTCAATATGTCTAAAACAACAAATTCCAGGTGCAAATAAATTACACCGAACCGAATGAGAAGGCTATACCGAAATCTAAAACCTCGCGGTACAGTTGTCGAAAAATCGGCAGGAGTTCCGATCGGTAAAAGGTTTCAGAAGCTTACAGAATAGCTACTTCGGATAAAGAACCGAAAATGACGTCACTACAAAGGCTAACCTACTGCACCAGTCGGTATGAACAATACAGAATGGGGCCCATGGTAGGTGTTCCCATGCGAAAGAACTTGGTGTTCCAAGAGGCACTGTATCAAAGATGTATCCGCATACAGGGAAAATGGAAAAATATCATCCGCTAAGTCACAACTAAAGTGTGTGTTGAGTGATACGGTCTCAGGAGAGGATTGTGATGAAAAATAAGAGGATGTCAGCTGTGAAACTTACAGCAGAAGTGAATGTCCTCACACGAATCTTCTCAGCGTCAAAACGACATGAAGGGAACTCCAGAAGGTGTGAACTGAAGGCGATCTGTAATTCAAAATCACTCATCAATGATGCATATGCCAGTAGCAGGAAAATGTGCCACTGAAGCCCTAAAACCTGGACAATGGAGCAACACAAGGAAGTCATTTAATCGGATGAGTCTTGTCTCGCACTTTTCCGACTTCTGACCGAGTTTGCGTCCCAAGAATGAAGCCTGGCAAGGGTTCGACGATGATTTGGCCAGCCAGTTCAGAGCATTCCTTTGACCCTGTAGCTACTCTGCAAGGTCTCATTACTGCCAAGAATTTTGCGACCGTTTTGGCTGATCAGGTCCATCCCGTGGTAGAATTTTTGTTCCCTGTTGTTACTGCGTATTCCAAGACGATAGCGTCCCCGTTTACGCAGCTCGCATCGTCCAAGGACTGGTTATCTGCATCGTAACAGCACTGTGAAGCACAGTACGCCTATCAGTACAGTCTATCCGTTTTGAGCCATGTGTCCGCACTCTAGTACCTGACCTGCTGCCCAAGAGAAAATAAGCATTAATGGCTTGCTTATGCCACATGTACCTGCAAGTACTGTTGTGGTATGGTCTTCAGTCCAAAGACTGGTCTGATGCAGCTCTCCATGCTACTCTTATCTTGTGCAAGCCTCTTCATCTCCGAGTAGCTACTGCAACCTGCATCCTTCTGAATCTGCTTAGTGTATTCATCTCTTGGTCTCCCTCTACGATTTTTACCCCCCCACGCTTCCCTCCAGTACTAAATTGCTGATCCCTTGATGCCTCAGAATGTGTCCTACCAACAAGTCCCTTCTTCTAGTCAGGTTGTACCACAAATTTCTCTTCTCCCCAGTTCTATTCGCCGGCCGCGGTGGTCTAGCGGTTCTAGGCGCTCAGTCCGGAACCGCGCGACTGCTACGGTCGCAGGTTCGAATCCTGCTTCAGGCATGGATGTGTGTGATGTCCTTAGGTTAGTTAGGTTTAAGTAGTTCTAAGTTCTAGGGGACTGATGACCACAGATGTTAAGTCCCATAGTGCTCAGAGCCATTTGAACCATTTTGAACCAGTTCTATTCAGTAACTCCTTATTAGTTACGTGATCTACCCATCTAATCTTCAGCATTCTTCTGTAGCACCGCATTTCGAAAGCTTCTATTCTCTTTTTGTCTAAACTATTTATCCTCCATGTCTAACTCCCATACACGGCTACACTCCATACAAATACTTTCAGAAAGGACTTCCTGACACTTAAATCTATACGCGATGTTAACAAATTTCTCTTCTTCAGAAACGCTTTTCTTGTCATTGTCAGTCTACATTTTATAACCTCCCAACTTCGACCATCATCCGTTATTTTGATTCCCAAATAGCAAAATTCGTTTACTGCTTTGTCTCATTTCCTAATCTAATTCACTCAGAAACAGCTGCTTTAGTTCGGCTACATTCCATTATCCTCGTTTTGCTTTTGTTGATGTTCATCTTATATCCTTATATCCTCCTTTCAAAACACTGTCCATTCCGCTCAGCTGCTCATCCAGGTCCTTTGCAGTCTCTGACAGAATTACAATGTTGTCGGCAAACCTCAAAGTTTTTATTTCTTCTCCATGGATTTTAATTCCTTCTACAAATTTTTCTTTTGTTTCCTTTATGCAGATTGAATAACATTAGGGATAGGCTACAACCCAGACTCACTCAGGTCTCAACGATTGCTTTCCTTTTGTGCCCCTCGACATAACTGCCGTCTGGTTTCCGAACAAAGTACTAAACAACGTAAAAACATGGTATTCGTAATAGCTATAATTATTAGTCTGCAGATGAAGTAAATACTGGTGTAACGTTGTTCGGAACACTGACCTCGGTCGTCAAGAGATGAAACCGCATGCATACCCCTAAAACCTTGTATACGTTGCATCCTGGACATCTCTAAAAAGAGCAATCACAGAAGTTGGAAAAAAACACGTAGGTTCAAAGGAGCTAACTGCGAAGAAGCCATGGGTAACAGAAGAAATACTTCAGTTGACTGATGAAAGAAGGAAGTACAAAAATGTTAGGCGAAATTCAGGAATACAGATATACAAGCCGCTGAGGAATGAAATAAATAGAAAATGCAGGAAAGCTAGAATGGAATGGCTGCAGGAAAAATGTGAAGAAATAGGGAAAGAAATTATTGTCGGAAGGACTGACTCAGCGTATAGGAAAGTCAAAATAACCTTCGGGGAAATTAAAAGCAAGGGCGGTAGCGTTAAGAGTGCAGCAGGAATTCCACTGTTAACTGCGGAGGAGACAGCGGATAGGTGGAAAGACTGCATTGACGGCCTCTACGAGGGGGAAGATTTGTCTAATGTGATAGAAGAAGAAACGGAGTTAATTTAGAAGAGATGGGGGATCCAATATTAGAATCAGAATTTAAGAGAGCTCTGGAGGACTTAGTATCATATAGGACAGATGTCCTTATTAGCATTCCATTAGAATTTCTAAAATCATTGGGGGCAACAAAACGACTATTCACGTTGGTGTGTAGAATATATGAGTCTGGGGACATACTATCTGACTTTCGGGAAAATGTCATCCACTCAATTCCGAAGACTGCAAGCGCCGACAAGTGCGAGAAATATCGCACAATCAGCTTAACAACTCCTGCATCCAAGTCGCTGTCAAGAATAATATACAGAAGATTGGAAAAGAAAATTGAGAGTGTGTTACATGACGGTCAGTTTGGCTTTAGGGAAGGTACAGGCACGAGACAGGCAATTCTGACTTTGCGATTGATAATGGAGGAAAGACTAAAGAAATATCAAGACACGTTCATAGAATTCGTCGACCCGGAAAAAGCGTTCGACAGTGTAAAATGTTGCAAGATGTTCGGAATTCAGAGAAAAATAGGGGTAAGCTATAGGGAGAGGGGGGTAATATACATTATGTACATGAGACAAGAGGGAATAATAAGAGTGGACGTCGAAGAACGAAGTGCTGGGATTAACAAGGGTGTAAGACAGGCGTACTGTTCAATCTCTACATCGAAGAAGCAATGATGGAATTAAAAGATAGGTTCTGGAGTGTTACTTCACTTTAAACCATTCCACACGTATAATTTCAGGTATTTAATGTATGTGACTGCATCCAGCGGTTGTTCAGCAATCGTGTTATCTTACAGTAACATGCCTTTTGACCTATTTATGCCCAATATGTTGATGCTGAGTGTCGAATACCAATCCCTGTACCAATGCAAGTCTTCCTGCGTTTCACTACAACTTTCCAGCGTTGCGATCATTTGCAAACAGCCCCACGTAACTCCCGATACTACCCACTAGGTCGTTTATGAAGGGTGGTCAGAAACAGTCTGAAAACCTTGTAAGCATGTTGCAAAGAAGGTTGTGCTGAGAAACAACTGTTAAGAAAAAAATCGCCACGTTGCTACGTTACCTATTCTTTTAACAGTGAAGTTAGCCAGTGAGCAAATTCAAGTATAGCACCACAAACGACGTCGCCAAACGAATTCTTCGTTTGTTTTTCTAAAACCGAATAAGACAGCTATACAAAACTTAGGGATGGGACGACAGTAAGATCTGAACCCGAGTCAAATGCTGAGCAGTCTCGTGTGCTATCGTCTACACTATGACAACAACTGTCACTAATTGTATCAAAGGAAGTAGGTTACAGTACACTTGTTCGTCCACTGCTTGAATATTGCTCACCAGTGTGGGATCCGTACCAGATAGGGTTGATAGAAGAGATAGATAAGATTCAACGGAGAGCAGCGCGCTTCGTTACAGGATCATTTAGTAATCGTGAAAGCATTACGGAGATGATAGATAAACTCCAGTGGAAGACTCTGCAGGAGAGACGCTCAGTAGCTCGGTACGGGCTTTTGTTGAAGTTTCGAGAACATACCTTCACCGAGGAGTCAAGCAGTATATTGCTCCCTCCTACGTATATACCGCGAAGAGATCATGGGGATAAAATCAGAGACATTAGAGCGCACACAGAGGCATATCGACGACGTTTCTTTCCACGAACAATACGAGACTGGAATGGAAGGGAGAACCGATAGAGGTACTCATGGTACCCTCCGCCACACACCGTCAGGTGGCTTGCGGAGTGTGGATGTAGGTGTATCTGGCGGGCCGCTTGAATTTGTGCGTGCAACGGCTTGGTTGGCTAGCATCAATGCTAATTAGTTCGGAAACGGCGCAACGTATCGAAGTTGTTTCTCAACAATATAATAAGACTAAAAACAGCCGACCAGTTGCAATGGATAAAGTAATCTTTACCTAGGTTTCGACAGATTTAAATCTGTCTTCTTCAGAAGGCGGCAGTATTAAATTAATATGGAATCATATGTCATTGTTTCTTAACAATTATTTCACAGCACAATCTACCCTTCAACACACTTATCTATTCAGACTGTTTCTGACCCCGTGTATACATTGATGAGCCACAACATTATAAACTTATGGCATCGTAGGCCACATTTGGAACGCAATACGTCAGAGATTCTACGCGACATGGATAAGACAAGTACTCGGTCGGTTTCTCGAGACGGATAGCACCAAATATCTACGGACAGATCAGGCAATTTCCCAAATTACGGGTCGGAGGTTTGAGGAGCGCAACTGGCTCCGTACAGCAAAGCACATGTGTTCCATCGGCTTAAGATCAGACGTATTTTGTGGCCATGACGTCAACGCGAATTAACTGGAATGCTCCTCAAAACACTGTAGCAAGAATCAGGCCTTGTGACATGGATAGAAGATCCCATCGCCATCAGGGAAGACATCGAGCGTGAAGGGGTGACATGGTCTGCAATAACATTCACATAGCTCACGGCTTGTCATGCTGCTTCTTTTTTATTAGTACCACAGGTGCGATGAGAGTCCAGGTAATACTGCCCTCATCAGTTTGCATCCGTGGCGTAATGCATCTTTCGAACAGCCGTTTGTCCAGATGACGGCTTATCCTGACACGGTCACTGACCTGGTGTATCAAGAAATGTGATTCATCTCACCACTCGACACGTTTCCATAGATCCACGGTCCAGTTTAGATGATCCAGCGCCCACTGCAGTTGTAGCTGACATTCTTGCTGGGTCAACATGGGAACACACAGGGATCGGCTGCTGAAAAGCCCCATGTTTGACATCTTGTGCTGAACAATATGTTCAGAAACACTTGTGCCAGCACTCTGTCGTTATATTCGCCACAGAGAGAGCTTTAGAGAGCGGGCAAGCTTCCGACATCATCAATGTTCTACGATGAAGCGTAGACATAAAACAGCTTGTCGCCTACTCGTGGTTTCAGTATCCTTCGCCGCCCGGTGTGGCCGTGCGGCTCTAGGCGTTGCAGTCTGGAACCGCGTGACGGCTTCGGTCGCAGGTTCGAATCCTGCCTCGGGCATGGATGTGTGTGATGTCCCTAGGTTAGTTAGGTTTACGTCTTTCTAAGTTCTAGGGGACTGATGACCTCAGCAGTTAAGTCCCATAGTGCTCAGAGCCATTTGAACTTTTGAACAGTATCCTTCAACGACTTTCCATAGGCACTCATGACAGTAGCTTGCGAAAAGCCGACCACCTTTTCCGTTTCTGAGACTCTCTTTCTCAGGCGGCGGACCGTAGCAACCTCACCTTTGACAAAATCACTCATATCTGCGGATTTCATGATTTGTGGCTAGCATCGTCGCTAGACTGATTCTCCATTCATCTCTGGTCTGGAAACATACACTCATGTTGAGAGAAAAAAAAAAACAGAACACCTTGAACGACTAGAGATAGAACGTTTATATTCACAGGATATGTACATTAGTGTGCTCTGCAGAAATAATCAGTATTTCAGTCACCTCGGCTCAGCATGTGTCCTGTTGCCTTGTAGTCACAGAGTCTCCATGGGCCATGATAAGTTGATCCATGCATGATGGCATCGACGCTTATAAGGCGTGATTGGCGTCCTGTAGTATAGCCATCCATGCTGCATTCACCTGGATCCAAAGTTCATCCGTGGTGGTTGGCACTGGTCACAGAACTGCACCTGCTTTTACGCATGAGCAACTTGCGTGACATAATTGGCTCATGGGTCAAATGCACACGCATTGGTAAATAATGTGCACGGTTCAACACGTGCACAGCTAGCCCTTGCCTTTCAACAAGAAGTTTACGTCAGGGCCACCAGTTAGTAGCGCTCTATGGCAGACTTTTACCATCATTTCCTCGGTACAAATCCCGCTAGGTGATAGCACGCTCCTCAGGTACGCTGAATGACTCACTTTTACTGGAGTAAAATTAGATCAGACATCAGTATATATTAAAGATGTACTCTCAGTAAACTTATTTTGTGAATGAGTTATAGTATATTAAGTTATGAATTTTATCATACAGTAATCCATTTGAGGCGCTGACAACGGGCAGATGTAGTGGCAAAACGTTCTAGTGGATAGACCGTCAAAAAATGAACACAGATCAAGCATGAAAACAGGAAGACCGCTACGGTCGCAGGTTCGAATCCTGCCTCGGGCATGGATGTGTGCGATGTCCTTAGATTAGTTAGGTTTCAGTAGGTCTAAGTTCTAGGGGACTGATGACCTCAGATGTTAAGTCCCATAGTGCTCAGAGCCATTTGAACCATTTAATAATTTCCACAAACGCACTTTGAAGTTTGTTGCTTACTATATGTGAATCGGCTATCGCGTGCAGTGTAAACAAGAACTATGCTGAATCTATTTTAAATGCTAACAGAAAAGTAAAGCTGAGAGGACAGGTCGTGAGCCGCGCTTGGGTAGCTCAGTCGGTAGATTACTTGCACGCGAAAGGCAAAGGTCCCGAGTTCGAATCTCGGTGCGGCAGGTGTTTCATATCAGCGAAGACTCCGCTGCAGAGTGAAAATCTCGTTCTGGGAACAGAAAAGTAAATTACCAAAAAAGGTTAGCCGCAAAGGAAATGGGGCCTCCTAGAACAAATCCTTTGATCGTGATAGTTAGCACAAGTTGTTGTGTGGGTGCAGCGTAAGAATATCTGATTTTCAGACCGGAAGTAAATTCGTGAATTAATACATCTGTTAGAGATCTTGTACATTTGTACTAAAAAATGAAAAAGCACGAAAAACTCCCACTTACCCAAAAATGCGAAATGGAGAGTTGCAAAGGCTTGCACTTTATTTCGTTATTGCCCTAAACTGTACTTTATTATGTACAAAGCAACAAAATTCTAAAAATACAATTATTTGTCGGATAAGTTATGCATCTTATTGTTATTATTAGTATTAATTTTGTTATTATTATTACTGGTAGTAGCTGTGCTGCTCGGTACAGGATCCTTATCAGGTGGGATTGACAGAAGACTTCGAAAAAGTTCAGAGAAGGGCAGCTCGGTTTGTATTATCTGGAAATAGTGGAGAGAGTGTCAAGGATACAATAAGGGATGGTAATCATGAAAACAAAGTCGTTTTTCATGAACCTTTAATCACCAATTTTGCCAAAGTATTTTGGTGACTTACATCAACATAGGGAGAAATCAGAGATCGTACGAAAAGATTTATGTGTGTATTTTCTTTCCACGTGCAGTTCTGGGCTACAACGGTGGAGAAATAGCCGGAAAGTGTTCTTTGTAGCTTCTACCAAACATTGAAGTGAGAACAATCATGTAAATGTGTGTGAGCGCAAACTATTTATGGTAGAAATGGACATTCTTCTTTCAAATCCTCTTCCCCTGATCGGACCTTTCCGAGAGGGCCTTCTAATTCAGAGACAACAGTACAGGGCAACCGAAAAATTTGCAATCTGTTTCTAGTCTACTGGCTATTTGTAATGAATTTTTGCGTGTTCCTAAAATTTCATTCGTTCTTTTCGCTGGTTTAGGCACTGCAATAACAATAATAATAAGAATAATAATAATAGGGCCTACACCACGCTTGTCCGTCCTCTGCTAGAGTATCGCTCTGCTGTGGGATCCTTACCACACAGGATTGACGGAGGTCAGCACAATTGACTCTTATATACATCATTGCCTCAAGTGGCAAATTTCCAATGCAGTGCTTACTGATCTCTATCAGTGTCCCATGCAAATATAAAATTTCTGAGCTGTGTTCATTTTCCACTGTTCATCACCAAGTTTCAGGCTTGATTTCTTTAATGAAGTTTTTATACCGACGTTGCGTAAATGGTGTTTATCAGGGCTCTGCTTTCTTTTCACGTCACATATGGCGCCAACTCAATTAGCGATGACAGATAAAGCCGATAAATTAAAGATGCGTCGGAAACGTATCAACACACAAAGAACTGACAAGCAAATTACACAGGGGACGAGTACCTCTTACCTCAATAGAAAAAATTATGACTTAATCACTGCGATATGATTACAATCACAGTGGGCACTGAATGACTGATAATATTTGGTGATAATACAGATGCTACTCTAACAAATCACACTGGTCGACAATTAAAAAGATTATTTATTCTTTTTGGGAAAGGTTGTTGTACTGTTTACAGCTGAGGCGATGATAAGCGAAATAAAACAGGAAGTTGGTACAAAATATTTCTGCATCCGTTGTCGAACGTGCTTTATACGTGCCAGGTGTTTCAGGTAACGTTTTTTTCTCTGAAACTTACACAATAGTATGTGAAAGGAGAATTTATTTGATTAGTAGACGTAAGAAACGTCACTGTTTCTGTGGAGCTATGAACTTAGATTATCAATTTCTGGGAAAAGTCGGTCCAGGAATCGACGCACACGACGACTGAAATGTGCCGGCGCCCCGTCATGTTGGAATCACGTGGTTTGTCTTTTACTGATCGGGACGTCTTCCAGCAATTCTGGCAATGCTCTGGCGAGAAAATTGTAATAGTGCCTGCCATTTAATGGCCTAGGCAGCAGATACGGCCCAATTAAACAGTCCCCAACGACACCGACCCACACATTAACGAAGAACCGCACTTGATGATCGCTAGTAACTGTGGCATGGGGTTATCCTCACTCCAAACATGCGAACTGTGCATGTTGAAGACTCCATCACCCCCGAACGTTGCTTCATCGGTAAACAATGGAAATGTAGGATACATTTCACACTGTTCCAGGTACCACTGCGAAAACTGTGCTCTGGGTGGATAATCAACTGGTTCCAGGTTGTGGACACGCTGTAAGTGAAATGGACGTAACAATTGCTCTCGAACGACTGTTCTTACATTCGTCTGATTCGTCCCCATGTTACGCGCAATTGCACGAGTGCTGGCTGAAGGATCCCGCTCCACATGCTGCAAGACAGCTTCCTCAAATTGCAGCGTTCTTACCGTACGACGTTGTCCCTGTCCAGGTAATCTGCTAAATGACCGGGTCTCATGCAGACGTTGGTACACAGCAGCAAAGGTCGTATGATGCGGGATACGGCGATTAGGATATTGTTGTGCAGCTCGTCCGTTGTGGTGCGCTACGTAGTACGCACAAACCATATCAGTGTACTCACTCCAGGTGTATCGCTTCATTAGTAAACAGAGACAATGCACTACTACACTGGTGGATAGCAGTTGCCTACAACTGAAGAAAATGCCTCCATTTACACGTAAACAAAGGTTACACAGGTTAATACGGCCTCCACAGGTTTAAATAATCCTCATAGGAAAAAATGGCATTAGGGAAAAATATTTGTTTTGATGTCCCCTTCAACCTGCCAGAGTTTGTCGGTTTAAATACTTTTCACCCTGTATTTAAACCTACTACGTAGAGCCGGCCGGGGTGGCCGAGCGGTTCTAGGCGCTACAGTGTGGAACTGCGCGACCGATACGATCGGAGGTTCGAATCTTGCCTCGGGCTTGGATGTGTGTGATGTCCTTAGGTTAGTTAGGTTTAAGTAGTTCTAAGTTCTAGGGGACTGATGACCTCAGAAGTTAAGTCCCATAGTGCTCAGAGCCATTTGAACCTATTTAAATTTCCTTTCTACCAGTTTTTGTAATGGAGCCAGAAACTTTCAAAGTTTTAGGTATGGATGCACGACACTGTGCTACATAAAAGTTGCTGGTGTCACGTAGCGATACGCGTCCTCGATGCCCTCTTTGAAGTTATGTTCTTTTAAATTGTAAAGTGTGTTCTTACACTGGCACAGACGAAGTAAATCTGATTACACAAACAAACAAGATTCGACATGCTACAGACACTGACGTGCAATAAATATGCAGCACACATCCAGTGCGTACGTTGGGATGTTACTAATGCTCGAGTAATGCCAACATGCCAGGAAACAGGCGTGAATAATGCCGTGAGATACACTATGTGATCAAAAGTATCCGGACACCTGGCTGAAAGTGACTTACAAGTTCGTGGCGCCCTCCATCGGTAATGCTGGAATTCGATATGGTGTTGGTCCACCCTTAGTCTTGATGACAGCTTCTACTCTCGCAGGTACCATTTAGGTGCTGGAAGGTTTCTTGGGGAATGGCAGCCCATTCTTCACGGAGTGCTGCATTGAGGAGAGGATCGTTGTCGGTCGGTGAGGCCTGGCACGAACTCGGCGTTCCAAAACATCCCAAAGATGTTCTATAGGATGCAGGTCAGGATTACGTACAGGCATGTCCATTACAGGGATATTATTGTCGTGTTACCACTCCGCCACAGGCCGTTCATTAGAACAGGTGCTCTATCGTTTTGAAAGATGCAACCACCATCCCCGAATTGCTCTTCAACAGTGAGAAGCAAAAAGGTGCTTAAAACATCATGCTGTGATAGTGCCACGCAAAACAATCAGGGATGCAAGCCCCTCCATGAAAAACACGACCACACCATAACACCACCGCCTCCGAATTTTACTGTTGGCACTACACACGCCGGCACATTACTTTCACAGGGTATTCGCCATACCCTTACCCTGCTATCGGATCGCCACATTGTGTACCGTGATTTGTCACTCCACACAACGTTTTCCACTGTTCAATCGTCCAACGTTTACGCTCCTTACACCAAGAGAGGCGTTGTTTGGCGTTTACCGGCGTGATGTGTGGCTTATGAGCAGCCGCTCGTCCATGAAATCCACCTCCCGCCTAACTGTCATAGTACTTGCAGTGGATTCTGATGCAGTTTGGAATTCCTGCGTGATGGTCTGTATAGATGCTTGCCTATTACTCATTACGACCATCTTCAACTGTCGGCGGTCTCTGTCAGTCAACAGACGATGTCGGCTTTAAAAATGGTTCAAATGGCTCTAAGCACTTTGCGACTTTAACATCTGAGGTCATCAGTCCCCTAGACATAGAACTACTTAAACCTAACTAACCTAATGACATCACACACATGTCCGAGACAAGATTCAAACCTGCGACCTTAGCAGCAGCGCGGTTCCGGACTGAACCGCTAGGCCACAGCGACCGGCACGAGGTCGGCCTGTACGATTTTGTGCAGTACATGTCCCTTTACGTTTCCACTTCACTATCACTTCGGAAACAGTGGACCTAGGGATGTTTAGGTGTGTGCAAATCTCGCGTACAGACGTATGACACAAGTGACACCCAATCACCTGACTACTTTCGAAGTCCGTGAGTTCCGCGGAGCGCCCCATTCTGGTCTCTCACGATGTCTAATGACTAGTGATGTCGCTGATATGGAGTACCTAGCAGTAGGTGGCTACACAATGCACCTAATATGAAAAACTAATGTTTTGGGGGTGTCCGGATGCGTTCGATCACATAGTTTATCTTGGTCGAGGTGTTCCATCAGCTTACGTGCTAAATTACAACTTCAAGAAACTAGTAGTTTCTGAAGGCTGCGTCATAATAGACGAAGACCAGAAAGAATTGAGGATATGGAAGTGTTGCAATACAAGACGATCCTCATGTCCAGTCAGTAATATCAGCTTTATAAAATGGTTCAAATGGCTCTGAGCACTATGGGACTTAACATCTGAGGTCATCAGTCCTCTAGACTAGAACTACTTAAACCTAACTAACCTAAGGACATCACACACATCCATGTCCGAGGCAGGATTCGAACCTGCGACTGTAGCAGCAGCGCGGTTCCGGACTGAAGCGCCTAGAACCTAACTAACCTAAGGACATCACACACATCCATGCCCGAGGCAGGATTCGAACCTGCGACCGTAGCAGCAACGCGGTTCCGGACTGAAGCGCATAGAACCTAACTAACGTAAGGACATCACACACATCCATGCCCGAGGCAGGATTCGAACCTGCGACCGTAGCAGCAGCGCGGTTCCGGACTGAAGAGCCTAGAACCGCTCGGCCACAGCGGCCAGCTGCAGCTTTATATCTGTGTGGCAAATAGTAGGCGAGAGTTGTACTGTGTTGTTACAATTAAAATGCAGCTACTCACAAAGGTCCAGTGTGGGTTGCAATTATAGTATGGCAGCGAAACTTGGTAGATATTCTAATGCGTTAATGCGGAATCGTTTTACACTGGAAAAGATTTGTTCCAATTTTGGCCCCCAGGTACAAATTGGATTAGGAACAGGACATGGGCAGATAAAGTAAAACAAGTGAGATACCTAACTGTTGATTTTATTATAACCACCGCTTAGACAATCTGAACAATACAAACACCGGAGACGTCGATGATATGCTGTAGAGCGCCAGAGCTACACCTAGTGGCCAAAACTGAAACGAACTTTTTTCCCCCGTAAATCGATTCCGCATCAACGCATTAGCATATCTACCAAGTCAGGCTCACATACGTAATTTCAGCTCATACTACCTGGACGATAGTGCATCCAGTCACAATTTCAGTCTAGTAACAGATATCTAAATCACATAAAGAATTATGCACTAGAAACCACCGAAAACAGTTTTCCGGCATTTTCTACTACTTTCGTTCTTAGACGTGAGGTTGTGTTTGGTGCAGCGTTTTGTTAGTAAGTATTACAAGTTTTACATATTTCAGTGCTGTATAACACAATAAAGTTATTAACTCTTTAGTCACAAAGTTTTATGGTGAACAAAATTCTGTATACTTACAAAACTAGTTAGATAACTTGTCGCCAGTTGTGCACAGTCTTGCGGCTTGAAACGGAAGGTCTCCTACCATGGAAGACGTGATATTTGCAAATGAACTGAGTTTCTATAACTTCCTAATAATTTTTCCTGTCTTGAAAATGGGAATTTCTGCTAGTTGGCGCCGGCCGGTGTGGCCGAGCGGTTCTAGGCGCTTCAGTCTGGAACCGCGCTACCGTTACGGACGCAGGTTGGAATCCTGCCTCGGCATGGATGTGTGTGATGTCCTTAGGTTAGTTAGGCTTAAGTAATTCTAAGTTCTAGGGGACTGATGACCTCAGATGTTAAGTCCCATAGTGCTCAGAGCCATTTGACCCATTTTGCTAATTGGTCAATAGCTTCTATTTCATAACGTTTTAAACCTGCAATTGGTTTTTGATAAAACGCACTTCCGTTTAACTTCGTTGCGCTTACTGATTTTTTGTGTGTAATAGACACACAAATTATTAAATACAGTACTGACAGGGTGTCCTCGACTGCAACACTTTTAAATTTGAATAGAAAACATTATTTGTTCCTTGATACAAGATTATGTTGCAACTTGAAACAGTTTATCATAAACAGTATTTGTTCCTAGGTACAAGACCATTTTATATTTTGGAACAGTTTTTCACATTTGTAAAAACGTCAATTTTCCAGAGTAATGGTTGTAACTTCATAAAACACTGCAGCACACATCAAGTGAATGCTGTCGCTGCAAAATGGAATCCATACATTTTATAAAAGTGATTGTGTGTGTGTATGTGTGTGTGTGTGTGTGTGTGTGTGTGTGTGTGTGTGTGTGTGTGCGTGTGTGTTCCACATCTCCTCCTAAACCACTACATTGATTTCAATCAAACATAGTACACACATCTCTTAATGTCAGGCAAAAATTTCTGTGGTGGTAAGAACCACCTACCTATCACAGTTCAGGAGATATGACGTCATAAACAATGACTTGTGTGAATAACTGTCACATCATGCATGACGTTTAAATTTACTATTTCTTTGCTGCTAACTGTATTCGTAACACATTTCGCAGACTGTATCCACATACACCACTAAATATAACTACAAAGTTATATATGGATACCACACATACTTCAGGGAAATATGATGTCATAAATACTGAGATCCATGAAAAAACAGCTTGACTTAAAACTCCCCTCGAACAGGCCATGAAGGCCCAACGGCACCTACCAGCCGCCGTGTCATCCACAGCCCATAGGCGTAACTGGTTGCGGATATGGAGGGGCATGTGGTCAGCACACCGCTCTCCTGTCCATGTGTCAGTTTACGAGACCGGAGCCTGCTTCTCAATCAAGTAGTGCCTCAGTTTGCCTGACAAGGGCTGAGTGCACCCCACTAGCCAACAGCGTTCGGCAGACCGGATGGTCACCCATCAAAAAATGGTCCAAATGGCTCTGAGCACTATGGGACTTAACATCTGAGGTCATCAGTCCCCTAGAACTTAGAACTACTTAAACCTTTTTTTTTGGTCATCAGTCTACTGACTGGTTTGATGCGGCCCGCCACGAATTCCTTTCCTGTGCTAACCTCTTCATCTCAGAGTAGCACTTGCAACCTACGTCCTCAATTATTTGCTTGATTTATTCCAATCACTGTCTTCCTCTACAGTTTTTGCCCTCTACAGCTCCCTCTAGTACCATGGAAGTCATTCCCTCATGTCTTAGCAGATGTCCTATCATCATGTCCCTTCTCCTTATCAGTGTTTTCCACATATTCCTTTCCTCTCCGATTCTGCGTAGAACCTCCTCATTCCTTACCTTATCAGTCCACCTAATTTTCAACATTCGTCTATAGCACCACATCTCAAATGCTTCGATTCTCTTCTGTTCTGGTTTTCCCACAGTCCCTGTTTCACTACCATACAATGCTGTACTCCAGACGTACATCCTCAGAAATTTCTTCCTTAAATTAAGGCCGGTATTTGATATTAGTAGACTTCTCTTGGCCAGAAATGCCTTTTTTGCCATAGCGAGTCTGCTTTTGATGTCCTCCTTGCTCCGTCCGTCATTGGTTATTTTACTGCCTAGGTAGCAGAATTCCTTAACTTCGTTGACTTCGTGACCATCAATCCTGATGTTAAGTTTCTCGCTGTTCTCATTTCTACTACTTCTCATTACCTTCGTCTTTCTCCGATTTACTCTCAAACCATACTGTGTACTCATTAGACTGTTCATTCCGTTCAGCAGATCATTTAATTCTCCTTCACTTTCACTCAGGATAGCAATGTCATCAGCGAATCGTATCATTGATATCCTTTCACCTTGTATTTTAATTCCGCTCCTGAACCTTTCTTTTATTTCCATCATTGCTTCCTCGATGTACATATTGAAGAGTAGGGGCGAAAGGCTACAGCCTTGTCTTACACCCTTCTTAACACGAGCACTTAGTTCTTGATCGTCCATTCTTATTATTCCCTCTTGGTTGTTGTACATATTGTATATGACCCGTCTCTCCCTATAGCTTAACCCTACTTTTTTCAGAATCTTGAACAGCTTGCACCATTTTATATTGTCGAACGCTTTTTCCAGGTCGACAAATCCTATGAAAGTGTCTTGATTTTTCTTTAGCCTTGCTTCCATTATTAGCCGTAACGTCATAATTGCCTCTCTCATCCCTTTACTTTTCCTAAAGTCAAACTGATCGTCACCTAGCGCATTCTCAATTTTCTTTTCCATTCTTCTTTATATTATTCTTGTAAGCAGCTTCGATGCATGAGCTGTTAAGCTGATTGTCCGATAATTCTCGCACTTGTCAGCTCTTGCCGTCTTCGGAATTGTGTGGATGATGCTTTTCCGAAAGTCAGATGGTATATCGCCAGACTCATATATTCTACACACCAACGTGAATAGTCGTTTTGTTGCCACTTCCCCCAATGATTTTAGAAATTCTGATGGAATGTTATCTATCCATTCTGCCTTATTTGACCGTAAGTCCTCCAAGGCTCTTTTAAATTCCGATTCTATTACTGGATCCCCTATCTCTTCTAAATCGATTCCTGTTTCTTCTTCTATCACATCAGACAAATCTTCACCCTCATAGAGGCTTTCAATGTATTCTTTCCACCTATCTGCTCTCTCCTCTGCATTTAACAGTGAAATTTCCGTTGCACTCTTAATGTTACCACCGTTGCTTTTAATGTCACCAAAGGTTGTTTTGACTTTCCTGTATGCTGAGTCTGTCCTTCCAACAATCATTTCTTTTTCGATTTCTTCACATTTTTCCTGCAGCTATTTCGTCTTAGCTTCCCTGCACTTCCTATTTATTTCATTCCTCAGCGACTTGTATTTCTGTATTCCTGATTTTCCCGAAACATGTTTGTACTTCCTCCTTTCATCTATCAACTGAAGTATTTCTTCTGTTACCCATGGTTTCTTCGCAACTACCTTCTTTGTACCTATGCTTTCCTTCCCAACTTCTGTGATGGCCCTTTTTAGAGATGTCCATTCCTCTTCAACTGTACTGCCTACTGCGCTATTCCTTATTGCTGTATCTGTAGCGTTAGAGAACTTCAAACGTATCTCGTCATTCCTTAGTACTTCCTCCTCTTGTGATTCTTGAACAGGGTATTCGCTATTACTAGCTGAAACTTGTTACAGAACTCCTCTTTCATTCCTTGTCCCAAGCCCATATTCTCCTGTAACCTTTTCTTCTACTCCTTCCCCTACAATTGCATTCCAGTCGCCCATGACTATTAGATTTTCGTCCCCCTTTACATACTGCATTACCCTTTCAATATCCTCATACACTTTCTCTATGTTCATCTTCAGCTTGCGACGTCGGCATGTATACCTGAACTATCGTTGTCGGTGTTGGTCTGCTGTCGATTCTGATTAGAACAACCCGGCCACTGAACTGTTCACAGTAACACACCCTCTGCCCTACCTTCCTATTAATAACGAATCCTACACCTGTTATACCATTTTCCGCTGCTGTTGATATTATCCGATACTCATCTGACCAGAAATCCTTGTCTTCCTCCCACTTCGCTTCACTGACCCCTACTATATCTATATCTAGATTGAGCCTTTGCATTTCCCTTTTCAGATTTTCTAGTTTCCCTACCACGTTCAAGCTTCTGACATTCCACGCCCCGACTCGTAGAACGTTATCCTTTTGTAGATTATTGAATCTTTTTCTCACGGTAACCTCCCCCTTGGCAGTCCCCTCCCGGAGATCCGAATGGGGGACTATTCCGGAATCTTTTGCCAATGGAGAGATCATCATGACACTTCTTCAATTACAGGCCACATGTCCTGTGGATACACGTTACGTGTCTTTAACGCAGTGGTTTCCATTGCCTTCTGCATCCTCATGTCGTTGATCATTGCTGATTCTTCCGCCTTTAGGGGCAATTTCCCACCCCTAGGACAAGAGAGTGCCCTGAACCTCTATCCGCTCCTCCGCCCTCTTTGATAAGGCCGTTGGCAGAATGAGGCTGACTTCTTATGTCGGCAGTCTTCGGCCGCCAATGCTGAGTATTTATCAAAATTTAGGCAGTGGTGGGGATCGAAGCCGGGACCGAAGACTTTTTGATTATGAATCATAGACGCTACCCCTAGACCTAACTAACCTAAGGACATCACACACATCCATGCCCGAGGCAGGATTCGAACCTGCGACCGTAGCAGTCGCGGGGTTCCGGACTGAAGCGCCTAGAACTGCACGGCCACCGCGGCCGGCCCCCATTCAACTGGTCACCCATCCAACTGCTAGTTCAGCCCGACAGCGCTTAACGTCGGTGATCTGAAGGGAACCGGTATTATCACTGCGGCAAGGCCTTTGGCACATAGTGCTTGACGTTTACATTTATTACCTCGTTGTTACTAACTGCAGTCGCAAGAAATTTAGCAGACAGTATTCACATATGCCGCTTATTGTTGTATGGCACATACATTGAAGATATGACGTATTAACAATGAGATGTCTGAAAAACTGTCGCACCGTGCACTATGATTATATTTATTACTTCTTTGTTACAAACTGTATTCGCAACATGTTTCGCAGGCGGTATCCTCATATGCCGCTGAATGTACACTACTGGCCATTAAAATTGCTACACCAAGAAGAAACGCAGATGATAAATGGGTATTCATTGGACAAATATATTATACTAGAACTGACATGTGATTACATTTTCACGCAATTTGTGTGCATAGGACCTGAGAAATCGGTACCCAGAACAACCACCTCTGGCCGTAATAACGGCCTTGATACACCTAGGCATTGAGTCAAACAGAGCTTGGATGGCATGTACAGGTACAGCTGCCTATGCAGCTTCAACACGTTGCCACAGTTCATCAACAGTAGTGACTGGCGTATTGTGACGAGCCAGTTGCTCGGCCACCATTGAGCAGACGTTTTCAATTGGTGAGAGATCTGGAGAATGTGCTGGCCAGGGCAGCAGTCGAACATTTTCTGTATCTAGAAAGGCCCGTACAGGACCTGCAACAAGTGGTTGTGCATTATCCTGTTGAAATGTACGGCTTCGCAGGGATCGAATGAAGGGTAGAGCCTCGGATCGTAACACATCTGAAATGTAACGTCTACTATTCAAAGTGCCGTCAATGCGAACAAGAGGTGACCGAGACTTGTAATTAATGACACCCCATACCATCACGCCGGGTGATACGCCAATATGGCGATGACGAATACACGCTTCCAATGTGCATTCACCGCGATGTCGCCAAACACGGATCGACCATCATGATGCTGTAAACAGAACCTGGATTCATCCGAAAAAATTACGTGCACCCAGGTTCGTCGTTGAGTACACCATCGCAGGCGCTCCTGTCTGTGATGCAGCGTCAAGGGTAACCGCAGCCATGGTCTCCGAGCTGATAGTCCATGCTGCTGCAAACGTCGTCGAACTGTTCGTGCAGATGGTTGTTGTCTTGAAAACGACCCCATCTGTTGACTCAAGGATCGAGACGTGGCTGCACGATCCGTGACAGCCATGCGGAGAAGATGCCTGTCATCTCGATTGCTAGTGATACGAGGCCGTTGGGATCCAGCACGGCGTTCCGTATTACCCTCGTGAACCGACCGATTCCATATTCTGCTAACAGTCACCGCATCTCGACCAACGCGAGCAGCAATGTCGTGATACGATAAACCGCAATCGCAATAGGCTACAATCCGACCTTTATCAAAGTCGGAAACGTGATGGTACGCATTTCTCCTCCTTACACGAGGCATCACAGCAACGTTTCAGCAGGCAACGGTGGTCAACTGCTGTTTGTGTGTGAGAAATTGGTTTGAAACTTCCCTCATGTCAACACGTTGTAGGTGTCGCCACAGGCGCCAACCTTGTGTGAATGCTCTGAAAAGCTAATCATTTGCATATTACAGCATCTTCTTCCTGTCGGTTAAATTTGGCGTCTGTAGCACATCATCTTCGTGGTGTAGCAATTTTAATGGCCAGTAGTGTACTTAGACACGACTCATAATTCAAGACATATGACGTCATAAGCAGTGAGATGCTTGAAAAAACGCCGCATCATGCATGAAGCATTAAAACATTACACTCCCGCAGTCGAGTCAACTTCAGGAAATCCCTGACACCTGGCAGAGCTTTAGACAGCTTTCAGCCTTGAAGCCCAAACGACTGTATGCGAAAACAGTAGAGCTATGAAGAAGCGTTGCCGCAGAGGCGTTTGCATAATCGCGTGTAGACACGCGAAGTAGCTGTACTTGTAGGAGGAGTTTAGTGTTTAACGTACCGTAGACAACGAGTTCATTAGAGACGGAGCATAAGTTCGGATTAGGAAAGAATGGGGAAGGAAATCGGCCGTGCCCTTTCAAAGGAACCATACCGGCATTTTCCTGAAGAGATTTAGGGAAAACTTGAATCAAGATGGCCGGACGCGGGTCTGAACCGTCGTCCTCCCAAATGCGAGTCCAGTGTGCTAACCACTGCGCCATATCGCTCGGTAGCTGTACTTATACATTTGCACATTATGCATATTTCTTTGTTCGACTGTTTCATGGTTTCGAAAGTGTTTTCACGAATACATGGAAATGAAACTTTTTCTTGATATTACACGACAAACACTTTCAATTTTTGTTCTCGTTTCTAGCAAAACATTGGTAAATTGAACAGCTGGATTTGTCAGCTTCTAAGAAAATATACAGGGTTATTACAAATGATTGAAGCGATTTCACAGCTCTACAATAACTTTATTATTTGAGATATTTTCACAATGCTTTGCACACACATACAAAAACTCAAAAAGTTTTTTTAGGCATTCATAAATGTTCGATATGCGCCCCTTTAGTGATTCGGCAGTCATCAAGCCAATAATCAAGTTCCTCCCACACTCGGCGCAGCATGTCCCCATCAATGAGTTCGAAAGCATCGTTGATGCGAGCTCGCAGTTCTGCCACGTTTCTTGGTAGAGGAGGTTTAAACACTGAATCTTTCACATAACCCCACAGAAAGAAATCGCATGGGGTTAAGTCGGGAGAGCGTGGAGGCCATGACATGAATTGCTGATCATGATCTCCACCACGACCGATCCATCGGTTTTCCAATCTCCTGTTTAAGAAATGCCGAACATCATGATGGAAGTGCGGTGGAGCACCATCCTGTTGAAAGATGAAGTCGGCGCTGTCGGTCTCCAGTTGTGGCATGAGCCAATTTTCCGCGGGCTACGCGTGAAACTTGCCCGCACGCGTTCAACCGTTTCTTCGCTCACTGCAGGCCGACCCGTTGATTTACCCTTACAGAGGCATCCAGAAGCTTTAAACTGCGCATACCATCGCCGAATGGAGTTAGCAGTTGGTGGATCTTTGTTGAACTTCGTCCTGAAGTGTCGTTGCACTGTTATGACTGACTGATGTGAGTGCATTTCAAGCACGACATACACTTTCTCGGCTCCTGTCGCCATTTTGTCTCACTGCGCTCTCGAGCGCTCTGGCGGCAGAAACCTGAAGTGCGGCTTCAGCCGAAATAAACTTTATGAGTTTTTCTACGTATCTGTAGTGTGTCGTGACCATATGTCAATGAATGGAGCTACAGTGAATTTATGAAATCGCTTCAATCATTTGTAATAGCCCTGTATTTAACTTCTATTAAAAGGCTGGGTGGACGCGAAAATGTGAAAGTGTTACTAGGTACAACACTCTCCATTACGCGGTCTCAGGTTTCACACTACCACCTGTCAGTGACAAAGGAGCTACATGGGAACAGAGAGCTACTTTCTGCGAGTGCGCCGTGAACACTTGTACTCTGTACGCCTTACGGTCTATTATGTTCTGTGGTGACTCCACAATCACAAGTTACGCTACACTGAACCGTCGCAATACAGATTACTGCGTCACAGAAAGTCTAGGTGAGTAGATTGTATCGATCGTCGGTGCAATAATGTGTGGTGTGGAATCCTTGAACATGAAGTTGGCAATCCCACACTGCTTACCAGTTCTCCAACGGGTGAGGTATGTCTATTTTCTATCATCGACAGTTAATCTTACTCAAAAAGATCACGCATACAGGCCGAATGTGGATTTAGCACATGGTTGCCAAGCGCTTTCTGCGCATGATGCTGTACAACAAAACTGATGTTTAGGAAGCCTTGGTCCTCAGTAACTGCCCGCCCAGTCGCCCGGTTTGACACCAGCAGATTCGTGTTTGTGTCACAGAACCGACAACTCTAGATGACTTCAAACACCACATCGAAGCAGCTCTAAAACTTCGATGGTTTCTAGCTCCCTAAAGAAATTTTGTACAAAGTGATCTGTACACAGCTGATTTGAATACTTCAGCAACATGATAAAATATTATGTTCTACTTAAAAAATTATAAATCATTGCTCTTGAAAATTACTTACTAGCGTGTGATTGTAACTCCGCAGAAACAGTGACGTTTCTTATGTTTACCTATCCAAATAATTTTTCGTTTCATATATTATTTATAAGTTCCAGAGAAAAAACATGCGCGCGCGCACACACACACACACACACACACACACATACATACACATGGACATACACACACACACACACACACACACACACACACACACACACACACACACGCACAGAGCGTGTCCTTCTTAACAGTCGTCAGGCTCAGGTGTTTCGGCAGATATCTGCGGTTGCGTAGCCAGGGTCAGCCCAAACAATTACGGCTCATCGGATCTTTCACGCGAAGTCCATTGTCAACAGAAAGCGTGGGTTTGTTTCCCGTTACGAACAAAATTATTTTTAAAAGGGGAATTTTAAGTGCCCATTCGATAGAGAGGTCCCAAATTAGTCCTGTGCGGTATTTATTGTA
Organism: Schistocerca cancellata; assembly: GCF_023864275.1. Classification (NCBI taxonomy): domain Eukaryota; kingdom Metazoa; phylum Arthropoda; class Insecta; order Orthoptera; family Acrididae; genus Schistocerca; species Schistocerca cancellata. Next base: position 209,115,821 of record NC_064626.1, read on the forward strand.
TCGATTTGTATTAACACGGACAGTAAAATACGAAGAAGCCCACCCGGTTAGCCGTTCGGTCTAACGCACGTCTTTCTGGACTGGGAAGGAGCACTTGGTCACCGGCACGAATCCGCCCGGCGGACTTGGGTCGAGGTCCGGTGAGCCGGCCAGTCTGTGGATGGTTTTTGGCGGTTTTCCATCTGCCTCGACGAATGCGGGCTGGTTCCCCTTATTCCACCTCAGCTACACTATGTCGGCGATTGCTGCGCAAACAAGTTCTCCATGTATGCGTACACCACCTTTACCACGCAAACATAGGAGCTATACTCGTCTGGTGTGAGACATTCCCTGGGGGGGAGATGGGGGGTTCCAGTCCACTGGGGGCCGAACCGCACGATAACCCTGAAAGAGTGGTTCGGTGTGGGGCGGCGGAGGGGTGAAGTGGACTGCGGTAGTCGTCGTGGGGTTGTGGACCACAACGGCTGCGGCGGGGACGGAGCCTCTCCGTCGTTTCTAGGTCCCAGGTTAACATACAATACAATACTACACAAAATACGAAGAATGGCCGGCACCCCAGCGCCGATAACACCGCCCCGATCCACGCTGATTGCTACCGCCATGCAGAATCGTTGCTCTGTGTCGCAAGAGTATCGAAACTATTCTACGATTCTGTTTGTGGGTGTCAAATTAAAAGTGAGGTACAATTCCATAGCGAGAAGGGATGAAATCACCTGTACTAAATAGTTATCGCCTGAGCCACAGAGCACGTGAACCTCCAAAAACTGCTAATTTTTAAAAAGCAGCGCTCTACAGCAACTGATTTTTTAATAATTTTTAACCAAAGCTATAAGGTGAGATATACTGGTTTAAAGAGATACTCAAACTACACAGAATCACCTAAGTCTCGCATATTGTCATGAAGCATATTTTCATAGAGCGTCTCATGTTTTGCCAGGACACGAAAACAATTTACACTTGAAGTATGTACTGCTGATATTGTCTTTCGATATAAAGCGATTAGTTCTTGGTGAAATGCAGACCCGTCATATCTGGGGAGATCTAATCAAATCACTGAATGGGAAATTGTCTGAGAGACGGCACCATGAGAAACGGGGATTTCTACCAGATTACAGCCACTATCTCTCACTTCCTTTTATCTCAAGACTAATAATCGTATATTTTTGTCAAAGTTTTAAGGTGTTTAGGAATTCCCATTGTCTGTTGCCTAACAAGAGCTGCTAATGACCGGTAGTATTCGACGCTTGACTTCGGCTGAAGATCAGATATCGAACTATGATTTACGCTTTACACTAGCGAAGCTGGCAATCTTTCGTAACACCTAAATGCATATAGGAACGGGATATACGTACCAGTTAGCTCCACTCACTGGCATCCTGCAGGTCATCACTTCAGACCCAGCCACCAGCAATTATTTGTTATTTAGTATTTATCATTTCTGGAATGTTCTCAAAAGTTCTTATGTTTGTATATTCTGGAATATTCAATACCTGTATAAATGTCAGCACTTTCCATCCAGGAGTTCAGTTCTGTTCCAACTGTACGTTGGTGCCCATAACAATGGTGCTTCTAATGCTAAGTGTTGTATTTCATTTCTGATCCTACTTCCATAATTGGACCTGACTCTATTTACAACATGAATATATTTTATAACAATGAAATGTAAATGAGAACAGATTACAGGCCTCTCTCCCTCTCTCTTTCCACCCCCCCCCCCCTTTTCTGTGTGTGTGTGTTTTGGGGGGGGGGGGGGGGGGATGTCCATGTCAGTTGTGTCAGAACGCAGCCAGCCGTTGTGGCCGAGCGGTTCTAGGAGCTTCACTCCGGAACCGCGCTGCTGCTGCGGTCGCAGGTTCGAATCCTGCCTCGGGCATGGATGTGTGTGATGTCCTTAGGTTGGTTAGGTTTAAGTAGTTCTAAGTCTAGGGGACTGACGACCTCAAAGTCCCATAGTGCTTAGAGCCATTTGAACCATTTTGTCAGAACGCAAATTTCGGGTTCTCGTTGAGACGTCGTCCACTTTCAAGCTATGGAACTCGAAATTATAATACAGCAAATGATACAGAATATGAATGAAAAATACTACTTTGTATTTGTTTTTGGTTTTTATTGTTTTTAAGGTTTCCTTTTTAAATTTTTTGTACACAGTACAATATTTTTAAAGTTGATAATATTACAATTCTTTTGATACTCTGTGGCAAGAGTATAAACTGGTTTTCAGAACTACCAGTACATGAAAGGCCAACATACAACAAGCTGGCCATGCGAGAGGTATGTCTAATTGTTGAAATGCTCGACTGTGAGGAAGAAAACAAAACAGTACATTCTCACAGCGTATATGTAACTGAGTACCCAGTTGTTGGTTAAAACTATATACACCCTATGTCTTAATAATATATAGTTTTAGCTGTAGGTGTACTGTATGGTAAGAGTTAGTGAAACGGCAACATACAACTGAGCCTGGTAAAAACGCTCTGATCTTAGATTAATTCCAACGTATTTAAATGTCCGATCTTGAGCCTCCTTTACTGTTACTTCAAACGAAACCTTGATTCGCTTAAATTGAATGGATACATCGGTTGGGATCATTGGTATACGGGGTATGAGAGAGACCTCTCCAGCACCTGAGTCTTCGATGGCAGTAGCTTCTGTTATACTATTCTGCATAGTTTTAATCTGCAAATGGGCAGCATTACAATATTTCTGGTCATTCAGACTGCCTAGTAATATTCTAACCATAGACCGATAAGCCACATACGCAACTTTCCTAATATAAAAGTTTCTGAAAAAACAGCATACTGTTAAATGTACAATTTTTGTCTAGTGTCATATACACAGAGAAACGGGTAGGGTTCCCAACTGTCCGATTTTAGAGCGGACAGTCTGGTTTTTAAATAAAAATATGGTGTTTGGTGGAACATCCCTACCGGACGTCAAAAGTCCTGTTTTCGGTCGCTAAATTCGTATTTACTGATCTCATCTTTTAATTTTTTTTTACAGAAACCAAATAATGAAAACGGAGTTAGTTAAACTTTTCCGTTTAATTACTCTTTAGTTTCAACATTTTTTATCAGATTGTGTTACAAGTTGGGAGCATTGTGAATCTGTCGCAGCAAATTTCAGTGTATTTTAATATAAGCTGGCGCGTTCATTTGTTCGACAAACTGCGTCAAAGAGGCTTTGTTCTCTTTTTATTACACCGCCGTGTCCGTCAAGTCATTTGAAGAACGCTCCAATAAGAACGAACTAGAAAAGACAGGCCAGTAACAGCTTGTATTTTCTTATGACAGCTGCATGACACTTCCACGTGAACTTGAAGCAAGGTTACAATATCAGTTTATGTCTATTTGTTTTTCTACACGGTTGTATCATGTAGCGGCAAAAAACAACAAACAAAACAAGCCGTGACAATGTTGCATTTTCATTTTAATATCGGTGCTTGCAATGAAGACCTACTACTTTTAAAAGGACTACTGCTGTCGAACAAATGAACGCGCGAAGTATACCCACTGTTGCGCGCGGCTGATTGATGTAGTGCAGTATTTTTCCGTGGGTGTATTTGGTGAACTGCATACGGCATGCGTTTAGTTTAAAACTGAAGGGTTTAAGAACGGCACTGTAGTGACTGAGTGTTACGAGTACGTATATAACATCGTATTATATTGAGCTTCTCATATACAGCAAGCTAAAAAACAGTACCGTGCGTTGGCGTTTATCTGGTAATAAATATGCAACCAGTCGCTTTTTTACGATTTATTCAACCATAAACATGTTTACGAGCCACTGCAGGGTCATCTTCAGAGGGAGGTGTTACAGGAACATTGTGTCGTGGACCAAGTGTAGCTAGTCTACGCACACGTCGTGTAATTCGCGTAAATAACGGGACACTTACTTGCGAATGGGATGATGCTGCCCGATAACGACCCAGATGGTGTCCATAGGATTTACATCAGACGAATTTGGTGGCCGAAACATCAACGTGAGTTCGTTACAGTGAATACTCCCACCTCCACTGTCATCTACACCTCCCCCTCCCCCTCTCCCACAGTCACTTCCTGGAGTGCCGCCCCTGGCCTCCCACCTCACACCTTCCCTCCCCTTTCCTCACTTACCCATCCCCCTACCTCCTCCCCTGCTGTATACCCACACCTCTACACCCTTCGTCCAGCCTCCACACCCTCAACAGCTCCCAGTACTACCCCCGCCCTCACGTACGCTTCTGTTGCCGCCTCTGCTGCCGCCCCCCAGGTGGTCGGCTTCCCCTCTCTCACCCACCCCGTCACTTCCTCATCTACATCTCCCGCACGCATCACGTCGCGCCGAGCCACCGTCGCCACCACTGAACCGGCTGCTTCTCCCGGTGCCTCCACTACGCCACAGGGATCTGCCACCCGCCACCTTCCTCTCCTCCTCGTTCCTCTCCCCTCCTCCCAGCCTCCAGTCTCCAAAAAACCCCAAAAGCGCGTCATTTCCGACCCTGCTCCCGCCACTTCCCACAAAAAGTCAACACCACCTCCCCCTCCCCCTGCCATCTCCATGGACACGACCCCTCCTCCTGCCACACATACCACGGCCCCCACCCTCCACACCTTTGTCCTGTCAACTGCCGATCCTAAGTTCCTCGACACTCGTACCCTCACCATGGAGATACGAAAGTACTTACCTGGTGCTCCCATTTCCCAACTCATTCCCCGCAGGGACTCAGTCCTTATCAAGTCCCCGTCCCCATCCTTTCACACAGACCTCCTGCGAAAACTCCCGTGAGTTATGTTTTGCCCCCAAGCCTCTCTGACACCCTTCCTTTCCGCTTCCACTCCTCGTCAGCCTCAGCCTCCCCGTCGCCCCTCACCTACACCACTGTGATCACCAAGCTCAGCCTGGTAATCACAGAGGATGAAGTGTTGGCAGAACTGAACTCCCACCCAGACTTGGAAATCCGCTCCTCAAACCACTGTAGCATGGTTCTGGCTCCGAGACACGAACGTTTATTCTGGTGAAAGAAATCGCTGTCAGGAAAGACACCAAGCATGCAGGTGGTTCGCAGCTGTCAGCGTGTCTCCGATTACCATCACAGGTGCCACGCAAGCGCAGGAGAATGTCTCCATAGTGTAATACTGCTCCCGCCAGTCTGTGTCCATGTCGCGCAGCACGTTTCGCTCTGCCGTTCACCTCAGTGACGGCGTCAATGGAGACGACCATCGACCTAGTGTAGCAAAAATGTGATTCACCACGAAGAGCCGACACGTTCCCATTAATCGACGGTCGAAACCCGACGGCCTGTGCCCACTGTAATCGTAATGGACGATGTAGTTTGGTCAACATGTGAATACGTAGGGATGGTCTGCTGTGGAGCTCCACGTTCAACAATGTACGTTGAATGGTGTGCTCCGACACACTTGTGCGTGCACCAACATTGCGCTCTTCCGACAGAGATGACACAGATCATCATCTATCCTACTTTACAAAGAAAACAAGCCTCAGAACCCCACATTCGGTAAAGAGTCGTGTACGTCCAACCATTTAGCGCCTAGTAGTAGTTTCACTCTCATTCTGCCTCTTTCCGTAGATGCTCACGGCAGTAGCATGTGAACATTCGACCAGTTTCGCCGTTTTCGAGATACTAGCTCACAGGTTCTGCGTAATAATAATCTGCCGTTTTTCAGATTCCCTTATCTCAATGTATCTCCACATTTGCAGCCCATGTCTTCGCTAGGGTGGTCCCCTGTCCTTGTTTGCTCCGCTTACATACTTTTGTTACCGCCTCAACGCCACCAGGCGGCATCCAACGTTGCGGTGGACAGCGGTCATAACGTTTTGGCTTATCAGTGTATGTTGCTGAGGAAAATGAACCAACTCACCAAGGATTACAAACTAACATCCCTTATTGGTACACTCTTCGCAGAACAGTCTCTCTCCATGGTAAAAAGAGCAGATGACACATACAAAAGAATGGCTTACCTCAAGGCAGTGTACTCGCTCCTCTGCTCTTCAATGTTTACACTAATGACCAGCCCATAATGGAAAATTCCAGGCTTTTCATCTATAATACCAGGGCTTAACAACTGGCCGGTTTTCAGCGCGAGTACTCGCGTCTGCTCATGTGCGTGCTCGCGAGCAGGAGCAAGGTCGCGGGGTAGGGAGGGAGGGGAGGGAGGGGAAATGCGCGATCACGTTTGAATGTGATCTCGTCGCGTTCTTAGCAGATTTAACTAGCCATCTGAATGCTTTGAACATTTTACTACAAGGTAAAGATCTGCTAATTACTCATTTCATAGATCGAATACGAGCTTTTAAAATGAAATTGACACTTTGGGTGAGTCAGCTGGAAACAGGAAACCTAGCTCATTTTCCTAAATTATCATCCATGCAAGATGTTCACAAAGACTGTGAACGTTATTCACATAGTTTAGTTGATCAGCGCTTTCAAGATCTGACAGCACTAGACAGTGATTTTGATCTGTTCTCTCCATATTCAGCGAATATTTAAGAGATTCGTCCTGAGTTGCAGCAAGAAATTATTGACCTGCAGTGTGACAGAGAATACAGAGACAAATTTCAGAACAAGAAAAACATTTTGGAATTCTACAGACACTTCCCTCAGGATAGATTTCTTCGTTTGCACAAACTGGCGGCTACAATAATGTCAATGTTCGGTTCCACGTATGTTTGTGAACAACTGTCCTCTGCAATGAAATGTAACAAAACGCGCCTGAGAAACGCATTGTCTGATCGAAATTTAAACTGCACACTGCGCCTAAAATGCACAAGAACAATTACTCCGAACATAGACGCAATTGTAAAGGGCAAAAAGTACAAGATAACCGTGAATCCCACACTTCAGTGACACCTTTTATTGTGTACCAGGTCACAAATTAATGCGAATGTAGAGGCATACAAGAAGCTAATAAAATTATGTGGCATGTGTACATTCTCCTTTATTTGTTTCATTTGTCGCAGTAATAATTCGTGAGTGATATCCCTGCAGGCGGCCGCGGATTTACATTGACTGGGGGCAGCTGTTGTGTGCCCCACGTGACTTTCCCCACTCTCCGTCCGGTAGTGGGGGTAGCGTGCTCGCGCTGCTCCGTGCTCGCGCCTTGCTGCTCACAGCTTGCTCCGCGAGCACGTATGTTGTGAAGCCCTGATCTATACTAACGGTACTGCAGTGGCTGCTCAAGGAAAGACGTTTGAAGAATCAGAGAAAAAGTTGACTTCTGCGCTAGATACGCTTGGCTCCTACTACAAAGCTAATCATCGAAAGCCAAATCCCAACAAGACTCAGGCGTGCGCATTTCACTTGAAGAATAGAGAAGCTCGACGGGAACTGGACGTTACATGGCAAGGCAAACAACTGGAACATTGTTCAACATCAGTATATCTGGGTGTTACCCTTGACCGAACTCTGTCCTCCAAGAAACATCGCCATAGCACCAGGCTGAAAGTTAGTTCAGGGAATAACATCTTGAGGAAGCATACATCCACCGCCTGGGGAGCAAGTCCTCCCGTCCTGAGAATTTAGGCTCTTGCTTTGTGTGTGTCCGCTGCAGAGTATGCTTCACCTGTGTGAAGTGCATTCACTCACACCAAACAGGTTGATATTACAACGAATGAGTCCGTCCGAATCTTGTCGGGATGTATGCCAACTCCAGTCGATAAAATCTAACCGATTGTTGGAATAGCTCCCCCAACTATTAGAAGGGCTGTTGCTGCTGATGCAGAGAGGGCTAAGCAAACTTATGATCCCCGACATCCACTGCATGACAATCAGGCTGCAGTCCGTCGACTGAAGTCGAGAAAGAGCTTCATCGCCAGGACTCAACCACTAGAGGGAACACCAGAGTCTAACCTCATCACCAGGTGGAAGAGCAAACTACCACCTGATATCCCTGTAAAGGAAGAGCTAGCTCCAGGAAATGACTTGCCCTACCCTATTTGGAGATCGCTCAATCGTCGTAGGGTGGGCGTTCTTCTTTGCAAGATCAACATACGAAAATGGGACCCTCTTTCAGCTGATGGAGATACATGCTGCGAATGCGGAACAACACAAGACCCGGCCCACCTGCTAATTTGTCTTCAGCATCAACAACCCTGCATCACACAGGACCTGATCGAGGGAAACAACAAGGCCATGGGAGCTGTTGCCTTCTGGAAATGCTGACTGGACGTGGAAATGAATGAATGAGTGTATGTACGTAATTAGCTTTCCTCTACTACCACCACCTCACTTCGAAATAAAGAACGCGACATCAAAAAACTCGTATACATAAGGATTTCCGTCCTACTTGTTTAATTCTAAAAACGTCGACTCAGCCACTACTAAAATGTTTTTGTCTCCCCTTCACTTTTCCCTTCCTCTCGCAATTTGATAACCCACTAATAAACCCTAAATGCGATCGGAGCAGAACCACACCTTTCACAAGAAATCGATGTTTCAACTTTTCTAGGCGACCCCGTTATAAAATGTGATTGGAAAACTGTTGTGTAGCTTGCCAAAGTTTGAGCTCAGCATGATAGTATTAATCCGCGCCTCATTAAATTCACATTTCACAAAGACTGTTGTTTTTAGCAAGAAAATAGTAATTTTTTCCCCGTAAAAGTGAAGCCATTCGCTGTAGAAATCTGATTATCATTCCAATTCATAACAAATTTGTGTGTCAACTATTAATTTTATTAAGCCTTACAGATAAGTGCTACTTAGCACTAATCAGACAAGCTGGCATTTAACATCCTCAATAGCCACTTTGTGTCCCAGACTCTAATGCTATTAAAACATTCACTCCTTTCTTCTTTTCGGATCATACTCTTTGTATTTTTCATTCTTTTCGTATTTTGATCGTGTCATTGGATTCATAAGTAAGATAAATTACTTCTCTGAAAGTATAGCTACGTGCTGGTCATACAAATAACTCGATTTTTATCTTTTTTTACCTTAATAAAAGACAAAATTTGTAAGTATAGCCCATTTACATACACGCTTTTTGTTCAGAAATTCATATTAAACTATGGATCATCAGTCAGACGTACTTTTAATCACTAGAAAGGTGGACAAATCTTTTTATGGGTGCATACTATGCTCCTTTCGGTGCAAATGTAAGGTTAATTTGTGGATATTGGAGACTCTTTTCGATCCAATCGATATATTTATGAATACAACTATTTCAAAATAGTGTCCCATTCCTCATATCAAACTTCATATAAGAGTAAATGTATTGTGAGACTGCTTATCGTGTGGCCAGTTTCTTAAGCAATTGTTTAGATAAAGGGTGTATTATCCGTACAGCACTTTTCTGTGAAATGGGTACTTTGTGTCTACGTATGGAGCCGGCCGCGATGGTCTCGCGGTTCTAGGCGCTCAGTCCGGAACCGCGCGACTGCTACGGTCGCAGGTTCGAATCCTGCCTCGGGCATGGATGTGTGTGATGTCCTTAGGTTAGTTAGGTTTAAGTAGTTCTAAGTTCTAGGGGACTGATGACCACAGCTGTTAAGTCCCATAGTGCTCAGAGCCTTTTCTACGTATGGAACTGCTACAGGAAATTATTCCATATGATATCAGTTGATGAAAGCTAAGCTACGTTTCTAGTGCTCTAAGCACTAAAATCAGGAAATAAGTTTAGAGCAAATATTGCTGCGCTCAAGCATTGGAGAATATCTGTAACATGTGATTTTGATGCAAATCGTGATCAATGCATACACTTAAAAACTGTGAAGAACCAGTTTTACATATATCCTTATTTCCTATACTGTACGTTACTCGTGATCAGAAAATAGCAATATTTCTGCTCTTGTCAGTGTAATAAGGAATAATAGTAGTGATCCGAGAACTGGACCCTCTGAACGTCAGAGTAATTTCTCCCCACTTGTTGATACAATCAGTCCCGAATCTTCATTTGTCGTTTGGTGTGCGTACTGTACACTCAGCATCTTTTTAGATAAATGGTACATCTGATGATTAAAAACATTTGTTTAAGTACATGCAATGATTCAGTAACAAATCATGGGACTGCGTAAATGTGACGAAGTGCTGGAAGCAAAGGCATACGTGGACAAAAATGTGGCACCCCTAGCTCCCGAGTGCAGTTTTCATGACTGCACACATCAGTCAATGTTTGAATGATGCTGAACAACGCGAAGGATCACAATATTGAGGTCTCATTGCAACCAGGCCTTACGATTGCCTCCAAGGATGATCGGATATCAACGAATACTTCCCGGAACTGACATCTTGAAGGAAGTTTTATCAATAAGTTGAGAAATAGTCCATTGCAAGGCGGTGGTCACAGAAATCTCAGGCACTTTAATCGCTTTGTGGAACAAAGTGATAAGAAGGATCACACAGAATCGACCTCTTGAAGACACTTGTTATCGAGATATACAGATAACTTGACGCTTTAGGATAAACGCACTACGCACCTACTTTCGAAATGTAACCTTCGTTCTAGAACTGGTTGTTTAGTAAGACTAAGTAGATAAGTATAAGGTCGTTCACTATGAGTACAGTGAATGTGCATTTCCTTAATAAGGGAATACACTACGACGAAAGCAGTTTAGTTGAATATATACAGGGTATTCGGAAATTCCCATTACAAACTTCTAGAACTTGTAGAGTGGAGTGAGTATACAATATTCTGAACAGGAACCCAAGTTCGGAAATGTACTGTTTCCGTTCTACGACAGAGGTTTGGCTCATCCCCTTCTGCTTGAGGAAATGAATTAGGTGTGACGCAGTACAATTATTAGGTAACAATTTGAAAGGAAATATAACGAAACATCCCTTTAGCACCTTATCACATTTTTTTAGTGTTAACACTTAAAGCCGGCCGTTGTGGCCGAGCGGTTCTAGGCACTTCAGTCCGGAACCGCGCTGCTGCGACGGTCGCAGGTTCGAGTCCTGCCTCGGGCATGGATGTGTGTGATGTCCTTAGGTTAGTCAGGTTTAAGTAGTTCTAAATCTAGGGGACTGATGACCTCAGATGTTAAGTCCCATAGTCCTCAGAGCCATTTGAACCATTTAGCACTTAAACACTACGAGTTAACATTATCCCGAAACAAAAAAGAACCTAGCATACTGTACGTACAGAACAGTACTGATGTCTAAACTTCGACTTGATGTGGCGACTACCAACGTTATTGCCGACATTGCACCTACGAAGTATGTTCTGGTACACACTCTCTATTCCACCTGGAGTCTCTTCAGTTTCTAGTGCAGCGGCCAATACTAGTGCCAGCAGATCTTCCACCCCCTCTACAGAAGGTGTGGAACCCATAATAGGCGTCATTTAGAAAGGGACTTTTCGAAATTCCGAACCTAACGGTGTAAAATAGGGAGTAAAGGTTTTTTTTAAAAAAAAATGTCGCTATTAAGGCAATTTTGGAGCTAGACCTACGAAAATGAATATTTGGTTTCTCCACCAGAAATAAAGAAATAGGTGTTTTAGCATTTTTGAAATTTCACCCTACAGGGGATGAAATACTGGGTAAAAGCTTTTTTTGAAAAGTATCATTGTTAAAGAACTACTAAAATTCTTTTAAAGCTACACCTATGAACATTGGTATTTGACTTCTTGGTTACAAGTAGAAAGGTATTTGATTCAGTGTTTTTTGGAAATTGAGCCCCTAAGGGGATGAAATAGGGGATGAGTTTTTTTATGAAAATAATTTATTATGAAACCATTTTTAAAGATAAATCTATGAAAATTTAAATTTGGCTTCTCAGTTAGAAATTAAAAAAATAAGTATTTCACTGTTTTTAGACATTCAAGCCCTATGGGGGTGAAACGGAGGATGAAGGTTTTTAAAAAAAATCGATTAAATAAAAACAAAAAATATTTACATGTCATACAGTCTATGAGAGCGAGGCAACGGGCGCTGAACTAGTTACATTAGAAACATTAACAGCTAAAGCGTTTATAAAGAAACTTCGGTTTCAAAAAATTGCAGGTGCATCGTGTTCCTGCTGTGGAAATTTTAATCATTTCTGAATAAGTATCATTAAATCTTTTACCTTGTTATCGTATATATCAATAAACGGCTGAAACGATGACCCGGTCACCCAGTTCCATTTGAAAGTTGCCCATGTAACGGGTTCCAGGGGCAACAAAAATTTGATTTTCTCTATTTCATATAACTATTCGGTTAATTTAGAATGCTAACATGAGCTTTTCATTATGAGACATAACGTTACGTTAAAAGTTCGCCACAATAAGACAGGTATTAAAGTTAGAAACTGTGTATCTGTCTAGAGAGAGCATACCTCGCAGTGCCCAAATCACCCTAAATATATTCATATTGTATTAGCAAATTAGAGCACTTACGACTTCAAACAAACTTTACACATAATTTAAAACCTTTTCTAAATTTTTTCGCTGACACTCACCACAAAATAATAACAGGAAAAAAATTTATTGCAAGTCACATTTTCGATGTTCATACACTAAAACTTAGCGCCAGGCAAGGCGTTTTAATTTGTTACTTCTTTACTACCATTTTTATTCGCAACACATTTTCCAGGCAGTATCTGAATGTACCTGCAAAATTATATCATTCTACAAGACATAGTTCACGAATTACATCTTCATAAACATTGAAATGTGTGGAAAACTAGCTTTTCTTCAAACGGACTGCAAATTACACACGCTACGAGGTGTGTGAGAAAAACAATGGGACTGATTTTTTATCTTCCAAAGTTTTTATTTTTTTTCGGATAACAATATTGTTCCCTTCGGAGTAATTCCCTTCGGAAGCTATACACAGGCTAGTCGTCGTTCCCACTCTTGGTAGCAGCGTGAGAAGTTTCAATGGTAGGGCCTTCAACATGTCGGTCATATTTGTTTTGAATGACCTCCAGAGACGCAAAATGATGTGTTTTTAAGACATTTTTCAATTTTGGGAAAAGGAGAAAGTCACATGAACTTAAATCAGGCTGTGCAACAACGGGAATGCCTTTTGAGGTCAAAAATTCCTTGGAAATGATCGTGCGACATGGGGTGTTGCCGTGATGCAGCATCCATTTGTCTGCAGTGTCCGGTCTCCCGGTTTCACTCGATGCACACTTTTTCTGAGCCTTTCAAGGACACCTTTCTACACTCCTGGAAATTGAAATAAGAACACCGTGAATTCATTGTCCCAGGAAGGGGAAACTTTATTGACACATTCCTGGGGTCAGATACATCACATGATCACACTGACAGAACCACAGGCACATAGACACAGGCAACAGAGCATGCACAATGTCGGCACTAGTACAGTGTATATCCACCTTTCGCAGCAATGCAGGCTGCTATTCTCCCATGGAGACGATCGTAGAGATGCTGGATGTAGTCCTGTGGAACGGCTTGCCATGCCATTTCCACCTGGCGCCTCAGTTGGACCAGCGTTCGTGCTGGACGTGCAGACCGCGTGAGACGACGCTTCATCCAGTCCCAAACATGCTCAATGGGGGACAGATCCGGAGATCTTGCTGGCCAGGGTAGTTGACTTACACCTTCTAGAGCACGTTGGGTGGCACGGCATACATGCGGACGTGCATTGTCCTGTTGGAACAGCAAGTTCCCTTGCCGGTCTAGGAATGGTAGAACGATGGGTTCGATGACGGTTTGGATGTACCGTGCACTATTCAGTGTCCCCTCGACGATCACCAGTGGTGTACGGCCAGTGTAGGAGATCGCTCCCCACACCATGATGCCGGGTGTTGGCCCTGTGTGCCCCGGTCGTATGCAGTCCTGATTGTGGCGCTCACCTGCACGGCGCCAAACACGCATACGACCATCATTGGCACCAAGGCAGAAGCGACTCTCATCGCTGAAGACGACACGTCTCCATTCGTCCCTCCATTCACGCCTGTCGCGACACCACTGGAGGCGGGTTGCACGATGTTGGGGCGTGAGCGGAAGACGGCCTAACGGTGTGCGGGACCGTAGCCCAGCTTCATGGAGACGGTTGCGAATGGTCCTCGCCGATACCCCAGGAGCAACAGTGTCCCTAATTTGCTGGGAAGTGGCGGTGCGGTCCCCTACGGCACTGCGTGGGATCCTACGGTCTTGGCGTGCATCCGTGCGTCGCTGCGGTCCGGTCCCAGGTCGACGGGCACGTGCACCTTCCGCCGACCACTGGCGACAACATCGATGTACTGTGGAGACCTCACGCCCCACGTGTTGAGCAATTCGGCGGTACGTCCACCCGGCCTCCCGCATGGTCACTATACGCCCTCGCTCAAAGTCCGTCAACTGCACATACGGTTCACGTCCACGCTGTCGCGGCATGCTACCAGTGTTAAAGACTGCGATGGAGCTCCGTATGCCACGGCAAACTGGCTGACACTGACGGCGGCGGTGCACAAATGCTGCGCAGCTAGCGCCATTCGACGGCCAACACCGCGGTTCCTGGTGTGTCCGCTGTGCCGTGCGTGTGATCATTGCTTGTACAGCCCTCTCACAGTGTCCGGAGCAAGTATGGTGGGTCTGACACACCGGTGTCAATGTGTTCTTTTTTCCATTTCCAGGAGTGTAAAACTCTTGGTATACAGTTTGGCGTGGAGGAACAATCTCACAAGACCACGCGTACATTCGACGTTTTCGTCGGTTTTTGAAGTTGAAGGTCATCTCCAACGTGTTCGCGACCTTTCAAAAGTTATTTGTGCCACCGAAAAATTTGTGCTCTTGATATGGAATTTTCCCATAACTCTGTTTTAACTTTTGAAAGGTTTTCGCAGAGACACCAAGTTCAACACAGAACGTGGCGGTATGAAGTTGCTGTAAATTCCTCTGTTCCATTTCCATAACACACAACAAAAATACAGCTTCGCTGACAGCGCTCTCAAAAATCACGTGACGGTTCTACGGAGCTGAAACTCGGACCGAGCATCTGTAAGGGATGAACACACTGATCTACACAAGCAGAACAACTCAGAGCTGCCAGGTCACTCTGAGTGTTGCCAGTCTCATCCCTATTCCACGCCCGCATCTCGTGGTCGTGCGGTAGCGTTCTCGCTTCCCACGCCCGGGTTCCCGGGTTCGATTCCCTGCGGGGTCAGGGATTTTCTCTGCCTCGTGATGGCTGGGTGTTATGTGCTGTCCTTAGGTTAGTTAGATTTAAGTAGTTCTAAGTTCTAGGGGACTGATGACCATAGATGTTAAGTCCCATAGAGCTCAGAGCCATTTTTGAACCCTATTCCACACACCTCTTATAAAATCCGACGTTAAGAAAACTAACATAATTAGGGCTTTGCATCTTCAGCCACAAAGATTTTACATCCTTACCTTCAAATATTTAACACATTAACGCATTTGGAAATTAATCAGACGTTTCAAACAGTTTTATACATGAGAGTTCGATTTATTAAAGAATCAGGTTTCTGGCGCCATTATCCGTTTCCCCTGCACTGTCCATTGTCTGAACATTTATGAATTAAATCCTTGTAGCATTTACGAAATAGTTTTCTCACGGAACAGTTCGTCTGCCGGCGTTGATGCGTAGTCATTTTCTCGGTTCACAAACCATGTAGTCCGCAGCTCATGGTCTAGTGGCTAGTGTTGCTGCCTCTGGATCACGGGGTCCAGGGTTCGATTCCCGGCCGGGTTGGGGATTTTCTCTGCCCGGGGACTGGGTATTGTCCCCATCATTTCATCATCATCATCGTCATTTGTGACAGTTGCTAGAGTGGATTGAGTTAAACATTGGACTGTGTGAAAATTGGGACTCTGTACGGCCGGTGACGACTGCGCAGTCGCCGACCTTGGTGACCGAGCGGTTCTAGGCGCTTCAGTCCGGAACCGCGCGATTGCTACGGTCGCAGGTTCGAATCCTGCCTCGGGCGTGGATGTGTGTGTCGTCATTAGGTTAGTTAGGTTTAAGTAGATCTAAGGTCTAGGGGACTGATGACCTCAGATGTTAAGTCCCATAGTGCTCAGAGCCATTTGAACCATTTGACTGCGCAGTCGAGCGCCCCACAAACCAAACATCATCATCACAAACGATGTAGCCTACTATGGCACACACGACATTCAGATGGTTTTGCTCCACCATATCAAACAAGCTATCGCCAAAACTCTGAAGCCTCTTTTCTGTGACAATACTAAAATATTTCACATTGCCCTTAAAAGAAGTCTCTTACATCTCGTTAACACACTAACGAATTTTGCTCTTCTTATCACAATCACCAATGATCTTCTCGAAACTTGTCAATATACAGGATTAAAAAAAGCAGACTGAACAAACATTTCTGATCTTCTCTGCGTTGACTAATCTCGTAATCGTTTCAGTAAGCGTGGCTTTGTCCCTCCCCATTATTTTTCACCAAAAAATAACGTATCCCACTGTACAGTGAGTTAAGCCTTTTAACACCTACCAGCATTGGTACCTGTTTTCCAATTGTTTTCGTATTATCTGTGTCGCTGATACCGTGTAGAGTGTGACGTGGCCTCGCAACGGACTCCCTGACAACCACTTCACCCTACGACGCCGGCGAAGTGCTTAGCAGTCGAAAACATTCAATATGTTGTAGCTCTTTCACTTTGCAACTGATTTAAAACTAATTAGCATCACCTCCCTCTGTCTCAGTAGGGACAGAACGTTTCTAAAGTGCGAAAAGTATACTCTTTACGAAACCTGTAATTTTTATTTCACGTTTATTAATCATAAACTCATCGTAAATGCCAGGAGAGACCAAGGGCTTATCGCAGCAGATACCAATTTATAATTGTGCAACCACTACCATCGAAATTTCAGCTTCATATTACTACATTAATAAATGAAATTTATGACATTAAAATCACTGAAAATGCATTTTTTGAATACTGATGACTTATACTGATTTTTTGTTATTGTGTTAAAGTTCAACACTCTATAAAACCCAAGCAAATCAATTTCATTAAAACAGTTTTCCGTCGCTGCCTGTGTAATAAGAAATGTGTTGATAACAGACGTATGAAAAATTACCACAGTTCAAATAATCATCTGTTGAATTAATCAATGTGTCAGAATACTACTATTACTACTACTACTACTAATAGTAGTAATAATAATAATAATGACAACAAATGTTAAAAGCAGTGAGGACAGCATCACAATCACTTAGCTGTATGGGATGGCATGTTCTTTCACGGAAACCTAGATCCTGAATAGAACCAGCAGTCCACGTATTTGCTGTTTGGATAACTACAGATTCTTACTCCCAGACGCTTTGATGGTCAGATACAGAGAGCAAACAAATTCCCTAATCTGAGGGAAAGTGTCGGAAATTTTGAATCAGTGCAACACTGAGGGAATTATATGTGATTACTTTTTTAGGCACTACGGAGAGCTTGGTCACTGCACACGACCTGTTGATCAGAAACTCCATGCTGCAACTTCTTATCTCCGTACCAGCCACATCTTTCTGATGAAATTTCCTTCCATCACTAAGACACGATACGATTCTTCCAGACTCTCGAACAACGTATTAGTATGTCATAGCGACTATATATGACGGTAGTATCTGTTCCCGAAAGAACAGTTACCGTGGATGACCATGCAGCTTTGCTAAAAATGAAATGATAATTAAATGGACACCCTAGCTGCAAGCAGGCGTTGATATACTTCATTGGGGACATGTTGAAAATGTGTGCCCCGACCGGGACTCGAACCCGGGACCTCCTGCTTACGTGGCAGACGCTCTATCCATCCTTTTTTTTTATCTCATTTTGTTCGCTTTTGTTCGTTGTATCTGCTCGGGGCGGACGTCGTAAGACGTCAATTGAGGTTCGTTGTTGATCGATTAACTCAGTTTTTTTATTACAGAGGGCACCTAACCCTCTGACCGAACACGATTAGAGACGGAGCGCAAGCTCGGGGTAGGGAAGGATTGGGAAGGGAATCGACCGTGCCCTTTCAAAGGAACCATCCCTGCATTTGCCTGAAACGATTTAGGGAAATCACGGAAAACCTCAATCAGGATGGCCGGAGACGGGATTGAACCGTCGTCCTCCCGAATGCGAGTCCAGTGTGCTAACCACTGCGCCACCTCGCTCGGTATCCATCTGACCCACCGCGGGCACAGAGGATAATGCGTCTGCAGGGACTTATCCCTTGCACGCTCCCCGTGAGATCCACATTCCCAACATGTCCACACCACTACATCCGTAGTGCGCCTAATAGATGTTTGCCCATCATACTCATTACTCGTGGCAGATTAATCTACCAAGTCCCGTACGAGTTCGGGCATAGCGTGTGCGTTCGCACAAGAAGGTCAATGGCCGGGAAGCCATATTTTTAACTATATATGACGGTAGTATCTGTTCCCGAAAGAACAGTTACCGTGGATGTAAGCAGGAGATCGCGGTTCGAGTCCCGGTCGGGGCACACATTTTCAACATGGCCCCAACAAAGTATATCAGCGCCTGCTTGCAGCTAGGGTGTCCATTTAATTATCATTTCATTTCTAGCAAAGCTGCATGGTCATCCACGGTAACTGTTCTTACGGGAACAGATACTACCGTCATATATAGTTAAAAATATGGCTTCCCGGCCATTGACCTTCTTGGGCGAACGCACACGCTATGCCCGAACTCGTACGGGACTTGGTAGATTAATCTGCCACGAGTAATGAGTATGATGGGCAAACATCTATTAGGCGCAGTACGAATGTAGTGGTGTGGACATGTTGGGAATGTGGATCTCACGGGGAGCGTGCAAGGGATAAGT
Organism: Schistocerca cancellata; assembly: GCF_023864275.1. Taxonomy (NCBI): domain Eukaryota; kingdom Metazoa; phylum Arthropoda; class Insecta; order Orthoptera; family Acrididae; genus Schistocerca; species Schistocerca cancellata. The sequence continues at coordinate 209,134,496 of NC_064626.1, forward strand.
CCCTGCAGACGCATTATCCTCTGTGCCCGCGGTGGCTCAGATGGATAGAGCGTCTGCCATGTAAGCAGGAGATCCCGGGTTCGAGTCCCGGTCGGGGCACACATTTTCAATATGTCCCCAATGAAGTATATCAACGCCTGCTTGCAGCTAGGGTGTCCATTTAATTATCATTTCATGTCATAGCGACCTCGGCTACGGAGCCGAAAGTATTAAGTAAATTTCCAATCTGAAATTTCTGTATCTGAATTTGTATAATCAATGAAGATAAAATGTATCATTGTTAAATATAAGGGGCGTTCAAAAAGAAACGAGCTGGAGGCATAATTACAGAAACCAGTTCCCGTATGTTAGAAGTATTGACCCTGGCTGTTGAGACACTTGTCTCACTGTGATACAAGGCGGTGAATGGCTGTCTCATAAAATTCCCGTGGCTGCGATGTTAACCATTTCCGCACGTACAGCTGGACGTTGTCGTCCGAAGTGAATAGTTTGCCCCTCAGAGCCTTTTTAATGGGACCAAAAATGGCGAAATTGTCGTGGAGCAGAATGACCCCACAGGTGAGATTGCCTGGTCGTTTTGATTTGGTCGCTTGGCGAAGTGTGGTCAACGTTTGCGAGTAACGCTGGGCAGTCACTGTTGTCCCGTGCTGCAGGAAGTGAATCAGAAGGGGGCCATCTTGGTCAAAGAAGTACCTCAGCATAACCTTTCGTGCACTGGTGTGGACGACGACGTCCAGCTGTACGTGCGGAACTGGCTAACATCGCAGCCCCGGGAATTTTATGAGACAGCCATTCACCGCCTTGTGTCACAGTGGGACAAGTGTCTCAACAGTCAGGGTCAATACTTGTAACATACAGGTACTGGTTTCTGTAATTATGACTCCGGCTCGTTTCTTTTTGAACGCCCCTTCTACTGTTCTTGATACTGTCTGTCGACAATTTTTCGCTTTCTGTTATTTTTACACATGTGGTCTTCAGTCAGAATTTTTTTTTAACTTTAATCGAAAGCTTTTGGTACATGACATCCAAAATCTCGTCAAACTTGAAGCCCCAGTTGCCACGGAGAGAGACCGTGATCAACACTAACGTATCGCAGAATTTCTGCCTTGACGTTATTCCAGAAACATGAGCTACGAACCAGACTTGAATTTCTGAGAAAACAGTCGGCAGATGTCGCACTGTATAATTCCCAAAAGTATGTTTATGTTTTGGTACCGGCGGTGGAAGAGGAAGGCATAACACGACTGGCGACGTAGTGCTTTTGTTTGTGACAATGGCGATAGAAAGACAGTGTAATGTAAATACAGTGTGTTCTAAGTAAGACTCCCGAAACCTGTCGCCCTTTTGCGTCTGTTAATACCGAGAAAGCCTGCGTCACTTTCGCGAGACTGTATCTCAGACACGCCATCAGTTCCAAAACATGATTTTCGGGACTGTTCAGCGGACACCTGCAGCAGCTAACTGCGTGACGTCAAATTGCTGATCAGGTGTGCATGTTATTCGTAAACAAGGTGTCCCGCACGCAATAGAACTGTTTGCATAAGTGCTGCCATTCACGCCTTGTCCTCACCTACCGATGCTCACAGTTGACTTTGTCCCCTCTTCGAGTCTACGAAAGCTATTGCAACCACACGCTAATATTCTAAAGCTGTGCGCTATACAAGTAGCATGCGCGTGATTTCTCGTTAACCTTTTGGTAGTGTTAACGGTCACCCATCTGTCAGAAAGTTAACCAAATCGGCCTAAAGGTCTTATTGAAGAGAAATGGGCTCTTCACCTTCATCCACAGTATAAAAACAGTAACAGCTCCTTACTACGAGGACGTGCAGAAAAGCAATGCCTCCAATTGTTTTATGTGATAACTCTCAAGGCTTTTGAGTGAAACAAACGTTATTAATATTCTAAATCTGTATTATTCGTGTCTATATATTTGCACCTTTCTGCCGCTAGAGGGCTCCGAATTGTAGCGTGTAACTATGTCGGTGCACGAGAAACAATGTGCTGTGATCGAGTTTCGAATTCAAAGACTTAGTCCACACATGGAGCACCCTTTCCTTCAGTATTGTAATGCCAGGACACACAGGAGCGCTGTGACATCTGCAGCATTCCCACGCCTTGTATTCACTGTTATCGATCATCCTCTGTACATTCTCGATGTGGCCCCATCCGATTTTCACCTTCTCCAAAAGTGTAAAGGAAAAGTTGGAATTCTGAGAGAGCAATTTTGGATGAATGTGTTGTTGTGACCGTAGAAAATTTTAGTTTTTATTCTTGCTTTTGAGACCATAATAAGAGTCCAGGCTCCATAGGCAAACAGCCAGTCGACATTAAGAAATAGTCCACCAGGACGTAGGGACAAGATAAGCGACGGAGGCTGCCAAGTATGGCTTGTTGATCAAATTCCTTAGTGTTTGACTTCCTGTCAGAGGAAGCAGCTTGAATCAAACTTGCGCAATGGAAGACGCAAACACCAGGGCGATAATACAGCAAGAGAGAGTCTTCACTTAAAACTTCCGGGCTGATAGGCCGTGGTCGAAGTATAAAACTCTCTCCTGACGTTTCGTCTCCGACTGCGGGAGACATCCTCGGAGGTAAAGCGGCGAACTGCAGTACCTCCGAGGATGTCTCCCGCAGTCGGAGACGAAACGTCAGGAGAGAGTTTTATACTTCGACCACGGCCTATCAGCCCGGAAGTTCTAAGTGAAGACAATACCGGCCGTGAAACCTTACATTGTATGAGCAAGAGAGAGTGTCAGTCACGTGCGGAAAAAACTCGTGTGGAACCAAATTGAGTTGTGTGCAGCTAGAAACGAAGGTGTCGTGTGGAACCGAAGGCATTCTTGCGCAAGCCGACCAATTAGAAACGATAGTGTCGTGTGGAACCATAGGCATTCTTGTGCAACCCGATCACTTAGAAATGAAAGGGTCGTGTGAAACAAATTAACTCGTGTGCACCCAAGTACATGAGAAACTAAATAAAAGGTCGGGGAGCGGAATAGCTAGAAGCAGAGATTCAGATGCAAACTCAGAGCCAGTGCCGGCAGTTTGGAGATTCCGCAGCGAGACGCCAGTGGGTCCGAGTAGGCCCATAGCAGCCGATACAGCTGATAAAGACTTCAACTACGAGAAGACGGTGATAGACTCTGGTGGACACTCAGGAACTGCAGGTCAAGTAGGATTTTTAGAGTTTCATTGGAATAGAGTTGAACAGAGGCTGTCAGTCTTTGTCTCAATTACTTAGCGAGATTTCAGAGCTAATCAAGAACAAGTGATTGCTTTGTACTTGTTTCTTATATGTACTGGCAATTAGCTTTGGAGTAGCAAGTCCAAATAAATAGACTGAATCTTACTAAGGGGTTTATGGTCCAACACCTCACATAAGTATAGGTGAGAATAAACTTGATAGAAACTAACCAATATTTTCTGCCTATTGCAATTCTGTAACCTATTTTCAGGAAACTTATTTGCTTTGATTCTCTCCCTCTCATCTCCAATATAAAGGTTGACAGCAATTTATAACTAACCCATTGTCGTTAACGTCCCGATTGCGTTGCGCAGTTCGCACTTACTTCATTCTTTGTATAGTGAGGCTGTGCCGAGACGCGACAGTGTGGGATGTTCAAAGACCTAATCTACCAACCTTAATTTACTTTGATAGTGACGAAGCGATACTAGCACAGGTGAGGTTGTGGCTCTGTAACAAACTCAAACATTCCACAGTGACGGTATCCACAAACAGGTCTCTAGTTTGGAGAAATGGATTCGTCACTAGAGTGACCTCGTTGAGAAATAAATATTTTGAAATGGAGAGTAAAGATTATCTTACTAACGTTTTTTTTTTAAAAAAAAAGCTTCAAGAATTTTAACACTAAAAATTCGGGGTCATTAATTTTCAGCGCGCCTTCGTAGATCATAAATTTTTATCTTATGGAGTGCAAGGAATACATGCGTCACTGATTTGAATCGAGATGTACAATATTAAATAAGAATGAACGAAACATAATCACAACCTTCTACACAAATTTCCCTGTCTTCAACTGAAGTAAGCCCACTCGCCCGCATAGCCCGCACAGACGAGGGCCGGTGTGCTGGCTAAGCTGGATGCGGTTTTTAGGTGGTTCCCCACTTCCGAGTAGGTGAATACTGGGCTGGTATCCATATCCCTCCTCTGTTACATGATTCGAAAACGCTTCGAAAATGTTCTCTACTTTCACATGTGATAACACTGGACGCAGACAGATGAGGTCCAAATGTGGGCAGAGGGGGAAGAGATAGCGACAGCCAGAGGCCACCCCGTATTACTGGCATTGCCAGATCCAAAGGTGCTGACCCCGTAGAAATACTGGATAAGGGTGATGGTAAAGATGAAGAAGAAGAAACTAATATAAGTGCAAGGCTCTTAGTGGGACGGAACCTGTAAAATGAGAACGAATTCGTTACAGAAATAATTTCTTCAACAGTTATTGCGTACAAAGTGGAAAAGATGGAAAACTGAGAGAGCAATTTTGGATGAATGTAGGGAATATGCAAAAACCTAATCAACCAAGCTCCTTGATAGCTGCTTTTGTCGAGCTACCGCTGTGCATTACGTTGCTGCAGCACATTTATCTTTCTTTTTTGTTCTGCTGCTGCTGCTGCTGCTGCGCATCATTTAAGTAAAACTTAAGGAAAGCAGTTACTCTGAAAAAAAAATTGTGATGCGCGGAAGTTTTTTTTTTTTTTTTTAACACGCCAGAGGCACTGCAAAATCGCCACCCCCGGTGGTACTGTGATGCTTGTAGATTTGGGCGCAGAACCCACGCCCCTCGCGTTTAGCCTCTAGTACCAACCGAAAAGAGAAGAAATAGCCATTAAATGCCAACAGCTTAAGTAAATCCATTTACAAAGCTAGGAGAAAATTTCTGCTGAAATTACCTACTCGTACTCAGGAAGTTCATGTTGTAATGAATAGATTAACTGTGAAAAGTGCAGATGGTGCAGATTTGTTATTACATACTGATGCTGATAAAGACATTTTACTATTGTGTGTAGCTGAAAACCTTACTGTACCTATACAGTGAAGCGCCATAGAGACTGGAATAGGCAGGCGTATTCAAATACAGAGATACACTACTGGCCATTAAAATTGCTACACCGCGAAGATGACGTGCTACAGACGCGAAATTTAACCGACAGGAAGACGATGCTGTGATATGGAAATGATTAGCTTTTCAGAGCATTCACACGAGGTGCTGACATGAGGAGAGTTTCCAACCGATTTCTCATACACAAACGGCAGCTGGCCGCCGTTGCCTGGTGAAACGTTGTGATGCCTCGTGTAAGGAGGAGAAATGCGTACCATCACGTTTCCGACTTTGACAAAGGTCGGATTGTAGCCTATCGCAGTTGCGGTTTATCGTATCTCGACATTGCTGCTCGCGTTGGTCGAGATCCAATGACTGTTACCAGAATATGGAATCGGTGAGTTCGCAGGGTAATTCGGAACGCCGTGCTGGATCCCAACGGCCTCGTATCACTAGCAGTTGAGGTGACAGGCATCTTATCCGCATGGCTGTAACGGATCGTACAGCCACGTCTCGATCCCTGAGTCAACAGATGGGGACGTTTGCAAGACAACAACCATCTGCGCGAACAGTTCGACGACGTTTGCAGCAGCATGGACTATCAGCTCGGAGACCATGGCTGCGGTTACCCTTGACGCTGCATCACAGACAGGAGCGCCTGCGATGGTGTACTCAACGACGAACCTGGGTGCACGAATGGCAAAACGTCGTTTTTTCGGATGAATCCAGGTTCTGTTTACAGAATCATGACGGTCACATCCGTGTTTGGCGACATCGCAGTGAGCGCACATTGGAAGCGTGTATTCGTCATCGCGCCACTGGCGTATCACTCGGCGTGATGGTATGGGGTGTCATTGGTTACACGTCTCGGTCACCTCTTGTTCTCATTGACGGCACTTTGAACAGTGGACGTTACATTTCAGATGTGTTACGACCCATGGCTTTACCCTTCATTCGATCCCTGCGAAACCCTACATTTCAGCGGGATAATGCACGACCGCATGTTGCAGGTCCTGTACGAGCCTGTCTGGATACAGAAAATGTTCGACTGCTGCCCTGGCCAGCACATTCTCCAGATCTCTCACCAATTTAAAACGTCTGGTCAATGGAGGCCGAGCAACTGGCTCGTCACAATACGCCAGTCACTACTCTTGATGAACTGTGTTATCGTGTTGAAGCTTCATGGGCAGCTGTACCTGTACATTCCATCGAAGCTCTGTTTGACTCAGTACCCAGACGTACGAAGGCCGTTATTACGGTCAGAGGTGGTTGTTCTGGGTACTGATTTCTCAGGATATGTGCACCCAAATTTCGTGAAAATGTAATCACATGTCAGTTCTAGTATAATATATTCGTCCAATTAATACCCGTTTATCATCTGCATTTCTTCTTGGTGTAGCCATTTTTAATGGCCAGTAGTGTAGTTATAAACTGTATACACAAATCTTCTTTGTGAACCTATTTGTGAAAACTGCATCAGAGTCCGTACAGTAGTTCCTGACATTAGCCCAAATATACAAACAGCTGGTAGCTTTAATTTAGTATGTAAAGGAAGATGCAAGACAGATACAATCCCTATAGCATAAAGTAAACCTTCTATTGTGACTGTTGTCAGCACTTTAAGAGCTTAACTTACAGAACATTTGATTCTCCATGCTGTTCACTCAATGCATATTTGTATGGCAGTTAGGAAGTATTACAAATACGTGTATCAACGCAGTAAGTACGATGCTAAGTTTTGATTTATTTTCAGGTGGAAGGTAGCCTGGTTTGGGAGATGTATAATGAAGTGCAACACAAGATCATATGCTACAAGGTCGAAGTCAAGATTTTTTGGCCGTAGGAGATGTCAGCCGATCCGTGAACAAGACTGCTGAATTAACGTCAACTTTCATTGTTGGAAGAAAGACAAAAGATACTCTTTCAATGAGAATGTTTTAAGATTACTCCCTTGATAAATAAATTAATCTTGCATTGCATTCCTGGTTATAGCCTCATTGTAAGTGTTTTCTGTTGAATGTTCGTTTCCTATTTATTTATTGCAAGTTTTTTGTGTGTAACACATTTTTATTGTATATATGTTGATACACAACCATTTACATGTAAATAAAGTATTAGTGATATGTTAAGTGAATATAATTCTTAATGTAGCGCAACTACTACATTTTCCACTCAATAGACAAATTCTGTCATTCACGCTTGTAGTAATCCTACCTAAAATCATATATTTTCTTACAGCTGATGAGGTATGCTGGTCTAATTCGAATATGATTGCTAGCAAGCACGTAGGTTTTTACACAGAGAAGAACAGATGTGAGCATTCGCGCTGTTCTTCAAGAATTTTTCCATCGTTAAATTATATGAACAGCATTTCCCACCATTCCAACTGTAAAAATTCTGCTCTGGATTATGGCACGATAGTGTCTCAAACCTCCTCCGCATACAGCTAAGTGCCTGAGAACTTCCTCCCATGGTTGTTATAGCAAAGCATCAGATTTCTTTCCCTACTGTCAGCTTTGATTGATTAGAGATACATATAAAATAGGGCACAACGGATCATTGAAAGTCTGGAGGAATCATAGAACCTGTTGAATGGAATCAAAAAATTATTGAGGAGCAACAGAAATGAGATTACCGATAAACTTAACATCAAAACTGGAGATAGCGAAGAGCCGGAATGAACGAATTCTGTTACCTTGGAAGCAAAATAGCACATGAGGACGAAACAAGTACCTGAAAAGCAGACTAGCGCAGGCAAAGAACGAATTATTGGCCAAAAGACGTCAACTACTATCAAACACTGTTCTTATTTTCAGGAAGAGTTTTTTTAAACATTGTCTGTTTGGAGAACAGCATCCATTATGGAGTGTGGGAAAATAGGCGAAGAACAGAATCGAAGCGTTTGAGAAATGGTACTCTAGAAAGACGTTGAAAATTAGGTAGATGTAAGACAAGAAATATTAAGGTTCTCCACGAAATCGTTGAGGAAAGGGACACGTGGAAAACACCGACGACAAGAAGGGATAAATAAGGTGATGCGACACGTGTAAAGGTATTAGAAAGTAGCTTCCATGGCACCAGCGTAAAAAATGTGGAGAAGACAGAGAAAACAGCCCACTAATAGTCGAAGATGTTGAGTAAAACTACTACTCTGAGATGAAGAGTTTGGCACAGGAGAGGAAGTACACTCATGCTCGTAAATTAAAGGTAATTGCAGAATGTGGTGCCACTCAACGTGGCACTACACAAAACTGGCGCTAGTGGCATTGCATGGGGGCTTAATTAAAATATAAAATGCAAATATTTTTTAGTAGCTGTATGTCCGATTACGCAATTCTCGTAAACGGCTGGCCCTGACTAGTATTAGTACGCAATCTGACTGCATGGAACAACAACAAAGAATGAAATGAAAATTTTCGTTAATATTATTAATTAATTAAGTCCCCAGCAACTATAAAACCTACTAAACCAAAGCACAAGTGTAATTGTTCTGTGTGTGGGAGTGTGACTCAACGTACACATCTGGCACGGTTCTTCTCCAACAAGACAAGAATTTTTAAATACCAATTATACTGACGTGATAAAAGAAAATTAGAAATACTATAATTGCGTAAGGAAAGCAGAATTACACTCTAATACAAGAACACAAGCCAGATGCTTTGTTGACTGAACCTGTAATGATGCATTATATGAGACACAGAAATAATAAAAAGAAAAAAACAGGGAATTTGTTACCTTCATATATATTGACGAAAAGCACTCTGATCATTACAATCTCTCCATTAGAACAAAATCTGCTATCTCTCCCATCAATCAACTGCATCAAACATGGAACAAACACTCACTACTACCACATCTACACTCCGACTTCACGACAAACAGTGTCCACCACAACTTCTCGGCAAGAACTGCCTGCCGCTACTTCTCAATAATCACTGCCAGTGGAAGCGGCGGAACAAAACTCTCTGGCGCGATCTCTGGCGCTGTGGCTCAGTGTAGCCACCTTTCATATGCCCTTCCTCCACGGGCTAGAATTTGATGGTATTTTTGCCAGCATTGGTGGTGAAAATACCACCAAATTCGTCAAAAAATACAGACAAAAATAAAAGATAATATTAATACGTAAATATTATATAACTAGATAAAATTTTGGCTTTGCACTGACCTTTCAATAGCCTAATATATAAAATACAGTAAGCAATACAAATTCTTTCATACATATGACTTTACATAATAGTTTACACAAATATCATGTGGTTAAACAATTCAATCGATAGCGTCAGCAATGACAAATATGTGCAGGTAAGAGTCTCATAACTTTTCACAAACAGTAATACACAAAAAATCAGTTTATACAAATATCCACATAAAATGCTTTCACAACAAGTAGTTGACAGTTCCAGCAGTAGCACCCAGCAATGTTGAATAGGTGCTACAGCAACAAGTGACATCATCTCAGTAGAAGCAGTCCATCAGTGGCACCCATCATTGTGGAATAGGTGCAGACACCAACAGGTGACATCATTTCAGCAGAAGCAGTTCATCAGTGGCACCCAGCATTGTGGAACAGGTGCTACCGCAACAAGTGACATCATCTCAGTAGAAGCAGTCCATCAGTGGCACCCAGCATTGTGGAACAGGTGCAGACACCATCAGGTGACATCATTTCAGTAGAAGCAGTCCATCAGTGGCACCCAGCAATGTGGAACAGGTGCAGACTCCAACAGGTGACATCATTTTAGTAGAAGCAGTCCATCAGTGGCACCCAGCATTGTGGAACAGGTGCAGACACCATCAGGTGACATCATTTCAGCAGAAGCAGTTCATCAGTGGCACCCAGCATTGTGGAACAGGTGCAGACACCATCAGGTGACATCATTTCAGTAGAAGCAGTTCCATCTGTGGCACCCAGCAATGTTGAAGAGGTACACACAGCAACAAGTCACATTTCTCAGTAGAAGCAGTTCATCAGTGGCACCCAGCATTGTGGAACAGGTAGAGACAGCATCAGGTGACATCATTTCACCAGAAGCAGTTCATCAGTGGCATCCAGCAATGTTGAGTAGGTGCAGACACCATCAGGTGACATCATTTCAGTAGAAGCAGTTCCATCAGTGGCACCCAGCAATGTTGAGCAGGTGCAGACAGCAAGAAGTAACATCATTTCAGTAGAAACAGTTCCATCTGTGGCACCCAGCAATGTTGAAGAGGTACACACAGCAACAAGTCACATTTCTCAGTAGAAGCAGTTCATCAGTGGCACCCAGTAGTGTTGAGCAGGTGCAGAAAGCAGTCCATAATATTCACTATCACTGATCACACTGTTCATCAGAGTTTATAAGCAGAAATTAAACATGTCCTAGTGGCACCAATCATGTAGAAAAAGTACAAGTAACAGTCCATAATATTCACTATCACTGATCACACTGTTCATCAGAGTTTATAAGCAGAAATCAAACACGTCCTAGTGGCACCAATCATGTAGAAAAAGTACAAGTAACAGTTCATAATATTCACTATCATTAATCATACTGATCATCAGAGTTTATAAGCAGAAAGTAAACATGTCCTAGTGGCACCAATCATGTAGAAAAAGTACAAGTAACAGTTCATAATATTCACCATCACTAATCAGACAGTTCAAGCATGAACAATAGTTTGAATACACATACAAATGCTTTTACACTAAACATACAAATCATAACAAACACACAAATGATGTCAGATAATTGTCATATTACTATTACAAATACTCAAATATCAGTAAACCTATAATATTTATGAGTGTCAGTGCAAGCCACTACAAACAAATAAAATAATATTTAGGAGATAGGTGGGTAGGATTAGGAAAGGAAAACACACAAAACACACTCACTCATCTTTCATCCACATTAAGTACTACTGTGTAATTGAATAGTGTTAACTGTGTAAATGGAATTCTGTCCAAAATTTTATGTTCATCATGTGTATCAAGTAGTAGTGGCAGCAATGTGTAACAGTCAATAATAGTTAGTCAACGTCATAGTCATCATGTCAAGACCAATGTTTGCCAAGCCAAATCAAAATGTACGGTTGCTGAACAACTGTCAGTGAGCCAAGATATGCAAATGCTTCCTCTCTCCAAAAAAAAAAGTACATACTGCTTAGTGATTTAACAAAGTGTGTGTAGACAATCTTCCTTCCATTTTAGTGTTCTAGTCTGCTATCTTCATCCTCCTTGTTCCATATAGACCAACAAAAAAAAAAAAATATGCTCCTCACTTACTTTACCTCTTATACACGAAAACTCCAATCAACTTCATATAATCTCAATACCTCAATAATACCTCTTCAATACGTCGATACATATAAACCTTATTGCCAGTATCATTTCACTTCCATAACAACTCTTTCCTCTAGTCAGTCTCCTCGAATAAGTACAGATAAAATCCTAATGCAAACCTCATCATCCCATACAATCCGAAGACACACTGTCAACACACAACCTCTGTGTAATCCATCTGACCAAAATCTTCTACTCATTATGAATTATAAACAAAGAACGCATACATGACCTCTAACAGACTTAGTTCGAATAACTCTCAGTAATTAAGTACGATTACGGAGTGTGAATGATCATAATATTTCACAGTGTGTACAACACTTCAAGAAATATGGCAAACAGAAGCAAACATGTGGAGTATTTCTTGTGTCAAGTGTCACTTCCTATTTCAGTTGCTCACGAAAAATGCAGTGTAATAACTGTCAATGGTCTAAACCTAGTTTTGGTATGTCATATCGTTAGCTTCCTTCCTACTGGCATACATTTATACAGCTTTCATAAAACCTCCAGCTCATGTGACTTCTATGAAGTTTCTTGTACTAATGTCGTTCGTCGAATTACAGCAGTTCATTTTCTTATCTTAAAAATGTAAGGCACTGAGCGTAAGCAAAGCAAGCAATAGCGAGTAAATATACCAGTAGTGAACAGAATGTCAACAAGTGGATGCAGCACAATTCTTACAATGAGGCTCTGCCAAGCAAACAATCTGTAACTAATACCATAGTGTAACTTAAACTCTATGTTCATTCACAGTATATCAGCATTTCTATTTACCAAATTAAAGAGTAGTTGTGACGACAAACAGAGATGTATAAATATGCAATCCATACGCATAGCAGCAAACATATATCTTACGTACTAAACAGGTCGTTAGCATCGTATAGCGTAAGCAAATAAATGTTCATATGTAATCTTAATAAATAAACATGAAGGCGCAAACAGATAAATCACAAAGTATAACTTACATACCTAACCACATCAGCACAATTAATCAGGTGACAATTATAATTTAAATAAATAGGCACAGCAGGCACATAATTAAAAAATATGACATCAGTGAAAAAGCAGTGCAGCCAAGCGATGCATAATATACACAAGTTACAACTCAGTTCATTAATAATCATTGTCAAAATCAGTTAACGTACGCAAGCACGTCGCTTCACAAGTAAATTCATAGAACATGAAATTTAGCACAAAGTATGAATCACGTAATCGCGAGCAGCAAATTACGTCTAAAGTACGTACCTAAGTGGAAATATGTTACCTGAAAATAAACTCAATTAACAGTTACCTTTTTTTTAGTTTATTAGTTTCTTCTTGGAAATTACATTCTTCCTGAAAATTTCTCGATGGCAAGTCGTCTTAACGTCGGACACGCACAGAATTTACCTGAAGTTCTTAGATATTTTATAGAACCGTATCCTGAAAAATACTGAATGTTAATAACATAATTCATCAAGTCATTATAGCTTTATACTGATTTTATTCGGAGAAAGACTGTGTATTTGTTTAAGGCTGTCAGTGCATTCGCACCGAGCGCTCGACCAGCTGTAGGCGCGTGACGTAGGAAGCCATTGTTTGCGGTCAACGACTGCCCTGTGCGGCGCGCAGACTTGACTGTTGCTTTGAGTATATGCCGCCGCCAAAACACAGCGCGGTATCCTTGTACTCTCTGCGTGTTTACGTAAACTGTTGGTTTCTCGAAAGTACGTCATTCTACAAAAATTTTTCAAAAGTATATCATTCCACAAAAATTTTAACGTTAGATATATGATGTATTCCCTTAGAGTGTCGTGATTTAAGAGTTTCTGCTTCTACAGTGTTATCATGAATAATTTTGCGAATTCTATATGGGCCGTTATAAAGCAGAAAAAATTTGCGACACAAGCCTTTTCCTTTGTGAGACAAACGATGAGACTTAATTAACACCTTCTGACCAACTGACAAGATTTTTGAACGACCAGGACGCTTTGCTGATTTCACTCTTCTAGCAGCCGCAGATGCAATATTTTGTAGAGGCAGGTTGACAACTTCAGAATGCCGCAGTTTCCGTGAAGGCGGAAAAGGAACGATTTCAGAAATGCGATTTGTCGGTGCTTTGTTTTTTAATATCAGTATAGGCGGTAAAGAAGTTGAGTCATTAGGAAGTTCATTCAGAATATTTTGAAAAATATGAAGATACTGATCCCACGTTCTGTGATTCTGATGACAATAAAGACGACACAATTTATTGATTTCCTTCATCCATCTCTCTGAAGCGTTAGATTGAGGGTGAAAAAGTGAAATGAAAATTGGTTTAATTTTACGACGCCGTAGAGTACGAAGCCAAATTTTAGAACGAAACTGTGATCCATTATCTGATATAACCTTATCAACATGACCAACTTCTTTAAGAAAATGGTTAATGAAAGCATTAGATACTGAACGAGCTGTTGCTTTGCGTAAAGGTGTAAAACACACATATTTTGATGTCAACTCCACTGCTACGAAAATGTACGCAAAACCATTAGTAGAACGAACCACTGGACCGAACAAATCGACTGCAGCCATGTCCTTTAATTTCGCTGGAATGATAGGAAAGAACGGTGCTCTGTGAGAAACTGTTGGCGGCTTAGCCTTTTGACATAATTTGCATTTGGCCAGAACAGATCGAATACGTTTTTCCATATTACTGAAGTAGCAATTTTCTCGCAATTTATGAAAGCATTTTCTGGGACCAAAGTGTGCATAACTGAAATGCGTATACCAAATCAGCTTATTAACCCACTCATCAGGAATACAAACTAACCAAACAGAGTTGTCAACCGATTTTCGTTTAAAAAGAATGTCGTTGCGAACTAAATAATGCTGTCTAATCGCTACGCTTTCCTTTCTCCTCCACTTCTCCTTAATGTCCTTCCAGATTGGATCCTTATTTTGCTCCTCAGCGATGTCCTGGAGCGAAGACGAAATATAGTTCTCAAACGCAACACCTTGAATATACATCAAACAATAATTGTTTTCCTTGCAGTCCTCTTCAGAACTTTGTTTCAAACCCATAGGTGCACGTGATAAAGCATCAGCAACAATATTTGAAGAACCCTGTATGTAAACAATACTAAAGTCAAATTCCTGTAGGTACAACGCCCATCGTGACAATCTGCCATGAGTTAATTTTGTCGACATAAGAAATTCCAGAGCTCGATGATCGGTGTAAACCTTAGTATGTCTGCCAAACAAAAATGCGCGAAATTTTGTAAAAGCCCAAACAACAGCCAAAGCTTCAAGTTCCGTAATCGAATAATTCTTTTCTGATTTCGAGAGAACACGACTTCCAAATGCAATAGTCTTTTGTACTAAAACTCCGTTTTCTTCTATCTCTTGAAATAAATGTGCACCTAGGCCTTTGTATGATGAGTCCGTTGCCAAACAAAAATCTTTAGATAAATCCGGGTGTGAAAGAAGTGGAGCAGCAACTAAAGCATCACGAAGTTGTTCAAATTCTGACTGAGCTTCCTCATCCCAACACCAATTAGATTTCTTTCCAGATAGTTCACATAAACGAGGTGTGGCCAAATCGTCCAATCTAACAAAGCGTCTAAGAAAATTACAGACACCAAGGAAACTACGAACATCACGTTTTGTGGTAGGAACAGCATAATTACGAATAGCGTCAAGTTTTTCTGAATCAGGAAGAATACCTTCTGTAGAAATAATGTGATCGAGAAATTTCACCTGTGAACGACCAAATTCAGATTTCTCCAAGTTCACAGTAATGGCAACTCTTGCAAAAATACGTAACAATGAATCCAAAATTTTGTTGTGCTCACTCCAAGAATGTTTAGCAATAAGAATGTCGTCAACATATGAAGTAATATTGTCACGAAGATAAACAGGTAAAATTTCGTTTAAACTACGAATAAATGCTGCTGAAGATACAGTAAGTCCAAACGGTAATTTCCGAAACTGGTAACAGTTATCAAAGGCTAAAAAGGCAGTATATTTTCTACAATCAGGGTGGAGTTCTATTTGCCAAAAACTTGCGCGCATATCAATCGTGGATAAAACTTTAATTCCATGAAAATGTTGAAGAAGTTCATCTAAATTTTGTGGGCGGTCAGTTTCAGGAATGATGCTATTATTTATCTGTCTGGAATCCAGAACCAAACGAATTGATCCATCCTTTTTAAGAACAACGTGTAATGGGCTAGTATAAGGACTGACTGCAGACTCAATAATGCCCTGATCTAACATGTACTGAAGTTCATTCTTAACCTTGTCTCTGTAAGCCAAAGGAATAGCGTACGGTTTCCCGCGAAACGGTGTGTGTTCTTTAAATAAATATTGTAAGCCTTGTATAGTTCGTGTGTGATGACTAAACACTGTAGCATGTGAAGTCAAAATTTGGCGCAGCTCTTCTCTTGCAACGTCATCTGGCACTTCGGCCTTCTTAACCTTTTCATTAATTAATTCTTCGCTATTAATTATATCATCCATCGCGTCTCTGTATCTATTGTCATTGTCATGAATGAACGCATTGTCGTCATAATGCTCAACGAAAACATCAGAAGTAAGAAACCTTAAACATTTTGTATCTGACTCAGATCTCGTTAAACACTCGAAAAATTTCAAACATTTCGGCATTCCGGCAACAGTCAAATTTACACTTCCTTCTTTAAAGTTCAAAATTGCCTTATGTGCGTTAAGAAACTCCATACCTAATATAATTTGTGTACTGAGTAAGGGAACAATAATAAAATTAGCAGAAAATTCGTATCCTTGACAAATGAAATTTACTGTTGCTTGACTTCCACACTTTTTCCTGAAATCGCTCCTCGAATTGTTGTTTTAGAAACAGGTAACACAGGACAGGCAATAGTTCCTACACATATACGAAAAACTGGTTCACTAATGACATTCAATGGGCTCCCAGAATCTAAAACTGCAGTGAACTTATTCTTACCCACACATACTTCAATAACAAGATGTAAAAATGCGTCTACATTATTTTCCTTTTCGTCTAACAAAATGTCTCTCATGTCTTCCAGGCGTACTTAGTGTAAAGTCGTAGTGTCTTTACTTTCTGAGCCGTCTATATTGCTGCCAGAAGCCGAAGCTGCAAGTCATTGTCGATTGTTTGCGTCACGTCTTTGAGTATTCGCGTCATTTCGCGGATCAATTTCTACGATTTGAACTTGTCTCTCTGAAGTTCTGTCACGTGGAGGATGCCAATTAGGTCCCTCCTGTCTGTTAGATGCAAATTCTTGGTTGTGTCTGTTATTAAAATTTCTATTTTCCTGTCTGTCTGCAAAACTACTTCTTGTATAATTTCGACTGTCACTTCTGAAATTATTGTTGTATCTACTACCCTGATTATTTCTGTAGTAAGAATTTCTATTATTGTATGAATAATTTCTGTCTTGATGATACCGATTACTGTTTCCGTATGATTGATCATTCCGGTACAAATTACCGTTATTATAACTGTCTGTGTAATTTCTGTTAGAACATCTGTTATTGTCATAAGGCTGGTATCTATTGTCCTGTCTGTTACGTCTGTCATTCTCAAAGTTACCCATATAACGCCCATTCCGATCACTATCCCTTTTCTCTGAAAATCTATTGTAATTACTGTTACTGAAAAAGTTACAAGAAGTCCCGTCGTCGTTGTCATACTCAAGTTCTTGCAACAAAGTCTTAAAAGTCTCGATGTCGTCTTTACATCTTCCAGCTAAAGCAATTTGTCTTATGGATTGTGGCAGCTTAGTTAAACAAATGCGAATTAATTCAGTCGGGCTGTAAGGGTTGGAAAGGAACTGATTCTTTCGAATCATGTCTTCAAAATATTCTGCCGGTGTGCGGACTCAGACTGTTTAAAATTACGCTGCATAATAAGACTGTGTTTGACTCTGTCTTGCGTGTTTTCGGACCAATATGCCGATAGAAATGCATGATAAAAATCATTCAGATTATTACAATCTCTAATGAGTGCGCGCATCCGCGTCGCCGGTTCGTTTTCTAAATATCCACACATAAATTCCAGTTTGTGACTTAGTGGCCAATTTGGTGGGAGTGCGTACATAAATTGATCTAACCATGCACATGGATGTATGTCATTCTTAGAATTGCGGAAGATCTTAAATTTCCGAACAGTCAGAAAGTGTTTATAGTCAAAGTTTTCGCCTCGTGGCGACAAAGACCTACCGCGTCTGTCCCAGTCCCAATGTTGATTATTGTCAAGTTCGCGCGCCTGGCGATCTCTTGTTGCATCCCGTAAATGAAACAAATTATTTTCTTCAAAGCCCTCTGCTATCCGTGATATCTAAATTTCTTCTGCTATCTTTTCCTACGATTTCGCCTTCGATCTGTTTGACTTGCTTTCGTAATGCCTCAACTTCCCTTTTAACGCGTTCATTAAATTTTCCCTGATTTTCAACATGCTTATTTATGTTCTGGTACTCTTCGGTTTCTGCAAATGGCAACTAAGACTTGTCAATTTATCTGAAATCTCCTCAACTCTTTCCGATAAATCACCTATTTGTTCTTTCTGTTTATTTACGTCTTCCGTAAGTGTCGCGACTCGGGTTTCAGTATTGACACAATTGGTAGTTAACTGTTCATATTGTTGTGTTAAGTTATTTAATCTGTCATTTGGTACGGATTCCTCGATTCTCTCAAATATTTCTTTCTTATCGTGTGCACGTTGTAAATTTAACTCTGAAAATTTCTGTACTATCACGCGATCTCTTTCTTCCTGTTCTCTTTCCTGTTCCCTTTGTCTAATCTCTACTGCAACTAATCTATTATTGTGAGCATTCAACATCGGTTGTACTTCTTCTCTGATTTCTTTCTTTAATTCATCTTTCATATTTTTGAAACATGTCCCTATTCGTGAATCTAACCGTGTTTCCAAAGTTCCCATCTCTGTTTTCAATTCAGATCCTAAATGTGATCCCAATGAGTCTAACCGTGTTTCCATTGTTCCCATCTGTGTTTTTAATTCAGGTCTAAACTGTGTTTCCATTCGTGCTCCCAAATTTAATATAGCACCCATCAACTGCTCCATATCAGCCGGTTCGAAATTCTTTTCGCCCCTAACATTTCCCACAAAACTAACTTCCTTCTGCATAGCCATAAAGCTATCAGTGTTCGATACTATTTCAGAATCTTCTATCGTTAATCTCGTATTCTGTGAATTTTCTGATTGAGAAAAATTTTGAAATGGTTCCGGACTATTTTCCCGACTTATTACATTGTTTTCCACTTCATTATTCATCATACTGTTTTCCTCTGTTGGCGAGTTCGCCATGTCAACAATTTCGTCATTCTCACTATTCATCATTTTTGCCTTTTTCATTGATCGCGTAATCATTTACAAAACACAAAACTCGTCACTGTACGAAAATTACACACGATGACTCTTTATCTCCAACAATACCATTCACACGAAATGTTTCCTTCAAACACGATTAACGAACAATTGAAATAATTGCACTAAATTGTCAAACGCGTAGACAGGACAACAAATTTAAATTTTGAAAAATACCATTAGAAGAATGCCGATTACCAAATCTACACATGCAAAATAGACTACAATTACTAAACTACAAATTACTACAACAATACTACTGTCTACTATTTTTGCAATCAGAAGAATTCCAAGGGACGATCCGAAGCAGCGGTCGCCACGTGCATGGGGGCTTAATTAAAATATAAAATGCAAATATTTTTTAGTAGCTGTATGTCCGATTACGCAATTCTCGTAAACGGCTGGCCCTGACTAGTATTAGTACGCAATCTGACTGCATGGAACAACAACAAAGAATGAAATGAAAATTTTCGTTAATACTATTAATTAATTAAGTCCCCAGCAACTATAAAACCTACTAAACCAAAGCACAAGTGTAATTGTTCTGTGTGTGGGAGTGTGACTCAACGTACACATCTGGCACGGTTCTTCTCCAACAAGACAAGAATTTTTAAATACCAATTATACTGACGTGATAAAAGAAAATTAGAAATACTATAATTGCGTAAGGAAAGCAGAATTACACTCTAATACAAGAACACAAGCCAGATGCTTTGTTGACTGAACCTGTAATGATGCATTATATGAGACACAGAAATAATAAAAAGAAAAAAACAGGGAATTTGTTACCTTCATATATATTGACGAAAAGCACTCTGATCATTACAATCTCTCCATTAGAACAAAATCTGCTATCTCTCCCATCAATCAACTGCATCAAACATGGAACAAACACTCACTACTACCACATCTACACTCCGACTTCACGACAAACAGTGTCCACCACAACTTCTCGGCAAGAACTGCCTGCCGCTACTTCTCAATAATCACTGCCAGTGGAGGCGGCGGAACAAAACTCTCTGGCGCGATCTCTGGCGCTGTGGCTCAGTGTAGCCACCTTTCAGCATATGCATACAGGGAACACACATGGCACAGATCTGTAAGTCCACGGTATTGGTGATAAGTTGAGAAAACCGTCCCGAAACACATCAGCTACAAAACGCCACTGTTTCCTGCACATATACCACGACATCAATATGGGATATGATCACCATGCACGCGTACAGAGGCCGCACCAACGGGTGGGCATACTCTGGATCAGGTGGCCGAGCAGCTGCTGGGATATAGCCTCCCATACTTGCACCAGTGCCTGTCGGAGCTCCTGAAGTGTCCTAGGGGTTTGAAGACGTGCAGCGATACGTCGATCGAGAGCATCCCAGACTTGCTCGATAGGGTTTAGGTCCGGAGAACAGGCAGGCCACTCCATTCACCTGATCTTCCACGATGGCAGCTCGGCGGGATCGTACATTATCATCCATCAGGAGGAAGGTGGGACCCACTGCACCCCTGAAAAGGCACACTGGTGCAAAATGACGTCCCGATGCACCTGACTTCTTACAGTTCCTCTGTCAAAGATGTGTAGGGGTGTACGTGCACGAATCACAATCCCACACCACACCATCAATCGACGACCTCCATACAGGTCCCTTCCAAAGGCATTAGGGGGTTGGTATCTGGTTCCTGGTTCACGCCATATCAAAACCCGGCGAGAATCACTGTTCAGACTATACCTGGACTCGTCTGTGAACATAACCTAGGTCCACTGTTCCAATGACCATGTACTGTGTTCTTGACACCAGGCTTTACGGGCTCTCCTATGACCAGGGGTCAGTGGAATGCACCTTTCAGGTCTCCGGGCGAATAAACCATGTCTGTTCAGTCGTCTGTAGACTGTGTGTCTAGAGACAACTGTTCCAGTGGCTGCAGTACGGTCCCAAGCAAGGCTACCTGCAGTACTCCGTGGCCGTCTGCGGGCACTGATGGTGAGATATGGGTCTTCTTGTGGTGTTGTACACTGCGGAAGCCCCGTCACGCCTGGACACGTTTCCTGTCTGCTTCAATCGTTGCCATAATCTTGAGATCACTCTTTGTGGCACACAGAGGGCCCGTGCTACGACCTGCTGTGTTTGACCAGCCTTCAGTCGCCCTAGTATTCTACCGCTCATAACGTCATCAATATTTGTTGTTTGAGCCATTTTCAACACACAGTCAGCATTAGCACGTCTGAAAACGTCTGCTCACTTACTCGCTGCACCGTACTCTGACATGCACCAACACACCTCTGCGTATGTGGACTGCTGCCAGCGCCACCGTGCGACGATCGCAGGTCAAATGCATCGCATGGTCATACCCGAGGTGATTTAAACCCGCAAACCGCCCACCAGGGCGTTGTTTCACCATGTATCAGCATTATCCTTAATTTATGAGCGTGAGTGTACTTACGGGCGTCATCCAGTCACTGAGAAAATTAATGACCTACTAGAAAAACGTGAAGGCCCGTGTTGATAGCTTATGTCGTAAAAGTAAATGTATGCGTTCCCATAGAGCCAGTAAATTGTATCAGGTGAGAACACTACGCCACTTTCCTCCGATAAGTTCGTTTATCTTCTGGTTGTCGTGTGATAAACTAATTACGTTCCAACTGCAGTCATTAACGCGATCTTCATGACATAATGATTGACATAAAAAACTTCGCCACATGAACAAGTACATTAGCATCCTGTCGTAGTACTTCTTATTAGAATTATTCAATCTCTATTATTTATTGTGTACACGCATTTCACTACGGATTCGAATGCGATTAAGCAATGCTTAGATCAGGAGATGTCAGCGAATTTATGGTTCAAATGGCTCTGAGCACTATGGGACTTAACTTATGAGGTCATCAGTCCCCTAGAACTTAGAACTACTTAAACCTAACTAACATAAGGACATTACACACATCTATGCACGAGACAGGATTCGAACCTGCGACCGTAGCGGTCACGCGGTTCCAGACTGTAGTGCCTAGAACCCCTCGGCCACCCCAGCGAATTTATGCCCCATAGCTATATCACTGAACAATTTAATGGCGTTCTGGAAATACTGACTCACTACTATTTGTTTTGGACAATAGGAGGCGGCGGAGACAACAGATAGAGTCGGCCGAGCGAGGTGGCGCAGTGGTTAGACACTGGACTTGCATTCGGGAGGACGACGGTTCAATCCCGCGTCCGGCCTTCCTGATTTAGGTTTTCCGTGATTTCCCTAAATCGCTCCAGGCAAATGCCGGGATGGTTCCTTTCAAAAGGCACGGCCGACTTCCTTCCCCGTCCTTCCCTAATCCGATGAGACCGATGACCTTGCTGTCTGGTCTCCTTCCCCAAACAACCCCAACCCCAACGAACCACCACCAACCAACCACCAACAGATAGAGTCGAAGAGGGATGTTACGCTGTTCGCAGCTGGTTCGTTAACTTTATCCAAAAATTTGCTCCAGATTCCTCACCAGACACCTTAAGAATTCAAAAAATAATCTTTGGTTTTATGACTCGTGGAAAATATTGTTCCACTTAAATCTTGCCATTATAAAGGCAACGGAAATTAGGCTAGGGGTGTCACATTTTACAACAGACGTTAAAAAGCATCTTTTGTAGAAACTCCGAGGCCCAAGGGACGTTTAATAACTAAAGTTTTACGAAGTGACGTGGCTTTCTAAGTCAGAAGCCACAGGCGCGCGGACTGGCCTCGCAATTACGGCGCCATGTCACGAATTGCGCGGCCCCTCCCGCCAGAGGTTCGAGTCCTCCCTCGGGCATGGGCGTGTGTGTTGTTCTCAGCATAAGTTAGTTTAAGTGGTGTGTGAGTGTAGGAACCGGTGACCTCAGCAGTTTGGTGCCTTAGGAATTCTCACACATTTGAACGTTTTCAGAAGCCACTGAATTCCCAGTTAACATCTGCACTGGCCTTTGCCATTTTAAAAATTGCGCGGCCCCTTCCCGCCAGAGGTTCGAGTCCTCCCTCGGTCATGAGTATGCGTGTGTTGTTCTTAGCATAAGTTACTTTAAGTGGTGTGAGCGTAGGGACCGGTGACCCCAGCAGTTTGGTCCCTTCGGAATACACACACATTTGAACTTTTCAGAAGCCACTGAATTCCCAGTTAACACTTGCACTAGCATTTGCCTGTTTAAAAGGAATGAAAAATTAAATCTACTCAGCAAACCGTATCCTCCCCCCAAATTTTGTCACAAATTCTGTTTCCCGTACGTTCATAAGTTACTGTCTAACGTGTGCTCTCCCAGAAAAAAACTATACACAGCAACCGATCACACTTAAATGAACAGAAGCCATAGTTAAAAGGTATAATGCATTAGTACACTGAAGGTATTACGTGAGCCCTTTATAGTTGCATCAGCTGCTTCCCTCACCATTAAAAGGCAGTGAATGGCGATTTTCCAGTCACACAATTATGACGCAACGATATGCTATATGGTTGGCCGTCAAATCGTGAGGGTCAATTCATTATTACTCTTCAAATTGACATTACGTTTTTCTGTTCAGCATTGTACGTCACAGCTAGATGCTTACTGTACTGCTGAGCTCATGTCTCTGTGTTTGTCATATTCTCAAGGACCAACGAGCAGCATATGAATTACCAGACGACTTATCTGCATCCGGCACAACGATCATGCGCAGTTTCCACTCTTGGAACATGTGTACATTGCACTAATTTTCTTATATGAACAGTCGGCAATAATCTATAAAAATTAAAAATGTATTCACGAGTCTATTTGGAGCGCTGCGAAGCCAAACGAACCTTTACAATCAAAAGCTGGAAATTACTATGGGAGAAGGTAAGTCTACAGCCTTACATTTCTGGAACACCACACTTCAAATGTTAGAAACATTGTTTCCATACTATTGACCTACAAATCATCGAAAATTATCCATCTGAAATGTATTTTACGCAGTTCTGTCTACGCTTCGCTACTTTGCTGCATTGCCTGATTTACTCTTACTAACATTCCCTGTGCATCACGAATCCAGTCAAACTTACAAGTCATTCGGTCTCGTGAGTCACTCGCACTATACAGTGCCGTAGCATAAATCTCACATATCACTGTCTCTCAAAGAAGAACAATTCCAGTGGGTAACCTCTTTACTTGTCATTGTATACACGATCTAAGTGCCGTCGCACATTAAGAAGGAAATTAACTCTTCCTGTAACATACACGAACAAAATCAGACCGTGCGTGTATAATGGAAATCGGTTGGCTCTGAGCACTATGCGACTTAACTTCTAAAGGTCATCAGTCACCTAGAACTTAGAACTACTTAAACCTAACTAACCTAAGGACATCACACACATCCATGCCCGAGGCAGGATTCGAACCTGCGACCGTAGCGGTCGCGCGTTTCCAGACTGAAGCGCCTAGAATCGCTTGGCCACCAGCGGCCGGCATAATGGAAATGGGTATAGCAGGTATGCACAAGACGATTGTTGTTGGAAAAGAATAAATGGAACAGAGTGTCGGGTTATCCAAAGTGTGAGGAATAAAAAACGAAATTGCATCCTGATACCTTTACGTAACGGAAATAACAAAATGCATCATTTACTGTAGCAACGAAGTTACGATCTGTGCTTTTGTACCTCACTTGTAGACTGGTCATCGAAGGCCAAAATAAGATCGACTTGGGAAAAAATTCGTATAGTCCCAAATTTTTGTACAGTAGTAGAGGGATGTGCCATGAACAATGTACTAAAAATACTGACCGATGGGGTGTGAGAGTTGGGGTTTGGGGAGGGGGGGGGGGGCGTTTAAAAGTCACTGTTCTAATATTTTTTCTTAAATATCTCCTAACCTGCGCCTTCTAGCGAAAATGTTCCCCAGAGCAAAATTAAACTAAATTAGTTTTTTAAAAAGTGTTCTCTTCATTTTATCTCTAAGACTAATAGTTTCCTGAATGGAGCGGACGGAAAAATTGCAGATTACGAAAAACAGCATTTTAATGCTATAAAATTAACGTTTACTGTTAACTGAAGTAGGTTAATATTAATGTGAGTACTGATCACACACTTCTACTTGGCGCCTGTGCGGAGGATGCTGGAATGGGAAGCTTGCGATCGGCTCGTAGCGCACTGGCTGCTGAGACAAGTCCCACCTCATTTTACCAGAGTAACCATCTCATAGCATAAAAAAGAAACACATATGAGGCGTGTTTTTTAAGTAAGTACCGTTTTGAAATGAAAAAAAGACTTGCTAAGATATTTCAATAATTTTATTTTTATATGGAAGCCTGTACCTTAATCTACGCACTGACGCCATTACAGTCTGATTCTTCCTTGTTTTCGTTGTGTACTGAGCGTTTAAGATGCCTCCGATAATCATGAGTCTCGTCGACTGTGAAGTAGGGGCTGTTATAAGATTTCTTAGTGCTAAAGACCTAAGAGCGATCGATATTCATCGTGAGATCTGTGCAGTTTAAGGAGAAATCATTATGAGTGATGGAATGGTTAGAAAGTGGCTGAGAGCATTTAAAGATGGCCGCACAAATGTGCATGATGAACAACGGAATGGGCGTCCTTCGGTCGTTAATGAAAATTTGGTGCAGGAAGTGGACATTAAGGTAAGAGAAAACAGACGCTTTACGATTTCCTCCTTGCGGGATGACTTTCCTAATGTTTCTCGTAATGTTTTGTATGGCATTGTAACCCAGCACTTGAATTACCGAAAATTATGCCCACGTTGCGTACCGAAAATGTTGACGGATGTGCACAAAACCAAACGTTTAGACAGTGCATTGATTTTCCTTCAGCGGTACCACAACGACGGTGATGATTTCTTAAGCCAAATTGTTACGGGTGATGAAACATGGGTGGCCTACGTCACACCAGAATCAAAGCAACAGTCCATGAAAATTGAGCAAGGGCATCGTTTTGCTGCAAGACAATGCCCGTCCGCATGTGGCGAATCAGACCAAAGTTCTCATCACATCTTTTCGATGGGAAACTCTAGATCATCCTCCGTACAGCCCCTATCTTGCGCCCAGTGACTACCATCTGTCCCTGCACTTGAAGAAACACCTGGGCGGTCAGCGTCTTCAACACGATGACGAAGTCAAAACAGTGGTGATGCAGTGGTTAACAAGTCAGGCGGCAGACTTCTGAGGAGGGTATTCAAAAACTGGTACAACGTTATGACAAGTGCCACAATATTGACGGAAATTATGTAGAAAAGTAGATTAAGGTACAGGATTTCATCTAAAAATAAAATTATTGAGATATCTTAGCACTTTTTTTCTTATTTCAAAACGGTACTTACTTAAAAAACACGCCTCTTATGTAACGGATTAATGCGTCGCAGAAGAAACTGACGTTTATGGCGAGAAGGATCTTCATATTCTGTTTACAACGACTACTTATTATTATTTTTAAATGTGTGTTTTTGGTAATGTATTTCGAAGGATATTTTAATTTTTACAGCTGTACTCGTATTTTTTGAAAGGTAACAAGATACGTACAGATATGAGATGTTTGCACACACGCCCGTAAAAGAGGCGATTAAAATATAAATTCCGTTTTCTGTAGTTGTAAATTATCTTTGGATAGACTATACCATGGACGTTAGAAGTGCTGTTGTACAGTCAATTTCATCTTTGCCGCTGTCACTGTTATCATTCACTACTGTACTTCAAACGTAACGTACTATTATAGTACAGCCAGTTTAATCTTTAGACCTGTCAGCCAGCTTTCAAGACAATTTTTAAGGCTATCAGTCAACTTAAAACATAAGTCACGATACTGGAAGTAGAATATGTACTTTACGTAATGTGAGTGTAACTTTTCCGTATTATCTCAATTTCTACCTTATACAGCATATGTTCTGATGATTTTCTTGTTCATTTGAAGAGCGAAACCGCTCAATAAAAATACAAAATGCGGCTTTTAGCTGTCTTCAAAAATGTAGTTAAATACCAATTAATGGAATAATTGATGGCACTTTAAATGGGCTTTTGGAGAGCGGCTGCTGGGATATAAAGGCAGGAAAGGAGCATAAATAACGTCATCAGCAAGAGAACGGATGTGAGAAGTTCGATTATTGATACTGCGGAAGAAAAACAACTCATATGGTATGGCCACACGAAAGGGATGTCTTGAGAAGAGACAGCCACGATGGAGTGGGAACCACTAGGCAGACCCTGGCCACGTAGATATACGAAATGCAGCTGTTAATCAGAACAAAAAAATCGAAGAAAATTTGTCGACGGATAGGGACAAATTCAGAACGAAAATTAAATCTGTTACATTATCTTGCGATACTGGAAAACGTGAATGCATTGTAAAACCGAGGATAATGACAACTTTCGTTTCTTAGAGTGAAAAGTTTAGAATCATTTTCAATCCCCATAATTATGACCCTAAGCATTTGCCACACATTACAGAAGAAAGTACCCAGATGACATTAAACAAAAATGACTGTAGAAAGGCAGTGGCAGAGGTTCTTGCATAGGAACTCTTCATCAAGGACAATTTGGCGAAAATTAATCAGCTGATTTCCATAAATAAATTTAGCATGGGCGCTTAAATACTTTTATTGCGCAACTGATAAATTCATGGCACATCGCCTTAGGTCGACATGATACTGGAGAAGATATATACTCGTGACGAAACAGTTCAAACTATGAAACTTCCTGGCAGATTAAAACTGCGTGCCCGACCGAGACTCGAACTCGGGACCTTTTGCCTTTCGCGGGCAAGTGCTCTACCAACTGAGCTACCGAAGCACGACTCACGACCGGTACTCACAGCTTTACTTCTGCCAGTACCTCGCCTCCTACCTTCCAAACTTTACAGAAGTCTCGCAGGAGAGCTTCTGTAAAGTTTGGAAGGTAGGAGGCGAGGTACTGGCAGAAGTAAAGCTGTGAGTACCGGTCGTGAGTCGTGCTTCGGTAGCTCAGTTGTTAGAGCACTTGCCCGCGAAAGGCAAAAGGTCCCGAGTTCGAGTCTCGGTCGGGCACACAGTTTTAATCTGCCAGGAAGTTTCATATCAGCGCACACTCCGCTGCAGAGTGAAAATCTCATTCTAGTTCAAACTATTTTTCCGTGCAGACATCTACGGAAAGTCTTCGTTGATCCATTATGGACCGTGGTAGCACATAAGAAGTTCATAAAATAAATTTCTACAATACATACGGCTATTGGTAAATTATTGCATCAAGATCTACGGAAAATGTTCTCGGTGACATTTCTGAGATAAGGTAACCGCAATCTGCCACAGAGGTCTTTATTTAAGAGGACCCTGTCTGCTGGATTAGATCGCGATGTGACAAATGGCAATTCCGACACACGACTGTCATAAATCAGCAAGTTGTAATGGGACGATGGGTGGCGTGTTTCCGTTACAGCCATGCGGATAAGATGCCTGTCATCTCGACTGCTAGTGATACGAGGCCGTTGGGATCCAGCACGGCGTTCCGTTTTACCCTCCTGAACCCACCGATTCCATATTCTGCTAACAGTCATTGGATATCGACCAACGCGAGCAGCAATGTCGCGATACGATAAACCCCAATCGCGATAGGGTACAATCCGATCTTTATCAAAGTGGGAAACGTTATGGTACGCATTTCTCCTCCTTACATGAGGCATCACAACAACGTTTCACCACGCAACGCCGATCAAGTGCTGTTTGTGTATGAGAAATCGGTTGGAAACTTTCCTCATGTCAGCACGTTGTAGGTGTCGCCACCGGCGCCCACCTTGTGTGAAGGCTCTGAAAAGCTAATCATTTGCATATCACAGCATCTTCTTCCTGTCGGTTAAATTTTGCGTCTGTAGCACGTCAGCTTCGTGGCGCAGCTGTTTTAATGACCAGTACTGTTAGTGGCTGCTGTGTTATCCATATCTTAAGTTTTGGTGGTTCACTTTTCTGTTCGAGTGGGACTTAGTCTCATAACTGAAAGCGAGACATTGTTATCTTCCATCTTCGTGTCCAGAATGAATCACAAAACACTACCCAAAATCATTTGTCACCATCATGAAGATCATGTAGAAAATCTATCCTGTATATTTTTAAATGCACGAGTCGCCGCAAAACACGCCAGACACATAAGGAATGTTAACTCTGTCCTACCACAAAGAGCAGACTTCTGTGGACCACACGCAAAACTGTGTTGAATGTAATCTACTTCATGACAGAGCTCGCGGTGGGAAGAAGGGGGGGGGGGGGGGGGCGGCTGTCGATCTCCTCTTACATACAAAACCAGTACAGTCGTACTGCTCGTGCCACTGTCCAATGCTTTGAGTTTTACGATATGCAAAACGCCTTTTGTTACTGTACCATCGACATCCCTACTAGGCGTGCATTGGGCTAGGAACGGGGGAGTGAGCTGCACAAGATAGGACGGGACCTTTCGCGTGTGGGACTTGGGGGTAGGACTTGGGGGTAGGTTGAAAAGTTAGCAGAATTACCATCAGATGCCAGCGCTAGCGCAACGGGGTAACCGCGTAATAATAGCTCATCCTTTATTAGTAAACTACCTGAGATCCCAGCATTGTTCGTGTATGTATTTATTCCAGTTGTATTAGCCCATTTTCTCCTTCCCCCACTCTTTGTCTGTCTCCTCCATCCTCTCTCTCCTCTGTCCATTTCCTTCTCCCGTTCTCTCTGTCAGCTTCCTCCACCCCCACTCTTAATCTCTTCCTGCACCTCTCTCTGTACATCTGCTACACCCTCTGGCCCCCTACACCCGCTCCCCCCCCCCCCCCCCCCCACACACACATTCTATCCATCTGCTACTTTTCCTTCTGTCCATCTCCTCATCTCCCCTCTGAGTCCATCTCCTCCTATCTCCTCCTCACTCGCCTTATCTCCTTCTCCTCCCTCTGCCTTACCATCTTCTTCCCCTTCTATATTTCCATCCCCTCCTCCCTCCCTATATGTCCATCCTCTCCTCCCTGTTCATCCCCATTTTCCCCTTCTCTCTCTGCCCTTTATTTACTCCTTCCCATCTCTCTGTCCACCTCCTCCTCCACCCTGTCTCAGTTCATCTCACACTCCCCCCTCTCTTTGTCCATATCCTACTCTTTCCTTATTCTGTCCATCTCCTCTTCCCCTTCTCCGTCCATCTCCTTCTCTTTCCTTTCTCTGTCCATTTCCCCCTCTCCTTTCCACTGTCCATCTCCTCCTCCTCCCACACTCCCCCCTCTCTTTGTCCATATCCTCCTCTTTCCTTATTCTGTCCATCTCCTCTTCCCCTTCTCTGTCAATCTCCTCTTCTTCCCTTTCTCTGTCCATTTCCCCATCTCCCTTATACTTTCCATCTCCTCCTCCCCAATAGGAGGTTCCTTGTTCTTACCCCCACAGTATTCCTTTCTATAGTAAGTAATATGTTTCCCAAGTTTGGCTGAAATCGATACAGGGAGTCAGAAGGAGCGTTCTACCCATGGCTTTGCCAGAATATGCACGCGCCACATGTATTTCGTGTATGTTTCACATATATTTGTACACATATTTCACCTGTACCTGTAGCCCTACTCTTTCGTTTTCACGCAGCTCAATCTCTATGACGTCAAATCTCCCAGACAATGTATCGTACAATAGTATAATTTTCCAGGACTTTCAGTGGTATAGGTTAATACTGTGCACAAAATGTGAAGAGAATACAGTTAGTTGTAAGGAGGTAATAAATTAAAACGTAGTGCATGATGCGAAAGTTTACTACACAAAGAGCGAAAATGTAGTAACTGCAAAACTTTTTTCCTTTCAATTTGTGCGACTTACCAGTGAGAAAAAGTTTCGTAAAGGTTTGAAATTATGTGAAGTTCGTTGCAAGTCACTGAGTGTTCCCATTCTCAAATACTGGATGAATAAATTCTGCGAATTTGCGCATCGTGTGGTACATTCGTTTTTCACCCCCACCCCCGTTCCTTCGATAGCTAGGGTGGTTCTTACTCCCACAGCGATTTTTACAGACAGTAAGTGATGTGTGGACCACGTTTGGCTGAAATGAGTCCAGTGGTTTAGGAGGGGATGTGGAACATGCATACATACGTACGACATGTATTTTGAGAATGTATATAGATACGTGACGCATCAGTGCTCTGTGTAGAGTCCTTTGGTGCGGAAGTCTGTTTGTTGTCATTGTTCTAGTGTAGTGACTTGTGAAGACAGAAAAAATTGAGATTCGAGCAGCGATTAAGTACTTTGTAAAGAAAGGCGTGAAAGAAAAGGAAATTCATGCCGTCTTTTAGAAGACACGGGAAAACTCTGCTCCTTCATATTCAACTGTTGCCAAGTCGACAAACGAGTTTAAATTTGGTCCAGGCAGCTTAGCTGCTTAATAGTCGACCAAGATGTGCAGCTACCCCAGAAATTATTGCGAAAGTGCATAAAACGGTCATGGAGGATCCTCGACTGAAAGTGCAAGAAAGGGTACAGCAGAGATGTTATATGAATGGGCAAATATAAACATTGGAATTTGGTATGAGAAAATTATGTGCTAGATGGATGCTACAGTCTTAACGTAGAATCAAAAACGCATAAGGACGGGAATGTTTGAAGGATTTTTTTCCCGTTTTCAGAGCAACCAACAAGGTTTTTTTGTGCCGTTTGTGATCGCAGATGAAACTTCGGTCCACTACTACAACCGAGAGACGAAACAGGAGTCAAAGCTGTGGAAACATGTTAATTCACAGGTTCGAATCCTGCCTCGGGCATGGATGTGTGTGATGTCCTTAGGTTAGTTAGGTTTAAGTAGTTCTAAGTCTAGGGGACCGATGACCTTAGAAGTTAAGTCCCATAGTGCTCAGAGACATTTGAACCATTTTTGTTAATTCACCCCCGCCAAAGAAAGCGAAGCCAATAAAGTCGGCCGGGAAGGTCATGGCGTCAGTTTTCCAGCATTGAAAAGGGCTTCTCCTGATAGCTAATTTCCCTATTGGTCAAACGATACTGGACAATACTCCGACAACCTCCTGGATCAACTACAGCAAAATATACGCAAAAACGGCCACGTTTTGCAAGGAAGCAGGTCATCTTTCATCAAGAAAAAGTGCGCCCGCACACCGACGTCATTGCCATGGCTAAAAAAAATGAAATAAGACACGAATTGTTGCCACACCCGCCTTATTCGCCTGATTTGGCTCCGTCAGGCTTCCATCTCTTTCCCGAGCTAAAAATTTTCCTCTATAGACGGAGATACGCTTCAAACGAAGAACTGACAGCCGACGTTGGTGGGTATTTTGCAGGAGTCCAATTTTCGAGGTGGGATCAAGGCAGTGGAGATCGCTGCACCAAGTGCATTAGTGTACAAGGAGATTACACTGAAAAATGAAAATCTTTCACCGAGGTACATCGTTTCTTTCTATTTCATTCCGAGAATTTTTCAAACTACGAGTACCATCGTATGTGGTGTGCTATAAGTGAGAGCAAAGCTGACAGTCGCCCTCTAACCGGGCAAGCATGATATTTACGTGACTCGCTAATCAGTAGGGGGCCATTTGGCCCGAATAACTTAAAACTAACGTAGCACGCAGAGTACTTAGTCACATTATAAAGCTTGATGACCAAGAGATTACGCAAATTACACTTATAGAGAATTTAAAAATAATGGTAAAGGAAAAGTATGCCAAAGCATAAATAATGTGGGCGAATGCTCTGAATTAAATATTAACTTTCAACGTTCTATCACATGTTAAGTAATCAAAGAAATCATGTAAGTACTGTAGTCATACAATTCTCTTACGGTTAAGTAATACTGCATTACTTACATAAAATAAATAAAACAAACAGTGAGCAGCAAGCACAGTAGTAAGCGGTGTTCCGGACGCTATCTACCGTTAAAGTTCGTACCGCAAACAAGTCAGTAAGGTAATCACCAGGACGTATAAAAGTTTTATCCACACTCATAAATATAATATTATCAAAGTCTGTCACTAATGAAGGTTCTCCTGGCCTCAGCGAGAAGACACCATCCAATTTTCAAAAGACCCCGATACTCTCTCTGCCTATGTGGTTTAGCTTCGGAAATGTGACGCATTGATGTATACAAGACATAAGCTTCCCTATGCCACAGAAACGTTATATTTACAATTGCATCATAGATAATAAGCATATTCACAATTTCTTAGGTATCTACTTCATATTTAGCATACAAATAGTTGTAAGTTTTCGAGACAAAATAGATGAGTTACACTTGTAGTGAGCGGATGGCAGGTAACCGTCTGTTCAGAAGACTTTGTGCAAAATGACGTCGCACGCTGTATCGAAGACGAAAGAGCTCTTGAGGCGAACATGCTGTTCGAAACAATATCATTCACTTCAAGTACTGTAATTCCAATCCCAAAGAAAGCAGGTGTTGACAGATGTGAAAATTACCGAACCATCAGTTTAATAAGTCACAGCTGCAAAATACTAACATGAATTCTTTACAGTCGAATGGAAAAACTGGTAGAAGCCTCGGGGAACATCAGTTTGGATTCCGTAGAAATATTGGAACACGTGTGGCAATACTGATCTTACGCACTATCTTAGAAGAAAGATTAAGGAAAGGCAAACCTACGTTTCTAGCATTTGTAGACTTAGAGAAAGCTTTTGACAATGTCGACTGGAATACTCTCTTTCAAATTCTAAAGGTGGCGGGGGTAAAACACAGGGAGCAAAAGCCTATTTACAATTTGTACAGAAACCAGATGGCAGTTATAAGAGTCGAGGGGCATGAAACGGAAGCAGTGGTTGGGAAGGGAGAGGGTTGTAGCCTCTCGCCGATGTTATTCAGTCAGTGTATTGAGCAAGAAGTAAAGGAAACAAAAGAACAATTCGGAGTAGGTATTAAAATCCGTGGAGAAGAAATAAAAACTTTGAGGTTCGCCGATGACATTGTGATTCTCTCAGAGACAGCAAAGGACTTGGAAGAGCAGTTGAACGGAATGGACAGTATCTTGAAAGGAGGATATAAGATGAACATCAACAAAAGCAAAACGAGGATAATGGAATGTAGTCGAATTAAGTCGGGTCATTGAGGGAATTAAATTAGGAAATGAGACACTTAAAGTAGTAAAGGAGTTTTGCTATTTGGGGAGCAAAATAACTGATGATGGTCGAAGTAGAGAAGATATAAAATGTAGACTGGCAATAGCAAGGAAAGCGTTTCTGAAGAAGAGAAATTTGTTAACTTCGATTATAGATTTAAGTGTCAGGAAATCGTTTCTGAAAGTATTTGTATGGAGCGTAGCCATGTATGGAAGTGAAATATGGACGATAAATAGCTTGGACAAGAAGAGAATAGAAGCTTTCGAAATGTGGTGCTACAGAAGAACGCTGAAGATTAGATGGGTAGATCACATAACTAATGAGGAGGTATTGAATAGAATTGGGGAGAAGAGGAGCTTGTGGCACAATTTGACGAGAAGAAGGAACCGGTTGGTAGGACATGTTCTGAGGCATCAGGGGATCACAAATTTAGCATTGGAGGGCAGCGTGGAGGGTAAAAATCGTAGAGGGAGACCAAGAGATGAATACACTAAGCAGATTCAGAAGGATGTAGGCTGCAGTAAGTACTGGGAGATGAAGAAGCTTGCACAGGATTGGGTAGCATGGAGAGCTGCATCAAACCAGTCTCAGGACTGAAGACAACAACAACAACAACAACAGTGTTAACTGTAGGTTACAGTCTTTCTTTGCTGCAGGATACGTAAACTTCGAAATTACGCTGTTCGTAAATGCGCAAAGTTCTGCGTTCATGTGGACTGGACTGTGGATAAGGGAGAGATTAAAGTGTCTGCAGGATCTAACTCCGAAACTTACTGAAAAAAGTTGTACCAGCTATTTTTCTTAATACGATACGACTTGCTGTTTGACAAGCAAAACGCAAGCCAAAGTCACCCAACAATGAATCCATTTAACGTAAGGTGTATATTCTGCACTGTTCATTAAGGTGTCTCAACAACATAAGCTTATTTTCAAAAATTCTGAAAACTAGTTTCAAGAGTTGGTTGGTGGATAGCCATTCTATCTGACGATTTAAAGCAGCATCCTCTTTATCTGATGTCCTACGAATAAATGCTGTTTCAAAACGACGAGACACTGAAGATCTGTCGAAAACGCACAGATACTGGTAAAATTTGCTGTAATAAAATGACGAAAACGGTAATATTAGTGGTTAACATGCACTTTAATTGAAGACGTTCTTGACTGGAAACGAAATTTCCTAAAAGAACCAGCTCGTAAATTGTCTTTTGTGCTTTATAAATGGCTGAGACTAAGTTTCCATTTAATCCTATTGCAAACGTGTCAGTCTTTTTCGTGATTTTTATTCTAACTGGCTATTTGTTTTACCAGATGATGAATCTGTTTTAAAATTTATTCGTATATGCTGTTTCCGCGCTTAATCTGTAAATTGTTCGTAATGACAACTCACTGCTGTATGTGTATGTGTGTGCGCGCGCGCGCGCGCGTGTGTGTGTGTGTGTGTGTGTGTGTGTGTGTGTGTGTGTGTGTGTGTGTGTATGTGAGAGAGAGAGAGAGAGGGAGAAAGCTCTTATATGTACATAATATCGAATATTACAGAACATACCGTATTAAATTTTAAAAAATCCCAGAATCTTACAGAAACGCGAAGACTAAGAAAAACAAACAATCGTATATGCCAAGAGTGAACCAGCTACTTGACTATTTTCATATTTCCCAAACTCGACACTTACAACCACTACACCACAATGAAGTTGCGAAATAACGTCCATTGCTGTATTTCTTAAGACCATGAAAGCTTTAACCGTCGATACGCCATTATGTGACGTCCAGTTACAGCGAATAATACCAAGAACGAGGTGTTTTTATAAATCTTCTGTGTGCAGATGCCTTGAACGAATCAGATATGCCAAGCACCGCACATCGATCGCTACCGAAAGTTGATAGTAGTTCCTGCGGTCGTCGATAACTGCGTGTGACATCAAAATGACGTCACGTTTTCAGGAAGTCTTGTGAGCAGGTTACTAACGGATGGCCCAACTCAAGACAAATGCATGACTGACTTCTGCATGCTGTGGTAGCAGCATACTGGTCAATCCAAACACTGTTAGCATTAATAATTATAATAAAATGTTTTTGCATTAATAATTACTACGTGGAGCTTATTGTGAGTGGAAAGTGCTGCTGCTGATAACTTGCGAACTTGTGGAGGACTCTGTTACGGCGAATGATTCAATAACAATAAATCATAATTTGTTTTAGTCCATCATGTAGCAGTTCGAAAGATAAACAGGAATAAATATATAAGTCCACAAATCTCGCATAACGACCGAGTGCCAGTCTTCTTCAGAGAGAAGACCACAAACACTCGTAAGTCCACACCCGGAAGCTCCCACAGTCGCTAAGTCATGCTTGAACGGCAGCAACGTTGTGCAGGCGACAGTGAGAATCCTGAAACTTCCTGGCAGATTAAAACTGTGTGCCGGACCGAGACTCGAACTCGGGACCTTTGCCTTTTGCGGGCAACTGCCCTACCAACTGAGCTACCCAAGCACGACGCGAAAGGCAAAGGTCCCGAGTTCGAGTCTCGTTCCGGCACACAGTTTTAATCTGCCAGGAAGTTTCATATCAGCGCACACTCCGCTGCAGAGTGAAAATCTTAGTCTGGAAACATCCCCTAGGCTGTGGCTAAGCCATGTCTCCGCTGGCAGAAGTAAAGCTATGAGGACAGGGCGTGAGTCGTGCTTGGGTGCTCAGTTGGTAGAGCACTTGCCAGCGAAAGGCAAAGGTCCTGAGTTCGAGTCTCCGTCCGGCACACAGTTTTAATGCGCCAGCAAGTTTCATATCAGCGCACACTCCGCTGCAGAGTGAAAATCTTAGTCTGGAAACATCCCCTAGGCTGTGGCTAAGCCATGTCTCCGCTGGCAGAAGTAAAGCTATGAGGACAGGGCGTGAGTCGTGCTTGGGTGCTCAGTTGGTAGAGCACTTGCCAGCGAAAGGCAAAGGTCCTGAGTTCGAGTCTCCGTCCGGCACACAGTTTTAATGCGCCAGGAAGTTTCATATCAGCTCACACTCCGCTGCAGAGTGAAAATCTCATTCAGTGAGAATCCTGATTGATTGAATCTTTATGGAACTGTGAGTGCTGCCCTAAATACCACTCGGCAGCTCTAGGATACAGCTGGGCCTACTTTCATCTCATGTCTTGTGGAAGAAATTGATGCAAG
Source organism: Schistocerca cancellata (assembly GCF_023864275.1). Lineage (NCBI taxonomy): Eukaryota > Metazoa > Arthropoda > Insecta > Orthoptera > Acrididae > Schistocerca > Schistocerca cancellata. Next base: position 209,171,401 of record NC_064626.1, read on the forward strand.
CAGCCTGAATGAAGCCTCAAGTGGAGCTTGGATCTATTCCTGTGGGATGGTCGGCTCTCTGTCTTTCGGGACACTGGCCCCTGTGTGTTAAGCATCATCGAAGCACTGGTTTGATGTTGGTTACTGACACCACAGGCATTCAACCTTGGCACAGAATCCCCACATGGAAGGGAGAAGATGTCAAAGCTGATCTCTGTGTCCATGGAGTCGCAGGTTCCACACTGGTGGCTGGGATGGTTGAGGTATGATGGCCACATCCATTGGTGTCAGTCTTGGCATGGTGTATGGAGCTGCTGAAGGCTTCTTCAGTGGGCTGACCGCTGGCAGAGGTTGAAATGGCCTGGCAGTGGCCAGGGTGGAGATATCAGGTGGATCCAACTCTGGGACAAAAAAAATGGTAGTTCCTCAGTGTCAGGAGAAAGACCATGCCAAGTTCATAATCGTCTGACACAGTGTCACAGTGTGCTGTCCTTAAGTGTCACCGTGGCCATGACCTGTCTAGTAATTTGGAAATTAGTTCCAGAAACCAATGTTGCCGTCCCTTAGTAAAAAGAAGGGCCCACTCTGGGTCTTTAAGTGAAAAATGGCACTGGCTAGACTCCCGAGTAGGTGGGCTGTGAACTGTTGGGTGAAAAATAGAAAGTTTGTACTGATGATAGCAGCTGCGGAGTTTTTCAGCAGGACACGAACCATCCTGCAGGTTTGACATTTAGGACACGAGGAAAGATGGTTCAGATGTCTCTGAGCGCTATGGGACTTAAAATCTGAGGTCATCAGTCCCCTAGAACTTAGAACTACTTAAACCTAACTAACCTAAGGACATCACACATATCCACGCCCGAGGCAGGATTCAAACCTGCGACTGTAGCGGTCACGCGGTTCCAGACTGAAGCGCCTAGAACCTCTCGGTCACACCAGCTGGCTACCAGGAAAGTAGTGAGGGCCTCGTCCAGAGAATGGTGACAGTGAAGTTTAGACATTCCGGTGGACGAAACATTCCGCTAGGCCAGTGTGAGGCATGATGGAACAGTGCTGTGTGAAACAGGACAATGCCATTATTGTAAAGCAGAGAATTCCACAGATACAAACTGGGGACCATTGTCTGTGACGACAGTGTCAGCGGGTCCTTCAGTATAAAAAATGAGATAAGGTTTCAATAGTTTGACTAGTCGATGTGGCAGACAAGCAGATAATATCTGCAAACCCACAGCCCTTATCTATGGCAATGAGCCAAGTGTGACCTAAGAAAGACCCCACACAATCCAGATGAAGCCAAGGACTGGAAGAGTCTCGGCAAGCGAAGAAATGATATGGATGGACAGTCTGCTCGCTTTTGCAGGTGGTGCAGGAGGATGCTGTTTGAGTGGCAGCAGTGTCCAGGCCATGCCAATAGACATGGTGGTAGGCCAGACATTTACTGACCACCACATCCCAGTGATCAGTGTGGAGAAGTGACAAAACGCACTGCTGGAGTGATGTAGGGTCCATTTTCTCCTTAGAGCAGCAGCACATTGTCCAGTGTTGAAAGCTTATTTTAACTGTGCCTGTAGTCCTTGAGCTACAGCTGCCAGATCTGTTTGTAATCTGGCAGCCTATCACACATACCACGCAGAGGATCTCATTGAGTGCTCTGTCCTCCATGATGTGGTGCACGATGTGCTCATCAGCTACAGAGAGGTTTACCATAGCTTATTCTACAGCAACGTCCAGGCGAAAACACACTTCAGTGTGATTGTAGAACACTGGAGCCTGACCCAGGTATAAGCAGAAAAGGAGGTCAACATTTGTATGTTGTGTGCTAGAGTGATACTGAATACTATAATTATAACACCACAGGAACACGACCGACTACCTTAGGAGGCTGTAGTTTCGGTGGGAATGTTGGCTCAAGCCTTGAAGGCAGGTAATAAAGATGTATTGTCGGTGAATAATGTGAAAAGGCTACCATACATATAAAAATTTTTAAGGCCAAAAATGATGGCTAATCCTTCTTTTGCAATCTGGCTATAATTTCGCTGAGCAGCGATGAGGGTTTTGGGCACAAAATCGGACGTTCAACTCATCAATCACCTGGGACAGGCCTGCTCCCACACCATAATCTGACACATCTGCTGCCACGATAAGAGGTTCAGTGAGGTTATATGCTGTGATGCATGAGGGGTGGAGAACGGCTTGTTTTAAGTTTCTGAAAGCTTTGTCACATACTGAGGTCTGTTGCACATACGTTTTCCTACAGCAGGTGGTTGCATGGGGAATAAAATTTTGGCACTAATTTAATTATCTCAACACTGATTTCAACTGGCTACTATTGTTAGGAGCCAGAAGTTTTTGTACTGCCTCAATATACTGAGGCTTGAGGTGGATGATGGGAGCACTGAAAATGTGTCCAAAATATTGATCTTGAAAAACAGAAAAACAACACTTGTCCTTGTTGCAATTTAGACTGGCCTGTTGGAGGACTGTAAACAGAGCGTCCAAGTTTTTGGCCAATTCCGGACACATTTGCCTGTGTTGAGAATTCCGTCTGAATAATTTGCTACCTCTGGTGCATTACGAGTGATATGCTCCAGATATTGCTGAAATATCACTGTGGCTGTGGCTATACCTACTAGAACAACATGAAGGGAATGTTGATGACTGGGATAGTCAGGATTCTTCGTCCAATGGTGGCTGGAAGTATGCATCCCTGAGGTCAATTTTTGCAGACACTTTTCTTCCCACTAGCTGGGACATGATGTACTCTACCACTGACTGATTGGGCATTGATGGTCATCCTGTAAAGTTCACAAATGCCTAAGTCATGATTTGGCTTTTCAATAATGACCATGGTTGTCCCGTTGGCTGTTGGAGCTTGCAGTGAGAATGCCCTCATCTTGTAGACGCTGTAATTACCACTTAAGCTTATCTTGAACACAAAAGGGACACTTCTAGCCTCAAAATATTTCGGCATTGTCGATGGAAGGAGGGTTATGTGGGTTTCATAGTTCTAATACCCAAAGAGGTTTGTAAAAATACAGAGGTGGATTTTGAAAACATCTTTAAAGTACAGGTTTGTTCCTAGGGACCTGACTGTGGGGGAGGTTAGTGAATTTCTAACCCAAGTGCATTAAAAAGGTCCATGCCTAAGAGACTGACAGCCCTCCAGGCATAAACCACCAAAATCCTGATTGAGGTGTTGTGTGATTGATGTTGTACTTGCGCTGTGAATTGTCCAGTCATTTTTAGAAGGTCGCAGCTATAAATTCAATATGGGGTATCAACAGGTTGGAGGGGAGGGGATCCAATAAATCATAGTTTTAGAGGACTTCATATCTATCTGCAACGAGATGGGCACATTATTCATTTTGACAGTTAAGAGAGACTTTCTGTACAGTGGGGGAACACTGACTGAATGTAAGCAGTATGAGGATGCAGTTCATCCATTTTGTCTGCCGACACATCTGAGGGGCCTATGCGGGTGTGTGCAGGCCATTTATATCTTCAAAGCTGACTGACACACTTCGACTCTACGACTGGATTTCCCATAACAGGTGCATCTTGCTCGCTGGTAATGGCATTAGTGTCGCTGATGACAGACAAAGCAGTGACTGCAGGAAGGAAGCTGTTGGAGATTCCTCCTGGGTGCCACGTCTGTGCCTGAAATTTGTAAATTTAATGAGGTGAGTGTCCATAACTGGGTATGAGGACACATGTTGTCTGGAGGGGCAAACATTTGCTAAAGGTCATGTAAGTTAGCCAAGGACTGCAGATATTGTTCAAAGGCCCTGATGATAGAAAACAAGCTTCTAGAGATGTGTCCTTGAGTGTCAAGAGACCAGTTCTAAAACTGTTATCCAGGGTGTGCACTAACCAAGGGAACAGTATATGATTCCTTGCACTCAGGGTGTCTACACTGAAAACAGCAGTCACAAGATAAACCCCATAGGTAGGCAATCCATTATCTGTATAACTGTTCTTGGAGTTAATGACAATTGAAAAATAATGTTACTTAAAATCCGTCTTGATTGCAAATTTTTTTTATTATTCATATGACCGATTTCGGTTCATTCAGAACCATCTTCAGATCCCCGTCCAAATCCAGCAACTTTCACATGCTACGTCACATAAACGTAGCATGTGAAAGTTGCTGGATTTGGACGGGTTACTCCTGTAACTGAAGTATCAGATCTGAAGATGGTTCTGAATGAACCGAAACCGGTCGTATGAAATCACTGATTGCTGTTATCCCATAAGACATTATGTCTGTTTTTGCAAAATTGAAAAATATGTGGTGGTCTGGCACCACAATCACATGAGAGTCAAAGTATTCAAGTCATTTGGTCTACAGCTTGTCATATGAGAGGGGGGGGGGGGCGTTTGGCTCTGCTTCCGGATTTAAATGTTGTAATAGGTGATTAATGTCTGGGCCTAAATATGCCAAAAGGAAAGCATGCCTCTAGTTGTCACCTGAGATGCTGTGAATCAGGAAATGCTGCTCCATGCTTTTGACGTAATTTGCCAGTGGTCTAACCTTTCTGTTGAATGGCTGGACAGCTTGTGGCACCAACCAGAAATCCTTGGCCATGGAGCCGATCTCAGAGACATGGGAGGAGATTTCCAGAAGTGGCTGCTAGTTGCTCAATCAGGAGTTCGTGCGTCCATTGCATCATCTGGAGTAGTATCAACACATGAGCACAGGGATCCATGGTAAGCAGCACTGTAATGAGTGTACTGTCAAGTGGAAAACACATGGAACCACTGACTATGTAGATTGGAGCATATGCCTGAGCCTGACATGACCACAAAACGTCATCGTCAACTGATATGTCCACTGAAGATGTCACAAAAGATATTCAGTTAGCAATGATTGGACAAATTTATTTATCAAAGATTAATACAATCTTCTCTGACGTGGATTGCAACAAACGAGAAAAATAAGTCATCTCTTAAAATAGAAGACTAATAATTCTGGTGGCTGAAGGTTGGCTGGATTGTCACTGAGTCTAAATTCGTTAAACATACGGTTTATTAAATTTCCATATGGTGCAAAATTATCTAAGTCTAGTGTGTAGCACTTCGAAAGATAAACAGAACTTAATTTATGAGTCCACAAGTCTACCACGACGACAGAGTCCCCATCTTCTTGGGAAAGTAGGTCAGGAACACTGTAAGTCCACATCTGGCAGTTCGTGGGGTTATGAAGTCAGACGTAGACAGCAACGATGTCGAAGAGCCTGCTCTCGAGTGAGAATCCTGATTAATGAAATCCTTGCGGAATCGGCACCTAGCCCAAGAAACTCACTCTGAACGAACTGATATGATCTGGCTTGAACACTGTCCTAAATACAACTTGGCGCTAAGATAGAGATGAGCCTATTTTCAGTCACGTGCCTCGTGGAAGAGAATAGATCCGAGCAGCCTGTGGCCTCTGACATTTCTTGACTCACCTACTGGTCGACAGTTGGAGCATGGCCGTCTGTCTTCTGGAACATTGTCCCCTGTGTGTTAGGCATCTTTGAAGCTTTGATGTGATGTTGGTTGTTGACACTGCACGCGTTAAGCCTTGATAGCAGGATGTTCATTCCATCTTATACCCCTACAAAATGTTACACCCAGGATTCCTACTGTGACTCACTGGCATTCTAGTCATCTGAGACTATGTTTTGTGAAGTGCACAATTTTAGATATCTGAACATTTAAAGCAAGTTGCCAGTCTTTTCACCCCCTTATAAAATCTTACCAAGATCTTTCGGAATATTTGTGCAGTTTCTTTGAGACAGTACTTCATTATACACTACTGGTCATTAAAATTGCTACACCACAAAGATGACGTACTACAGACGCGAAATTAATCGACAGGAAGAAGATGCTGTGATATGCAAATGATTCAGAGCATTCACACAAGGTTGGCGCCGGTGGCGACACCTACAACGTGCTGACATGAAGAAATTTTTCAACCAATTTCTCATACACAAACAGCAGTTGACCGGCGTTGCCTGGTGAAACGTTGTTGTGATGCCTCGTGTAAGGAAGAGAAATGCGTACCATCACGTTCCGCCTTTGATAAAGGTCGGTTTATAGCTCACGTTGGTCGAGATCCAATGACTATTAGCAGAATATGGAATCGGTGGGTTCAGGATGGTAATACGGAACGCCGTGCTGGATCCCAACAGCCTCGTGTCACTAGCAGTTCAGATGACAGTCATCTTATCCGCGTGGCTGTAACGGATGGTGCAGCCACGTCTCGATCCCTGAGTCAACAGACAGGGACGTTTGCAAGACAACAACCATCTGCACGAACAGTTCGACGACGTTTGCAGCAGCATGGACTATCAACTCGGAGACCATGGCTGCTGTTACCCTCGACGCTGCATCACAGACAGGAGCGGCGGCTCAACGACGAACCTGGGTGCACGAATGGCAGAACGTCACCTGGCGTGATGGTATGGGGTGCCATTGGTTACACGTCTCGGTCACCTCTTGTTCGCATTGACGGCACTTTGAACAGTGGACGTTACATTTCATTTTGTGTTACGACCTGTGCTCTACCCTTCATTCGATTCCCGCGAAACCCTACTTTTCAGCAGGATAATGCACGACCGCATGTTGCAGGTCCTGTACGGGCTTTCTGGATACAGAAAATGTTCGACTGCTGCCCTGGCCAGCACATTCTCCATGTTGTTGTTGTTGTGGTCTTCAGTCCTGAGACTGGTTTGATGCAGCTCTCCGTGCTACCTTATCCTGTGCAAGTTTCTTCATCTCCCAGTACATACTGCAACCTACATCCTTCTGAATCTGCTTAGTGTATTCATCTCTTGGTCTCCCTCTACGATTTTTACCATCCACGCTGCCCTCCAATGCTAAATTTGTGATCCCTTGATGCCTCAGAACATGTCCTACCAACCGGTCCCTTCTTCTCGTCAAGTTGTGCCACAAACTCCTCTTCTCCCTAATTCTATTCAATACCTCCTCATTAGTTATGTGATCTACCCATATAATCTTCAGCATTCTTCTGTAGCACCACATTTCGAAAGCTTCTATTCTCCTCCTGTCCAAACTATTTATCGTCCATGTTTTGCACCGCGCGAGGTGGCGCAGTGGTTAAACACTGGACTCGTATTCGGGAGGACGACGGTTCAATCCCGCTTCCGGCCATCCTGATTTAGGTTTTCCGTGATTTCCCTCAATCGCTCCAGGCAAATGCCGGGATGGTTCCTTTCAAAGGGCGCGGCTGACTTCCTTCCCCGTCCTTCCCTAATCCGATGTGACCGATGACCTCGCTGTCTGGTCTTCTTCCCCAAAACAACCCAACCCAACCCAACCCAACCCATGTTTCACTTCCATACATGGCTACACTCCGTACAAATACTTTCAGAAACGACTTCCTGACACTTAAATTTATACTCGATGTTAATAAATTTCTCTTCTTCAGAAACGCTTTCCTTGCCATTGCCAGTCTACATTTTATACCTTCTCTACTTCGACTATCATCAGTTATTTTGCTCCCCAAATAGCAAAACTCCTTTACTACTTTAAGTGTCTGATTTCCTAATCTAATTCCCTCAGCATCACCCAACTTAATGCGACTACATTCTCCATATCTCTCACCAATTGAAAACGTCTGGTCAATGGTGGCCGAGCAACTGGCTCGTCACAATGCGCCAGTCACTACTTTTGATGAACTGTCTTATCGTGTTGAAGCTGCATGGGCAGCTGTACCTGTACACGCCATCCAAGCTCTGTTTGACTCAATGCCCAGTCGTATGAAGGCCGTTATTGCGGCCATAGGTGGTTGTTCTGGGTACTGATTTCTCAGGATCTATGTACCCAAATTGCGTGAAAATGTAATCACATGTCAGTTCTAGTATAATATATTTGTCCAATGAATACCCGTTTATAATCTGCATTTCTTCTTGGTGTAGCAATTTTAATGGTCAGTAGTGTAGATTACTGTATCTTCCTCAAATTCGCAAGTTCGAGGCTACTATTAATATTCTCCATAGTGTTGTAACATACAATATGAACACATCAATTGTCCAAATGTACTTGCCTGAGGCACACCAAAATTGCTTCTGCATCGGTCGACAGTTCTCCATCCAAGATAACTTTCTAACTCAACCAGCGAACTTTGCATCTGAACAGCATGCCATAGTCTTTACTGTACGCGGATACGAAGAGAACTTATGTAATAATGTAATATGCAAATTTTCGGAAAAAACTTTTTTTCGCTAACCCCCACTCTATGGCATGCTGGCGGTAATAACTGACGTCAGATGTTTTCTCGCACAATTAGTGGGCAGGAAGAACTTGGTGAGGACACAGTTGCTTCAGGGATGCTGTCTGGAGTAGACCAGGCCTGGCCAAACAGCACTCCTTGAGCTCGAGCATTCAGACCGCACTCATGCCTACTGCTCCGAGCGCAGTGATGAGTGGAGGTGAGAGGCAAGGAGGGGGAGAGGAAGCAAGGCTGCAGCCGGACGCCGCCAGTGCAAAGTAGTAACTTTGTCAGACGCCAAGGAGTTTTTCGAAAATACTATGAGCGGCGTCCAGTAAGTAAAGCAACGTTTTTTCTTCTCGGCCAGTTTCGATTGAAAAAACGCGAAACTTGTTGTGGGAATATTCCAACTTCCGGCACTTTAGATTCATGAAATTCCGATTTCTGGCCTCAAAAGGCGTCTATAAAAGAGGCGCGTACCAGGCAGCGAGCTGTCATTGAATTTCTTTCTGGGGGAAAAGACCTAACAGTAAACAAAAGCATGGCGAGTCGTTGGGCAAGGCGTCTGTCATAAACGCAACAAGGTCGCACAAACCTGTCCAACTTCCCACATGCCGGCTGGCCGCACACAGCTCTGCTACCCTCAGGAAACCGAAGAAACGACTTCAGCGTGTTTGTCGCCAGAAAAATGCAAACGAACTTCTCCTTCTCCAAGACAATACTGTCCTCACACAAATCTGCCCACCCGAGAGGAACTCAACAAAACTTCAATGGACTGTTCTCTCTCATCTACCCTGCAGTCCGATTCTCGCACCTTCCGATTTCCAGGTGTTTGGTCCAATGAAGGATGCACTCCGTGGGGAGTAGTACAAGAATGATGCGGACGTTATTGATGCAGCAAGATGTTGCCTCTGACGTCGATCAGTAGAGTGCCACCATGTGGGCATACAGGCACTCCCAGTAAGGTGCCATAAGGCCATTGCATTGAACTGAGATTCTGTTGAAAAATAGGATTTTGCAGTCAGAAGGGTGGGGAATAATATGGTGTATTGAAAACATGAATAAAACCAACACATTTCAGAAAAAAAATGTGTTGCATTACTTATTGAACACCACCCATACCTCTGTTAAATTTGATTTACGTTCGGCATTAGGAATACTATGGCATTTCTCCAGAAAAGATGAAGGTGGGAGAACAATTACACCATGATCCATTACTGCTGATTACTCTCTGATGAAACTAGCCTATAGCGATGGCTCTGGTACAACAACCAGAAAGCAGGAACATAATGGTTTAATATATTTAATCGCTTGAGTTTTGGATTAGGACCCGGTTGTGTACCATTGCGTAATTTTTGAACATACTTCTTATTAAATAAATATGATGTATTTTTACATTACATGCGAATTCAAGTATTATACAGATTTTCTATATATCTGAAATTATGTCTTTCGGGTAACTCTTTTACATTATGAATTGGAATTGCTGGAGCCTAGCCAAGTTCACAGCTTGACTTACATGCCTTTCATTACTGCTTTACTCAAATGACACACTCACAGCAGTACTAGAGTTATGTACTAATCATAAAAACAACAGTAATATAAACAATTTATGCAGAACCTATTTCGTTGTGTAACTGTGGTGGTCATTCTGTTTTGGCACTCAATCATTGCAGTGCAACGGTTTTATTTATAACTAATTCCTCTTTTGGTGCAGCAGCATCTCATATATGCTCTTACTATAGCTGTCTTCATTCTCCTTTATATGGAACATCATTTATTTGTCAGAAGGTTGTTGTCATGAATTTTTCTTATCGTAAAATTCATATATGAACTTAAATAGCATTCTAAAGTCTTTGTAATATATTGGTAGTGATAACTTTATAGGATTCGTCATTCTATTACCACTTTTTGCGTTTATTTTTGTGTTATATGATTTAGTGTTAGATATATTCACAGGGAACCCCAATGAGTGCGACATCACAAAAGGCCAATAATATTTATGCAATTCGACATCTCGCATATTGTCTACCATGCAACCACATTATTGGCTGCTAATGGCAATAGGGGCGAGAATGGAGGTATCCAATGGTGGGTGCAGCATGAGGCTAAGGAGCATAGTTGGACTGCTTTAATCGACAAGTAACTCACGACAGTGCTACAGTGCTAGTGGCCTTGACACAAAGCAGAGCAATGGTAACGATAAACAAACCAAACATTGGATAATGTCTACAACAGTTGTTGAAGTTGACATTTCGTCAGAAAGGAACCTAAAGAATTCCACAGTGTGAGAATGAAGTGGAAGTGGTACTGAAACAGGTGTCAAGCCATTTAGTTCATTATTCTTGTCGGACAGGGAGCCACAAATCCTTTATTCAGTGACATTTAGTAAAGTACAGTGGTCCAAGAAGCAGATACTAAATGCAATTACATACATAAAAGACTCCCACAGCATAGTAGAAACAGAATTATGAATAGATTTCGAATACGTCCACAGCAATATGACCATATAGTGCACAAGAAAAACTCTGGATATTCAAGGGAGGACAAGGCCCACTTTTTTCGAAAACTGGTGTTTGTGTGTTTCAAAGATGCTTAATACTATTTACACATGTGCATGATAGTGACCTATTACATTATATACATCAAAAATTGCGTGGCATAGATTACAGTGATTCCAAGGGAGTCAGTAGATGGTTGCATTACTTCAAACAGAGCTACAAAACTGGAAGACGTAAGATAACGAAAATTCAAACGAAGCGTCAACTTGATGATTCGCAGCAGAGTGGGAAATCTGGCCAAAAATTTGTATATGAGATAAACAAACTTATCCACAGTTCAGTATCGAATTCGTTTTCAACTCTGATCAATCAGTATTTGAAGAAAAAATGCATATGAAAGGAATACTGGAAATTAGAGGTTCCAAGAGAGTTGGTTCGAGATCAACTAAAATCCATGCCTCAACACATTCACATACAATTATGCCGACTGTTAATGTGGTTGGTAATTGGCTGTAAAAGGTAATTGGTGGTAAAGTTGTTTATTGTGCTGTGAGAAGTTGGAGGTGTTCTGCCCCCTAAGATTCTATTTTGTGTACGTGATCTCACAAGGGCAGTTGGAAATATTTACGTCACAACAAACAAGAGTGGGAAAACGGACGCATGAGAACTTCAGCCATTGTACGAGCACTGCTTTTGGCCAATAGCTGATCAAAATAACTTGCTTTTGCTTCATTTCTAGTGTGCATGTAAAAATCGTACTACTTTAGAGCAAACTATCCATCCTGAAAAGTGTGTGACATTGCAATTCATACCACATTAAACTGTTGGAATAATTCAGACTCTGGATTTTTTTGTGGCTTTGAAACATTATCGCACTGTCTGCAGCTATGCCCCAAAGGAGACCAAGTTTCATGATAAGCTCCATAACTGACTGTTTTGCATGGCATCACATTCCATCAGTTCTCATCATCCCTTACACCAGTTGATTCTATATGCATTGTTTAAGAATGGGTACCTAGGTGAAAGTCCTGCATAGTTTGTAACTCCCAAAGAGTTGGTATTTGATCTAGATGGTGCGAACCTTTGTGAGCATTCGAGACACCATTTTCCATTGTGTGTTCATAGTGCAAGTTAATGGTTTGTTTTGAACATATCTTGAATGTGGACGACGCTCAATTTGTGAAGTGTAATATGTACATCTCATAGAAGGATGATATGAACTTGCGACCTCGCATTCAAGAGGCTCTTTGTCAGAACCTCGCCATGTGAGCATGCTGCCTGCTAGTGTTTGGCCATGAGGTGTTCGAGACGTAGGGTTTCCTGGAAGCAGCTGCACAGCCATAATGTCCAGATGTGGTTTTGCACCTTGCTTTTGAAATTTGTTGAAGACACTCACCACAGCATTCCTCAAATACCTGACAAGTCATGCAATTTCCAAATGCTTCAGCCGAACATCCAGGCCAACGCAATTTGCCTTTGGTCAAACTCAGGTAGATCATCCGCCATCTCCATATCACACATGGACAGAATGCTCACTGATACTACATGCAACGTGCGTGTATCTGACTAGCAGACATTCCTCTCTGGGTAACACTGCTATCACCTGGATGTGTTTATATCGACGGCAGGTTGGTGATCACAATGCTCTGACTGATCAGTGTATGAAGAACAAGTAATTAGCCTGATAGTGTTTTTTCTTCAATATTAAACTGTCATGTATGCAATTAGAATTTCCTCACAACATAGTATCAAATGATATTATGCTTTGGAAAAATGAAACATAGGACAGTCTAACATGTATTTCAACTATGGCATCCATAAGTCACCTTAAGAAATATATTACTCTAGACAACTTACCTCTACACTTTGACTTTAACATAATTTATCATCTAAACATGCTGCCCTGTCAAAGAACATCACGTGAAAAATGTAGTGGAAGTTTTTCTTTTAGAGTGAAAATTTCCTGCTGAGTTTTGTTTTCATTGAGCAAGAATCTGTTTGTTTCAAACCAGTAGGATGACTGAAAGATTGTCTTTTCAGTACAAGTTTTAAGGCTACTGAAATCACTGTGAAGAAAAGCTGTATTATCTGCATATAGAAATATACTGGATTTAGTAAATCATGGCATATCGTTAATCATTATTAGGAAAAAGAAATGCCCCAGCACAAATGTGTGAGGAAGATCTACTGTAACTTGTTCTGTACCAGACATTTCTTTGTCAACACAGATAAACTGCTTATAGTTCTGTAAAAGGGGTTTGACTATTATCTCTAATGCCATAGGAGTTAATTTTTTTATAAGTGATGTGTGCTTAAGGCAATCAATGGACTTTGCTTAGATCACAGAAAGTGACATGTAGAATTCCATCATCCTCAAACACTTGATGAAAATATTTGACAACAGAGTCCATGTCAGCAATAATTGACATGTTATTTCTAAAACTATATTGTGATTCACTAATTATTATGCCTAGATTTAGAAAGTAAACAGATAACTGTTAGTAAATTATACGTTCCAAAACTTAAGAAAACAATATAGAATGGAAACTGGCCTAAAACGTGGAGGAGAGTCATAACAATGCTCTTCACTTCATGGAGTAGGCTACACACCCTGTTCTGGGAATTATTTTGTGTTCAGAATCCAACACTTCTCTGTCCACTGGACTTGTAGTTCACAGCTATTCGAAGCAGACAACCTTACTACATTACTTCTAAATGGTCACAGCAGCTGGATTTTTATCTATTAATTTTGCTATCCAAAACGAAAATCTATAGCTCTTGTCTTAATTCTGTGTTTTCTCCACCAGGATGCAGCCTTTAGCTGCCCTGAGAAATTAAATCTCAGCTGATGTCACTGTAACACTGAACACATCTGACAATTTTATCATTTGTGATAGGCCTAATGATTGTAACTTTTGGGGCAGATCTAGTTGTATTACTGATGATTATGATTAGTTATAATCTAGGCGTTTCTCAGCCCAGTCTTTTATTGTTAGGCATGGATTGTAATTTACAATGCAGACTTTCAAATCCTTCTTAGTTTAAAAGACCCATTTCGCAGTTATTGGTTGCTGTCCTGATCGTAAACTGAGAATCCCAGTGGAAGTATCTACTATGCTCTTTTCCTAAGATGGTGACACTTATTATATCAACTGCAGCCACTTTTGGGAACATTCTGTCATCATTGACTCTTATAATGAGAAAGAACCAATTCAATAGACTGTTTATTTAGCAAGAAATCACTAGTTTAGACTGATAAATGACATTTAATCAATCTTCTTTGGCTTTGGAATTCATGGTGACTACTGTATTGGCCATCTTTGATGCAGTCACTCATTGTTATGTTTTGTATTGCCTGTACTTGGAGTCTCATCGCAGCTATTGCGCATTGAACAACTTCTTGATGTGATTTTTTGTATGTCCATTCTTTTGGCATCTATTACAGCCTGTATATGACGTATTGAAGTGCCGAAACTGCAAAATGAAGAAAATCAGAAGGACATCTGTAGGTGTTTTATTTTCTCACAATCTGGATGTGATGGTCCCAAGATCAATGGCTTCTAGTTCAGTCTTCGCTATTCTATTCTGTTTGTCTTCCAGGAATGATATGAACAATGGACTTGATACATCTGATTCGGTATCTTCGTTATACTGTTTAAAAGTACATTCCCTAAAAATAACATCACTTACTTTCTGAAGAATTGATTCGAAAAACCTGTATGCTTCACAATATCCTACTAAGATACATTCAGTAATCTGACCTTGTCTTTCCTGCTGACTCCCTTACTGGCAAATGTTTTTGACATGTCGAAAAGATTCAACTTCTTGTTAATTCATAATTCTTCTGATTTTTTGAGTAAATTTATTGGAGATTGGGTGATTAAGTAGACTGCGTACATTACCGCTTCTACCCTAAAAGAAACTTTTTAGTTTTTTGATATTGTCATCGTTAATATTTCCATTTCCTGCCTAGTGTATTTACTCTTGCTAAATATTTTTTTTTCTTAGCGACTACAACATGACTACAATCACCCCATTTACATGGGGCTCTCAAAACCAGATCTCGTAAAACGATTTCCCAATACCGCTTCTGAGTGGTTACGTACACACTTCAAAATTCTGGAAATCCGCTTCTAGTTGATGGTTTTCCATTTCTGCAATCGATTTTCTTATCCATGTAAACTCAACCGTTTTTGAAATGTGCTTGGGCTGTCAGGTCCCGTCTTGTTTTTAAAAATTTTCGGCTAATATGGACAGCGTGGCTTTTTGTTTAGTAAAGGATGAGTAGAAGTACGATATTAGACTGGAGCTGTTTGTACCTCGTGTAACTGAAGAGAAATAGTGATTGTGCTGACTAAATTAGAAACTGTAATAGCTGTTTTCCAGGCGCCACATTTAATTGGGCTAGTAATCTGCTGCAGACCGTAACATGTAAACGCGTCAGCGAGAAACGGTTTTGTAAATTTGTTTTTCATCTTTCGGAATATGAGTCGCATGTAAACGTAGTGAATGGTGGAAGTTGAATCGATAATGGCAACCGTACAAAGACGCGATTTGTTTGGAGCATCTTTGGTAGGATTATCTTTGTAACCGTCTGAAACGGCTAGAGCGGGTTTGTTTGAGTTGGTTTGAGTGAAACAATCCGACATTTCACTATTGTGTGTTGTGCTGCTCAATGTGAAACATGAAACCAGTGTAAGTACAAAAATTTCAGTAGTTTGCGTTTCAACTAATAATAAAGCGATTTACGAATTCTGCAATTATCCATTATTCTTGGTTTTATATTGACATTAAGTGACAGTGTTGGCGCTTGCCAGCTGTACTAGTAAGGGTTGATTTTGTTATGTACTCTTGAGTGTAGCAATATAATGAAGTAACCAGTTGCATCCTAAAGACTGAGTACCGAATTTTACAGGGCTCACAAATTAATCATTTTTCTTTCTTAAATTATAGGAGAAGCAGAACTCCGTTCAAGAAAACGCCTTCGAAACAACGGAGTTCAGGGCGGGATCCTGTGAAAGTGTATTGTCGTATACGGCCGATGCAAAATGATAACGATGTGTCTTGCATGGCTGTTATTTCGCCTAGTACTGTTCGTCTTGTTCCTCCAGAGTCTTCAGTTAACTATCGAAGTGGCACATACAAAGAACTGCAGTATACATTCAAGTTCGTTTTTGACGAAACAAGTACACAGAAATTTGTATTTGATACTGTTGCTCTACCCTTGGTTGAGAATCTCATCCAGGGGAAAAACGGGCTCCTCTTTACTTACGGTGTGACTGGAAGTGGAAAAACTTTTACTATGACCGGTGATATGACTAATGGTGGTATTATGCCGCGGTGCTTGGATGTGCTATTCAACAGCATTTCAGAATTTCAGGCCAAGAAATATTGTTTTAAACCAGATAAGATGAATGGTTTTGATGTCCAGACTGATGCTGACGCATTACTTGACAGGCAAAGTGAGATGCTACAAATGCTACAGTCGAAAACACCGAAGACTCCTAGAAGGTAAGCGGGCCTTGTACTGTGATTATATCCTGTTTAAAGCGTTTCCACTGCGTGTAATCATGAGCCTAAACAGGTATCCTCAGATTTTCGTTCTCTATAATAGAATTTAGAGTTTCAAAAATCCCCTAATTGGTTTTCGTACTGGTTGATTGCGTAGTCACCAATCCCAACACTAGCACAACAAACTATATTAAAAGTTCGGCATTTTGGATAGATCTGCAGTCTTTAATCCCATGTGGCGTCGGTATATAAGGATGAAACCTTGGTTTTCTTATTCATTTGGAGTTTTGATGAACATCATTGATAAACATAGCACTTTCTTAATGGAAGCTTCGTTTGTGATCTGATTTCAGATAGTAGAAGGTGAGTGCTACCTCGTTAAAATTCTTTAGACAGTAGTGCTGCTGGTATCATGTTGCATATGCATTAAGCCCCAGAATCTTTGTATAGGTGTGTTATCCCCTGACCTAAGTTATGGTGGGTTAAAATTCCAGTATGTAGTGTAGACAGGTTGTCATAATTGTGGGGATTACGTGAACGGTTCCATAGTTAACCAATTAACAGCCAAACTGCCATGTATCAGTCTTAACATATATCTTCAGTTGTCTCTTTATTCATCCATAACAATAAACATTGTATGGATGTCATCAATTACAATATATTTTCTGATATTTCATTTGTTTCAAAAACTTTGATAATAAATACAAATATTTTACATTAGCATAAATAAATAGTATTACTTTTCCATATTCAGATATTTTTCAATGTTATAAAAACCGTGTGTTAGAGAAAATGGTTTAAGATCTACCCTGAATTTGTGAAATTCTTAAATTTTCTTTATTGTAGCAGGCAAGGCACTAAAGTATTTTGGGATGGTAGTTTACACTTTTTTGGTGGAGTGTTCCTTTGTGGGAGTCTTAGGAAAATCATCTCTGTTCCTTGTCTCTTGGTTATGAGCCTGATTATTTCATGTTGGAAATTCCTGGTGAGTTTTTAGAAAGCAGACACATTCATAGATGTGTAATGTAGGAGGAGTCATTATTTTAAATTCTTCAAACATTTCCCTGCATGACACTCTGCAGAGAATCCCCTTCTAATAGCCCTTTTTTGAAGTTTGAAAGCATTTTTTGCCATACCTGTATTTCACCAGATCACACCATGTCTAAGCAAATTGTTTATATAAGCATAATAGGCACATAGCAATGATTAAGTGTTGCAACAGTCCCAAAGCATTCTTAGCACATAGCAGCATTTACTTGGTTTTTTACTCAAAACTTCTAGCTGCTTTTCCCATCTCAAGTGCTCATCCACCCACATGCATAGGAATTTTGTGTATGGAGCTTGTGCAATAACATAGTTCTCTAACTCAGCTTTTACTCTTCTAGCTTTACTTTTAGTATTACTGAAATTCATCAATACCATTTTATCTTCATTTATGATCAAAGCATTGTTGCTAAACCATTTTGCTGTCTCATTTTCCTAGAGACACTGCTGTAGATTATTCTCAGTGTATCCTTTTATGAAAATGCTACTGTCATCAGTGAACATCATCATTTCTGCCACTGTCAGATTTTGAGAGATACTCTTTGCCTTCATGACATAGTTGTACTTTGTTGTCTATCAGAGAGATAAACCTTTGAAGGCGAGTCCCCGGACCCCATAAGATTCTAGTTTCATAAGCAATAAGTCATGGCTGATTAGATCAAATGCTTTATATAAATCTAAGAATATTGTGCAGCTTAATTATTTCTTGCCCAAGGCATTTAGGACCATTTTCATGGATTGGAAGACTGCCGTTTTTGTGGATCTTGTATTATGTTAGAAATCAACTTGTCAGTCCAACTTAACATACGAAAAAAATTATCCAGATACACAAATGTTGACATTGTTGTTGTTTGTTTGTATACATGTGATGACACACACACACACACACACACACACACACACACACACACACACACACACCACTGTTAGGTGAATTTATCAATACCGTTTTTCAGCTTTGTCCCAGTAATAGCATGATGTCATGTATGTGCAAATAGGAAGATAACATAACACTGACAATTATTCTCTTGTATATGGGTAGTTTTTTAAAATTTGAATTATGGTCACAGTGATCTCTAATGTAGTCAAAGGCCTATATAAGGTTAAAAGGCCACATTTTGGTAGAGTTGGTAGAGTGGTTTAGAATGTTTCACTTAATCCAAAGGAAGTATGTATATCGGTTTTTTGGTGTTTTTGGGATTGTGTAAGCACATTATTGGCATCTGCACAAGATTTTGTAAATATTTATTGATATGTACTTCTCTTATGCTGTACATACAAGTAGGCTAGTGTTTACTATTGATAAACATTGGTGTCCATATGTGTTATTCATGAAAATTGATTTTTATTGAGATAAACATAAGACAGGAATGAAAATTAGTTGTGTTCCTCTTAATGCTAGCAATTTGAGTCTGTAACTGTTTCTTATATTCCGTAGTTTCTAAAACTATATTTGAAAATGTCTATTTTTTCATGAGCAGATTGCCTGAGTCCTTTATTCCCTTCTGTACCTATGCGCATTTCAGAAAAGTGGAGCACAGACTTTTTATTGGTGAAAGTTAGAGTGGACCCATTGCATTTTCTTTTTATTTTGTGTACGCTATATATAATATGCAACAAAATATTCATGGAGTGTTTCTTCATATATTTCATTTGAACTGGGAGATGAAAACAGTAGACCTGGCCGCTATTGCTTGCCCGAAATGTGGTTGTTATGTGGTTTCACTCCTTGTGTTCCTAATGGTTTAAAGCCAACTACTGCCTTCAAATGGTAGGAGTCCCTGTACTAGTCTTTATTAGCACAATTACTTCAGGGCTTGATGAACTGAATATTCTGCCTTCCGATCTCAGATGCTGTGCATTGGAAGGTAAGGTGTGGTGCAGTTTTGTCACCTACACCACACAGCCTATACGAAGGGACTCTTTCGATACCCATTGTCTGTAGGTGTTTCCTAAATTTCCCATGGCCTCTCATTAGTGCTACTGCGAGTTTGGTCTGTCTCCTGTTAAATTCCAGGATTACAAAACTTTTCGCATGTGGCTTTCGTGTCATTGACTTA
The DNA here is from genome assembly GCF_023864275.1 of Schistocerca cancellata. Classification (NCBI taxonomy): domain Eukaryota; kingdom Metazoa; phylum Arthropoda; class Insecta; order Orthoptera; family Acrididae; genus Schistocerca; species Schistocerca cancellata. Next base: position 209,190,711 of record NC_064626.1, read on the forward strand.
CCATTATTTTGTTTTTGGATCCTAGTCAAACATTCTACATGATGCCTTGTGATTGATTTGTTGTTTCGATTTGACAGTGGTTAGGACAGGTTCCAGTCAAATAAATGGAACTGTCACACATGTTCTTAACTTACCAGTTTGTATGTTGCCACTGATTCCTTAGTGATCTTTAATATTGTTGCAGGGGCTGACAGAGATTTCAGAATTGCTTGGTTGTGAACAAATATTGAAGTCCTATAGAAATTCTTATTCGTGCACACTCTGATAATGGATATTTCTGCCTGGAATACTGTGACCATCCTCCTTAGAAAGATGCACATCCATGTGCCGTGGCCCCAGTACCTTATTTTTTGACCAGTCAGTAAACCAGACTATTTCTCCTGCATGGTGTCATTGTTCATTCTTTCGCTGCTCCCTACTTCCACTCATTAAATTGAAAGGTTTATTGAAGTGGCTGGAAGTCGTAATCATTTGACATTTTTCAACACATTCAGTATATTGCTGTGAGTTTACAGATATCCTACAGATATCCTGTTATTTCTAGTTTTTAGCCTAGCTGTGTCGTTGCTACCACCTCAATTTTAACCCACTGGTGTAATGGGGTCATATCCAGCATGGTCTCCATCCCAGCTGTGGATGTGCTGCTAATTCTGCGTATTATTTATGTATTCGTCCACAGGCTATTTTGTACAGTAATATTAGACATGTCAGAAACATGCAGAAGTAATATATGGGTCAATCCAAATGAAGTGAAAACTGTATGGCAATAATGGGAACAAGGCATTTCCACAAATTCCTTGGCATTGCAGAAAACTTAGTTCGATGCTACGTAACATCAGAAACCGAAATTTATGAGGATCATTGTGCCAGTAAAATTGGCTTGCAGAGATTAAAAGAATAAGTTTGGAAAACAATGATGGTTTTTGTGTATTTTTACCACCCTTCTGGCTCAGGAACATCATTCAAGAAATCTACTAGTGACAAAGTTTGGATGCCAATGAAAAATATTTTAAGGAAACTTTCAGTGGTTGTACTTAACACAGCAACAGGGGGGTCTTATTCTATATCACACAAGCTGTCTGAAGAAGTAAGTGTTCTTAACATTCACCACCAGGTTTAGAAACTTGCATCTAAAAGGATGTTAATTGAAGATATTTATTTTAAGTAGCCTATGTCAAAATAATATAAACGTTAATGTTAGTGATGTTTCCACTTTTTGTACATAATTCAGTATCTTACCTCAATCATAATTGTTTATATCCCGCCAATATTACACATGAATAGGTAACAGCCATAAGATTAATTGCAGAGTAATGTGAATTATTTCCTCCTTTTCAAGAATTCATATCTTTTTTCAGTCAGATATCGATGCTGAAATTTTTCAGTAGGCCTGTGTTGATATCATACAGGTGTACAAACTGTGCAAAATCATATTTTTATATTCAGTCCCACCTGAGATAACTAACCCCAAACTTTACAAAAAATGAAAATTTTCAAATTTCAAAAAATTCTTAAAAATTAAGGAAACAGTTGTAAGTGTTCTTGCTCTATATGAGGATAGTAGTGTATGATATTTAACTATAGGAAAAAAATACGCTCACAAATTACTCCTTGTTTGTTATTTTTGGGCCTAAAAAGTGGATTTTTGAAAATTTGGATGCCAAACTTTGGAGCTCATTTTTACTTGTTATTTTTGAATTTAGGGTATTTTGTGTAATAGACAATGTTGTAGAGTGCACTTTTCTAAAAACAATCATGTCAATTGCAATGTTGTAACATAACCCAGTGCAGAGATATTTAAATTTTCACTGATGTCTTCAGACTGAAAAATTGTCCTGCACCTACAAATAAAAATGGCCGCCATCCAGTAAAGGTGCAAGGTAAATTATTAAAAAAAACTGTTTTGAACTTCTCAAATATAGGGCAATCACATATAAAAAATTAAAATATTTAAAAATGGTCAAGCCACCATCATTGGACCACTTCTTATGGATTGACCCATGTAAATAAAAATATTTGCAAAATAGGATCAGATTAGGTGGGGATAGGGTGGGAAATTGGCCACAGCCAAATCAAAGCAACCATTCCAGCATTCATCTTGACAACAGGGGTAAACTATGGAAAGCCCAAGTCAGAATGGTTGGATGGTGAATAATCCCCAGTCCTCCTGAACGCTAGTCCGGTGCATTAAGACTGGAGCAGCCCCTCGCTTGGTACATGATTGGGAGGGGACTAAATAATAATCTACATTGTGAGAATGTGCACAAAAACTAAATAAACGAGAAAGAAATTCTGAAAATAAAAACAGTGCTAAAGTGAAAAAACTTAACAAATTACATAACACTCAGAAAAGTACAAAATACACAATAAGTCAGTCAGTGATGTTGGTTTGATTTAAAACACGCCTCAAAAAATAACATGAGAATACATTATATAGCAGTGCTGAAAGGTATAAAGCAAGAGTGCAAGAAAACCTGCTGACACTATAACTGTCACAGTTAGGTTAGCACCAGATGTGTTGCACCTCATTTGAAACAGAGGAAGAAGAAAACCAATAACAGAAACATGGAGGGCCTAACAATCCTATAAGCTAACTAATGATTTTTTATTGTAGAAAGACTTTTCGGCAGGAAATGATTTTAACTCGGGATCTAAAAGCCATTGCCATCTCCAACCTGTGTCTTGACAGTGCATTATGAAGAATAGCACCAAACTGGCTCACATGTCTTAGAGTGAGAGTTGTCCTGTATGTAGGGATCCACTGTTGCAAGTATAACTGTGGTAATTGGAATTGGCTAACAGGTCACGAAGTCTAGCTCTTGTTGTCAATTCACGTTTGCATACATACAAGGAGGAACAGTAAGTGGATACAACTTTTTAAATAGCGGCTTTCAATGAACCCTAGCCGAACTATGTGAGAAGATTCGAATAGCCCTTTACTGTAGCGTAAAAATTTAATTTAAATGACTATTAATTTTTACCAAAGAAAATTTTTCCATAAACTAAAATGGACTGTAATTAACCAAAATAACCCAGTCTGGACAATCTGGGGAGCATAGCTGGACCCAAGACTGTTAATTGCTAATGGAAAAAAGTTAACTATTTGAGTAGTGTATTTTAAGTCAATTAAAAAAAAAACATAAATGCACTCCAACTTCCATTAACTTTGAATCCATTATTCATTAGATACTATTTGTAACAAAAATGACACTGTGCTGCACATGGAAATCGTGTTCTGATAAGTTCAGGTCGTGTAGGTGTGTGGCTACAGGCCAGGGTGCATGCAATTCATGGAACAGTAGAGTGCGAGTGATAATGTCTAGGTGTTGGCTGTTGAGAATGTATCAGAGCTGTTGATTAGAAGTAGTAAGAAAACAAATGGGAAAAGTTGTAGAACATGCTTTGAGGTATGAAGCTGCCAAAAGTTCTCAACAAGTAGATATACTCGAAGCGGCATTGGTGGAAGCAGCAACAATGAAGCCAAATTCTCATTAAAGGCTGCAGTATTTCTTGGGGAAAGTGTTTCAGTAAGTTCATTTATTAAATATAATACCCTTATACGCTAGATTGCAGCAATCAAATGACATCTTTGTTGGCAAAAAGTTTTGTCTGCTAAATGAGCCTCGCTGTCAGATTAAAAGTTCTATAACATGTTGATTTTCATGAAGGGAAATATGCATCTTACATCAGGTACTATATGATTCTCCTCTATTTTGATTCTCCCATGATTTGGCACTAATAACTGAATAATTATAAAACTACCATCATCTGGGACAAGATAAGCACCTTTTTTAACATTCTTGTTGAATATTTCTTGTATATATCGTTTAATATTCACAGTGATTTTTATTTTTGTTCATTATTTCTATAGAAATGCCCATATGTACTGTGTGTGTTATATTTTTCATATATTAGTAGGAAAAAGAGTTAAAAGGGGTGATGTTACCTCATGATGTGGGGTTACATTAACATTTCTCAGATTTTATTATTATTAGATCCACATGAGGTACAATCCGTCACTTTTGATGGGTGGCCTTCCTTTGTGTCCAATTTTGTTCCATCCTTTCAGAATGAAGTCTCTTTCATCAGACTATGGTATTCTAGTCCGTTTTCTAATTTACCTCTGACCAACTTTCTAAGTAAATGTCTTTTGCCTGAACGATTTTCTAGCTGTAACGTCTGCCTGAGCTATACCAGCTACTTTAAGATCCTCCTTAATCATAGCGATCTGTTTAATTGGCTCAATTTTGACCTTACTTCTGTTTTTGTAGAATTCTAAGATTTATTTTGGCTACCTAGTGGGTGCCATTCTTTTAATGTGCCCATAAAATTGAAGTCTTCGTTTTCTTGTGTCACCATGTATGTCTGTGTTTTCTCTTATTTCCTTATTACTTCTCAGCCTAAAAGTTTCTCCAACCAGAAATTTTGGGATCTAATATTTTCCTGGTAATCTTTCTTTCTTTTGAATTTCTTCAGTATCCCTTTTTCTATTTAAATTAAAGTTTTTGCTCCTTAAAGACATTCAGGTTTGATTACAGTGCTGTGACGCCTGAGTTTACTGAATTTATAAGGTGATTTTTTTATTATAAATATTGTGTTAATCTTGGTGCAGTTATAATTTTTTGACAGCGATCTTAGTCTGTAGCTTTTTCCAGACCATTTTCTTGTATGGTTTTCCACAAGTATTTCAACTGAGAAAGCCTTTTTATTTTTCCATATTTTGTGTTGAAAACTTTGGGGTTTGTTTGTTGCATGTCGTCATCTGGTTTTTGAGTCACATTTGTAGTCCTACTTTTTCTGCAACTTCTTAAAGAACTTAAATTTTTATTTGAGCTGTGATAATATCCCTAGTTAAAATTGCCAGATCATCTCCAAAGGCGAGGCAATCAACTCTCATATTACTTCTGCCTGACTTGATTGTTCTATATTTTGACTAGACTTTTGCTCTTGCTATTCGGTAATCATCTTTTCCAAAACACAGTTAAACAGTAATGGGGAGAGTCTATCTTCCTGTCTAACACCAGTCCTTATATAAAATGATTCAGAAATTTCTCCCATGAATTTAACTTCAGAGCTAGTGTCCGTTAATGTTTCCTTAATCAGTGTTAGTTTTATCTATCTCTTGCTCCTTTAAAAATTTGGACAAAAATTTTCACAGTGAACTGAAGTCGTAAGGCTTTATAAAATCTGCAAATGTACATACCCTATTGTTACAAAAAATTAGTTTAAAAAAAAAAATTGTTCCGAACAGGAACTGTCTGATCTAAAGCCTTCTTGATATTCAATGATTTCAGGTTCTAACTGTTCTTGGGCTTGACCAAGTAAATAATTTGAGAGAATTTTGTTTGCAACCGGGACAAGAGAAATTCCTTGGTAATTATTAACATCAGTTATATCCCCTTTTTTATTCAATGGTTGAATTAGAGCAGTTTTCCAGTCCTCGGGTAGTTTCTGAGTTTGCCAGGTATATGCTGTTAGTTGAGCGATCTCTTGTATAGTGTTAGGGTCAGCTGATGTTAGTAGTTCTGCGGTTATACAGTCTTCTCTGGATGCTTTATTGCTTTTAAGTGTCTTAATTTGTTTAATCATTTCAGTTTCATCAGGTTCTTAAGTGTTGTGGTTGCTGTTTTTAGTTTGCTATGGTTGGCATTTATTCACTGGTTCTGGATGATGTAATAGTTCTTCAAAAATTCAGCAAGTACCTTACAATTTTCCTGTTTGTTAAGAGCCAAACAGCCATTTATTTTAATTTTTGAAGCAAGGTTGGTAATAAGTTTTATTTTGAATGTTTTATAACAGTTTCTTATACTGCTCTTTTGGAAATCTTTTTAAATTTCTAGAAGTTTGCATTTTCGTAGTTTCTTTTAGTCTGTTGGCTTAATTTAGATGTTTCTTTTCTTACAACTAGAAAGATGTGATACATATTTTGTTACTACTCCAATTTTTGAATACCTCATGCCTAGACTTAACTGCTGTTTTACAATTCACTTTCCACCAAGATTGTTCTTATTTATTTTGAAGCAGAATTAAATTTTGTCCTCTTGTGACCTACTTTTCTTTTAGGCTTTGCCAATTGTTGGATTGTTTTTTGTCAAGTTTGCTTGTTAGAGTTGGGGTTATTTTAGCAGTGTCAAATTTTGGGATAACATTTTATGTTTTGAAGAGTTTTCGATGTTGAAGTTTTACTTTTGTTTGCATTAAATAATGGTCAGAATCTGTATTGACCCCTTTCCTAACTTGGACGTTTGTTTTATTATAAACGTGCACAACACACCACCGAGCGAGGTGGTGCAGTGGTTAGTACACTGGACTTACATTCAGGACGACGGGGGGGGGGGGGGGGGGGGGTTTAAACTTGTGTCTGGCCCCTCTGATTTATGTTTTTCATGGTTTCCCTAAATTACTTCGGGCAAATGCCAGGATGGTTAGTTTCAAAGGGCATGGCTGACTTCCTTCCCCATCCTTCCCTAATCCGATGGGACCAGTGACCTTGCTGTTTGGTCTCCCGCCCCGAATCAACCAACCTAAAACACACCACAAAAAACTTTTACTGATAAAAAACGTTAAATCCTTCTACTAATATCCTGTCTGGAATTTTATACAGAATTCTGTGCTCATCAGGGTAGCTCTCGGGGAGGCAGCTTGCCACTTATACAACAGAATGGGGCAGTGAATATTTCATCTTCGTTTGGAGCAAATGCAGTTTTCATTGAGTCAGTGGAGTGAAGCCCAGTTACTTAAACTATTTATTCCTTCGTTGCAAATTTTTGAGTAATACAAACACACTAAATAGTTTCTTCTTACCCCTTTACACCCCCCCCCCCCCCCCCCCAAATACTATCATCATAAGTCATTTGGGAAAAGATCTTGACACTTGCTCTTAGTGAGCAGCAGGATTAAAGTCACTTTCATCAGTTTCCAGAGTGACTGGCAATTTCATTACATGAAGCTTATCTGCTGATGAAGATTTACCACAAGATTTGGAAATATTTTTCTTGGTCTTTGAGAGTTTATTAGGTAGCTGTGGATGACTTGGAACAACTTGGCTGAGGATAGTTTGTAACATTTGTACCAGCAGACAATTTGATCTTACTACGTAGTGTAGACATTTTCATTTGATGACCTTCTGAGTGATTTTGGGCCAATGTTCAATGCACGAACAAACTGTTTTACCAGAGATCACATAAATTTTCTTTGTTTTTGTATTTGGATGTTCACCTGGGAGTTTAGAGTGTACAGATTCTTATTAAAATTGAAAAGATCACTTCTTCCAGTATTTCCTTAACCACATCTAGGTACTGTCTTGCACCTTGACATTGCAGTTCAATTTTTTATTTCGTTATTGCTTTGCTTTATTTATATAAACTGGTACTTTATTCTTTAACGTCACAGTCTAGTAAAGTTATAGCTTATTGTACCCATTCTTTACAGTTAAAACACAAATCTCAATATAAAGCTTACGCAACAAAGAGAATACTTGTAACAACAGACTGTCGGAGACTGAATAGGAATTTAAATTCATTGATACCCGAGTCTTAATTTGCAAACAATGTTTATAAATTACACTTTCTTTTTACGCAGTATTTAGGCAAATACCATATGGATTAATGGAAATTCGGTTATAATACTTGGGGGTCAGTGTCACCCCTGAGGGGAAAAAAGTTATGCGGTCAGTATTATTTATTACAGAAACGTGAATTTTTAATTGTTAAAATTGTTTGTACTCCTAAAAAGATCAGACAACTTCATTAAACTGTGTGAATATGAACATATAAAAACCTGATGATGATAAAATTAGCTATTTCTTCTGGGCCAGGAAAGTTCTCCCAATAAAATTTATGAGCAGATATGTAGGGCTTGCATCAAAAACTTTTTGAGCTGTACTGTTTTTTAAATTTTATTTCAAAGTGTGTGAATTCGAAGTAACAATTTTCATTGCATTACACTATAATTTTTAGTTTATGCAGAAAAGGAAAGTAAAGGGTGAAAATGGTCCTGGGCTCAATGATACTCCCAGTTGGTCAGAATCACCCTGTTTGACAGTAAATGATAAAACTTTTTTTATCTCTCTTCGATGTCAGCCAGAAAATGTTTATTCAAGCAACAATAATAACACTACACTGACAACATTATCTTCACTATTACATGTTAGTGATTGACTTTAACTTCTGATAATTGTCCTATAAGATAACACATTAACATTTAATGAAGTCAACTTTTTAATAACTGATTAACAATTAATGAAGTTAACCTTTTAATTTACATTGCGCGGATATGATAGGGAGCAAACTTTAGAAATAATTCTCAGATCAAACCATGCACAACTGAGTTTCTATGAGAGAATAATTACATGATATGTCTAGTTCGTCTTGGTCAACATAGATAAAAGTTTTGTCCATTGTACCCTTTCAGACTCGTTTCGTCCAGTAATAGATGGAGATCTGCGTTTTGACAAATCTTCCCAAACTGTACATGCCTGTTTTCTTCACTTTTAGGATCATCCTGTTTGCGTTGAACCATGAATGCAAGGACTTGAGGGCTTTATCAGTTGCTGTTGACAGAGATTCCTTAACGTCAGTCACTTTACGCTGGTAGCATCTGCAGACAACATGATCTTGGCAGGAGTGTCTGATGTGTATATATCATTTACGTAAATAAGGAATCGGAGAGTGGGGAGGGGTCTAAACACATTACCTGAGGTACACTTATTTTGACCTTCCTTGAATCAGATACTGATCTGATTTTTATGGCTAACATTAGCTAATGAGAGCTCCACGACCTGTAATCTATTTTGAAAATGTGATTGAACCCAAATGTTTTCTATTCCTTTTATCCCCATTGCCTCCAACTTATCTGAAAGAATTTCGTGACTGTGCGAAACCTATTGAAAGAGCTAAATTAACTCTGACAACCCTATTATCAAAATTACTACCTTGTTGGTGTACTCAGTCATCTGTTTCTGTACTTCTATCTTCTCGAAAGCCATGCTTATTATTATTCTGTACGCTGTGTGGTCATCTATGTATTTAGCAATTTGTTGTTTCATTAATCTCTGAATTACTTTAGAGGATGCAAGAGGAGTACAATGGGTAGGTAATGTTCAACTTTATTATTATCTCCACACTTTATTATTATCTCCACACTTCAATAAAGATGTCACTTTCGATATTTTTTAATCTTTCAGGGAACACCTCGTTAGTGAAGGAGATAAATTAACAATATGAGCCAATTAGTGTACAGATTATAAGTGACACTGGAACAGCTACACCAACTGACATTTTGCATTTGATGCTGTTAATGACATTTACTACTTTTTGCTCATTAGTTCAAACAAACCTAATGTTCTTTACTGGTGAGCAAACCCAGAGTTTATCCTGATCAGTGAAATTTAAGCCAAGTGTTTTGGATGCATTTATAATCATTTATGTATTTTTGCTAGTCATTTCTGCCATCTTGACCGTTTGGCAGAGTAATTTCCTGCTCCTCATTGCATCTTCCCTGTTTCATCTTTTGCAATATCGCACACAGATTTTGATTTGTTGCCCTACCTTCTTATTATGTTGTCATTTCTAAGAAGCTTAGTCTTTGTGGTTATCTGTTGATATACTTTTCTATAAAGCTTTACATGTTGCGTAGACTGGGATTCTGTACATCCTTTAATTTGAGAACTGAGCGTTTTTAAAGCCCCCAGGAAACTGTAATTCCTGATGTAATATAGGAACTATATGTAGCAAGCAGGCATTAAAGGGCTCTAGTCAAGATTTTACAAAACCATGTTTCAAAACTGGAAGTGATATTGAAAAGAGAACCTCTTAAAGCATTGCTAGTACTTGATTGTGAAATTCTGACTAGGATTCATTACTTACACTACCAATACAACGAGCATAATTTTCTGTTGAGAAAGCTGGACTGTCTTAGTGCCATGCTGAGCTCCTTAGCAGCCATCACCTGCACTACTTTGTTCCACCATACTGTAGCCCCGTAAAAGGGTTATTTGTTACATGCCATATGTTTTATGTTTAATTTGCCTTGCAGTTTTAGCTCTTAATACGAAAAAGTGTTAAAGGCATAATCCATACCACTTGAGGCAGGGGGCTTACCTTCATAGTCTCGGATATTATTGAATTTATCGTATGTTAAAATTCAGGAGTAAGTAAGAAACATGTACTTTTTTATGCTTCTCCAAAAAAATTTCTGCCCCGAGATGCAGGTCTCCAAAGATGACAGTGCGAACACCATTTTTAACTTGCGAATTTCCCTGCCTCGAGGTGACTGGGTGTTTGTCCATCATCATCATCATTGACTCACAAGTCGCCGCAGTGGCATCAACTAAAATGGACTTGCAATACGGCGGCCCAACTCCCCCGCATGGGTCCTCCTGGCCAACAATGCCGTACGATCATTTCATTTTTTTCTGTATTGTAGTTGTTCAGTGCTAATTTGCTTACTGAAGAGGCTTCTAAGAAATCTGAGACCATCCAGGGAGTTCTGTGTCTTCATGAGAAATTTGCCAGTTGACACAGTTGCAATGTGTATTGTGAAAAGGACTGCTTGAAATGTCTTCTGACTGGGGCCACAGGAGAGTGAAGTATGCTGACTGCAAATCCGTAAGAGAGTGATATACAAGACAAACAAAAAAACAGACTTTGTTCAGGTTGGGAATAAGTGTTCTCATTTGAAGACTCTGTTTCAAGGTGTAGATGTTTCCAGTGACAACTTTTGTGTGTTTTAAATGTGTTGACAGAATAACAATGATAGTATCTGAACAAGGTGAAGCCTCCCTTGGTGCAGATTTCATGTCAATAGAGGAAAAATTAAATACCCTGAATCAGTCAATTACAGAGGTAGGTGTTAGTCCTGTTAAGAAACTGTGACCACTGAAGCTGAGTCATAAGCTCTATGCATCAAGAAAGTGCAGAGAAATTTCTAAAGCTATGGATGAATACACTAATCAGATCTGACCATACTCTTCAAAGTAGAAATTCCATCTTCAGCAGAAAATAAACCAAAGGACTTTGCACCTCTTGCCAGGGATTTTTCACAAATATCAATTCAGCTGTTGAATATTGTGCATCCTACAGTGAAAAGGTGCAGGTTATAACTATTATTCCAGAGACATTTTCAAAGAAAACAATTTTGAACCACATTCTATCAGTATCAAAGTACATGATAGGGAAATCAAGTAACGTGATGTCTGTAAAAGGAGACTTTGGAAGACATAGACCCTATTATAATCATCCTGAAGGAGCTACTAAAGTTCAAATAGTGCAGTCCTTTTATGTGAAGTCCAAATGTTGCAATCATTTTATGTGGAAGATAAATGGAACTGTTCTTGCCAGAGTGCCAACTAAAAAGACACTGTAACTGTAACTGTTGAAGGTTAAAAAGTTGCGAAAGTGAAGAGTTACACAACATGCAGTATTAACAAAACTTTTGCAATTTATAAGAGCAACTATACAACTTCAGATATTGGAAGATCAAAATTTTGTGCACTACTACCTAAGTGGGTAGTTCCACACCCACCTAGAAATGTCTGTTTATGTATTCTGCACGAATTTTGACCTTCGTGTGTTAACTTTGAAGAACTTACTGGAACACGTGACATGACACCTTGGTTGGGCGTGTGCAGTCATTAGTAGTCTGTGACATAAAGCGAGAGACTTGTTTGTTTCAAGAATGTGGTGACTACCCTGGAAAGGGAGGACTATTTTTACAGACACTTGGCCTGGAAGACGTAGCAGGTAACTCTGCAGTAATTACATATACAATGTGGGAGGAAAATAAATTAAGAAAACTTTTGCCTTTGACAGTTCCATTGATGAACTTGGGAAATGGTCAGTTTAAGCAGTAACACACGAGCAGCTGAAGAAATTGCAACAACACATTGCAGAAGTAAAATGGTGTGTACAGGCTGAACTATGTTCAGTGCTTCACTGTGATTTTGCTGAGAACTGGTCTGTAATTCTCCCACAAGAAGTACAAGGGTATCACTGGAGTAATGACCAGGTTTAAATTTTTACAGAAGTGACATGTTTTCAAAAGAAGATTGCAGTAGCCACCAAACAGATTGCGGGAGGCGCACAATGGCACGGCGCGTCACGGACGGTAGTTGCCGCAAGTAGAGTCCCGTCCACCAGAGGGCACGCGAGAATTCAGACGCGACCTCTGCCGGCTGAACAACAACAACTCGAGCAGCATGGGCCGGCCCCAGTCAGTGATCATCGGGCCTGCCCAGGATACAGTACCGATCCACAGAAAGTGCAGTGCGTGAACAGTGTTACTACACAATTGGCGACGAGTAAGGTCGTTCTTTCGCGTGTTGCGTCGTTGTTCCGGTTTCGCATCTTCTCCACGGCATGGAGGATTTGGTGCGAGTTTTGGTTGCGCAGCAGACGGAGCTCTTGGCCACCATGAAACAAGTGCTTCCGGCGTTGCTCTTCACGCCGTCTGCTCCGGCACAGTTCCCTCCTCCCTTTCCCCCGTATGACGAGACGGCGGAGGATTGTGACGCGTATGAACATCGCCTTCGGCAGCATTTCCAGGCGTTTCATGTTGCCGATGCCGAGGTATGTCGTGCTCTCTTCTTGTCTTGGATATCTCCTTCGCTGTATCACGTTTTGCGCCAGCTCGCGCCGTTGCAGGAACCCTCGTCCTTGTCTTTTTACGCGTTGTGTTCATTGCTGTCTTCCTATTATCGCCGCCGCACGCCTGTTGTGGCGGCTAGGGTCGAGTTCTATCAATGCAAGAAACAGCCCCATCAGTCTTACCGGGCGTGGGCCGCTACCCTGCACGGTCTTAGTCGCAAGTGTCACTTTGTCACGGAGCAGTCGCGAGAGTCGTATGCCCACGTTAATGGTACGCGACGCCATTGTTCGTTCGGCCCCTGATAGGGAGGTCCGGCAACGGGCCCTGCAGTTAGAAGACCCTTCCCTCGAGGAAGTCCTGTCCATTGCTCAATCGTATGAAGTCTCTCACGCAGCGGGTCAACAGCTGGAAGCGTGGTGCGACATCGCGGAGCTTCAGGGCGGCGCGGCCGCGTCCACTGTGCCCGGGGTGGACGACGTGCGAGCGGTACAATCCGGCCGTTACGGCCGATCCCCCCGCGGCGCGTAAACAGACCTCCGACCGCCGGCCCCTGTTGCCGTCCTGTGCGTCGTGCTATATACGTCATGATCGGTCGGAGTGCCCCCAGCGTTGGGCCGTTTGTCGCAAATGTAATAAGAAAGGTCACGTTGCTAAAGTTTGCCGCTCAGCCTCAACCGAATCGAAGGAAGCAGGCTCTGGGGACATGGACGTTGACATTCAGTAAGTTTCATCGGGCCAGGCTCCCGACGCATCGGCGCGCAAACTCTTTATCGAGGTGTCGGTTCGGTCGCGCCGATTACAACTGAAAGTCGATACGGGCGCGGCAGTTTCGTTGTTGAATGCCCAAACTTATTCCGACCTTGAATCGCCCCCGTTGGCGCCGGTTTACCGGCGTCTCCGCGGTTATGGTAAACAGTTCATTCCCCTACTGGGTCAATTCACTACCGATGTGAGTTACAAATCAGTCACTCGGCCTCTTACTTTTATTGTTGTCAGTGATGCGGGCTCCGCTAACCTTTTTGGACTGGACTCCTTTCAAGCTTTCGGTTTTTCTATCACTGACACCATACAGTTGGTTTCCGCAGACGTTCCCTATCACTCACTGGAATCTTTGATGTCAGACTTTCCAGATATCTTTGAGGAGGGTCTGGGGCGTGTTTCCGATTTTGAAGCTCACTTAACGTTGAAGGCGTCGGCTCGCCCGCGTTTTCTACGCGCGCGGCAGATCCACTTGGTTCTCTGCCCTCCGGTAAAGGAAGAGCTAGACCGGCTGACAGCCCTAGGGGTCGTTCTTCCCATTTCTCCCAGTGAGTGGGCTTCGCCCCTCGTTATTGTCAGGAAGCACTCGGGAAAATTACGTCTTTGTGGCGATTTCAAGGCCACCGTTAATTCCCAATTGGTGGTGGACACCTATCCTTTGCCTCAGGCTGATGAATTGTTCTCCGCCATGGCCGGGAGGCCAATATTTTTCGAAAATCGATCTGTCGGAGGCTTATCATCAGATACCACTTGATGACTCCAAAAGGCTGGCGGTCGTCAACACCCCTTTTGGCCTTTACCAATACCAGCGGTTGGCTTTTGGAATATCCAGTGCCCCGGCGATATTCCAGCGTTATCTTGAGCATGTCACGTCAACGATCCCTCATTGTATTAATTACCTGGATGACATAATTGTCACAGGCCGCAGCACGAAGGAACACTTGTACAACCTTCACACCCTCTTTCTCAAATTTAGGTCTGTGGGCCTGCATTGCAACCTGCATAAGTCAACCTTCTTCCAACCATCCATTGAGTATGTGGGCTACACCATCTCTCGGCGCGGCATCCAGCCCCTAGGAAGTTTGGTCCAAGGTATCGTCAACCTTCCTCGGCCCGCTTTGCTGAAAGAGTTACAAGCTTTTTTAGGCAAGATTGCCTATTACCACCGGTTCATTCCCAGGGCTTCCACTATCGCCCACCCCCTGCACTGCCTTCTGCACAAGGGTGTTCCTTTTGATTGGTCGCCTGCATGCGAGCGAGCGTTCACCTCGTTGAAGGGCCTCCTCACATCAGCACCTTGTTTGGCTACTTTTGATCCCCATAAGCCGTTGGTCCTGGCTACCGATGCTTCGCAGTATGGGGTGGGGGCGGTCCTGGCCCATCGCAACGCAGATGGTTCCGAGCAACCACTGGCGTTTGCGTCTAAAATGCTCAGTCCCGCGCAGGCCCATTACTCCTAGGTGGAAAAAGAGGCTTTGGCCATTGTCTACGCTGTTACCAAGTTTCACCCTTTCTTGTATGGCACGAAGTTTCAGTTAATCACTGACCATAAGCCGTAAATATCGTTATTTGGCCCCGCCTCTCAGATTCCGGATAGGGTGGCCCACAGACTACAGCGCTGGGCCTTGTTCCTCTCTAAGTACCATTATGACATTCATTTTCGCCCTACGGGACAGCATGCCAACGCAGACACTCTTTCCCGTCTTCCGGTGGGCCCGGATCCTATGTTCGATCGGGAGGAGGTTGTGTGTTTTCAATTGGATGTGGTGTTCCGCCAAGCGGTTGATGGCTTTCTGATCACTGGTTCTCGAGTCGCCAAGGAAACGGCGGTGGACCCGGTTCTCCGGCAAATACTGTGCTTCATTCAGCAGGGGTGGTCGTCCCGCCCTCCGGGCCGGGCCTCTGACCCTCTTCGTAATTATTTTCTTCTACGAGACCGCCTCTCCGTCTTGGAAGGAGTTCTCCTTCTGGCTACCGATGATGCTGCACCTCGCGTGGTTGTTCCTGCCAGTTTACGGAAGGAGGTCCTCAAGTTATTACATGCGGGACACTGGGGTGTTTCCCGTACTAAAACCTTGGCTCGCAGACATGTGTACTGGCCCGGTATTGACAGAGAAATTGAGCGCTTCGTGGCAGCCTGTTCCCAGTGTGCGAGCCAACAAGCCTCACCCAGGGCAGCGTTCTCTTCATGGCCGCCGGCAACCCAGGCATGGGAACGTGTTCACATCGATTTTGCGGGCCCGTTTCTCAATGGCTTTTGGCTCATTGTCATTGATGCTTATTCCCGATTCCCATTTGTGGTTAGCTGCTCCTCAACCACTTCAGAAGTTGCAATCCAGGCACTCGCCAAAATCTTTTCGTTGGAGGGTCTGCCAATTACCCTGGTCTCGGCCAATGGACTGCAGTTTATTTCGCAGACCTTCCAGGATTTTTGTAGGCGCTTCGGTATTCGGCACATTTGCTCTCCCCCCTTCCATCCACAATCGAATGGGGAAGCCGAGCGCATGGTGTGCACATTTAAGATGCAGATGAAAAAGTATGTGCACGAATTTCCTGCGGAGGAAGCATTGACGTTTTTGTTGACGGCATACCGGACCACACCAATGGGAGAACGCAGCCCAGCGGAGCTACTCCATGGGCATAAACCTGGGACTCTGCTGTACCTCCTCCGGCCTGGTCCTTGCCAGTCTTCACAAAACGCCGTCCCTGGTTTTCCACTGGTATGTCAGTCTGGGCCCGTGGTTTTGGTCGCAATCCACGTTGGATACCGGCGGTGGTCCTGCGCCGAAATGGCCGCCGGCTCTATACCTTGCAGGCGGGGGACCGGGTGATACGTCGTCACCAAAATCAGCTCCGTCCACGTTCAGGCACCCACCCTTCAACCTCTCGGACACCGACTTCCCCATTGCCGGCACCTGTGTTGGATTCGCGGGGGACGTTACCTCCTCTCCCCGCTGTGACTCTGCCGCACTGCATTGGTTCTCCGCCTTGGCGGCCTCCAGTGGCTCCAGTACCGGCATCGCCATCGTTCGAGATGCCCCAGCGAGAGCCGGCCCCCCTAGCAGGCCCGGTTTCTCAGGAGGCTGGTTCCCCTGTGGTCGTCCCTTCCCCTTCTTCCCCGCCACTGGGTCTTGCCTCTTCCGAGGTGGAACAGGATCAGGAGTTCGACGACCTGTCGCCTGTTCTGTCCCGGGCTCCGGTTGTGAGACGATGGGGGCCTCTTCGTGTGGGTCACTTCCAGCCGTATTCGAAGGTTCCAGCTCGAGGGTGTGGCAGATCCCCTCGACTCCGGCCATCCAATGGATGTGGAGTTCATCGCTCCTGCCCGCCGCTCCACCTTCCGCTGCAGTGGCTCACAGTGGCGTCACCCCCCCCCCCCCCCCCCCCCCCCCCCCCCCCCCCCCCCCCCGAAGGAGGAGGAGTGCAGTAGCCACCAAACAGATTGCGGGAGGCGCACAATGGCACGGCGCGTCACGGACGGTAGGTGCCGCAAGTAGAGTCCCGTCCACCAGAGGGCACGCGAGAATTCAGACGCGACCTCTGCCGGCTGAACAAAAACAACAACAACAACAACTCGAGCAGCACGGGCCGGCCCCAGTCAGTGATCATCGGGCCTGCCCAGGATACAGTCCCGATCCACAGAAAGTGCAGTGCGTGAACAGTGTTACTACGAAGATTATAAGTGTTACAGTTATAAGTAATGACACAGGACATGACTCAGCACATGCTTTGCTAGCAATGCACAAAATTCTGCAGCTGCTAACAAGGGCAAAGGTGATCATCATTATTTCTGATGGTGCTGCTAGTTATTTTAAATAGTTACCAGCTGTTTGAATTAAGTCACTTGTGCCAACTGACTGGGTATACAGGGCTACTGATGACAGGAAGGGGTCCTGTGATGGTGAAAGAGGCCTGCTGAAGCACCATGCTACAAAACGTAATCCTTCCAGACCAAATACAGCAGCAGTTCAGAATGCTGAGGATTTTATGAGTCGTGAAATCTTGCACATCCACAGCCCTCATTCTTTTGTCCAAAGAGGAAATCGAAGAATTCCATGAGCAGAAAAAAGAATGGTCCAAACAAACTACTCCTGTGAAAGGAATTCAGAAGACACATTTTTTGACTCGATGATGAGAGAATTCATATTGCATGCACTTTAAAGGGCAAGAAAGAAGAAATTTTGCTCATTCGGCCAACCCCTTGGAAACAGCAGGACAGTATTCAGATTCACAACCTGAGAAGGGGATTTGTTTGTGGTGTGTGTGTATGATTCTGACTGGTGGATTGCAGAGGTTATAGACACCAGTTATGAGTTAAACGAAATTGTAGTGAACTTCACGCTACCACATCGATCAGCAGCTGGATTTAAGTTTCCAGTTGAAGGACAGCAACACCATCATCAGTGCTCATTTCCTGTTCACAATGTTTTGAAGATTGTAAGTGCTCCAGTTCCTATTGGTTCAACAGGAAGGCATCACTCTGTATCAAAGGAAGATACTGAAGCAGTGGAATACATTTTTAGTTCATTGAATGGCTAATTTCAGTACAAAACAGTGATAATGTGGTAATAAAACAGGTTTTATGTATGCCAAAAATTTCAATTGTTTGTAAAACCTATTTAACATAAAAGTGGAAGCTCCTTTTCAGGAAATGTAGAACTATGTGGTACTAATCAACAGGAAAAAAAATTAAAATTTTATGGCTTGGCATTTTTGAAAAAAAATTCTATAAATATTAAAAAGTACAGAATGCTTTAGTGAAAGAACTTTGACAGATAAGTCCAAGTGGAGGATTTCTTTGTAATCATAAAACAATTATCTTTCAAATAAAATTAAAAAAATGACAAAATATCTAGAACTGTTCCAGAGATACAGCATTTTAAACTTTTTCTAAAATTCACAATTTCAGAATGGTATGTGAGGTCTCTTCTTTGGAGGGCTGTATCTCAGAACAGAATTATTATTATTATTATTATTATTATTATTATTATTATTATTATTATTTTCTTTTGAGAAAACAAGGTTAAGGTGTTACTACAATCTTTATTTTGCATTCATATTTGTTGCCCTTGCCTGTACCTTGGGCAATACAGCAAATCAGTCTTAAACCACAAACAAAATTTCAGAGTTTATTATTTTTACTTTTTATTTTATTCCTCTCTAGTTGCAATAAATTGTTAAACTTCAGCAGTGATTAAGTATGTGAGACTGTGGATAATATTTAAAACATATGGCTAAAAGATACACCAATATGTGCATGAACCTCACACAGTTTTAACCATTATTTTTGAGCAATGATTAAATTTTACCTGGCTATTACCCTGTAGAACATCACTGAATGAAAATATGTTTAATCTTAGATTGCTTTGCTCACAAAGTTTGCAGTTTTCTTATGGTGAGTGTGGAATAACTCCGTTTTAGTATTTGGACTATATTACTTTTCTAGTTTCCATTCCTTAATATGTATACTAAACAACTTAAAATTTCATAAACTGACAAAAATTGGACTATTATACCATATCCGCCCCCCCCTCCCCATCCCCAAAAAAGGATAAGGGTTGAGTGAAACCTTACATAAATACATAGGTATAGATTTTTTGTGTGCACAGTATATGTGAATGACCTGCTGTGCAACATAAATTTTAGCAAGAGTGTCAATCACCGTACTAGAAGAAAAAGTTAACTGAAGACCAGCCGTAGGTAGGAAAAGTATCATATGTGTCAAAAATAAGTCAGCAGTTTGCTAACATGATTGGCTTCACAGCTAAATAAAATAAAGCATCGCAGTTATTATATGCCCTAGGTTGTCCAAGCAGAGAGAAAATTGTAATTGATTATACACACACACACACACACACACACACACACACACACACACACACACACACTCTGTGTGTGTGTGTGTGTGTGTGTGTGTGTGTGTGTGTGTGTGTGTGTGTAATTTTCTCTCTGCTTGGACAACCTAGGGCATATAATAACTGCGATGCTTTATTTTATTTAGCTGTGAAGCCAATCATGTACGTACGTACGTACGTGGAGGATTGAATCTCAAGTTGAGTTTTTGCAGAAGTATTTCCATATCTGGTAGCAACCTTAGGTGCAAAGAGTAAGATCCTGACTCATTTTATTCATTGGCAAAGAAAGAGATGAAAATGCGACATAACTATCCACATTCAGCACCACAAGGGCCAGCCATGGTGGCTGAGTGGTTCTAGGTGCTTCAGTCCGGAACCGTGCGACTGCTGCAGTTGCAGGTTCAATTCCTGCCTTGGGCGTCGATGTATGTGATGTCCTTAGGTTAGTTAGATTTAAGTTTTTCTAAGTTCTAGGGGACTGATGACCTCAGATGTTAAGTCCCATAGTAAGTAAAAACAATGGGTATTCCTCGAAAACTTAGTCTTCCTAAAATATTTGTGTTCACCTGTAGATCAAAACTGTAAATAGGTGAGAGCTGAAAAGAGTTACCATTTTTCCTTATGTATAGGCTTATGTTTCAGTGTCGAGTCATTTCAGTATAAAGAATTGATACAGCTTGAGTGCACAAATGTGGTGATGTATCATTATTATCTTTTTGCAAATTAGTCATGATCAGTGAAATAATATATACAAGCAATAATGATACATAAAAAAAAATTTACTTACATAAACACATATTCTGCAAAGAACAGTTTAACAAAAAAACTCAAATACTGTACTGTACTGTACTGTACTGTACTGTACTGTACTGTACCTATGTCCCAAGAAAGTTTCACACGGTTTGATATCCTACAAAGAAACAAACACCTGTATTTAGTGAAGTGCTCAGGTGAACAGTGCAACCACTTTTCTGATTTAATGCAGATCCTTGCTCAGAAATGTAGAATTCAATTCACAGTGAACAGATGAAAGTTTTAAAACTTCCTCCACATTCATGGAGGTCCGCTGTAGTAGCAGTTACTTTTGGTGTCACAGGGCACATGGCGTGTGTGATAAGAAAACTTGTGGTAGTTGTGGCTGAAACTGTGAAACAAGACATAGTAAAATTTTACAAAAATGCCAATGTTTTAAGACTGTGCAGGAAGGAAAGTTGGTTTCCATTGTGGTCTTTAACAAGATAGTTCACACCCAGAACAAACTTATCTTAGTAAATCTGAAGAAATATCACACGGAATACAAGGTTTTAATATGTTCGTTTCTTTACAGAACAAATCGTACAAAGGTTGCTTGGAACATGGGTATAGTACAGTGAGGACAATTCTAGGAGCACAACAGCACCACACATTGCTGATCATTGCAACAGACACCATTCTAATGAGGAGCCTTTGAGCAGACACAAATGGAACCACTGTTGCCATGGCAGCTCTTGAAACACAACAGCAGCAAGAGGGGCACAAAACTTGTACATAGGACATATTTCCCAGGTAGCCTATCACATGAATTTAAAGATGTTGCGAAGTGGATGTCCCATCATTCCAAAGTCTGTCTACATATACATCTATACTCTGCAAACCACCAAGAGGTGCGTGGCAGAGAGTAATTTCATTGTACCTGTTACTACAGTGTCCTCTTGTTCCATTCACATCTGGAGTGCTGGAAGAATGATTGTTTGAATGCCTCTGTGCATGCAGTAATTATTCTAATTTTATTCTCACAACCCCTGTGTGAGCTTAAAGCTGGTTCTTGAAACTTTAGTAGACTTTCTCGGTATAGTTTGTATATCTTCATGAGTCTTCCCCTTCAGTTCCTTCAGTATCTCTGTAACACACTCCCATGGACTGAACAAACCTGTGACAATTTGTGCTGTCCTTTCCTGTATATGTTCATTATCCCCTGTTAGTCCTATCTGGCACGGGCCCCACTCTCTCCCTCATGAGGCTCGCCGCTCTTTGGTGGGTTCGTGCTTGGCTGCCATGGGGTCCCAGCCTTCGCAGCATCTTTCTCCTCTTGTGCTGCATGTCTATCCTCCTGCTATTCTTTTCCCCTCCCTTGGGAAACATGTCTCGGATGTTGTTGGAAATGTGTTCTGCATTGTCAGTTGCAGATATTAGAACAGTGTCTCCACTGTCTTTTGTTCCTTCTTTGCTTTCTCTTCTCCTATCCTTCCTCCACTTCAGCGTTTGGGGTTCCTCCTTTTCTTCTTCCTCCCTCTGTGCTCCTTGGCCAGCCCACACATCTGACAGGCAACAGGTGACCGTGGTAGCGTGTGATTCCCAGCCTGGTAAAGCCAAGGCCCAGGGAGGGGTGGTTGCCTGAACTGCTACCTTCCTAAATTCCCGATTGGTCCTTCTGTCAGGTGTTCAGGAGGTGTGAACAATCACCTAAGGCAGGTGCACCTGCTTCTGTGGGGTCCCCAGTGGCAAGGAGCACACCATCAGATGCTGGAATCGTGGGGATTTTCTCACTATGAGCCAATCATCTTTTTCACCGTCAACGTCTACCAAACGTAAACGGATGTGGCTAATGATTCGAAGACCTTCCCAGCTACACCACAGTTCCTTGTGGTGTCACATACTGAAGACGGTCTGTTCTTTGCTATGGTAAATCTGTTTATTGTTCAGAAAGATATTGATGCAGTTGCTGGCCCTGTGAAATCCTGCTCGTTTATGAAATGGCACTTTGATTTTTGAGACTACTTCTGATTCTCAAGCACAACTGCTTGCAACTTCGCCCCTCCACGGCTATCCTGTTCATGTCAAGGCCCATAGAACTCTGTATTCTTCATGTGGTTTTATTTACACAAGGCTGCTAGATGGTCTGACAGAGGCAGAAATCTAAATTTACCTCTCTGATCAGGGTGCAATTGTAGTCCTTTAGATGATGAAAAACGTAGATGTATCCTTAGTGCCCACATGCAGTCTCTTTCTCACTTTTGGTACTTCCGTCCAAGATCATAACAGGTTATGAAGATATCACAGTCTGACCATACATTTCGAACTCGATGCGCTGCTACCAGTGTCAACGTTACAACCAAACTCCAGAGTCCTGTCGACACCTGGCCAAACCTGTGGAAGGGATGCTCAAGAGGACAACTGTCTGCCTCCTCCTCCTCCTCCTCCTCCTCCTCCTCCCTGCTGTATCAAGCGCAATGGTGACCATGCCATCTGCTGCCAAGATTGTCCTGTGTATCTTGACGAGCAGGCTGTTCAGGCGATTTGGGTGAAGGAAAAAGTGCCTTACCCGGTTGCTCATAAGTTGGTGGGTAGTTTAAAACCCTGTGTTCGACCATCTGGCACGCACAATACTGTGCTTCCAACATCTCGCTCCATTAAGGACATGGCCATGCAGACATGTGACCTCAAATTTAGCACAGAGGTTGTGAAATTGCCCAGTGTCATGGTAGCATTCCGTCTCCTCCAGGTGTACAACAAGCCACCAAACTTTCGCCTCGTAGGGCAATGTCACCTGTTATACAACTAGCAGGCCGGAAAAGATGGAAGGAATTTTCCCGTGAAGACTTTCTATTTTCCTCCAGCCGACGAACATCTGAGTCTTCCTCTGCCAACTGAAAAGGCTCCAAGATGTCAAAACTAAGGGGAAAAGTCTTCCCTCATCAAGTTAGAGGGCCTCTTTGATGGTATCACCACATGGCACCCTCGTCTGGCCGACCTCTGTTTCACCCATGTGCACCATCAACCGTTTATCTACCCTGGACCAATAGGAGAATGTAGATGCCTGTTTAGACCTGATGGAGCAGGATCCTCTTGTCTCTGTGCACTGTAGCAGTGAGTCTTCGAAGACTGGCACTCAGCAGCTACTAAGGGTACACCCTTTCAATTTTTCTGTGTCACGACTCTCCTTGAATGGAATGTTCATGGTCCTCGATCAGAGGACTTACGGCTGCTCTTAGAAATGCAGCCTCTGCTTGTACTCTGCCTCCAGGAAATGAAATTGGGTCCTCATGACTGCGTTGAGCTCTTGCGTTTCTTCCCGGTCTGCTTTGGCCTTCCCCTCAAGGAGGGCATTCCATTTCGTGGGGAGTCATGCTGCTCATCCAGGATGATGGATCTCACTCAACCCATCTCCTGACTAACAGGCTTCAAGCTGTTGAAGTCCGCATTTTTCTTCCTCAGTTGACCTTTTCCCTTTGTACTGTTGACATCTCTTAGTCATTTGAAGTCACCAGGGCAGACTTCCTCGAGGTTATGGGTACCTCACCTGTTTTTGCTGCTCAGTGACTTTAATGTGCACCATCCCCTTTGGGGTTCTCCCAGTACCAGTCCGAGAGATGTCCTCTTGTCTGACCTTCTCAATCAACTTACCCTCATCTGCCTTAGCATGAATGCACCCATGTTCCTTTCAGACTCCATGCATACCTATTCCCATTTGGGCCTATCCTTCTGCATTACCCAGCATGCCCATTGTCTCAAAGACTTGAAATTAAACCTGCTGATTATCGTTTAATCTGTTGAGCTAAAAAGAGGCTAATTCCCTGGAAGAATTTCAGCAAGTGCACAAAATGAGATTTCTGTTAAGGCAACACAAAAATCTGTAGTGGAATCATTGGTTTCTTAAAACGTTTTGATGTTATAGTTGTTAGCAAACTTGAAAACAAAGTTAATTTACAATAGATGCAGATAGTATATAGGTATATAAAATGTTAGTTAGAAAATGTGCTACAGTAACTAAATCACAAAACTTGATTACTCGTAGGTTATGTAAATGGAAGTGGTAGATTCCGTAAATTGTCAAAAATAAATGTTTGTGTTGATATACAATGAAATTCAGAGGGTGATTGTCTACTTCAGCTGAACTGCAACTAAAATTGCTGATTTGCTAGGAATTAAATTATGTATCCAAAACACTGGTACCACTAATTTAAGGAAATATAGTTTTGTAAGCATCTGAAGAGTCAAAAACTAAGCGATTTTAAAAGAACTCGAACTAAGTTCAAACCTGCAATTGACGATAACAATACTAGTTTATTGTGGCACTTGCAAATGTTTGAAATTTCACAATACAAGCAGGTATGGATATAATCAATGAAAGATTACGCAGAAACGATGTGAACAGTAAAATATGCATATGTAGAACTTCAAATCAATACACGATCTTGGACAAGCTGTCTCACACAAGGGAAATTCCTAAGTTGGCTTTCATATATAAACAAACATGTGTATTGCACAGATTTTTTGCTTAGCTGATTCTGTGCCCAACTTTTATACTGGTGTGCTGAACAACCACCCTGCAGTGTAAGTTTATCTTGATCAAAATCGCTAAAATGTGCAGCACCAATAAAGCACGTCTTCTGTCTGTTGCAGCTAACAATGCAATTAAAATAGTTGTATAAACTTTACAGTAATTGCTATGAAAATATTTTGGCTTTCTGCTGTAAATGAAGTT
The DNA here is from genome assembly GCF_023864275.1 of Schistocerca cancellata. Lineage (NCBI taxonomy): Eukaryota > Metazoa > Arthropoda > Insecta > Orthoptera > Acrididae > Schistocerca > Schistocerca cancellata. The sequence goes on from NC_064626.1 coordinate 209,215,374, forward strand.
ATTTCGTTTTTGATCAAGTCAACAACTCTGACATGGTTGAAGAATTTTAAAAATACAGTTTGCTTCTTTATGTTTGAATTCATTAAACTGCTGCATGCAAAAATCTTTGTGTCTTTATATTGTATGTAAGAAATTCTCTTGTTAATGCTTGCAAATTTTATTTCACTTAGTTTTCTTTTTAATTTGCAGTAACAGAATAAGGACCAGAGAGAAAAAAAGCAGATGTGCTCCTGCTTAAAACACTGAATGGAAAGGGTTGTGCAGGGTTTCTCATTCTACATTCCTCAGCACCTTTAAAAATTGTCCCAAAAATTTTGGCAGGCAAACATATTTGTACTCTTTTTAACAAGTGATTGCATACATTAGCGAGGTACTGTCAACTATACCTGAAAAAGCGAAGGTAGTTTCAATCTGGCCAAATGGACCTGCCTCACAATTTAAAAACAAATATATTACTGCTGCTGTACCTCAGCTTCAGTATTGAAACTTTTTTGCTACGTGGTAAAAGAGTTGTAAATGCAATTTGCGCAGTTGCGAAATAGTAAGTGTGGAATGCTGTAATAAGGTTAAAATTCGGAGCTGGTGATGCATCAACTTTTGCTCAGGCAGCTGCAAGTACCACAGCTATGCAGGTTTTTCTTATGTCTACTGATGAAATTGAAGTAATCAATGTGGAACTTAATATGGCTCAAATATTTTCTTTAGCACTGTCTGTATTAAACATAAAAAGCACTCACTGCCTTCACTATGAGAAAGTACTACTACAAACATATCTGTTGTCTCCAAAGACTTTCCCTGCTGCAGATCATCATACTGAAGATACTGTAGAAGGTGTCAAAATTGGAGACTGGTACAAACTAGAATATGATCATAAATTCTGTGTTGGAGAGATACGTGCAATTTTTGGTAACTCTTATCTAATCATTGCAATGGAGCGTGCTGGTCATTGCTGGGAATGGCCTGCAAAATGTGATGAAATACTGTGCACACAGGAAAAAATTATAAAGAAAATTAATCCATCTGATGTCAGTGTAAGAGGATATTTTCAATTCTCTGAATTTTAATTGAATGTACAATTTGTTTTCCCAGACGTTATGCTCTTATAATTTTTCATAGTGTTAAAAAATGATAAACTTATCTTATTTGGTAAATAATGTTATACATATTTTTATTTCTCTGCTCACAGGAAAAACTTTTTCCAACAATAAGTAGCAAGTAACATGAGTCATGGAACGCTGAGTCATATGCATTTTCAATATATTACAATATTTTACTTTGTATAAATATTTTTAGAAATGTGTAACTGTGTCATTTGAATGCCAACCTAATTTGCATTTTCTGTGATAAAAACCATATCCATACTCCTAATAGTCTGAGGACACTTCGACCTAAATGTACATTTGTAACATCAGTCACAATATGAATTACTTTCTTGTTCTTTAATTTTAAAGCTCTTCACTGCTTAAATATTAATTCAACATCTTTGCCTGAATAACACAATGTATCGTGGGTGATTTACAAAATAAAATACAAGTTTATAGATTGATAAAAATATCAGCATAATTAACCATTGATTTCAAAATGTAACACGAATCACCCTGGAATCTCCCTTCACTCTTTCTATACTACAACCACTGCCTGCTGTCTTCCAGTAATTTGAATTTTCCTATCTATTTCCCATTGTCACTGTGTCCTTCTCTAAGAAAAATTAGTGTGAATACATTTGCATGCAAAAATTTTTTGGGAATTTTATAAAAAGTACTCCACATGTCAGTTATTTAAACAGGGGCATATTGGCCTTTTTTCCACTGGTTCCCTTCATTTCCTTGCCACGGCAGGGCGTGTCACTCGGATCAAAATAAACTTATGCATCAGTAAAATTTTTGTAGTTTAATTACATGGAACTGAACTAATGCAAAACTAATTCTACAACTCAGGCTGGATTTGATGTACACAAAGTTTTGCATGTACTTCAGTACTAAAACATGGGATACCCAGAACCCTTCTGATGAAAATGGAGACAATTTACAGTGCATATCTCCATGCTAAGTCACTTCATTAGCTAAGTTTTCGCATCGCTCCAGATTTTAGAAGTGTATTTTGTGTGCACAAGAGGGGCAACTTTGAACTTCTGTATTTTGGAAATGGCTAAAGTTAACAAGAAAATTTTTGAGATTGTTAGAGATCAGGATTGTAGGAATATATTGTATAAGTTTGTCATTTGCTGCGGATAGCAGTCTTGGAATCAACAGCTATGTTTTGGTATGAAAAAATGTAAACTTATTTTGGTGCTTTGTGAGGAGCAGCCCTTGAACTAATAGTGCCTCCATAAGCCCCTAAGGCCCACCGTAGACTACATCAAATGCAAAAAAAAAAAGGAGAAGAAGAAGAAGAATCAAACAATTTGCTTATGGTGTAATAGTCATACTTTGTTGACATACTATAGGATAGTGACAGCAAGATAATCCTTCTGTTGGTTATGCAAATGGTCTGTAGCCCAAGGGCTATCCACAACAATTGACTCTGCCATTTTATCACTGGTAGAACCTGAGGTATGAGCACCGGAAAATCCTGTTTTTATATGCGGAGTTTTGGAACATATTGGTAAGGATAGTGTCACATGCGTACTGATACATCACACCCAAGGTGTCTTGTAATTCTTTACACCGAAGTCATTTAACAGTGAAATACAGCATATACGCAAAGTAAAATGATTGATGACTGTTTTCAGCTCTCACTTGTTTACAGTTCTGATCTGCAGGTCAACCACGAATATTTTAGTAATAATTTTTCAAGGAATATACATGGTTTCATTTACTAATCCCTGTAATGTTGATTGTGCGTGCGTGCATGCGTGCAGCATTTTCATTTTTTGCCAGTGAACAAAGTGAGTTAAGATGATCTTTATGTAAGAGTGCATGCACTCACAGCCATATCCATTAATAAAATATTCTTAAATTTAAGTTGTACAATTGGTTGACTGCCCACAAGCTTTTGGCAGAGATCTGCTCTGGCATTGTCAGATGGTTTGACAGTCGCGTGAATGCTGCTTCCAGGTATATATAGTTGCGCTGCTGCCACTGACTTCAGTGGTGCTCAGTCCCGTACCATATCTGGCAGTGCTTTGGCTGTGCAAGCACTGTGCCCGCTTCAACTCTTCCGTCACAGGATACGAGGCCGTACTCAGCTGCAATCCACCATCTTCGTTGAGGGTGCTGTCTGATATTTTGATTTGTAGCTTCATGTATTATGCTATCCTAGAAGCTGTTGGTCCATTTAATAACAGAAGTATTGTGTAATGCAAATTGCTGTCCATTTTTCATGCATTCAACGATACTTCTATTATTAAATGGACCAACGGCTTTTGAGGTAGTGTGATAAATGAAGCAATAGAATCAAAATATCGGACAACATCCTCAATAAAAACAGTGAATTGCACCGGAGTACGGCCTTGGATCCTGTGATTGGGGAGTTTAAGTAAGCGCAGCATTTGCGCAACTGAGACATTGCCATATATGGTTTGGGATGGGGTACTAGTGATGTCGCTGGCAACGGCGCTGCTATATCAACACAGCAGTGGCATTCACATGACAGTCAGCCACTTGACTGTGACAGAGGAGATATGTGCTGAAAGCTTGTGGACAGTTAACCCTCGATGCCATTTGGAGCCCAAGAATATTTTACTACGGTGATTTTCTTTGCGCCTTAGAGTGCTACCAGATATGGAAACATTTCAGCAAAAAATAAATTTACATTGCACTTATACATCTACATCTACATTTATACTCCGCAAGCCACACAACGGTGTGTGGCGGAGGGCACTTTACGTGCCATTGTCATTACCTCCCTTTCCTGTTCCAGTCGCATATGGTTCGCGGGAAGAACGACTGTCTGAAAGCCTCCGTGCGCACTCTAATCTCTCTAATTTTACATTCGTGATCTCCTCGGGAGGTATAAGTAGGGGGAAGCAATATATTCGATACCTCATCCAGAAACGCACCCTCTCGAAACCTGGCGAGCAAGCTACACTGCGCTGCAGAGCGCCTCTCTTGCAGAGTGTGCCACTTGAGTTTGTTAAACATCTCCGTAACGCTATCACGGTTACCAAATAACCCTGTGACCAAACGCGCCGCTGTTCTTTGGATCTTCTCTATCTCCTCCGTCAACCCGATCTGGTACGGATCCCACACTGATGCGCAATACTCAAGTATAGGTCGAACGAGTGTTTTGTAAGCCACCTCCTTTGTTGATGGACTATATTTTCTAAGGACTCTCCCAATGAATCTGAACCTGGTACCCGCCTTACCAACAATTAATTTTATATGATCATTCCACTTCAAATCGTTCGCACGCATACTCCCAGATATTTTACAGAAGTAACTGCTACCAGTGTTTGTTCTGCTATCATATAATCATACAATAAAGCATCCTTCTTTCTATGTATTCGCAATACATTACATTTGTCTATGTTAAGGGTCAGTTGCCACTTCCTGCACCAAGTGCCTATCCGCTGCAGATCTTCCTGCATTTCGCTACAATTTTCTAATGCTGCAACTTCTCTGTATATTACAGCATCATCCGCGAAAAGCCGCATGGAACTTCAGACACTATCTACTAGGTCATTTATATATATTGTGAAAAGCAATGGTCCCATAACACTCCCCTGTGGCACGCCAGAGGTTACTTTAACGTCTGTAGACGTCTCTCCATTGATAACAACATGCTGTGTTCTGTTTGCTAAAAACTCTTCAATCCAGCCACTCAGCTGGTCTGATATTCCATAGGCTCTTACTTTATCAGGCGACAGTGCGGAACTGTATCGAACGCCTTCCGGAAGTCAAGGAAAATAGCATCTACCTGGGAGCCTGTATCTAATATTTTCTGGGTCTCATGAACAAATAAAGCGAGTTGGGTCTCACACGATCACGGTTTCCGGAATCCATGTTGATTCCTACATAGTAGATTCTGGGTTTCCAAAAACGACATGATACTCGAGCAAAAAACATGTTCTAAAATTCTACAACAGATAGACGTCAGAGATATAGGTCTATAGTTTTGGGCATCTGCTCGACGACCCTTCTTGAAGACTGGGACTACCTCTGCTCTTTTCCAATCATTTGGAACCTTCCGTTCGTCTAGAGACTTGTGGTACACAGCTGTTAGAAGGGGGGCATGTTCTTTCGCGTACTCTGTGTAGAATCGAATTGGTATCCCGTCAGGTCCAGTGGACTTTCCTCTGTTGAGTGATTCCAGTTGCTTTTCTATTCCTTGGACACTTATTTCGATGTCAGCCATTTTTTCGTTTGTGCGAGGATTTAGAGAAGGAACTGCAGTGCGGTCTTCCTCTGTGAAACAGCTTTGGAAAAAGGTGTTTAGTATTTCAGCTTTACGCGTGTCATCCTCTGTTTCAATGCCTTCATCATCCTGGAGTGTCTGGATATGCTGTTTCGATCCACTTACTGATTTAACGTAAGACCAGAACTTCCTAGGATTTTCTGTCAAGTCGGTACATAGAATTTTACTTTCGAATTCACTGAACGCTTCAAGCATAGCCCTCCTTACGCTAACGTTGACATCATTTAGCTTCTGTTTGTCTGAGAGGTTTTGGCTGCATTTAAAGTTGCAGTAAAGCTCTTTGCTTTCGCAGTAGTTTCCTAACTTTGTTGTTGTACCACGGTGGGTTTTTCCCGTCCCTCACAGTTTTACTCGGCACGTACCTGTCTAAAACGCATTTTACGATTGCCTTGAACTTTTTCTATAAACACTCAACATTGTCAGTGTCGGAACAGAAATTTTCGTTTTGATCTGTTAGGTAGTCTGAAATCTGCCTTCTATTACTCTTGCTAAACAGATAAACCTTCCTCCCTTTTTTTTATATTCCTATTTACTTCCATATTCAGGGATGCTGCAACGGCCTTATGATCACTGATTCCCTGTTCTGCGCTTACAGAGTCGAAAAGTTCGGGTCTGTTATCAGTAGGTCCAAGATGTTATCTCCACGAGTCGGTTCTCTGTTTAATTGCTCAAGGTAATTTTCGGATAGTGCACTCAGTATAATGTCACTCGATGCTCTGTCCCTACCACCCGTCCTAAACATCTGAGTGTCCCAGTCTAGATCTGGTAAATTGAAATCTCCACCTAAGACTATAACATACTGAGAAAATTTATGTGAAATGTATTCCAAATTTTCTCTCAGTTGTTCTGCCACTAATGCTGCTGAGTCGGGAAATAGGTAAAAGGAGCCAATTATTAACCTAGCTCGGTTGTTGAATGTAACCTCCACCCATAATAATTCACAGGAACTATCCACTTCTACTTCGCTACAGGATAAACTACTACTAACAGCGACGAACACTCCACCACCGGTTGCATGCAATCTATCCTTTCTAAACACCGTCTGTACCTTTGTAAAAATTTCGGCAGTATTTATCTCTGGCTTCAGCCAGCTTTCTGTACCTATAACAATTTCAGCTTCGGTGCTTTCTATCAGCGCTTGAAGTTCCGGTGCTTTACCAACGCAGCTTCGACAGTTTACAATTACAATACCGATTGCTGCTTGGTCCCCGCATGTCCTGACTTTGCCCCTCTCCCTGTCCCAGTACTTTGATGTTCATCAAATTTGTCGTTCTTTTATGTTGGAGTCCTTTTTAAATGAAGATAAGGACTATTAATTACAGTGCCAGATGCTTTTATTATTTATACTTCATATTAGGTCTGAGGGGTTACAGTACAAAATCGGAGCTCTGTACTGTTTTCCCGTACATAGTTACACTTAAAAAAAAAAATTAAGCGTAGCGTGAAAGTGTATTCTTCAACATTTGTCATAAAAATACATATGATGTGTCCTACTCATCGCACATTGTCATTATCTTGGTCGCCTATGTACAAGATGCATAAAAAATTGGACAGTATGTCAACTCACTACTAGGAAGTAGATCTGTGAAAATCGTGACATGGTGCTGGACTGATGATCATGTGCACACAGTTGACACTTCAAACATGAATTTATCAAATATTGTTGCTGTTAGGACTGTGCTACTTGGCAGTTTTATTATTAAGACATGTAAGTATTCATGCCTAAATTCTGAAATTGTTACCTTTTCCCCCTGTGAGACTGCATTAAATGACCCCTCATTTTTTTTTTTTTTTGTACAGGATGTTCCAAAAAAAATGACCTTATTCTAAATAGAATTCTTTATTAGGAAGAAGGGCTTAACACCAACAAATTGCATGCTGAATTACTGAGAAAAGACAGAAGTTTATAAAAATCTGCCATAAATGTTCAATATGTCCTCCATTGGCTGCACAGACAACATCTAGCCGATAGCCGAATTCATTCCAAACAGAGCGTAAGGTGTCTGAAGCTACAGCAGCTGATATTATTGTTTTTAGTTCAGCAATGTCACGAGGTAAGGAAGAAATGTTTAGTGCGAAATAGAGTACGAAACACCCACTGAAATACGATCACTGATTGAGTACAACTAAATTCAATAACGCAATACGCCTTCTGTTGCGCGGACGCCATATTGCGAGAGACTGGCTGCACGCTCCAGGTCAGCGCTTGTAGCGACATCTAGCGGATTTTTTCTGAAACTCTAGACCATGTCAATTACATCTAGTGCTGTTTCAGTTACCTAGTGACATTTGTCTCAATATTATTACAACTTAAAATCGGGTCATTCTTTTTGGGACACCCTGTATTTTTTAGAATGGACTTTCGTGTTTAATCTGCATCGTTTTTGTTTCCAGGAAAGAACCAAATTATATTGAGGAGCAAAGAGTGAGTGATTCAACAAAATTGACTTGTGCTGAAGAAGACAATACATATGCAGTATTTGTCACATACATTGAAATTTACAATAACAATACATATGATCTATTGGAAGAAATACCAGAAGATTGCTTGAGGCAAAGGTAAAGATTATTTCCTAATATCAAGCATCATGTTTAAGAGCTGAAATCTGTAATTGTTGGTCCAAATCAAAATACTTGACTTGAAATGTTTGGTTTCCTTATAGTATTAAACTCCTTCATCTGTGACTGCAAACTCAATAACTAAAATCTCAACATTGGTGGTGCATTGGCGTATGGTATAATCGAAAAGTAACATGGCATTGCTATACAGGTTGATTCAAAATTTCTTCTTTACGTGATTCTAGGGTTCGTATAGGGGACTTAACAGATGAATTTTTGATAAGGAACCCATGTCTGGAAGTGTACTGTTTGGAAGTAAAGTAAGTTTGAAGATTGGCTCACTTTCATCTGTGCTGCTTCACAGTACACACACAAGCTCAGAAGAGGATGCTGTTGTCTGTCCCTTTTGTAATTACATCATCACATAACACCTTTGTCCATCTAAAACAGCTATGGGAAATTGGTGTATTTGAAATTAATAAGGTTGGCTGTGGTGCTCAAACGACATACTGCACTCAAGGCATTGATGAGGACGTTCTTAGTTTCATGTAGTTACGTAAGAGAGGACCTGACTGGGAGTACTCAAAAAACTGCCTGTGCCATGTACTGCTACAGCACACAGGTCAGATCTCATTGTCTCTGCTGTGTGCAGGCTTTGGAGCTGGAGATTTGAAAGTGATGCTCAACTGACTTTTGCTCCCAAACTGTACATTTCTGCACATGAGTTCCTTATATAATAGAAGTTTTGAATCATCCTTGTATATTCTTCACTATCCACAGAACATACATTGATGATGCCAGATAATATTAACAAATATTCTCTTTTGAAACAAACATAATAAAAGGCACTGGCGGGTCACATACAAATTGGATTTTATCCTTATGATTGATATAGTCTCTTATGAATAACTATGGACAGTCTCTTACGAATAACTATGGACTATCTCGTCTGCTCTTGATCCCAACTATGTATAGCCTCACCATTTGGTGGCAACTCAGAATTTCCATTTTATTGTCAAATAAAAGAAAATAAGTTTATTAATAGTATTAGAGAGGTAATGAGACTGAATTTTTAGGACTAATTATTTCATGTAGCAAATGTTTTTTTTTTTATTTTACAAAAACAAATGACACTACTTTCCATTTGTAATTCTAAAAATTTTAAATTGTGAATATTTCTCTTAAAATCCAAAATAGGGGTAATGAAACAGTTGCCTCGCAGTGTTCAGTTGGAGAAATAATATCTATTAATAATGGTTAGATTCTTTACCAAACGGAAAAGTTGACAAATACGTGAAACCATCAGGTGCAGTTATGATTATCTAGTTAAATGACGAGAGATGGCTGTAGCATGTTAATGGTTGGACTAAATGCACTATGTTTGAATGCTCATGTGTCCTTTTCAACTTTCGTATAACGGTATATGCTTACTTGCCTAAAACTAGGAAGGTGTTGCACAATGTACATTACCTTGTTTTTCAAAGTTCTGGAATCTGATTAAAATTCTTTAGCTCCGAACTGTTTCATAGCTAAGATTTCAAGCGTAGTCAGTTAGTATTTCACACTCTTTTGTGAGATGACCTGATGTGGCATATGGTATTCAAGGATCCAATGTTTAGAAAATGGTAGAGCTAACTTGTATTAGAGCTCCAGCCACACTGCGTATTGTGTGTACAACTATGGCATTTGTGTTAGTGATCTTTGTCTTCCCTTTTGTGATATTGCTCCTTTTATTTTAGTAAAGTATATCTTTGAAAAACCTCTAATGGAATAAGTCAAAAGGTGTAATGTCAGGTTACCAAGGAGGCTAAGGAGTCCATCTGCTTCTTTTGTATATGCTGGTTCAGGATATCTTAAACAGCCTTGGCCTGGTGTTGTGGTGCTTGTTGCAAAATAGTTTACTATTAAACTAATTGTGGTGAAGACATCCTCCAAAGAGTCTTTGGCGGTGAATGGTGGAAAGCCACAGGTATGTTCTCTGTGTCATATTCACTTGTCCTAGGTTGGCTGGTATGATGCTTCAAATACATACTGCCTGTCTGCATGAGATTTCTGTACTGCTGGTTGTGGATGATTGTTTTCATGTAACACATTTGGAGTTCTTTCACACTTTAGAAACAGATTTGGTCTGAATAACTCATTCAAGATGTTGTGCCTTTTCCTCAGCATTAACTGGCTACCTGCCTTGGCTTTGCTTAGTTAGCATTGTGTATCTATCGCTAGAGGACTAGTCTGGTATAGCAGTAACAAATTGTATACACAAATCTCCTTTATCAATCAGGCTACCTGTCAGTAAATACCGTATCACAATCCCCACAGTAGTGTGTGAGAGTTAGCCTTCACATACTGACAGAAAAATGTGGCAGGTGTCTTTAATTTAGTGATACGCATAGAGTATCACGCTACACTCTAAATACCACGAGGACAGTTGCATATATTTTGATTTATACAAGGCAAAAACTATTACAGCATCTGAACCAAACAACAAAAATGAGGTTGTAAAATATGTATTCCAACATCCTGCACATGTGTCTGTTCATAAAGTGGGTTTTTACCAGTGATATAAATTTCATTATTTACCTTCATAAAGCAATGCAGATAAATTGTCTACAGCATTGCTGTTACCAATAAGATTTTTTATTTTAGATTTTTTGTTATATTTCAGATTTTTGTTGTATTTTAAGAACTTCCGTTTTTTTCTGTAATAAATAGGAAGTTATGCTCCAAATGTTCCATTGACATGATACATCCATATGTGTTCATCTGAAATAAAAATACATTAGTTCTTTGTATAAGGGCACAAAGTACATAAACAGGTGGTATTTGCATCAATTTGAAACAAATAACACAAAACATGTAAAAATCTTTGTAGCCATAGCTGATACAGTGAGCTGTTTCACTATTTCTTCTAAAATTATTGCTTTGTTAATTTTAGAGCTCTGCAAAGTCGAATCATCAGGGAAGATGCTAATCACAATATGTATGTACATGGTGTGACAGAAGTGGAAGTTAAATCAACAGAAGAAGCATTTGATTTATTTTACAAAGGACAGAAACGTAAAAGGATGGCTCACACTTCGCTGAATGCTGAGTCAAGTCGTAGTCACTCGGTGTTCACAATTAGACTGGTGCAGGTAAATCTTACGATGGAATACACTTACATTTGAAAATGGTACTTTGTATGAGGGCTATTAGTAACTTAACTTCAGATTGGCTATTAGGAATAAACAAATGCTTCATGGCACTTGAATGGTTGGAAAAGGAGACCATGGTAATCATGTTGTCAGTCTGCCTGCAACAAGTAGAAAAAGTGGATGAAGTTATTGTCCCTCCTGCCAGCAACAAGATCAGTTCACTCAACTGCTTTCTGCAAGCTGGAGTAGTCAACACTGTAGAGATTCATTGTCTGTTGTGTAATGGTATATTAATCTTAAAATTAACAAATGAAGATGATTTGGTGGTTATTATCATTATTATTATTACTTTTCTTATGGTAGCACAAACTTACAGTCATACTTACAAAAATATTTGCCTTTTGCATTACGTGTGGCTGATAATGTACTATGTGACTGCAATGCTCTTACATAATTTCTGCCTGTCCAGTTGATGAAAATCAGAGAAAATAACTTTAAACATTCAGAACATATTCCTGAGATACAGGTTCCAAGTTAAGTTTTTACTCAAGTGATTAGTCTTGAAACCCAACTGTTAATTCTGCAACCAATTTCCATGGTACATAATTATAGTGAAACTCAAATATGTGACAAAAACTATTGAATCTTCAACTAAAATAATGGGAATGCATTCTTTTTTCCACCAATGTTTCCATAGTTTGAGTATAGATACATATATGTGGCAACATTAAATTATATTGTGCTTACAAAATTTCAATTTAGCAAATAGCACATGAAAACAATTACCTGTGTTCATTAAGATTTATTACCAGTGTGTACTTTTTTATGCATAAATTATTAATTGGAAGAAGCTGTGAAAAATGTAGATAAGCAGCAATAAATTGTGTGTGCTAAGTGCCTCTGTTAGTCAGCATCTTACTCAAAGAGTGCAGTTTATGTGAAATTAGATTGCAGCCTGTGGAGAAAGATATGATTGCTCCATAAACGTGATTGCCACCATTTAATTCCCCCAAACTTCTTTGCTGATTTGTCTTTGACAGGTACCGTATTTACTCGAATCTAAGCTGCACCCAAACAATGACTCAAAATCAAGGGAAAAAAAATTTCCCGAATCTAAGCCGCACCTGAAATTTGAGACTCGAAATTCAAGGGGAGAGAAAAGTTTTAGGCCGCATCTCTAAATCGAAACAAAGTTGGTCCATTGTAATATGACACACAATTTAGGTCAAATGAATGACGATACAGCTACAGTAGTTTGGTTCGAGTCATAAGCTTAGCAGCTAAGCTTTACCAGGTAGCCATTGATATGCATCAGGCACTCTGTCCGTATTTATACGGGTACCCTTCCCTTTTCACGTGCTTCGTCTGGTTTGAATTGATTGCTTATTTTTCTTTGATCTGATGAGCCCAGTTTTCTTTGTTATAGGTGTTTGTCACTCTAAGCTGAAAATGCATTACTGTATTGTTCATGCACTTTTTGTTGCATTCTGATAGTGTGTGTTTATGGCCTGTTGCCGCTCGCAGCATGGCTTGCCTTTGAGCCCGCTACCGCCGCTTACAATTAAAAAGAGAGGGGGGGGGGGGAGGAATCGTCTCATTAGCGAAACAATGGCAAGAGGCTGCTATTTGTTGTTACTTACACTGCTGCTTTCTTTGATAATGATCAACAAGAATCAAATAATAGACTGCGTATGATAGATGTTCTGAACGAGAGTTTAGCGAAAATTTTTCTCCGTTTGAAAATCTTTGCAGGTGCCTCTTTAGTACATTACATTCTGCACAGAAATTAGTCATCTTAGATTTAAAAATCTAGTCCATTGCCGTGCTTCATTTCTGACTGTATCACTGTTAAGCATAAGAATAATACGAATATAAACATGACATGATATGTATATTCTTCCGCGTTTGCTGTTGTCTCACTCTAGTTTCGTGGTTTATTAGGCAGACAGGATTTAAATGAGATAGCAGCAAACATGAAACAATACATGGCAAAATGACACTGCAAATAACACTAGTGTCTGAACTGGAAACTCCCCATGTAAACCAAGGTGCATGTGCCAATCTTGGCTGGGGCATGGGCACTAAAGCAGTGGTTAACTTGCCAGGTTGCCTATGGTGCAGCTGAGTGGGGGAGAGCCCCCATTTGGAGTGGGTAGCACCAACACAGGTGACTCGTAAATGTAGCAGATCAAACTTACTTCAGAACCACTAAAATGTGGAGACCCTACGTTTCTTTCTGTGGCTGCTATATGGGAGTGAGGTAGGGCTAAAAGGCAACTCCCCACAATACTTATTGAAATTACTTTTTGACCACATTGTTCTGTGTTGAACATCTTGAGCACAAGTTTGGGGATGCAGCAGGGATTTTGAAAATGAAAAGTGGTTCATTTCTGATTAAAACGGTGTTGTCCACTCAGTCATGGGCAGTGCTCACCTGTTAAAAGCTGGGTGACATTACAATAACTCGACCCCCTCCCGACTTGCCATATCCGTCAATATGGTACTAGGTATCAACTTTCAACACAGCCTCCTCGTATAGACTGATGACGAGTTACATGCCAATTTGGAGCAACAGGCTCTGCATTTCATCCTTCTTGATTCAGAGCTGTGGCTATAATCTCAACTACTAATTCGATTTGGAGGTTAATTCAGCTTAAAGGATGCTTTTGTTAACAGCTTTGAGCATATGGCTCAAAAATTTCAGGTTTTTGTTCACCATTACTTTTATCTGTTACGTTGAGACTTGTTTGTTTTGCAGTTGTTACCACAAATCAAATTTAAATTCTCAAGTCATGAATTTTACACTAAAAAGATAATTAATTGGTACGTAGTTGTATTGATGTGGTAATTAGACAATTTAGCTCAAATATTACTAGAAAATAAGTGGCCTGAGATCATCTCTCTATTTCACAACAATGCACAACCACACTCTGAAGGAAGGAAAAACTTACTTTCTGGCTGGGAGTGTTCCCAGTATCCTCCCTAAAGTCTGAAGCTAGCACAAAGAGGTTTCCATGTCTTGTGCAAACCTGGCTGGCTAGTCAGGACTGATGTGCGAGTTGTCACCAACTGGTTGGAACATCAGGGGGTACCACTCTCTGATGAATTAAAGAATTAGAGAATCTGGTGTTGGGTAGCACAGTTACTTTTGGAGAAGCAATGTCAACAGCAAGTACAGGTTGTATATATTTAAAAATCCAATTTTTTTTTTTTTTTTTTTTTTTGGTCAATTGGAGCTAAATTTATGAATAGCCCTCATACAATTTATGCTGAACGTCTTATTGAAACAACAAGATAAGTTTTTTAGAAATGAGACTGGGCAATTTCTAAACATGTATTATAGTTCAATTTTGCAATGCAATGTTCAACATTATTCATTTTGCCACCAGGCTCCTCTTGATGGCCAAGGAGAAACGGTGCTTCAAGATAAGAGAGCAGTTTGTATCAGCCAGCTGTCACTAGTTGATTTAGCAGGTAGTGAACGTACAAATCGCACAAAGAACAGTGGCCAGAGGCTTCGGGAGGCAGGTGAGGATTGTTAATGTGCTGTTTATAATTGAAATATTCACTGAAGATCAGGGTAGTTGGAGGACATGTCACATCTATTATGGTGAACAGGTTGTGTGTTAAATGTCCTTGCATCAGTACAGTGTCTTGTGTAGATTCCATTTAGCCCAATGTAAAGCTAAAACTGGCAGTTCATAATCATAATAGTGCCTATCAGTAAACCCATGAGTCTTTAAAGAATTGAACTCCCATGTTTAAAATGGCATCAAATGTCTGATTACTTTACAGACGAATTATTGCGTGAAATATTTGACTTTAAGCATGTAAGTGAGAGGTAGTTCAGGAAAGGTTTGAAATTACATGTAAACTTCCTTGTAAGTCACTAAGTGATCTCATTCTCAGATAGTGAATGGACTGACTGACTGACTGACTGACTGACTGACTGACTGATTGATCAGTTATGCTGCCTCAGCATACACAGTGTCTAACTGTAATATTTGTCTTATTGTGTTAAACTTTAAACATATATTCTTATACTTGTTAATGATTAGATCATGGAAGCATTTTAAATTCGGTCAATAATTACGCAAAATTTTGAAAAACCAATTTTTGTTGCCCTTGTGTTGCATCTTGTACTGGGTTGTGGTATGGTGTGTTAGTATAGATCCTCATCGTTTGCAAATCTCGAACCTGCACAGTAACTGTACTAGCTTGCCAGACCTTCACAACTGCTGCCTATTGCACATAATGCTGTAGAATAATCTAAAAGGTAAGGAAAATGGATAACACGTGTGCACGTTAGAGAAGGTAGTTATTCTACTTAGCTGAAAGCTGTATAATCTGAAAAAGTATTAATTATTAATACTATTTTATAAGTAAGTTCAAATTTGAGCATCAGAGCCCACCAAAAATTTCCTCAAAATGAAATTTATGATTTCAGTATTTCATAAAATAACATTATTTTAGTGAAGTTGCACATGTTTGGAGTCAGAAAAAATCAGGGCTACTAAACTTCGGCACTGAACTTTGGAAAGAGCAACATTTATACATTCAAACATGGTGAGACACAATAGCTTCAGATAAAGGTACCACCCAGGGGGCTCACGGTTGTTTCGTGAGTTCATCCCTGGCGCACCCGGGGCTCCAAGCTATTGTGGCCCATTCTTCATTCCCTGTCAGCATTTCCTTAACCTTCCCTCCCTATCCTCGCTCCTTCCCTGATGCCACCTCCTTCCCCTCTCTCGGTGTACTGATTAATGTCGACCTGGCTATCCACTTGGTTTCCTGTAGTGATTGAAATTTTGTTCCTTTTGCCTGTTCTTTCATTTGTTCTGGTTTTTAGGTCCCCACTTCAAAATTTCCTGTTTTTAGTGAGAGCCATATCGGGAAGAACTCAGCATCTACGGTGTGGATTTCTTCCTTTCTCCCTTCCCCACTGTAGCCCCCTTTCACCCTGCTAGGTCACCAGCACAGGTAACCAGTTCGTATGGTGGGGCTGTTATGTACCCATATGGCTGGGGGGAGAGGAGTGTGTCACTTCAACGGGTTGTTGTTGTTGTTGTGGTCTTCAGTCCTGAGACTGGTTTGATGCAGCTCTCCGTGCTACTCTATCCTGTGCAAGCTTCTTCATCTCCCAGTACTTACTGCAACCTACATCCTTCTGAAACTGCTTAGTGTATTCATCTCTTGGTCTCCCTCTACGATTTTTACCCTCCACACTGCCCTCCAATGCTAAATTTGTGATCTCCTGATGCCCCAGAACATGTCCTACCAACCAGTCCCTTCTTCTTGTCAAGTTGTGCCACAAACTCTTCTCCCCAATTCTATTCAATACCTCCTCATTAGTTATGTGATCTACCCATCTAATCTTCAGCGTTCTTCTGTAGCACCACATTTCGAAAGCTTCTATTCTCTTCTTGTCCAAACTATTTATAGTTCATGTTTCACAAATACTTTCAGAAACGACTTCCTGACACTTAAATCTATACTCGATGTTAAAAAATTTATCTTCTTCAGAAACGCTTCCCTTGCCATAGCCAGTCTACATTTTATATCCTCTCTACTTCGACCATCATCAGTTATTTTGCTCCCCAAATAGCAAAACTCCTTTACTACTTTAAGTGTCTCATTTCCTAATCTAATTCCCTCAGCATCACCCGACTTAATTTGACTTCATTCCATTATCCTTGTTTTGCTTTTGTTGATGTTCATCTTATATCCTCCTTTCAAGACACTGTCCATTCCGTTCAACTGCTCTTCCAAGTCCTTTGCTGTCTCTGACAGAATTACAATGTCATCGGCAAACCTCAAAGTTTTTATTTCTTCTGCATGGGTTTTAATACCTACACCAAATTTTTCTTTTGTTTCCTTTACTGCTTGCTCAATATACAGATTGAATAACATTGGGGAGAGGCTGCAACCCTGTCTCACTCCCTTCCCAACCACTGCTTCCCTTTCATGTCCCTCGACATAACTGCCACGTGGTTTCTGTACAAATTGTAAATAGCCTTTCGCTCCCTGTATTTTACCCCTGCCACCTTTAGAATGTGAAAGAGTATTCCAGTCAACATTGTCAAAAGCTTTCTCTAAGTCTACAAATGCTAGAAACGTAGGTTTGCCTTTCCGTAATCTTTCTTCTAAGATAAGTCGTAAGGTCAGTACTGCCTCACGTGTTCCAACATTTCTACAGAATGCAAACTGATCTTCCCCGAGTTGGCTTCTACCAGTGTTTCCATTCATCTGTAAAGAATTCGTGTTTAGTATTTTGCAGCTGTGACTTATTAACCTGATAGTTCGGTAATTTTCACATCTGTCAACACCTGCTTTTTTTGGGATTGGAATTATTATATTCTTCTTGAAGTCTTAGGGCATTTCGCCTGTCTCATACATCTTGCACACCAGATGGTAGAGTTTTGTCAGGACTGGCTCTCCCAAGGCCGTCAGTAGTTCTAATGGAATGTTGTCTACTCCCGGGGCCTTGTTTCGACTTAGGTCTTTCAGAGCTCTGTCAAACTCATCACGCAGTATCGTATCTCCCATTTCATCTTCATCTACATCCTCTTCCATTTCTATAATATTGTCCTCAAGTACATCACCCTTGTATAGACCCTCCATATACTCCTTCCACCTTTCTGCTTTTCCTTCTTTGCTTAGAACTGGGTTTCCATCTGAGCTCTTGATAATCATAAAAGTGGCTCTCTTTTCTCCAAAGGTCTCTTTAATTTTCCTGTAGGCAGTATCTATCTTACCCCTAGTGAGATAAACCTCTACATCATTACATTTGTCCTCTAGCCATCCCTGCTTAGCCATTTTGCACTTCCTGTCGATCTCATTTTTGGGACGTTTGTATTCCTTTTTGCCTGCTTCAGTTATTGCATTTTTATATTTTCTCCTTTCATCAATTAAATTCAATATTTCTTCTGTTACATAAGGATTTCTACTAGCCCTCGTCTTTTTACCTACTTGATCCTCTGCTGCCTTCACTACTTCATCCCTCAGAGCTACCCATTCTTCCTCTACTGTATTTCTTTCCCCCATTCCTGTCAATTGCTCCCTTATGCTCTCCCTGAAACTCTGTACAACCTGTGGTTCTTTCAGTTTATCCAGATCACATCTCTGTAAATTCCCACCTATTTGTAGTTTCTTCAGTTTTAATCTACAGTTCATAACCAATAGATTGTGGTCAGAGTCCACATCTGCCCCTGGAAATGTCTTACAATTTAAAACCTGGTTCCTAAATCTCTGTCTTACCATTATATAATCTATCTGATACCTTTTAGTATCTCCAGGGTTCTTCCATGTATACAACCTTCTTTCATGATTTTTGAACCAAGTGTTAGCTATGATTAAGTTATGCTCTGTGCAAAATTCTACCAGGCGGCTTCCTCTTTCATTTCTTAACCCCGATCCATATTCACCTACTATGTTTCCTTCTCTCCCTTTTCCTACTCTCGAATTCCAGTCACCCTTGACTATTAAATTTTCATCTCCCTTCACTACCTTAATAATTTCTTTTATCTCGTCATACATTTCATCCATTTCTTCAGCCTGTGCAGAGCTAGTTGGCATATAAACTTGTACTACTGTAGTAGGCATGGGCTTTGTGTCTATCTTAGCCACAATAATGCGTTCACTATGCTGTTTGTAGTAGCTTACCTGCACACCTATCTTTTTATTCATTATTAAACCTACTCCTGCATTACCCCTATTTGATTTTGTATTTACAACCCTGTATTCACCTGACCAGAAGTCTTGTTCCTCCTGCCACTGAACTTCACTAATTCCCACTATATCTAACTTCAACCTATCCATTTCCCTTTTTAAATTTTCTAACATACCTGCCCGATTAAGGGATCTGACATTCCACTCTCCGATTCGTAGAACGCCAGTTTTCTCTCTCCTGATAACGACGTCCTCTTGAGTAGTCCCCGCCCAGAGATCCGAATGGGGGACTACTTTACCTCCGAAATATTTTACCCAAGAGGACGCCATCATCATTTAACCATACAGTAAAGCTGCATGCCCTCGGGAAAAATTACGGCTGTAGTTTCCCCTTGCTTTCAGCCGTTCGCAGTACCAGCACAGTAAGACTGTTTTGGTTAGTGTTAAAAGGCCAGATCAGTCAATCATCCAGACTGTTGCCCCTGCAACTACTGAAAAGGCTGCTGCCCCTCTTCAGGAACCACATGTTTGTCTGGCCTCTCGACAGATACCCCTCCGTTGTGGTTGCACCTACAGTACGGCCATCTCTATCACTGAGGCACGCAAGCCTCCCCACCAACGGTAAGGTACATGGTTCATGGGGGGGAGGGGGGGGTGTTATCATAATTGACCAACTTATCACCGATCTTGATTTGTGTCTACTCAATGATGGTTCCCCTACCACTTAAGTGTGTCTCATGGCACCTTCTCATGTTATTGATCTCATGATCTCCTTCCATGCCTTTATGGCTTCCCTACATTAGTCGTCCCATGATGACCTTTGTGGCAGTGACCATTTTCTGGTGATTCTGTCGTTCCTTGCTGCCGCCAGGCAGACAGGTCTCCACCACGTTGGGTATTCCGCAGGGCCAGTCGGCCTTTATATGCGTCTGCTGTCCACATTGACACCCCCTCCCGAATTCCATTGATGTATTCATGCAAGGCATCTCTGCCACTAATGTTCGTGCTGCTGGCACTGCTGTCCCACTATCCACAGGTCCCACTCGTCAGCCGGTACCATCATGGACCAAGGCTGTCGCAGTTGCTGTCCAGGACCACCGACAGGCACTGCAACAATTTCAGCTACACCCTTCACAGACCAACCTCACTTTTTAAGTGTCTCTGTGCTAAGGCTCGTTGCCTTATTAAGTGGAGTAAAAAGGAATGCTGGGAGTGGTTTGTTTCCTCCCTGGGGACATATGCCTCTTCATTGCAAGTTTGGTCAAAGCTCCGTAGCCTTCTGGACCGCCAGCGGCAATTAACTGTCCGGGGTCTGAACCTCAGAGATGCTCTGTACACTGATCCATTGGTCCCCGCAGAACACCTCGCGACACACGTTGCGATGGCATCGTCATCCTCTTCCTACCCTCCACTGTTTCATCCCTCATCATGTTGAGCCCTATAATGCACCCTTTGCTGAATGGGAATTCGTGCATGCTCTTAGCTCTTCGCGAGACACAGCCCCAGGGCCTGATTCCGTCCACAACCAGATGATTCATCACGTGGACAACAGCTCCTCAGTCTTCAAACATATCTGGCTCATGGGTGCTTTTCTGTCACAATGGTGAGGCACTATAGTTATCCCCATCCTTAAGCCTGGGAAAAACCCAATGTCGCTCAATAGCTACCTCCCAATTAGCCTTAAGAGTGTACTTTGTAAACTGCTCGAAAGGATGATCAACTTCAGATTATATTGATTACGCGAATCTCAGCATTTTTATCTCCGTATCAAAGTGGCTTCTGGGCAGGGAGATCACCTGACCATTTACGCAGATTGGAATCAGGCTTTTACTCACCTCCAGCACCTTGTTGCGGTCTTCTTCGACCTACATAAGGCATATGACACGGCTTGGCGCCATCACATTTTAGTTACCCTCCATGACTGGGGCTTCTGTGGTCCCTTTCAGATTTTTGACCGTGAGTTTTTATCTTACTGGCTCTTCCAGTTTTGAATTGGCACTTCACTCAGTGTCCCTCGGATTCAGGAGAATGGTATCCCGCAGGGTTCTGTGCTAAGTGTCATACTCTTCCTCATTGCCATCAATGAGCTTGTGACCTCTGTTGGGCCTCTGGTTACATCGGTGTTGTACGTTGACACTTTTTTGAGCTTGTGGCGTCTGCTGAACGCCAGCTCCAAGGTGCCATCCGACAGGCCTTTGTGAGGGACAACGCCCATGGTTTACAGTTTCCTCCCTCCAAATGTGGGTTATGCATTTTTGTCATTATCCCACAGTGCACCCTGACCCAGAACTTTATTTAGGCAACCAGCTCCTCGATCTTGTAGCACAGTTCTGTTTCTTGGACCTTAATTTTGATAAGCTGACGTGGCTGCCCCAAATTTGCCACCTAAAGGCTACATGTCTGCAGAAGCTTAATGCTCTCAGCCTCCTGGCCTAAACATCTTAGGGTACAGACTCTTCTCCATCTTTACCATGATCTGGTCTTGTCCAGACTAGATTATGGTGGTCAGGTTTATGGCTCAGCAGCTCCTTCCACTTTGAAACTCCTTAACCCTGTGCATCATTGTGATGTGCATCTCACTATTAGTGCCTTTCGCACAAGTCCTGTGGGTAGTCTCTTCACAGAAGTGGGGATTCCCCCTCTACACACCTGACAGAACCTACTCCTTGTTTCTAATGCAATCGCCATTCGCCAATTCCCTGACTCTCCTGTGTACCCTGTGCTCTTCGCCAGTGAAGGACGTCTCCCTCTTAACACCCACTGACGGTTGTCATGCGTCTCACTTTCCTCTGTTGGGATCTCCACTCACTGGACTGCACCCTGTGTCTTTCCTCTCTTATCCCCCCCCCCCCCCCCCCGACCCCCATCCCCGTCCCCCTTGGATGGTGCCCAGACCACAGTTCAGGACTGATCTATTCCAGGGTCCTAAGGTCTCTGTCACTCCTACGGTTTTCTGGCACCTTGTCTGTGCCATCCTTGCAGAGTTTCAGGATGCCACCATCTTTTACACTGATGATTCAAAGACTATTGATGAGGTGGGATACGCTCTCACATCTCCTACTGGTTTCGAGCACTATTTATTGCTGGGATCACATAGTGTGTTCACAGGAGAGCTTCTAGCCATTCTCAGGTCTTCCTCCACAGTGTTTTAATTTGTTGAGACTCCATGAACAGCCTGCAGGCTGTTGACCAATGCTTCTCTCGTCACCCTCGCTATCCATGACCTCTCTGCCCTTGAGTGGGCCGCCTCTTCAGTTGTCTTTCTCTGGAGACTACGAATGTGTGGAAGTCCTTGATGAGGGTCTCTCGCAGGAACTCTGTGGTTCTCTGCCGGCTCTGCAGTGGCCACACTTGGGCAACCCATAGCTACCTCCTGCGCCCTGAAGAGCCATCTGTGTTGGTGCGGTGCCCGGTTGACGGTGGCCCATATATTGTTCAGCTGTCCTCCTTTGGCTGCCCTGCGTGATGATCTTCTTTTACCAGACCGTTACTGTTAATTGTAGCAGACAATGCCTCATTGGCTGATTTGGTTTTACATTTTATGCGTGAGAGTGGGTTTTATAGTTTTCTGTAAGTTTTAGTGCATGTGCTTTGTCCTTCTTTGTGTCCTCCACCCTAGTGCTTGTAGGGTGGAGGTTTTAATGTGTCACAGAGTGGCTGGCTTATTCTCTCTCTCTCTCTCTCTCTCTCTCTCTCTCTCTCTCTCTCTCTCTCTCTCTCTCTCTCTCTCTCAGCAAGTATAATTGTTTTAATTGGAACAAGGGACTGATGACCTTGCAGTTTGGTCCTTTACTCCACCCTTTTTAAACCAACCAACGACAATGAAAATTTGTGCTGGACTGCTTATTGTACATGGTCGCATTACCATTAGGCTGTATGTGTACGCTTTGCAGCCACACCCAAACTTGTGTCATCAACCTGTACTCTTACGTCCATTGTGTACAGTCCTGTGCAGAAGAGACATTGTAATTGTAATTTACTTGCCCAGTGTTCGTGGATAAGCAATATATTGCTGTGCCTGTGTTGCTTAGAAGTACGATGCAATATTCCTTCAGACTTTTGTGCATGTCCGAAGGAACATTGTATGGTACCGCTGAGCAACACAGGCACTGCAATATCAGAAAAATTAATGTTCATCAGGGGTAGTGTAAAAACAAGGGACACCTTCACTTTGCTTTGTTAAAATTTGTTTAGTAGTTCCCATATTAATTTGTTTGGAATTTTTTCAGGTATGCACACTGATTTAGAAGTGAGCTAAGAAAGCATGAAATGTACCATTGACATTGTTATTGAAGATGGCCAGAAAAGTTTCTTGAGCTGGATAATGGATGGATGATGTTTCAAAGCCTTTACATAAAACTGACACTAATAATATCTTGAGACAGTTGCATTAAAGCAAAACCCTATAAATCTTACCTGTTTCATAGACCAACTTCAAACAGCATTGAAAGACATTCTTCCTTTCACGCAGCCTGCCATGAGTCTAAATACACTAATCTCTTACTATTATTCGAAGGCACAGCCAGTATAACAGGTAGCTGCAGCTACAGAGCAGTATGCTTTTGGAACCAGTTTGAAGCTTTGCTTGAGTATTTTACCATCTTGATGTTCTACTGTATATGGTACTTATTTGTTTCAACCAACAGTGATCTTTCGTGGAATAAGTGTATTACTGTGTTGACTGACTTGCTGCCGTGCAATTCTGTTATAATAGCTATTTCAAGATGCAGCTGTGTCTTGTACAAAATTGTGTACTGTGAATGGCTGAGGAAATGTTGGACTTGGGTATCACTACCAGCTGTTGTGCATTTGTTGTAAATTTACTGACATACTGTATTGGTTTTTGGGAAGATTTTCTTCTTCTTCCACTGTCAGCTTCCTTCTCTTTTGGACAGTAAAAGAGCAGTACTGTGGATTCTATCCAATTTAATGATGCAGAAAATAGTGGTGAAAGTACTGTGTACATCACAGTAAATGTTACTTTTCAAAACCATATTGCATTACTGCAGTATCACAAATAATGTGACTGTGTGGAAAATACAGTTCTAACATTCACAATGTGGCAAACAATACCTGCAACACTCCCAGCAGATTTGCAGACAAGTAGTGAGCTGAATATCTGGTGTGTACCTACTGTGCCTTTTAGAAATGAAAAGTAATTTTTACTTCTTGCACAAAATTAATTTGAATAATGGTTTGCTTCTCGAGGTTGTGGAATTCAGAACACTTTGAATCCATAAGTGTAAAAATGTTTGTTGGGAATATTGTTTAATATAAAATCAGCACCTAAGATAATTATATTGGTTTATGGGAAATTTACTGAATTGTTAGCTTTCATACTTTCTGATGCACAGTATTTTTTTATAGTGTGAATACTTGTTCCAGAAAGTGATAAAGGCCAAACATCGACTGTCAGTGTTGGAGACGGAAGTCCTTTACTATTTAGTAGAGGAGAGTTCACAGTGTAATAGTTTCCAGATTGTTTGTAAACTTCCTTTTTTTCCATTTAAAGTGTCCATTGAAAGTTTTCTGTATGGATGAAAATTGGTGTCTTGGTCTTCTGTGTGAAAGTTTTAGTTCCCAGTGTAAGAAAGAAAGAGAATTCAAAAAGTCAGTTACTAAATTTGTGTACAAATTAATTTCCCAATATTTGATATTTTGTTTGTGTTAGATGTTTAATTATGAGTATAAGATTTGAAAATCAGAAGTAAAATTTTGTTGAGGGGAGGCAAAAAATTGTTCACAGGTAACATCAACAACTCCTTGATGACACTGCGATCATGTCTCGAAATTCTGAGAGAAAATCAAATGCAAGGCACCAATAAAATGGTTCCATATCGTGACTCACGAATAACGCACCTCTTTAAGAATTATTTTGATGGTGAAGGACAAGTTGCTGTAATAGTGTGTGTTAATCCACGTGCAGATGACTACGATGAGACTGTGGTGAGTGACAAAGTTGGGATCTGCTAAAGCTTTTGTTTTAGAGTTATGACTAGGGAAGTGAGCTAGAGCTATGATAGAGAATTTTTAAGGAAATGAAATTCAGCTTGTCAATAAGATCAATCATGGTAGTACCATTTTCTGTGGGAGAGTGTAATTCACTGCCAGTATTCATCAGCTTTTAAAAATTAAGTTTTTTGTAATACCTTGGGACTCATTTGATTTAGTTTGGGTGAAAGCAAAGATGTTTTTAAGAAAAGATTGTAGTATATTTTAAGTGTGGAAAGGCACATAGTCACAGCTTGGTGATGAGTTTATAAGTGAATTTTATACATGTTTGAAAGGTACATTTACATAGGTCACAAAAATTGTGTATCGCTGACAGTGTTGTTTGGCAGTATTGCCAGTCACTATTGCATGGCAGTGTTATTAGCAAAATATTTCTCAGCCAGGACTGTTTCCATGTTGCGAAGTGGGACAGAAGTGAAATAGTGGAAGTGAGTGTGGCTGTCTTGCACTTGCGTTCCACAAGGAAAGGAGTTACCAACTGGGCTATGTGCATGTTCTTACTTAAGCAAACTGTTTCCGAAACGTGTAACCTAATATTGGCTATATTTCCAGGATGCTGAAAACAATATTTAATATTCTTTAAAAATAATTGGTTACTGTAGTGGTAAGACTGATAGCAATATGAGAGATGATATAAAAGTTCAAACCAGATTGCGTGCCTCTTTTCAGTTTTTGGCAGTGGTGAGTCATGAAGTTAAACGTCCATTTCTCTCTGATATGCCTCTTGGCACAAGGCATTTGCAATACTTTGGTGGAAGGACTTGAATTTGTTAGTCTGAAGTAACAGTCGGATGTTTGTTATAATTTTTATGTGCATCAGTGCAGTGAGAGCTGTTAATTTCAGTAATGTTCTAAATGTACAAGAGTTATTGGATATAAAATGTAATGCAAACACCATTTAAAAAGTTTGCAAATTGCTGCCCGTGAAACACATGATAAAACTTAAAAAAATTTGATGTCTTGAACATATGTACACTAAAATTCTCACTCTTGCAGACATTGTAAGTTGATAGCAAGAATATCATTTTTCACTTTTTGGTGTTTATAATTGTTTTTGTGTTCCACACTACATATTCGTATCACATTTACAAAATTCATGGTGCTCTCTTTTGCCCACTTTCACACTCCTGTAGGCAACGAATAGTGCCTGTACATATGTACGCCAACTTTTGAACTGAAGTGAAATAATGTTGGATGTGGCATGATACTGCAATGCTGTCGGTCTGAGATACACAAAGCAAGGCTGATACTGTGAGGAAAGTGTATGCAGGTAAAGGAGGTAGATGGGGCCCAGCCGTAGGAAAGATTCTCCACCTTTGTCTTAGCAGTACTGCAGTATGACCATGCAATATTTCAGTCGCCATGTATTTATGGCGACACTATTGTGGCCACATTTCTGTGAAATGGCCCATCTAAATGCACCTTAGTGTCCTTATGTTCTGAGGAAATGTACACATTACCCTGAAAGTTACAGATCATTTCAACCATCAAAATTTTGGAATGTGATCTAAGGAAATTGCTAGATTTTCTTTTGTAAGAGGATTAACTCATGTAATTTGGTATGATTCAAAGATCAAATGTGTACACACTTTCTTGTGGGGTAGAAAGGAACCTAATGGCTTCTTGTTAAACTGTTAATCCCCTCATATTTAGTTGCATTTGAAGTAAGAAGGGTCAGGACAATTTATGTGGTTTCTAGTTATATAGTTTACTATTTTGTCACTGGGTGTGGATACAGATTATCAAATGTAAATTAACATGCTACCAGAGCATTTGTCTGTTCCTGCCATCATCGAAGTTAAGCGCTGTCTGGATGGGTGACCATCCGGTCTGCCGAGCGCTGTTGGCAAGCGGGATGCACTCAGCCCTTGTTAGGTTAACTGAGGAGCTACTTGAGAAGTAGCGGCACTGGTGTCGTAAACTGACATATGGCCAGGAGAGTGGTGTGCTGACCACATGCCCCTACATATCCACATCCAGTGACACCTGTGGGCTGAGAATGACATGGCTTCTGGTCAGTACCATTGGGCCTTCCAAGTAAATGATTACTAGGAATAAGTGTTTTGCTTTCTGTACAGCCATTCACGTCACATTTCCTGAGGACTACTGCATACTCATTACAACATAACTCAAATGAAATGAGCAAAGATCTGGACAAGCTGTCCGACTTTGTCCCTTTCCTGCTTCTCTCGTCTTTATGATGATCTAGCCATATTACAGTTTCAAGCCTCCCTCACAGGGTACCGTAGGTTTACAGCAATCTCTCCAGACCAGTTAAGGCTTCATTCTATCCTAAATCATGTCAGCACATAAAGTGCCACATTAATCCTCAGATCTAATCATCTTAAAGCCCTATTTCCCTTTGAAGAAAGGAGTCACTGCTTCAACAAGTTTTTATATTGTTTCAGTGGGAAAATTAAGACACTAGTTTATTAAAAAGGAGTATCTGTGCCATTGTCTTCACTGCAATGTTTCAAGCGATTTTTCCAGTTCAGGATTATGAGTTATCTACTGCCTGTAAAACTACAATGAAAGTGACCTGGAGAATACAGTTCCAGGGTACAAAGAAACACAGCAGTAGAAAGGAAATAAAGTATTAACTTGACTATAACAGATCTTGCAAGTGACCACCAATCTCTTGGCACTTCTGGGCCTTCGTCAGCAAGTTACTGAAAGTGGATTGGAGCTGGAATTGCTGCAATTTCATCTGAAATGTTCTGCTGCAGTTCTTTAACCTATGATGGTTTTTGCAATATACCTTAGATTTGGGGACTCCCTGTAATCGCACACTGACAGATCAGATGACCTGGGTGGCCAGCTAGGGTCACGACCAGGCTGACATTTGGTAACAACTGTGTAAAGGTGCTCTAAGGTTTGGCCTTCTGTAGGGGCAGTTATTGCATCCTGTTGGGATGTGGTTGTCTGCATACATTTGCATCCAATCTTATCCACTCGAGTGGGCCACTTTTATTTGCCCCTGTTTTGTATTAGTACTTCAGAAAGCTGTCATTGGGTTACTGCACATAAGAGATATATCTCCCCTCTCCTTTAT
The DNA here is from genome assembly GCF_023864275.1 of Schistocerca cancellata. Lineage (NCBI taxonomy): Eukaryota > Metazoa > Arthropoda > Insecta > Orthoptera > Acrididae > Schistocerca > Schistocerca cancellata. The sequence continues at coordinate 209,243,154 of NC_064626.1, forward strand.
TTCCCTTCTATTGTCTTTTTATAATTAAGAGTGATTATGAGAATGATGATTGTAGTACTGAGCTCTAATTTTATTTATGATAAATATAGCAATTTAACATATAACTATGTTGGGTTGTCGATAAGCCCACAAAGTAAGATGTATCGACCTGATTTCGGCTTCAGCCCCTCAGCGCATTACATAATACTTGTGATCTACTCCATAGTCACCCAAACAGCTGACAGGTCAGAAACCCCTTGGACTTAATAAGCAGAGAGCCCAGCCCACAATAGATGGCAAAACTAATGAACTTATCAATACACGCAAAACTCTGTGACACACGTTCGTATCCAGACAAGTAAGTAAAACAAACTTCTGCTCCTTGTTCACAACTTACTTCTCAAATGATGAACAAGAGGGATGCTGCTCAGACATTCTCAAATCTGAGGTCTGAATGCAGTCAATACAGAAAGCTGTGAAACAGTGTAAAGCAATACATCCGTGGTGCCAAAATCACACTCATTCTGTTGTCCGCAGTGGTAGGAGCTCCGTAGTTCTATGGTAGAATCTCTTTACCTTCTCTTTGAAGTAAGCATAATTGGGCAAAGAATTTATTTAATGAGGCAGGATAAAAATTTGTTTCTTAGCTTGTTGTTGACATTTTTCTTAAATTGATTGCTTTTATGATAAGATTTTTGTTTTGTGTAGCAAGTTATGAAATTTGCTGAGATGACACAAGAAGTCCAGGTAACGAGACCAGAGGCACCCAAGATCGAGATTGGTTTACTGCCAGGACGGAGAAAAGCAAATCAGGTAATGAGCTTATTCAGTTGTTTGAAGCACTGGTACTAATTGTGGAAATGGGACATAGATTGGTTATTGAGGCAGATGCGGCAAATGTCAGAGGTGTGATGTTTGCAACATCTGTTTGATGGTAACAGAAAAAGGCGTGTAATTTTTTTTCTGTTAAAACTGTACATGTAAATAACTATTTCAGATGTTTCAAGAATGGGGATAAACATGTTTCCTGTTTTATAGATTTTCAAGCAGGCTGTACAGCACCTGGAGCAGAATGAAAAGAAGGAAGATGTACAAAATGATTTTGATATAGGTCTTGTGTATAGGTAAGTCTTAAAATTCTTGTCTAATAATTTGGTAGTGCATATGTGGCAGTGGAATCTAAGTTTGAATGTAATTTGTTCTATGTACTTACGTAATTTACATTTAGAATCTTTTCACTTGATTTTTTGATACACTGCTTTTAATTTACTTTGCCTGTTCTTCAGATTTTATTATTTCTCCACGTTGCATTCTCTGGTAATTAACTCTTGCTGTGTTGAACACCCAGGCCCATTGTTCCTCTGATGCTGTTTTTTTTTGCAGTCCTGCATATTAATTGAATTTGTTTTATGTCTGCATTTCCTAAACCTTTGTTAAATTTATAGAACTTTTCCAAACCAGTTTCCTGGGTCCAATCATTTCAAATTCTTTTGTGTCTAATGTGTACTAGCTTCTATTGTGCAAACAGATAATGTTCTGGCAAATACAAGTAGTTATACAGATTCAGCTGAACTGGCGATGTCTTGCAGGCATGGTGTTGCCAGTTGTTTTCCAGTTCAAATGGACATTGTCTTATTGGTACCTCAGGGATAACAGGGTTGTTTTTGTTAATTTTTCATTAAATGAGCATTTTCAGTTATCCAGACAGGAAGAGAAATGGAGTGACATCACACTAAATTATTAAATAAGGGAAAGGCAACATTTTGCCCACAGAGATTTGGTGTGTGTTGCAAAGAAACATAGTAGAAAATAGAACTTAGCATTTGACAGTTTCTCATTGTGTGTCTGTGTGCCTTGCATCAATCCTCTATGGGTAAGTGGTTGCCTTTTCCTTATTGTATGTATCTTTCCATTCAGGAATTTCTATTATTGTTACACTGAATTGTTAGTGAATGAATCTGAGATAGGGAGGAAACACTGCAAAATACTGATTTTTGTGAACTGTGAAAAAAATGTATTATGGTACTGCAGCATGTAGACGATGATTTCTCAGTTTAGATTGCAGTAAAGTTGTAAAGGGAAAAATGTGGTGGGGTATGCCAAGTTTAAATTTGCTGTTTTTTCTATGGCAGTCAACTTAAAGTATTGTGATTAACCTTATAAGTTTTAAGAATGACTAGGTTCTCATCCACTATCACAATTCAAAGAAAAATGAGTGTTGGCAGCAGCCCACCTACTCTGTTAGTCAGTCCTAAAATGACTACATAGTTTCCAGGAACTGCTGACAATTAAGGTGCAGATGGCATTTCTAATTTCAAAATGGGTTTCGGGGTGAATCATTGCCTTGGCTGATTGGTTCACATTTCCAAATTATGCTCTTTCTGTATCAACCAATGCAAAATCTGTGCAGCTTCAAACATGCATATTATCACTACGGGATTTTTTTAATGTATTGTGATCACAAAACAAATGGCAGTTCTCTTAGCATGTCATTCAGTTCAAACTGTGGTGATCGGCTTGGATCACACTAATAACCAAACCTACTCTTCTACAGCCCGAAGAGAAAACAGTTCTTTAAGAGACTTCCTTCCCTCCTCCCCCTCTTATGAAGCTCCGAAAAGTGGTTAGCAGCAATGTTACCTTATTGTGGCGAATTACCCGGAATTCAGATATTTGGAGTGCTTGGGGGTGTTACTTAAGTTACATATGACGTTACTAGATTCTGCTACATAATTCTAAACTTGCAGATATTCTGCTGATAAGATTACTCTCATCATGTTTTGCTGATAAATTTTTTTTATTATTTTTTTTTATTTTTATTTTATTTTTTTTTTTTTTTTCTACTGGTAAGTACATTTTCCTTGCTTTAATGAAGACTGTAAAATCCTGTTAAGTTGCTAAGCTTTATTTAATGCTTCATCTGAGAAACATTATCTTAAACTTAGTGTATCAGACCACTACTCTTGTAATATTAATTTTATATGTTGGCTCACATTAATCCTGGAATCTTATTTATTTTTGTACTTCAGCTCATGTATATATTTATACATATTTCTGATAACCTGGGAAAGAATAGAGCAGTTACATCAGTCTGTGGTAAAAAAATTACCATGGTGAAACGACTTTTAAAAAAGATCATTGTATTCATATGGAATGAGACATATTTGACAGGCTATCTGATGTTTCTAGATACATTTTTCTTTTTTTCTCTAGGAATATTGTCTGAGTGTAAATGATATGATAGTGGGTTGAAAAGTCAGTGTAAACTGGCTAGAAAATATATTGTACAAGGATTGGCTTTCACCTTCTGGCGAGGGTAAACATAAATAGCAAAATGCATTGCATACAACAAAGATTTTCTGATAGCCAGTGAGAGAGACTCTGATCTAAAATCACATGAGTTATAAAAGACATAACCACACATTAAAAGCAATGCTGTCTGCAAGGGAAAAAAAAGCATTTAAATCTCTTTCAAAGCCAGCAACTTCTTCCCAGCAGTCGGCTGCAGCATAGAATGAAGTTCATCTAGAAAAGAAAATGCTGAATTAGCTGGAGACCTCTTGAGATGTTGGATGCAGAAATACACTGGGTGTTGAGATCTATCAAATGTCACTATTCATACAGATCAAACATACATTCATAAAGTCATAAAAAAGTTCCCAATGTTGCTTCTAACTTGCCATGTGACAAAAAGAAAACCACTAACATATGAAGGTCTGGACTCGTGCCATTCTTACAAAAATATTGTGCTAGAAGTTTTAAAGGGAGCATTGAAATCAAAAACTTTAATGAAGCAGATGGAAATTCATGTTGGGTTTTGGTTAAACAACTATATTAAAAAATGCTTTGTAACATAAGTTTTCTTCAGCCATGCAATTGCGAGTGGCATGTTTCAAAATCGGCTATGTTAAATTTTTCCCCTTATCATGTAAAAACGTGTTAAACTGTCTATGGACAGCCCAAATGTCAACTTAAAACTGCACAAATTGATGGAGGAACACAACCTTAATGATAATAACAGTTAACTAATAAATGTACATTACACGTTATACATAATAATGTTTTTAGGCAAGGATTTGAAACATTAGATTGGGGCATTGGAATGGTTTTTTTTGTATAGATTACTCAGATGTTCTCCTGCTAGGAAAGAGGATTTTAGTACAGTTAATGGGGCGTGATTTCCTTTGAAATTTTTTTACCACCCATGGATAAGAAAATGTCTTTATGTGACCGTGTACTAGAAATTTTGCCTGCATATGTTGTGGTACACAAGTAGTGTTACTAAAGTAATTCTTACATTAAGGCAAAGGTTTTTAAAACCAGAATCATTGAATAATTTAACTATAGTTGACTTCAAATCCCAAGAACCAACTGCAAGAAGAAAAAGTTGACCTTGGTTTTGTAGTGAAAAGCAGATTAAATAGAGATTGACTTCATTTAGGGATGTAAAGTCTGTGCTAATTAAAATGGTATCAGTTATAATTTGAAAATCATCAGCAGGTTTCAGCATTGTAAGAAGTCATGTTTAATGCCAACAAATTTAGTGGAAGATAAGAAAAGTTGTATAAAGAAGATTAACAGCCTTCAAAGTAGCTCAGCAGATTTAAATATTGTGAAAATGGTAGACTATGACGATGTTCACACAGATTTTGTCCATGAAACTGTTTGTAGGAACAGTGAAGAATTTGTTAATTTTTATAAGGAAACTAGGAGCGTAAATGATTTCTTTCCCTTTCATTTAAAAGTGACACATGTGAAGGTTTGACCACGTATCCAGAAGCTTCTATTAAGCCATGGCCAAGCAACTGGAAAGAGGTTTTAGCATTTGTGATTACCGTATTTACTCGAATCTAAGCCGCACCTGAAAAATGAGACTCGAAATAAAGGAAAAAAATATTTCCCGAATCTAAGCCGCACCTGAAATTTGAAACTCTAAATTCAAGGGGAGAGAAAAGTTTTAGGCCACACCTCCAAATCGAAACAAAGTTGGTCCATTGTAATATGAGACACAGTTTAGGTCGAATGAAAGACGATACAGCTACAGTAGTTTGGTTCGAGTCGTAAGCTTAGCAGTTAAGCTTTACCAGGTAGCCATTGCTATGCATTAGGCGCTCCGTCCGTATTTATACGGGTACCCTTCCTTTTTTCACGTGCTTCGTCTGGTTTGAATCGATTGCTTATTTTGCTTTGATCTGATAAGTGCCGTTTTCTTTGTTATAGGTGTTTACGTCACTCTAAGCTGAAAATGCATTACTGTACTGTGTCATGCATTGTTTGTCGCATTCTGATAGTGCGTGTTTACGGTCCGTCGCCGCTCGCGGCATGACTTGCTTTTGTGCGCGCTACCGCCGCTTAAGAAAAAAAAAGAGGAATCGTCTCATTAGCGAAACAATGCTTTCTTTGATAATGATCAACAAGAACCAAATAATAGACTGCGTATGATAGAACATGTTCTGAACGAGAGTTAGGCGCAAATTTTTCTCCGTTTGAAAATCTTTGCGGCCGCTTCTTTAGTACATCAAATTCTGCATAGAAATTAGTCATCTTACATTTAAAATCTAATCAGTTGCCGTGCTTCATTTCTGACTATATCACTATTAGGCATAAGAATAATACGAATATAAACATGAAACGATACGTATATTCTTCCGCATTTGCTGTTGTTTCACTCTAGTTTCGTAGTTTATTAGGCAGACAGGATTTAAATGAGATAGCAGCAAACACGAAAGAATACACGGCAAAATGTTTATTTTCCTATTATTCTTATGGTGAAGAGAATACTGCATGTGATTCACATTTCATCAGGTTCCTATTAGCAACCATCTCTTCTCACAGGTAGGAAAAAACTCGGAACGTAGAGTTGGCCATATTGACAAACATCCCTAACAGTCTTGCCAGTCGGATTTTCGTAGTATTTACTTCGTTGTATAATGTATGAAAATGCAGTGGTCGAAACTCGGGGCGGAGGAAAAAAAAAAATTTTTGGCGCCAGTATTTATCTTTGTGCCCACAAAACATGCTTGTGTAGCGCTACATATATTCGACGGCAGAAGTTAGTTGTGGCGGGACCTACCAACATTTTTCAGAACTTCCGCTTGCTTTGCACTCGATTCTAAGCCGCAGGCGGTTTTTTGGATTACAAAAACCGGAAAAAAGTGCGGCTTAGATTCGAGTAAATACGGTATATAAATAGCTTAGGTGGATCTATAACAAAAGTTATTGATAAAGATTTTTGCAAGCATTTCAGTGGCAAGACGCTGTTATAATAAATATAGAAAATGCTAATCAAAAGGGAGACTAAAATTGATGACCTTGATGAAAATTAAGTTAGAAAGAAAAGAAAATATCTGCAATGCTGTGTAAATGGCCGTACAAAATCCGTCTGCAGATCAACTTGCTGACCAGGCAAAGAAACATCATGATATGACTTTGTTAATAAACAAACAAATAGTATGATGAAAGCTGCAAAAGAGAAAAGAACTGACCTGCAGAAATTAGAAGAAACAAATAATTTCAAAATCACAAATTAGCTTTAATACAGTGTTTCATGTACATACTTCTGCCCACAAAGAAGTTTAGTAATATTTTTCTTTTTGTTTAAATGTTACTTTTGTCTGTCATATCCTTCTGGTCATCATTTATTCTAATTTTTAAAAGTATGGAACATAAAGGTAAGTTTTCCTATGTTATTGCTGATATTTAATTTATATTTAATGTACATATAAGATTTAATTGAAATATTCTATTTAGAAAATGTGGACTCGTATCTTACATGAATGAAAGTAAGGTTGTCTTTCTAATTTTCTTAAGCATGTGTGAAATGAACAGGATTCACCTTCATATAGGAAGTGAAATAAAAATGACAATTATAAATGGTTAAAGTGATTACTACTGAGTGTTATAAAATAACAAATTTAGAAGTTACAACATTTTTTTCATATGTGTACTGCTTTCTCGTTTGATAATACATGTAAGAAAAAAACCACATGACACGTAATGAAAGTTTAGGGTTTATTTAGTCTGCATATATGACCATTGGTCTTTGACAATATTCTGCATACTGTGTAGTTTTAGCACTAACAATAAAAATATAATAAAATTCAGTTTATTTAAATTCTTTTTCTCATATGGGACATTAAAAATTACTGTCTGCATGCTTGTGTTCTGTATGTAAAATAATACCGGTTAGAGACTCCTTGGATTTTTTCACACTAACTCTGTACATACTGCCCAAACAGTTTTGTTTGTACACTTGTATACAAGCACTGTTTCCTATGCCTTTCATTAGAAAGTATTAATAGCAAAGATGGTGACTAGTGAACTGAAAGCTTTGTGTTTTATAGTTTGCAAGGTGTGAATTCGCTGTTACAGTTAAATGTGAATTTCATAAAGTTCTGTTGTAATCCTCCAAATGATGATAAAATCCATAGATGTTACCATCAGTTTGAAGATCATATGTGTCTTTGCAAAGGAAAGGGTATGGGACAACCAAGAGTGTCTGTAGAACGTGTTGAAGGAGCACGAGTCTTTCACAGACAACACCAAGAAATCCGTTCGAAAGGCTAGTTATGAATTAGCAGTTCCAATTATTTCTGTGTGGAGGATTAAGGAAATGCTTACAACTATGTCCTTATTGGTTACAGTTGTAGGCTCTAAAGCTTACAGACTACAGTTTATATGCCAGCTTTGCAAATGAAATGTTGCTGCATGACTAAGATTTTCTGAAGCATGGCATCTTCAGTGATTAATAGACATTTTGTGTAAGTGGAAATGTGAACACACATAATGTGCACATCTGGGGGTCAGCAAATCCCCAGGGTATGACACAGTTACAACATGACACTCTTAAATTAATCATTTTTGTCCCATACCCCGATGGAAAGTTTATGGGTTTTAATTTTTCAGTGAAGCGGCTGTAACTCCTTATATTGCTGCACTAGAACTACACCTCTTCCCTTAACTGGAAGAAGCTGAACCACAGAACTTTATTTGGCAGCAAGGTGGTGCATCACCCCACTGGTATAAATCAATATGCAATTGCCTACAAGTGGTCGGAAGACAGCTTGTTCTGCGTGGCCTCCACATTCACCCAATCTGATGTTGATTTTTGACCTTTTCGGATTCGTACAGAGAGAGAGAGTGCGTGTGTGCGTGCATTTGCTTATCATCATTTATTGTCATATGATGACTACATGTAACATTTAATATTATGCTTAAGAATAGTGCCATATGTGGTACAGATGTTAACTTGTTAAATTGGAGTAATTTATTTGCAAAATTAATTGTCTTCAACCTTGTATGTACAAACACTGCATTTTTCACAGAAAACTCTTTTTCTGAGAATGTCCATTGGAGACACAGTCATTACAAGAGCTAAAACTTTTTGTTATAGATCTATTCTTTGTCCCTCTACAAATTGAGTTACCTTTATTCTTCAGTGGTTGCTCTTGTATATGAATCTCTTCAGCTTCGTAACGACATAAATACATGCTAACGTTTGCGGGTAAACTTTGTATCCCAGATCTGTTGATAGGATTTGGTTTCACAAGTTGAAAAGAAAGGTTCTTTAGGAAACTAGATCTTGATGTTTCCTATTCTTTTCCTTTGCTTGAAATATCATTTCCACAATGATAACCCATGTTCAACAATGCATACCATATAGCCAAAATCCATCTTCTTGTCATTTGTGTTACTGGATATGTATTGCACATTTGGTCAACAGTATCAAACACCCCCCCCCCCCCCCCCAGTCATTATAATCTAGTGTAATGTCAGGTATCTTAGTAGCCTCATCTACAGTTCCTTCCTTGTGCATTGTGGGAGCCACTAAAACAGATTTGTTACATTTAGGTACATACTATAACACAGTAATTTCCTTCTGGTGCCCAAAAACTGCCGAACCACTCTCTCTATCCTTGTTGTAAACACTCACTCAGATTTCTCTCTCTCTCTCTCTCTCTCTCTCTCTCTCTCTCTCTCTATCTTCTTAGATCCTATACAAATGACCAGTTAGCCTACATGCCATATCAAATGGCTTATTAGAAACGCTAAACAGTCCTGGCTGTTTGCAACAATACACTTCCAACAAATCAGTGTAGTAGAATGACCTAGCATTGCACAGAGCAAATATTTTGATGCCATATTTAGCTTGTTTGTTGGGAATGTCATATGAAGCTGCAATGATCTCTGAATGATTCTGGTTTTTCGTCAGTTCTCCAAGATTGTAACTATTCATGCAGTTTGTGACAAGTGCCTCCAGAAAGCTCCTGATAGTGGTGGTGGTGGTGGTGGTGGTGGTGGTGGTGGTGGTGGTGGTGGTGGCGACGACTTATATACACCAAGACAAGAAAAACATCTGCCACGAAGGAATTACTTAAATTGGAGGGAATTCAATAGACAATGTCCTTGTGCAAACAAATAAATGATTCCAGTATAAGAAAAAATTTGATTTGTTGAAGAGTGCGCTTCACAATTTGAGAAGTCGGTAAGGCATTGGTCACCTCTAGCCACTATGCAAGCAGTTACTCAGCTTGGCATTGATTGATAATTGCTGGGTTTCCTCTTCAGTGATATTTTGCCAGATTTTGTCCAACTGGCATGTTAGATCTTAAAAATCCCAAGTTGGTTGGAAGCCCCTGCCCATAATGCTCAGAATGCCCTTGGTCGAGGAGAGATTGCTGGCCAAGGTGGGGTTTGGCAGGCACAAAAACAAGCAATAGAAACTCTAGCTGAGTACGAGCAGGCCTTACCTTGCTGAAATATGAGTCCTGGATAGTTTTCCATGAAGGGCAACAAAGCAGGACTTCAAATATCAATATACTGCTCTGCTATAAGGATGCTGCAGAAGACAACTAAAGGGGTCCTGCTGTGAACTGAAATGACAACTGAGACCATCACTCCTCTTTGTGTGGGTGTATGGTAGGCAAAAGTCAGGTTAGTTTCCCTGCACTGTGCTGGGCATCCCAAGCCACATCTTCACTGGTCATCTGGGCTCAGTTTGAAGCAGGTGTTATCACTGAAGACAATTCTACTCCAGTCAATGAGATTCCAGGCCAAATGTGCCTGACACCACTGCAATTGAGCTTGTTGTACGGAAGTCATAAGTAGTCAGCACAGTCGGTGCTGTGAGTTCAGCCCCCTTTCTATGAGCCACATATTAATGGTCCTTAGGATCAATGAAGCACCAGTTGAAAATTGGATCGGTGATGATGACGAACCTGGAGCTCTGAGTGCCTCTCTGATGATTGCTAAGGCTTCATGTTCTGTCACCTTTGTAGGTTGACAGCTTTCTTCTTGAGCGCTCTCTCTCTCTCTCTCTCTCTCTCTCTCTGTCTCTCTCTCTCTCTCTCTCTCTCTCTCTCAGGTGCTGACATCTGAGTATTGCACCTGTGTGCGGGGCATACTTGCTGTCCAGCTGAGTACGGGGAATGAAATTAGCGAAGACTTAGAGCTCTATAACTGACATGTCACCTGTTTACTATCCTTCCCAGCTGTGCAGTGAAATTGTGCTGCATCATCACATATCCACCCATCAGCCGCCACAGTTTACTATTTTACATTATCTGTCGATACTTGTATGAATATAAGTTTGTGACGTATTTGCATTAATTCTTCATGGTGCCACTTTTTTTAAAGTGTGTTTTGATGAGATAAGATACCAACAACAGTGATGTTTCTACTCTAGTGTAAATCATGACAAATGTAGAAATTTGTGTAAGGCAATGTTAAGCCTTTCTGAACAGGAAGAAAATGAATATTGGTGTACAGGAGTTTGATATTCAACTCGCAAAACTAGAAAGAAATATTTGTATTTATATTGCTGTGAAACTCGGTACTTCTTGAAAACATAGTACACAGAAAAAATTTAACTGTAATGTTGGCGAGACGCGAAAATAAATGAGTGTTCTTTTTGGGAAAGATTTCTTGTGATTTTTGGTCTTTTGACGATAGGCTAGTGATTTATATGCTTGAAAGTACTTTACACATAAGACACTGGACCCAAGCAAAGAAAGTGAAAATAATTGTCATGTTGATAATGACGTTCTTAGAGACAAAGGTCAAATTTGAATGGAGGGTGTAAAAGGCTGTGTCCTTTCCAAAAGAACCATTCCTTCATTTGCTGTGGGTGATGTCAAGAAATCGTGGAAAACCTTAATCTTCATTGCCAAATGGCATTTCAGACTACGTCCTCCTCCTCCTCCTCCTCCTCGCTAAAAACAGTAAATAATATTATATGTGCCGTGGTTAGAGTACCTCGGCATTCAGTGTTTTAAAATAACTGGCATTTTAGTTTAAAGGCACTAATAACAAGTTACGCTATTATTTTGTTTTTGATAACTTGTTCCATTTAGAAATGCATTAAAATTATTTACACGTGTTAAGTGTCAAATTGTATAACATCTTTATGTCTAAAATATTTTCAGTTTGGGTCCACCATTCCCATCCATGGAAATGAATAGTGCTGATGCTGAGAATATTCTTAGAGAATTAATTTTACATCTAGAGCTTCGTATGAAGAAAAGATGTGAACTCCTTGCTGATCTTCCTAAGAGACGTGAGTTGCTTCATTTCCTATCACAGTCATTGTTGTTATTACTGCTTTAGTCTTGTTTTGCTTATATGAATAGTATGACCTGAAATATGAGGTGCATTGAAGTTACAACCGTTACATTTCTTCTCAGTACTGGAAGCATACAAATATGCTGTTTGTTTTAGAATACGCATGCACTCTGCTTTAAAATATGCGTGCACTAGTGAATGCGACAGATATGGCAGCATTGTATGACATATAACTAGTGGCAGCAGTGGGAGTAAAAGCTGTTTTTGGTACTTAAAATAGGAATTTTTTTCATTACAAGAGCAGTTTTCTCCATCTGTTTGGTGTTACAGATTGAAATTCATTGCAAGTTGAGTAAGACATGTGGTGATGGTGTCGAGGATGTGCGCGGTGCTCACTCATGGGTGTGACAGTTGAAAGAAGGCAGAACGTCTTCTGACAATAACAGACAACAATCTCAGCCTCGCATGAGACGGCCTGACATGTTTGAGTGAGCTGAGAAAGTTGTTTTGGAGGGTAGGTGAATGAGTACGGAACACATCGTCTCCAAAATTGGCATTTCCATGGTATGTGTGAAAACAGTGCTGCATGAATACCTATAAATGTGAAAAGTATCCTCAAAGTGAATGCTGACGGGTAACTGCAGGGATATGTTTGTCGCATTTTGCTAGGCACTCCTGACGCATGATAGTAGCATGAGTACGAATTTATTTTCATTGATTATGACAGTGGATGAGTTATACATGGGTGCCATTTTTCAGTCGTGAAACAAAGTGCCAGTAAGCTCAGTGGAAGAGAGAGAGAGAGAGAGAGAGAGAGAGTGTGTGTGTGTGTGTGTGTGTGTGTGTGTGTGTGTGTGTGTGTGTGTGTGTGTGTGTGTGTGTGTGTGTGTGTGTGCGCGCATGTGTGCGTGCGCGCGCGCCACTGAAAAAGTTTTGGGTAAGTGCCAGTGCTGAAAAAATGGTGGGAAAGTTCTGGATTTGCAGCCATGTAATCCCTATTTGCTGCATTCTGTAGGGCACTTCAGTAACAGGTTCACCCTACGAAAACATTTCAGAGAACAGGCTTCTTCCAGCATTGAGTGAAAAACGGCCAGAAAAAGATGCATACTTTGTCCTTCACAAAGACAATGCACCAGCAATTCAGGCAAACATGACGCCACAGTGAGTTTGCGTCTACTACTTTGTAGTGATTTCCTATACTCCCTACTCGGATGACATGCTGCTAGCATCTTTTGGCTGTTTCCAGTGATGATACCCACTCTGTGGTCACACATTCACTAGCTGTGTCGCTATTGTATTAGATTTCCCATGGTGAAACTGGACTCAGAAATGTTTGCAGCTGCCACTGAATTGTGGTGTCAGATCTGTGAAAAATCTGCACAGCTGCAGGGAGATAATGCCATGAAGTGACAATTTTCACAGTTTCGTGTGATTACTTTGTGAGGGGGGAAAAACTAGAGGCGTTACAACTTGAATGCATCTTGTACTGTAGTTAATTAAACTGGAATAACTGATTAAATTCAATTTTGAGTGAAGATTGTAATGGGCTATTGCAACAAATTAAACATTAATTCTTTCCCTCTGTTCAACATGTCGTCACATCGTTTAATTTTTCAGAAGGAAGGTTTCGGTGTAATCTTTTGGAAATGGAGAAAGAAAACTGCTCTCTTAAGCAAGAAGTGTCCACTTACAAGGCTACACTTGACCAGGAGAGGAAGAAGGTATTACATTTCAATAGTTCTTAAAATAATCGGTTCTTATATTTGCCAGTAAAGTATTGTCGTAGAAATTTAAGAACTGGGAGTTAGTGTTTCTTCACACTTTGTTTTCCTCCTCTGACCTTTTCTAGTACTGCTATTTCGAACAAATATTTGTGAAATACAGCGTGTCTGAGTTAAAATATACTGTATTAGTGATCTATGATGTCATCATAGCAACTATAGTTACTGTCGTTGATAAACCAGTCAAGAAGGCTAGGAGTTCTTTTGCTAGAAAAAGCAAATGGGCAGTTGTTAGCATCTCACTTCAGCAATGAATTGACATCATTTAGTTCCAGTGAAATTATGAGCTAAGTTTAAATAGACTGTAAATTGTGTTCTAGAGAAGTGTGGGCCTAGTAAGTGAATAACGGACAGGAACACCAACTATGGTCAACAAAGAAATTTGGAAAATACTAAAGCAAAGGCTGTTGCACTCTGGTCCTATGTAAAATCGCTAAACGTGTCTAAGGCTTCCATCCAGTCACTTGTTGACCCTTCTGGTGTGGCAGTAGAAGTTAGGAAAAAGAAAGCCAGAGTTTCAAATCTCATGTTTAAGAAATTGTTCACATCCAAGCATAATGTTGTTTGACCATTGTGGGCTCTTCTATGAATGAAATAGTAATAGGCATCCAAGGCGTAGAGAAACAACTAAGAGATGAAAACAAGAAAGTCTCCAGGTCCTCATGGGATACCTGTTTGGCTTTACAAAGAGTACTGTGTGGCATTGGCGCCTTACCTACCTTGCATTTATCATCACTCTCACCCAGCGTGAAGTCCCAAGAAACTAGAAAAAAGTGCAAGGGGTTCCTATACATAAGGATAAAAGAACAGACCTTCAAAATTATGGATCAATATCCATGACATGGGTTTGCTATACATTCTTGAACATATTCTAAGTTCAAATATAATAAATTTCCCTGAGACCGAAAAGTTTGTCCACTAGAAAGCATCACTCACATACAAAACTCGGCTTGCCCTTTTTGCACGATATACTGCGAACTAAGGATCGAGCGTAATGTGATTCCTTATTTTTATATTTCCAGAAAGCATTTGACAGGGTGCCCCACTGCAGATTATAAATGAAGGTTGGGGCATGTGGAATAGATTTCTGGATAAGTGAGAGGCTCGATGACTTCTTATGTAATAGAACCCAGTATGTCGTCCTTGACGGTAAATGTTCGTCAGAGAACGGCATTGTCAGGAGTGTCCTAGCGGAGTATGATGGGAGCACTATTATTTTCTGCATACATAAATGATGTGGCAGAGGGGATGGGTGGCAATCTACGGTTATTCACTGATGATGCTATGATGTACATTGATTGACTGTAGAAGGATACAGTATTGCTTAGACAAAATTTACCGTTGGTTTAATGACAGGCTGCTAGCTCTAAATGTAGACCCCCCAAGGGGCTCAGTCTTTTCGTGAGTACGTATGTGGCGATCACGGGGCTGCGAGCTATTGTAGCCTTCCTTTTTTCCCTTCCCCTCCCCCTCCTTTACTGTCCTTGCTCCTTGACTAGTGTTTTTCTCGCCATCCCTTGATCTCGGCCATCCATGACTGTCTCGCTGATCTTCACCATGCTGCTTGTTCCGTTGACTTCCTATGGGTCCCTGGCCATGTGGGTATCCCAGGTAATCAACTTGCTGATCGTTTGGCTGGGGGAGCAGTCACTTTTATCCCCCCACCCCCTTTCCCTGTAACCCCTTCTGCGGCAGATTTACGGCTTCACATCAAATCCCACTTTGCACAATCATGGGCCAACTCTTGGGCGGCTACCTCCCTGTCTAATAAACTTCGTGCAATTAAGGTGACACCTGTCCCATGGCGTTCTTCCTTCTGCCTCTCCCAAAAGGACTCGACCACCCTGTGTCGTCTCTGCATCAACCATACCATACTGACCCATGGTTTTCTTTTGCGTAATGAGCCACATTTTGGTGGAATGTCCCCTTCTTTTGGCTCTGCGTACTAAGTACAGACTATCCCCGCACCTTTAATATTGACAGACGATTCCCAGATGATTGAACTGATTCTCAGTTTCTTGTGTGAAAGTGGTTTTTATTTTCAGTTCTAAGGTTTTTAATCTCCCTCTGGAGTAGGGGCAGGGCAGTGAGGGTTGGGGTTTCTCCCACTGTAAGCTGTGTTTGGAGATTCCTGACTCCCCTCCCTGGACAAGATCCTCTTTTCTCTCCCTTTTACTCTGTTTTTATTGCTTTTTAGATTTGGTTAGTCTCCTTTTACAATACGCACTTTTACATTCTAGTGGTTGAATGCTTTTGAATAGCAGGTGGTCTTGCCTGTACTGCATCAGAGATGGGATATTTCTTGCCTCTAGCCTTGGGTTGCCCACTTGCTGCCTTCCCTCCTTTTGTTTCCACCATTGACAACACGACTGCACTTTTACATTTTTTAGCCTTTTACTTTTTATCGTTATGACTCTTCTGAGATGTAAATCCTTCCGAATGGACCGCCTTTGAAACAAGGAACTGCTGACCTTGCTGTTTGGTCCCTTAAACCCCAATCAACCAACTATCTATATATAGAAAAACGTAAGTTAAATCAGATGAGTAGGGGAAAAGGGCTCTTTATGTTAAAATAGTGTTATTAGTGTCCTGCTTGACAGTCACATCGTTCAGGTGTCTGGGCATAACGTTACTAAGTGATATGAAATGGAACAAGCATATGAGGATTGTGATAGCGAAGACAGATAATTGACTTCAGTTTATTGGGAGAATTTAGGAAGATGTGGTTCACCTGGAAAGGAGACAAAGTATATATAGGATGCTAGTGTGACCTGTTCTTGAGCACTGCTAGTGTGTTGGGATCTGCACCAAGTCTGGTTATAGGAAAATAGCAAAGCAGTTCTGAGGCAGGCTGCTAGATTTCTTACTGATAGGTTCAAGCAGCAAGCGAGTATTACGGAGGTGCTTGGGAACTCGAATGGGAATCGGTGAAGTGAAGGTGGTGATCCTTTTGAGGAGCACTGTTGAGAAAATTTACAGAACAGGCATTTGAAGCTGACTGCAGAAAGATTCTACTGCAGCCAGCATACATTTCTTGTAAGGTCCATTAAGAAAATATACGAGAAATTAAGGCTTATAGCGAGGCATATAGACAGTTGTCTTTCCTCACTCTGTTTGCGAGTGGAACAGTAAATGGAGTGCCTAGTAGTGGTACAGCATTCCTTCCGCCACACACCATATGGTGGCTTCTGGGGTATATGTATAGAATAGATAATAATAAAAATCTATTAACTTGACAAGTAATTGAGGTATTTATTGCCAGTATGTTTCTAAAAGTATGGTAACCCAAGATTTTTATTGACACAGCATAATACACCTTTATATGCACACCATTAGTGGTGTGATGGACACCCTTATATGTATTCCATTTCTCCCCAAGTTTTTTGCAGCATTGAAGATGTAACATTTGTGATGCCTCACGAATACGACAGTTCAGTTCTGGTAGATCACGTCACAAGGAAGTTTGGGCACAGGATACAGCTTCAACACGTCTTGAGTACAGTATTGGCTTAACTGTAGGCTCCGTGAAGAAGAATCAGCCTATAACCCTGTCCATTAACAGTCCACACCACACATTCATTTTTTGAGAGTCACATTTGCATTCTATCACAATGTGGGGGTTGGGGTTCAGTTCTCCATAAGCAGCAATTGTGCTTATTTACTGTGCCGCAAATGTGGAATGTAGCCTCATCTGAGAAACAGTTGAAATCAGGGAATGCCTCGCTTCCATCAATTTTCACCAGAGTTCTCTCTGCGGATGCCTTCTATCGTGACAGGTCCTCAGGCTGGATTTTGTAATGAAATGGCAGTTTATACACAAATACATGCAACCTTTTATGGACACGTGTACTTTCGAAAAAGGTAACTGCAAATGCCTACTTGCTTGTCAGATTGACTTATATCTAATAGGGTGTACCAAGCAGCCAGAGATGGCAGCCATGTGCGTGAGATTTGCTTGCTTGTGTGAATGAGTGTGCATGTATTACTTTTTCTGAGGAAGGCTTTGGCCAAAATACTGTGTGGTGCAGGGGAGCGGGAAATTTTGAACGTTACAGTTGGCAACACTGTAGCCCCGGCAGATGTTCGAAACTTTGCACAATTATGTGAATGCATTGCCATTTAGTAATCGTGGAGAATTGGACTGGTGCAGAATGTGCAGTAGCTGTGAGAGTGTTTTACAAAAATGGTGATAGTGCGACTGCCGCGCAGAGAACATTTCGACAGCATTACCAGCTTGGACGTCATGGACGTGTCCCAACTGTGCATGCGATTAGAACATGGGTGCGTAATTTTGAAGAAACAGGATCTGCCTTGAAAAAGAAACCTCCAGGTGGCATTCCAACAGTATGCACCCCAGAGAACATTGCAGCTGCTAGAGCTGCAATCGAGAGAAGTCCTCGCCGCTCCGTTCGACAGCATGCATCTTCGCTAGGGATTAAGCGACGAAGCTTACAAAGAATACTGCACGAATTAGAATTCCACCCCTATAAGTTGCAGATTGTGCAACACTTACATGAACGAGACCCAGCGTCACGTATGGAGTTTAGTAGCCAGATATTGGCTAAAATCAACGAGGACGCAAATTTCCTTGGTAACTTATGGATATAAGACAAAGCACATTTCCACCTGAACAGATTCGTGAACAAACAGAATTTTCATTATTGGGCACAGGACAATCCTTGTGAGTTTCAGCAGCAACCACTACATAGCGTCAAGGTCACAATATGGTGTGCTGTGTGATGTCATGGTGTTATCGGCCCTTATTTTTTTGAACGTGAGGATGGTAGTGCAGTGACAGTAACATCCGCTCGATATGTTGAAATACTTCAGACATTCTTTACACCGAGACTGTACGAGCTTAATCTTAACGTCGAAAACATGTGGTTTCAGCAGGACGGAGCCACGTCACACACTGCTCGACAGTCGATGGCAGCAGTTCGTCAGTTGTTTGGAAGACGCATTATTTCACGTAACGGTGACATTGCATGGCCTGCGAGATCCCCTGATGTTAGTGTGTGCGACTTCTTCCTGTGGGGATATCTTAAAGGCAAGGTGTACCGTACAAGTCCTGGAACAATCCATGAACTGAAGGAGAACATTGAAAACGAAATCACTGCCATTCCCCAAAATTTGCTACACCACGCATTCCCGAGTTTTCATAACAGGCTGTTAGAGTGTGAACACCAAATGGGAGCACATCTTTCCGATGTCATCTTTAAAAAGTAGAGACACTTTTGGACATTTTGATTGTAAAGACATACTGAATAATGGCATACTGAATACATTCACTTTCATTAACAAATTACTAGTTTTATGAATTTATTCATGGAAATGATGTTATTTCGAAATTTCCCGTTTCCCTGCGCCACCCTGTATAACTGTAAATGTGCCTTTTCGTTGCGCCTTAAGCAACTCAGTGTGTCATCTTTTAGGCACGTAGCAATCTTATCTTTTCGTTGTATTGTTCATCCCAGAGTTTCACATTTAGAGTATTTAGATTTCATTGTCCTTAAGGTTCTTGACCCAATATTACATATTGTTCAGAGCAATTTGCCCATTACTGTTTTATTATTATTATTATTATTATTATTATTATTATTATTATTATTTCTATTTTTCTCAGACCTTAGGTCTGGTTAAAAATGGAAAGTGACGCGGACCTTCATCAAGCGTGACTTCCTTTTAACTGTACGGTATATGTTACATTGTATTTAGGAACTTTCGGGTTATTGAACACGTATCAATAATTACAGATTTCTGTAGTTGTATGTATACGTTTGGATGTAGCTGTATTGCGTTGATGTACTGGTGGATATTGTGTGGTATGACTCCTGTAGTTGATAGTATAATCGGTATAATGTCAACTTTATCCTGATGCCACATGTCCTTGACTTCCTCAGCCAGTTGGATGTATTTTTCAATTTTTTCTCCTGTTTTCTTCTGTATGTTTGTTGTATTGGGTATGGATATTTCGATTAGTTGTGTTAATTTCTTCTTTTTATTGGTGAGTATGATGTCAGGTTTGTTGTGTGGTGGTGTTTTATCTGTTATAATGGTTCTCTTCCAGTATAATTTGTATTCATCATTCTCCAGTACATTTTGTGGTGCATACTTGTATGTGGGAACGTGTTGTTTTATTAGTTTATGTTTTATGGCAAGTTGTTGATGTATTATTTTTGCTACATTGTCATGTCTTCTGGGGTATTCTGTATTTGCTAGTATTGTACATCCACTTGTGATGTGATCTACTGTTTCTATTTGTTGTTTGCCAAGTCTGCATTTATCTGTTGTATTGGGCTCTTTAATAATATGCTTGCTGTAATATCTGGTGTTCATTGTTTGATCCTGTATTGCAATCATGAATCCTTCCATCTCACTGTATATATTGCCTTTTCTTAGCCATGTGTTGGATGCGTCTTGATCAATGTGTGGCTGTGTTAGATGATACGGGTGCTTGCCATGTAGTGTTTTCTTTTTCCAATTTACTTTCTTCGTATCTGTTGATGTTATGTGATCTAAAGGGTTGTAGAAGTGGTTATGAAATTGCAGTGGTGTAGCCGATGTATTTATATGAGTGATTGCTTTGTGTATTTTGCTAGTTTCTGCTCATTCTAGAAAGAATTTTCTTAAATTATCTACCTGTCCATAATGTAGGTTTTTTATGTCGATGAATCCCCTTCCTCCTTCCTTTCTGCTTAATGTGGATCTTTCTGTTGCCGAATGTATGTGATGTATTCTATATTTGTGGCATTGTGAACGTGTAAGTGTATTGAGTGCTTCTAGGTCTGTGTTACTCCATTTCACTACTCCAAATGAGTAGGTCAATATTGGTATAGCATAAGTATTTATAGCTTTTGTCTTGTTTCTTGCTGTCAATTCTGTTTTCAGTACTTTTGTTAGTTTTTGTCTATATTTTTCTTCTAGTTCTTCTTTAATATTTGTATTATCTATTCCTATTTTTTGTCTGTATCCTAGATATTTATAGGCATCTGTTTTTTCCATCGCTTCTATGGAATCACTGTGGTTATTCAATATGTAATAATCTTGTTTAGTGTGTTTTCCCTTGACTATGCTATTTTTCTTACATTTGTCTGTTCCAAAAGCCATATTTATATCATTGCTGAATACTTCTGTTATCTTCAGTAATTGGTTGAGTTGTTGATTGGTTGCTGCCAGTAGTTTTAGATCATCCATGTATAGCAAATGTGTGATTTTGTGTGGGTATGTTCCAGTAATATTATATCCATAATTTGTATTATTTAGCATTTTGGACAGTGGGTTCAGAGCAAGACAGAACCAGAAAGGACTTAATGAGTCTCCTTGGTATATTTCACGGTTAATCTGTATTGGCTGTGATTATTGTTATTGTTATTATTGACTTTTTTTTTCTCAGACTTAAGTCTGGTTAAAAATGGAACGTGACGCGGACCTCGGTCAAGCGTGACTTCCTTGTAACTGTATGGTATATGTTATATTGCATTTAGGAACTTTCGGGTAATTGAACATGTATCAATAATTACAGATTTTTGTAGTTGCATATATATGTTTGGATGTAGCTGTATTGCATTGATGTACTGGTGAATATTGTGAGGTATGACTCCTGTAGTTGATAGTATAATTGGGATAATGTCGACTTTATCCTGATGCCACATGTCCTTGACTTCCTCAGCCAGTTTGATGTATTTTTCAATTTTTTCTCCTGTTTTCTTCTGTATATTTGTTGTGTTGGGTATGGATATTTCAATTATTGTTACTATTATTATTATTATTATTATTATTTTCCTCCTACCACAAAAAAACTTGCTGCATCTTGCCCAAATGTAATGACATACTTCATGTGCACATTTCCATTTGTCATAATGATTGAAAGTGATAATTTGCTGTAAACTGAGATTAGACAAGAGAGATCATAGAATATGTTAAAATTTGCTCTTTGGGTTTGTGACTAGTTGACATAAAACACATATGGAGGCACTGTCTGTCCTTATACATTCTGAAAAATGTGTACTTCCATGACAAGTGACATTAAAATATTGCTGGGCTATAAACAAGAACTGAAAGTAACCAGTCACTAAATTTCAAATTTCTTGTTCACAATGCATTTAAGAGGCTTTGCTCAATCAATTTGCAGTTTTTCTGTATCTCAGGTGGGAAACACGTCTAAATATCTGCAGTCATGTGCATCTACATTGTATAGATTGCATTTGAAGATAACACATACTCTGTTTACAAGCTTTTCTAGATATATTGTTAAAGTACACCAAGTAGCTCCATAGGTTTCCCAGGAGCAATGTACCTGAGCTATAGATGGAAACTGCCACCTGATCATAGACCCTCTGGAATACATCATATGTAATAAATTTGAAATTTATCTGGGATTTTATTCAAATTTTAAGCAGGCAGTCGCAAGCAGAGCGGTGTGTGTGTGTGTGTGTGTGTGTGTGTGTGTGTGTGTGTGTGTGTGTGTGTGCGTGCGCGTGCGTGCGTGCGTGCGTGCGTGCGGAAATGAAACGGAAGATGCATTCTTATGAAGAGATCATTGCAGCAGCTGGAGCTACTTTTATGTGAAAAAGGTACAATATCAGGAAAGTAAACTGTCACCCTTTTTACCTCTGTGAGACCTAGCAAAGAAGAGAGACGTTGTCTGTTGTGTGGAATCTGAATATGGCTTTATCGAAAGTGCAAAGCTAATATTTACATCTTGCAAATTCAATGCTAATCAAGAAATAGTGATGTTTTTAAACAGTGGGTTTTAGACCTACTACATGATTTGGAAAGGGGTTTTGTGATTGTCTTGTATAAGACCAGTTAATGGCTAGGACCACTATACAAAAGCATAGATGTTTGAGGAATTCAGATACTGCAAGCACCTTTATAATCAATATGAAATTGCCAGCTTAGCAGCAGAAATTGTCAAAATGTAGAGTGCCAGCTCACTACTGCCAACAGAAGCCCCTAGAAGATGTGTAGGCCCTAGTGAAAGGAAGGGTGCCATTCAGAAACTGCACATTCAGAATGAAAGTACACATTTACTCGAGGAAGCAATTGTCATTGTAGAAGACTACATAAAGTGCATATGTTGTTGTTGTGGTCTTCAGTCCTGAGACTGGTTTGATGCAGCTCTCCATGCTACTCTATCCTGTGCCAGCTTCTTCATCTCCCAGTACCTACTGCAACCTACATCCTTCTGAATCTGCTTAGTGTATTCATCTCTTGGTCTCCTTGTACGATTTTTACCCTCCGCGCTGCCCTCCAATACTAAATTGGTGATCCCTTGTTGCCTCAGAACATGTCCTACCAACTGATCCCTTCTTCTTGTCAAGTTGTGCCACAAACTCCTCTTCTCCCCAATTCTATTCAATACCTCCTCATTAGTTATGTGATCTACCCATCTAATCTTCAGCTTTCTTCTGTAGCACCACATTTCAAGAGCTTCTATTCTCTTCTTGTCTAAACTATTTATCGTCCATGTTTCACTTCCTTACATTGCCACACTGAAAATAAGCAAGAAAATTACTTTCTGAAGGAAGGAATCTGAGAAAAGTTTGTTAAAACCTTATCATTGCTTCAAATGACTCCTCAGATTGTGTCTTCTGAATGGGACAATGAAACAGCAATCTGTTGCATTAAATGTATGGTGTTCCTTCTCTCCCCCAAAGCTGTGAGCACTTTTCCCTCTCTCTGCCCCCTTTGCTGTTGTTCATCCTATCCTCTCTGTCTCCCAAAAGATTATCAATAAATGGCAGAAGAGCTACGATGCATACACTGCCTGTGCTGGTATCTTTGTCGGTGGTACTTATGGGAAGCAGAAACCAGTTTTCTGCTTTGTACAGATGTCTAAATTAATGTGCACTGTAAAGGAATACTTAAACGTTCTGGTAGTAAAAACCAAAATTGCTTTATTATTTAACAGGTGAGCAGTAGTAGTGTCTGAGTGTCTGGCTGTAACATGTTTTTCAAACATGTGATAATGCAGTGGAGAGGCTGCTGTTTCACCAAAATATTTTCCAACTTTTTTTTACATATGTTTTCAGTCTTAATAAATTGTTTAAAATAAGTCATGGTCTCCTTCTGATTCTGAAATAGTTATTGGAACTTTGTCTGATGGTGTAGTTTACTGTGTTTGGCTCAACACGCAAGGACTGAAGGCTTGATAGTTCTGACTTGTGGCGACTTTGTGGTGAGGATATGAGTGGGGTGAAGTGCACAGAAAAGGTAGAGGGGGTGCCTTCTATAGTTACCCTTCCAGCTGCCAGTTTTTCTGCTCCCTACCATTGTGGGAAATCAGCTGCTTGGAGTCTGTATTTGAACATGAAACACACTGCCTTCAGCATAATAGCAGACGTTTGTGGAAAGTTGTTTTTCCACTAAATTGTGAAGGGATCTATAAGCCTTCAGAATATTAACATGGCTGAGAACTGCAGTTCCAGATATACATAGGACTCTTTGCGATGTCAGCAGTAGTAGAAGTAATGGTTCTAAGACTAAACAAAATCTTCGGCTGCAAACAGACATTGCACAACTCAGTGGCTATAAGAGATGCCTGTTTTAGCGTTTCCTTCATCTCTATTGAGTGTTTTCTCTTAACATTTTCTCGGAAGCTTGGTAGTTTCGTAACAACTTAATTTTGCCATGATAATGAAGCCATCTTCAAACTCTTCATTTTCACGTGTCAAGTTTGCCAATACTTTATCATGTCAAATTGTGTGAAAGACATTCGGGGTAGAATTTTAATGTAGTGCATCAGTTACATTGCATATTTTTGTATTGCACAAGTATCAATACAAAAACCATCAACTATAACACTTAATCCTTTCCTCAACCTTTTTTAGTGGAAGGCATTGCGAATGTGTGGTGTAATTAATTTTGTAATGACAGATAACAGTAGGAAAAATATTTCCCACCTTTCGAACACAGGAGGGGGTTGGACACACAGGGTTATTTATAAGTATCACCAGGTTTCAGAGTATTGCACAAAAACAACCATACAGTAAAAACACACACCTGTGAATAGAGCATTTTCAAAGTTAACCCATGTTACAGGCAGTAAATATGGCAAACATGAACATGTGTGCACATATCCTTGTATTGTCCAGGAAGGTATGACAGGAACTCATATTCAAATCTGTTCATTGGGTTTGCCTATCTGCAGGCACGAACTAACTCCATCTGACAGTACATAGAGGAGTGGAGCAGTGTGTTAACAATGAAATATCAATATAGCACAATCTATAAGCGCAAGTTGATATTACAAGAACTCTGCTAATCTTTAGCAGGCTGCTTCTTGCTAATGGGGCATAGATACATAGCAATAACATGCAACAAATTCCCACTGGTAGCCTGATAATCTGTCATAGAAAACATACATCCCAATGCTAGTGAAAGAGTTTAAGCTTCAAAAATGTGGAAAACAACTTACAGTCTTCTGTGTTTGCTATTTGCTTTCAGCTACCAGTTGCAACTTCAGACATGTGGCATAATGTGATTCATGACACAGCCCGTTGTCTAAGTAAGGTTGGAATTTGGTTCAGTTGATGAAGCCAATGAACATGATTCCATAAAAGATATGTTTCATGTGCAGCATAATGTAAATTCTTCCTCCATCACATGTGAACTCAGTGATGTTACTGATATTTCACCCATCCTGTACTATAATTGGTTGATGGATGCAAACCAAGCAGGTGCCACTTTACCGGATTAATTTGTTGGAAAGAGCATGTTTTCATCTGATGGCACTTCTAAGGTATTAATTTTATATTAAGCAAAGAAACAATTCGTTCAGGGTTACACAGTAACCTTGCCATGAGAAAAAAAAGATACATTTTCAACATTGAATAAGTTTGTTACCAATGTGAGTAAACTACGGCTTTCATATGTTAAACATTTTCCATGAGAATTAGAGAAATATCAAATTTCATGAGATTTCATAAAAACCGTCGTTACGAAAATCAATGTTGTCTTGTTTTTTACATTGTTTACAAAAAATTCCATGTCCCTAAAAGTAACAAGGCTACACCTTTTACCACTCTAAGATCAAAACCTCCTACAGTCTTAGCGCCAGAAAATGGTGGTTTACATCACCTTCTATCCATTAGTAGTATGCTAGTTTTTGTGGGTGAATTTGTCACAGAAGGAACTATAATGTCTAAAAGTTTGCACCACTCCAAATAGGTTTATGTATTTTGACCAGCCCATAGACTTGCTCCATGCTGTCATAAACGACCAGTGTGACCAATAACTATGCACTTCAGGTGTCTATTCAAGCTGCCGATGTAAAGTGCAGGCACTGAATAGTAGATTGGCATATAAATGAGATGTTAATTGTTGTGCAGTTCTCTAAATTAAGTACTTCATAGTACAAAACGAGCATGCTCAGCCCATTCCTTCACTCTGCTGAAAGTATTTATGCTTTACTTTTTCAAGTATAGAAATAGCAGTGGATTTAAATTACTGTTCTTTCATATTGTTCATTTGAGGAAATGTTTTTCAGATGTCTGTGTTAGAAACAAAATTAACGACTATGGAGTCTCACATGGCAACCATGCAGAAAAATCTGGATGAAAAGGAACTGACAATTAACATGTTAAAACAAGAGGTAAGCATTTATTCTAATTACTTTTAAGCATGTTTCCTCTGTTTCTGTATTATTCTTGCTGGAAATTTTCCAGAGACTAAAATTAGGTAAAAACGAATGGTTTGTGAAAACCGTATCATCGTGAATGAATCTTAGTCCATTTATGGCCTACAGTGCAGATACATATGGCATTCTTGGCCTTCCACAAATGTGTTAAACAATGCAAAATGTACCCCTTAGCTGGGACTTGGGGATTTTGATGAGTTTTGAAACTGGCAGATAGAATAAGGAAAGGTGATGCAATTGACATTGAGCTGCAAGTTGACATTCTTTTCCTATTTTCAAAAAATTTACAAGCCAGATTTGCCTCTAGTTGATGCAGCTGTAGGAAGCATTGATGCACAGTAAGTTATGAAAAGTCTTGAAAAATTTAATCCATTTTTCCAGTGGCTATATTTTAAAGTTCTGTGTTTACCTATTCATTTGTTTTAGATGACTGAAGAATGCTATGCTCCATTGGGCAGTTGACCCAATTAACAGATAGCAAGGTTCGGGAAAGATTCCCAGAATGTTTATATACTGGAGCAATAGCATTCAGAGCTCCTTAAAACTTTGCAATGTTAGGTGTTGACACTTAAGATGGACTTCATTGACTAAACCATCTGAATAGATATTGTTCCGGTCTACAGATGTGTAAAAACCCCTATGGACAGTAGCTGCAAATGGTATAAAGTCCATGACTATGTCTTCAAAATATAATTACTTATGACACAAGTACTGGCCCTGGAGTGAAAAAAAAATTGGAAAATTGTTTTGGAGAATTAGACAGTATTGCAAATGCTCTGTATACCACCGATGTCAAATTTATGAAGGGCACCATTGTTCCCTACTGAAAGCTTTTCTTGAATTTGGCACAAAAAGTATTGTTTGTGTTATTTCCAACAATCTGTCTCAAAATCCTCCAGAACAGAGCATCCCAATATGTACTCTATAGAATTTTCCAAATGCAGTTGAGCATATTACAGTGGGGTGATGAATGATTTATGCCTTATGCTGCAAAATATTTGGAGGATCCATCATTTGCTGAAAAGACACTGCTATTACTAGATGATCAGCCATTAGAGGTATTGTAGTATGTAAAATAAGATGTTGATCTGTACGCTTTCAGTTTTGAAGATGTGCCAGATGCTGTTAGGGCAGAAGCAATACAATATTCATATATGTCAGCTACTAGCCGATTTACACTTCATTAGTTTATTTCCAGAGGACAGTCATTCTGGCCTGGACGTCTTCTAGAACTGTTACAATTTTCTGTTCATACATTGCATTTGGGTTATATTGTCGCTGCTGAAATGAAAGTTGAACTATATGGTATATCTCAAAACAGTGTGTGGAGACAGAGATCCTCAAATTTGTTCCTGTCTGTTTCTCAGTTCTATCAGCAGAGAATTACGGTAATCGGCTGTAGATCATGGTAAAGTTAGCTGCCCAATGAAGACATTGCCAGCTTAGGAGAACCTCAAAGAACTTAATATAAAATCACTGTAATTTGAAAAATATTACACTAATTTCCATGTGGACTTCATTGTGGCAGTTTCGAACCTTCAAAATTTTACGCAATTGCTGTTAAAGCAAGTTCATAGCGGGCAAGAAAATTCTCCCTACTAACTCAACTACTTCAGTTGTTGCTGGTTTAATTTGTCTTGTACTATTCAAGAATGGAGTTTTTAATTTGCCTTCACCTCTCTTTGCATTTTCAGATCAAATTGCAGTGCAAAAAATAAAATATTGTGATAATGGAGCCTGTGAGATTGGTTTGAAGTTTCAGATGAACTAACCCTTCAAGAATTTCTTAATTACTTTAGAGATAACCTTTCTCTTTTGCGGAAACTTCATATTATACTGATTTTTATGTATGCCAGAAATAAAAGTTTTATAGTGAATCTCTCTTCTTATCTGAGAAATTATTAAAAAGGTATCAAATAAGTTGGAATCCCACATCGACCTTCGGTTTTAGTTATGCTACTGTGATGAGGATAATGATATTGAGACCAAATGTTAGATACTCTCTCTTGATCAAGTTAAGTCAGTGTCACGCTTGATGTTACTACTGTTGATTTCTCCTCTACTTGTTGTGTTAAGAAGCTAATGAAATTGTTGTTCAGGGATGATTCTTATAAAGAGGAACAGGTTGCTGCTGTTGTAGCAGCTGTTGTTAATCATTACGGAATTTTATTTACCTTCTTAGTGTGTGGCTTGAGAATATTGATTTTTGTGAACATACATACGTGTGTGTGTGTGTGTGTGTGTGTGTGTGTGTGTGTGTGTTTGGGTGGGGGAGGGGGAGGATTTTTAGTTTGCCTCCATACGAACAATAGAATGGAAAGAATGTATTGTATGGTAACAAAGTCAGAGGAGTCTCGCTACAGGGAAGCCCTTATAATGTGGAAAACAAGAATACACATTTAGAACAAAAAGACATAAATAACTATTACGCACATACACACATAATGAACACACACCCGTCTTTTTCATTTGTTACATCATAGGCTCACTGACTGGCTGGATATAGTCACATATCTAAATGAAAACTGACTTAGAAGTAAAAACTGGAAGTAAAAAATGGAAATTTTATTTTACTATTATAAGTATATTCTTCATAATAGTTTTATCTTAAGATTCTGAGTCATCATCTCTTAGATCCCTTGTCACTACTCTCTTGTAGAGAGCATCATCCTCTGTGCCATAAAGTGTGTTATAAACAGCATTTTTTAAATGTGTGATAGACAGTTTCATTCTGGATATATTTCCACAGAGTTGAGACAAACTCGCATGCTCTACAGGTTCTGTAGGCATTAATTGCCTATCATGCTTCATTAGCCATTGTGTGTACACATTTTAAAGTTTGCTCTTAAGGTGGTTTGTTTAAACAAACATCTAATGGCTGTAGAATCGATGTCATCCATCCTGGAATTACAGCGAAGTCCGTTCTACCCTCTACTAACTTTCTGTTTATGGCCAGAGAAGTATGTATGAATCTAGTTCAAGCACAATACCATGTCCTCTGAACCAGCCACTTTTGTTAGCATGTACAATAACACTTTTTTGAAAATACCTTGGGCTTTGGTAACATCTTTCATTTAAAAACAATGAAAGGTGGCAGTTCATTGCCATTGGTGGCACAAGCAAGCATGACAGACATGCACTGCTTTCCACCATCTGTGGACAGTATCTTGATGTCTTTGTTACCATTTGCTTTACAACATTATTTGTTGGCATATCAAAATACACAGGAGTTTCATTTGGATTATGTAACTGACCAAGAAGATCATCATCTTCTGTGCGCCACCTTATTGTAAAATGCTGAAATTGGGGTTTTCTCGTAGTAGGTGCTCTTCAATTGCATAGAAACTGCAGAAAACTACAGGGAAAATCTTGTCGAATGTTTCATATGGGCAACCCAACTGTGGCTTCCTCTGAAATTCATGATTTTTTTTTTCTGTCAAGTAACTTTGTTTGCTTTAACTTAGATGATTTCTGCACTCATGGGTAAGCACTTCTGTCACTTCTCCCTAACCAAATCATCCAGTACACCTAGCATACGGTAGCAGCCACATTTTGGCCCAGAAATGTTTTTCTATTGCTGGAACGAGCTGAAAGTGGTTCCTTTTGCTGCCTTCACTGTCTCACATTACTCTCGTTGATCCTGCGTCGCTGACCTGCAGCATGATTTGATGATTTCGTGACAAGAGAAATCACTTCTGTTTCCAACTTCGTTGTGTAGTGAACATACTTCATATGGTAGACTAAAACGTATTATTTCACAAAAGTACTAAAGTGGACTGAAACAAAGGGTGAAATCCGAATGCTGTCTGTAAACGTAAGGAGCACTGCTCTCATTTGCGTAGGGGCCAGTGGAAGAAACAAAAATGAAGTTATGAGAGGGGGTTTCAGTGCAGCAGGAAAATTTCAGCCATTGCATGCAGAGTGAATAGCATATGATTCATATCAATCATAGATGTAGAAATCTCTCGTGGAAATAACAGGGGTTCATAAAAGTTTGTGTATAAAAATGCTGATGTTCAAATGTGGATCTTATTTGTGTTCATGAATGTGAAATTAAGGAGTGAAACCCTTTTTGTTAAATCATGAATACTGGCAGCATTGAGAGATGGCTTGATGTACATTCATTTGTGCTGAGAGCTTTTGAACGGAGCTGGAGCTGTCAAAATGTAAAATTGCTTGCCAACTTCTGCAAGTTCCATAAAGTCCATTTTGATGAGAATAGAGATTTATGTTTATTACTATGAATATTTGAAAAACTGCTAAATTCAAAGATGAACAAAAATAAATTTGTATTTCCCCGTGATAAAAATAATTAACATTCAATACTCAAAACACTAAAAAAAAAGGCTGATGTGGCAAAATAAGTACTTACGGTGGCTTCTAGTGGCATTATTCAGAACTTCCTTGGGTTTTGCTCCTGAATCTAAGCCACAGACACATTCTTGGACCAACTTACATGTGGATAAATATGGTAAGCAAACTGAATAACAACTTTATGTTCTTCTCTATGCCCCTCCTTTCTGAATTAGCAGAAATCTGATCACTTCGGGCTGTCAGTGTTGCATCATTTGTTGCCAACCTTTAAACTCATCAGTCCGGCTGTGAAATAACTGCTTCATACCATTGTTGATCTTAAGTGTTTCATTTATTTTGCCATGTTTTGAGTCTTCACAGTGAACATATCTTAGAATTAGTCTCCTATTGAAATACATTGAACTTTCTCATTGTCAGTCATTTCCCATTTCAACAACATTCACATTCAGGTGAACTCCAGTTTAAACTTAAACATGGTACACATTCAGTAAACAAGGTACAGGGGATGCATGAGAGAAATTTGCTGCCTGCTTGCACTACCCTCCCCACATTCAGCCATGTGCAACTGCACGCCACCTAACCTTCAGAAATTATCGAATTAATTTTGCATGTGACCTCAACTACCAAAGCTTCATCTGCAAATATACTGCTACTACTATTCTGCTACTACTTCTCCTCTACTACTACTACTACTACTACTACTACTACTCATTGACCTCATCAATCAAAGCTTTATCTGCAAATGTAAGCTAACCCTGTATCGGGAAAAAGCATCGTCTTATAATCAGGTAAATATGGTAAATCTCCATTTTTATATGTACAAATGAAAAAATACAGGTACAAAAATCATAGAAGTACTTTCTTATTTTTTCATTTGATATGGTTACATGGTATAATTGTGTAGTGATACTGTTCAGTGTTTTAAATTATAATTTTATGCAAAATCTGTAAATTATATCCTGAAAGGAAAACATCAGTATTGAATATTTTGTGGTACTGTGTTCTTAGTACAGAACTATGTAACTGCAACACCAAAATATTAATTTTGGATTAACATTTTTATTTGTATTACCATCTTGAATAAAAAATGCTTACATTATCCCTTTTGATTGTAATTTGCTTTAAGGTGTTTTGTTTTCAAATGCTTCACTTCAAAATTGTGATGCTGATGTCTTAAGGCATGCTGTTGATATGTATTTTTCTGTTAAGATTGTCACATTCTTAAATACTCTAATTTTTGAAGCGTGTCGTACAAATATGAAAAAGACACTGTTCTGACAGATAAACTGCAAAATGTACAAATCATTGACCACCTGCAAGTGCACATGGTTGTTTGGTAAGATTGCTGGAGCAATTTCATGATTTCAATGGCTACTCAGATCTTGTTGTCATACTTGATTTATTCTTAGGATAATGTTCTGATTCCTGAACTTTAAATGCTTAGTTTTACCAAAACAATTGGAATCTTAGTGTTTGTGAACTGCAAAGTGGAATGGCACAGTTTTTCTCTCTTGCACTTTCAAACTTGCTAACATGTTTACATTAACATATTTGTTCGAAGTGTGAAGAAATATAAAAGTTTTTATGTAATAATAGATTATGCATCACATTCTGTGTGTGTGTGTGTGTGTGTGTGTGTGTGTGTGTGTCTAAATTACATATTAGATATAAAGATAATTTCTTTGTACAGCCTTCAGTTTACTGCCTACGTAGGAAAGAAAATACTTGAAAATGTTCAGAACAGTACACAATAGCAACCTTGATGTATGATGCTGTAAACTTAGATACTTAACTTATAGGAGCAAGCGAAAGGTCAGTTTAAATGAAATCACTGACAAAAATAAACAAATTTACATGGCAGCAAAGCAATGCCACATGGTGAAAACCAGTATTTGGTGAAGCCCCCACTTTGATTCAAAAGCGTATTATGCAGGACCTCTTTCACACCATGTGGCAGAACAACACCGTTTGATTTTTGAGTTCTTGCTTGTTACAGTTTTGAATGTGTTCCTGAGAAATTGCTTTGCAGGTAGCTATTATTGGAGTTAAATGCCTGTCACCACAACTTTACAAGTATTAATGCTTTGTTGTAATGAGAGATTTTGATGTGGTATCAAGGTTGTTTTGGATGAACTGATCAGTGTTTCAAATGGATCTTGGAGAGCTAATTTAATTTAAAAGACTTATTCAAAGTGAAAGAAGTTGAGGCAAAATTTATCATAGTTTTAGCAGATACTCAACAAGGACCAGAAGTAATCCAAGTTTTAATCTGTTACCAAGTGTTGAGATTAAACATGGGGAGAGAGAGAGAGAGAGAGAGAGACCTTTACCAAAAATATCAAAGTTCTTGACCAATGTACTTCAAATTTTTACATGATACTTCAGTAAACATTCAGACAACTGCAAGCTACATTTTTTAAATAGTGTACAGAATCCTCTTAAAACAGTGCAAGAAAGAAAATGCTCTGCTGTGCTTCGAAAATGTGTGGTTTCATTTTCTTTCTTGCAGGCTGTTTTAACAGAAAACAGTTTTATTTATGGCTAGCTTTGTTTTCCTGCCATTCACAAATTAAAACTGCGAAATACTGTCATTGAAGCTACTACTCTAACAGATCCAATGGCAACTCAGAAAAATTAATTTTTGGTGATGAAAACTAGTAAAATAAAATTACTGTCACAGGCAGGTAAAAATTGATTTAGAGAAATTTGAAATTTTAACCTAGGAATCTCGGGGAATCTCTTGATAAAACTGTCACATCCCTTGGTGTGCTCTGTCTAAAGTTGTAGTAGAGTTAAATTTTGAATGTTGCAAAAGCAGTGGACAGAGCAAGTAAGGCACCCAAAATTTAAAGTCTATAGTGCTCAGAAACAACTAAAATGACTGTTGAAGAAATTTGTCAGTATCTTCAGGGGATGATTCAGGCTGGAGAGTTTTGGTCCCCAGGCAATGCATATACCCGTCACAGTAGACTGCAGTCAGACAATTATTGTCAAAACAAATAATACCTTCTATATAAATAACTGGAGCTATTTAATAGAAGTAAGTTTTGTTTAGAGCTGTCCATGAGCTTGATTTCTTGTTTTTGTTTGTCATTAAGAATTGACTTAGTTGCTGTATCTGCTGGTGTCTTCATGTTATAGGTAGCATTTTGTTAGACTTAGTAATCTGACGAGATGTTGGATAATTACTGGCACACTTTGTGGTGAATCCAGTGGACGAAGCAGCAGACCGTTGAGTTGTTATTATTGTATCAGGCTAATGACTGCTTGTGGAATATATGAAGCAAGCAGTATAAGAACAGCAATAAAAAAACGAGGTGCTCTACGGAGAACTACTGCTACATTTGGTAGAATACTGACAAAGACTACATAGAAAAGAGAATATCACAGCTTACTTTGAAATGTGAAACAAATACTCAAGGCTCTGGAATGAATCTCCCATTGACAAAAATACTATGATCAACAGTATGCCTGGTTGTAATTGCTTTCCTGAAATTTCTCTCTCTCTCTCTCTCTCTCTCTCTCTCTCTCTCTCTCTCTCTCTTCCTGCTGCTGCTGCTGCTGCTGCTGCTGCTGTCTTCAGTCCAGAGACTGGTTTGATGCAGCTCTCCAGGCTACTCTATCCTCTGTAAGCTTCTTCATCTCCCGGTACCTACTGCAATCTACATCCTTCTGAATCTGCTTAGTGTATTCATCTCGTGGTCTCCCTCTAAGATTTTTACCCTCCACACTGCCCTCTGATACTAAATTGGTGATCCCTTGATGCGTCAGAACATGTCCTACTAACCAATCCATTCTTCTAGTCAAGTTGTGCCACAAATTTCCCTTCTCCCCAATTCTATTGTGTACCTCCCCATTAGTTATGTGCTATCCTCCTAATCTTCAGCGTTCTTCTATAGTACCGCATTTTGAAAGCTTCTATTCTCTTCTTGTCTAAACTTTTTATCGGCCATGTTTCACTTCCCCATGTGGCCACACTCCATACAAGTACTTTCACAAAAGACTTCCTAACACTTAAATCTATACTCCATGTTAACAAATTTCTCTCCCTCAGAAACGCTTTCCTTGCCAGAGCCAGTCTACATTTTATATCCTCTCTACTTCGATCATCATCAGTTATTTTGCTCCCCAGATAGCAAAACTCGTTTACTACCATAACTATCTCATTTCCTAAACTAATTCCCTCAACATCACCTGATTTAATTCGACTACATTCTATTATCCTCGTTTTGCTTTTGTTGATGTTCATCTTATATCCACCTTTCAACACAATGTCAATTCTGTTCAACTGAGCTTCCAGATCCTTTGCTGTCTCTGGCAGAATTACAATGTCATCAGCAAACCTCACAGTTTTTATTTCTTCTCTATGGATTTTAATTCCTACTCCAAACTTTTCTTCTGTTTCCTTTACTGCTTGCCCAATATACAGATTGAATAACATTGGGAATAGGCTACAGCCCTGTCTCACTCCCTTCCCAACCATCGCTTCCCTTTCATTCCCCTCGACTCTTACAACTGCAATCTGGTTTCTGTAAAAATTGTAAATAGCATTTTGCTCCCTGTATTTCACTCCTGTGACAATCAGAATTTGAAAGAGAGTATTCCAGCCGACATTGTCAAAAGCTTTTCTCTAAGTCTACAAATGCTAGAAATGTAGGTTTGTCTTTCCTTAATCTATCTTCTAAGATCAGTCATAGGATCAGTAGTGCCTTGCGTGTTCCAACATTTCGACAGAGTCCAAACTGATCTTCCCCGAGGTCAGCTCTACCAGTTTTTCCAGTAGTCTCTAAAGAATTTGTTAGTATTTTGCAGCTGTGACTTACTAAACTGACAGTTTGGTAATTTTCACATCTGTCAACACCTGCTTTCTTTGGGATTGGAATTATTATATTCTTCTTGAAGTCTGAAGGTATTTCGCCTGTCCCGTACATCTTGCTCAACGGATGGAAGAGTTTTTTCATGGCTGGCTCTCCCAAGGCTATCAGTAGCTCTAATGGAATGTTGTCTACTCCCGGGGCTGTGTTTAGACTTAAATCTTTCAGTGCTCTATTACACGCTTCACGCAGTATCGTATCTCCCATTTGATCTTAATCTACATCGTCTTCCATTTCCATAATAGTGTCCTCAAGTAATTGGCCTTGTATAGACCGTCTATATACTCCTTCCACCTTTCTGCTTTCCCTTCTTTGCTTAGTACTGGGTTTCCATCCAAGCTCTTGATATTCATAAAAGTGGTTCTCTTTTCTCCACAGGTCTCTTTGATTTACCCGTAAGCAGTGTCTTTCTACTTCCTAGTGGTATATGCCTCTACATCCTTACATTTATCCTGTAGCCATCCTTGCTTAGCCATTTTGCACTTCCTGTCGATCTCATTTTCGCATGCTTTATTAACTGCATTTTTACATTTTCTCCTTTCATCAATTAAATTCAATATTTCTTCAGTTACCCAAGGATTTCTACAAGCCCTCGTCTTCTTACATATTTGATCCTCTGCTGCTTTCACTTGTTCATCTCTCAAAACTACCCATTCTTCTTCTACTGTATTTCTTTCCCCCGTTCTTGGAAATCATTCCTAATGCTCTCACTGACACTCCCTACAACCTCTGGTTCTTTCAGTTTACCCAGCTCCCATCGCCTTAAATTCCCACCTTTTTGCAGTTTCTTTGGTTTCGATCTACAGTTCATAACCAATAGATTGTGGTCAGAGTGCACATCTGCCCCTGGAAATGTCTTACAATTTAAAACCTGGTTCCTAAATCTGTGTCTTACCATTATATAATCTATTTGATAACTTCCAGTATCTCCAGGCCTCTTCCACGTATACAACTTTCTTTCATGATTCTTGAACCAAGTATCAGCTATGATTAAGGTATGCTGTGTGCAAAATTCTACCAGGTGGCTTCCTCTTTCATTCCTTACCCCCATTCCATATTCACCTACTACTTGGCCTTCTCTTTCTGTCCCTACTATTGAATTCCAGTCACTCAGAACTATTAATCTTTCATCTCCCTTTACTATCTGAATAATTTTATCTCATCATACATTTCATCAATCTCTTCGTCATGTGTGGAGCTGGTTGGCATACAAACTTGTACTACTGTGGTAGGTGTGGTATTTGTGTCTATCTTGGCTACAATAATGCGTTCACTATGCTGTTCTTAGTAGCTTACCTGCACTCCTATTTTTTTATTCATTATTAAACCTACTCCTGCATTACCCCTATTTGATTTTGTATTTATAATCCTGTATTCACCTGACCAGAAGTCTTGTTCCTCCTGTGACCAAACTTCACAAATTCCCACTATATCTAACTTTAAACTTTTCATTTCCCTTTTTAAATTTTCTAACCTACCTGCCCGATTAAGGGATCTGACATTCCATGCTCCAGTCCGTAGAATGTCATTTTTCTTTCTCCTGATAACAATGTCCTGATAACAATGTCCTCCTGAGTAGTCCCTGACTGGAGACCTGAGTAGGGGACTGTTTTACCTCTTGAATATTTTACCCAACAGGTTGCCATAATCTTTTAACCATACAGTAAAGCTGCATGCCCTGGGGGAAAAATTACAGCTGTAATTTCACCTTGGTTTTAGCCATTTGCAGTTCCAGCACAGCAAGGCTGTTTTGGTTAATGTTACAAGGCCAGATCAGTCAATCAACCAGACTGTTGCCCCTGCAGCTACTGAAAAGGCTGCTGTCCCTCTTCAGGAAATACACATTTGTCTGGCCTCTCAAGATACCCCTCCGTAGTGGTTGCACCTATGGTACAGCTATTTGTATCGCTGAGGCTCACAAGCCTCCCCACCAACAGCAAGGTCCATGGTTCATGGGGTGGGGGGGATATCCAAGTGAAATTATGGAAACTAAAACGGTCTTCCACATTCAGTTCCCATTTGTAGCGAGTGTTACCCACTAGATTTTCTGTAGTATGTTTTTCCTCACCACAGGTAACTGTATGCAAACCAACAAATAGATTTCATACAAATACTAATCAGATTTTATTACCCATTACCAACTACCGTATTTACTCGAATCTAAGCCGCACTCGAATCTAAGCCGCACCTGAAATATGAGACTCGAAATAAGGGGGAAAAAATTCCCAAATCTAAGCCGCACCTGAAATTTGAGACTCGAAATTCAAGGGGAGAGAAAAGTTTTAGGCCGCACCTCCAAATCGAAACAAAGTTGGTCCATTGTAATATGAGACACAATTTAGGTCGATTGAATGACGATACAGCTACAGTAGTTTCGTTCGAGTCGAAAGCTTAGCAGTTAAGCTTTACCAGGTAGCCATTGCTATGCGTCAGGCACTCCGTCCGTATTTATACGGATACCCTTCCTTTTTCACGTGCTTCGTCTGGTTTGAATCGATTACTTATTTTGCTTTGATCTGATAAGTGCCGTTTTCAATGTTATAGGTGTTGACGTCAGTCACTCTAAGCTGAAAATGCATTACTATAATGTGTCATGCATTGTTTGTCGCATTCTGATAGTGCGTGTTTACGGCCTGTCGCTGCTCGCGGCATGTCTTGCTTTTGTGCGTGCTACCGCCGCCTACAATTAAAAAAAGAGAGGAATCGTCACATTAGCGAAACAATGGCAAGAGACTGCTATTTTTTGTTACTTACACTGCTGCTTTCTTTGATAATGATCAACAAGAACCAAATAATAGACTGCGTATGATATAACATGTTCTGAACGAAAGTTTAGGGAAAATTTTTCTCCGTTTGAAAATCTTTGCGGCCGCTTCTTTAGTACATCAAATTCTGCACAGAAATTAGTCACCTTAGATTTAAAAATCTAGTCAGTTGCCGTGCTTCATTTCTGACTGTATCACTATTAGGCATAAAAGTAATACGAATATAAACATGACACGATACGTATATTCTTCCGTGTTTGCTGTTGTCTCACTCTAGTTTCGTAGTTTATTTGGCAGACAGGATTTAAATGAGATAGAAGCAAACACGAAAGAATACATGGCAAAATGTTTATATTCGTATTATTCTTGTGGTGAAGAGAATACTGCATGTGATCTCTTCTCACAGGTAGGAAAAAATTCAGAACATAGAGTTGGCCATATTGACAAAAATCCCAGTATTACCAGTCGGATTTTCGTAGTGCATTGAAATTCGAAGATGAACAATACGGAATTTGTATTTACTTCGTTGGATAATGTATGAAAATGCAGTGGTCGAAACTCGGGCGGAGAAAAATATGACGCAGAGGTTTTGGCGCCAGTATTTATCTTTGTGCCTACAAAGGATACCTGTGTAGCGCTACATATATTCGACGGCAGAAGTTAGTTGTGGCGGCACCTATCAACATTTTTCAGAACTTGCGCTTGCTTTGCACTCGATTCTAAGCCGCAGGCGGTTTTTTGGATTACAAAAACCGGAAAAAAAGTGCGGCTTAGATTCGAATAAATACGGTAACTACTATACAAACTCTCCATCAAAATAATATTGTTCTTTTAAAACCAATTAAGAAATTCTTTGATAAATGCGACCTGATTCTGTAAAACTATGAAATTCGCATGAGAGATGCTTATGACCTTCAGGTCGCAAGTCATAATAAATAAAAAAGAATGAACAATGATGTCATTCATTTTGTTTGTGTGAAGCTTTGAGAATTAATATTGCAGCAGCACATATTACAGTTTCCTCATCTCTAGGCATGTCATGGCACACAATGCAAAAACAATACAACAAATAGCGTTGCAGACGATGTGAATACACAGGGAAACGTTTGCTGTCAGACAGAAATAGAGACAAGGAAGAAAGTTGGAAACATGCAAAACACTATAGGAAGTAATGTTTCCAACAGAAACATATTTCTAGTGGCAGTGTGGACACCACTTCACACTGCTTTTTACTGTGTGATGTCACTAATGGGCTTTCGACTATCAACTTTTGTGAGCACTTGCGAACGACCCCTGTATGAACTTCAGTTATTCATTTCCTCTGTAGCGTGTGTGATGCATGAGTGCAGTATGCTATTTCAAAGCAACAGTGCATTGAAAGTACCATATCACAAATACATCACACACCTGTTATTAAATGACAGTTAATAAAGCGTGAACAATGTAGGTCTAAAAGAGATTTTATGATAACTAATGCACAGTACAAAATTCAGATGAGTAAGCTACAGCGTAATGGTTAATGTCGTGGTTAGCTGAGTTAGACATTATAGCTTCACATCTCACTACTTACCAATACTTTTTTCAACTTAGCGTTGTTGTCGCATTTGTTATGACCATGATACAATCTGTTATGTAATATTCGATGCTGTTTATCATTTCTGTGTGATTGGAGAATGAAGTATGAAATAAATATTCGCCTGTTTATTTCCGACTGTGTGGTTATTTCTTAGGGTGTGGTTACACAAAAACTCAAGATGACAGCTATCATTCATGCGAGTCAAATGAGCAGCAGTAAAATTCATGTTGTTTCTCATCACAAATACTTCGCTCTTTATTTCTGAATATGTGATGATTTCAGAGTGTGTGGTTAGCCTGGAACCTAAGAGGACAGCTTAAATTGCTGCATGTAAGATGGTAATCAATAACATTCATATTCTTCCTTGTCACAAATATTTCGTACGTTGCGGAACCACAAACATTCCCCAAAGAGTTCTTGCTACAACTGAGATTCTCCTGTCACCAACACATCCATAAACATCAAATTGACACTACAGCGATCGACAAATTGATAGCCTCATTCCTGGTCGCCTTCACAGTGTCACCACGTCACAAGTACGTCAGTTCCTGGAAAAAGTAGTGTGAAACATACTCAACCCATCATTGTGCGGTGAACCTAAATGTTAAAAGTTGTTTTGGCAACACCGATTGTGGATTTGTCAGCATTTCCTCTCTCCCTTCTCTGCAATGGCCTAACATAGTCCTTTAACTCCATCACCCACGCTGCAAACTGTTTGTCTTTTGTGCCACTTGCAACTCGTTGATTCACATCAAATGTCTATAGGAAGAAAATCGGATGGAGTCAAGCGAGATGTCTAGTAGGAACATAGAATCAACTAAACTTTACTGGAAAGGAATGTAAAAACGGAATTTTTATCAATGATATTATGGTTATTCATAGGGGCTACAAATTTACGCTGTAGAATTGTGAAAAATGTACAATTGGAGAATGTAAAGTTGAAGTTCCACTGTATACCTCATTTAAATTATATCTGTTACTCTGTACACATCCCATTTATTTACTTTACTCTAACTTGAGGAGAAAAAAGGATTAACATTTAAATTATACTTGATTAAAGAAAAAATAACTTTAAGGTAAGTAAGTAGATTTTCAGCCACACAGTGCAAATTTTTTTTTTCTAGAGGACAGTAGTGTCATGATTTTTAGGTTATCTTCGGAGAGATTTTTCCATTGATCTCTCAACACTTCACTATAGTTAGGGAATAGCCATTCACTGTCTATGTTGAAATATAACTACATCCCAAAAAGTGTAAAGGAAGTTGTACAGTGTACATACAACTTCACAATAGATTCACAATAAATATTCAAACATGTCCTCACTGAGTTTCATGCATTTAGCTGCACTTGTTTGAACAGTCTTAGTTGTTTGTTTGTTTCACAGGGTTGTTCTTAATTTTGTCTATTGCATTCATAATGCCGGCAAGTAGTGCCTCATGCATATTGACTTTGACCTCATAGACTGTCTTTCATCCACCCTCATACACAAAAACCCATTGGTGTTAAATCGGAGTTGCACTGTTGCATGTGGGTTTGCTTCAGACCATACGTGCTCGTTATGTAAATCTTTTATACTGTCTCGAGTAAAATGTGCCTGATCAGTAAATAAAATGTATTTTGTTACTGCTGATTAGTATTTAACCAGTTGCACATCCCCAAGCGAAGG
The DNA here is from genome assembly GCF_023864275.1 of Schistocerca cancellata. Classification (NCBI taxonomy): domain Eukaryota; kingdom Metazoa; phylum Arthropoda; class Insecta; order Orthoptera; family Acrididae; genus Schistocerca; species Schistocerca cancellata. The sequence goes on from NC_064626.1 coordinate 209,284,308, forward strand.
ACAGGATCTCCCAGATGTAAATGATGCATTCAACTGTGATTCTTATACATATATTTTAACAACGTGTTTCAAGAGACAATGCTCCCATCATCAGGTTGTAAAATCTGTCATGAAATTAAACGGGCTAAAAAGACAAAATACCATCACAATTAGTTGGGAAGTCTACAGAATAAAACAGAATTAAAAGTATATTGGACTGTGCGTCCTTGTCTTACATTGAAGTTGTTGACACTAGTCGATGGCCGTCCCATAGCTACCAAATATGCTGTCGCACTGTGTTGGCTCAGGAGCTGTTGTGGACTGACGTGCCTAGGTGTTGTGGCATGGTTACAGCCGTGTGCTTGACGGTAACGCTATGCTATTGGGCGCCTGATTTCTTTATTGCATTGGTCTGCTATTGTTAGCCTCTCGCCACTCCGTCAGTGACATGCTACAAGTTTAAAGTTGTATACCTACCCTAAAATAATTCTAAAAACCCGCTAAAAAATCTCATTTCTTTAAAATTATCTTGTGCATTTAGAATATTGCTTTGTTTCTTTTCGTGGATAGCTATCTCGAATACCTCTAGTAAATCAAGTTTCCTCCCTTTCTTTTCTACATGCAATATTTCTACGTTGTCTTCTATGCTCTTAAGGGGATGGCCTGTTTCATATATATGGTTCGCAACAGCTGATTTGTCATAATTTCCTAACCTGAGCGCTTCTTTATGTTCTTTATACCGGATCGCGAATGATCTTCCTGTCTGCCCTATATATTTTGCATCACAAGTTCTGCACTGAATCTTATAAACTCCCGATCTTTCAAACTTACTTCTCTTCACGCCAATATCGTGCTTAAGGCTATACCTCACTAGGTTATTAGTCTGAAAAGCTATTTTAACATCGTATGGCTTAAAAATATTTGCTATCTTTTGTGAGACTGTTCCGTAGTATGGCATTGTGATAATTTTCACTTTCTCTCCATCAGATTTATTCTTTTTGCGCTTATTACTTTTCCGTAACAGTTTTTTAACCATATCTATTCTGTAACCGTTATTCATCGCTATTCTCTTAACGGTATTAATTTCAGTCTCCCTATCTTTTTCGCTCATAGGTATATTGACTGCCCTATGCACGAGACTATGGAAAGCAGCTTCTTTAAAAGCCTGCGGATGGCATGAATCATTCGGGATCACGGCATCAGTCGTAGTTTGTTTTCTATAAAGGGAGAACGCATGTTTGTTGCCCTGCTTTTTTATATTCAGGTCCAGAAAATGTAAACAATTGTCAGTTTCATACTCCACAGTAAATTCTATTTTATTATGTGCGTCGTTGAACTTTTTTCCTATTTCCACAATGTCCTCGCGGGAACCATCGACAAGTAACAGAGTGTCGTCTACATAACGTTTGTAATAAACAACTTTATCAATAATGTTATCGTCAGAATTTAGAACTTTATCTTCAAGGTGATTGATAAAAATGCCTGCCATAGTTCCTGAAATACTGGACCCCATGGCTAACCCATCGTCCTGAATATAAAATTTGTTATGAAACGTAAAATAATTAAAACTTGTAATGAGCTGTAGGAGTTCAATAATCGTTATTAAATGTAAAATAATTAAAACTTGTAATGAGCTGTAGGAGTTCAATAAATTCGATTGTCTCTTGCGTTGAAATTTTACTGTATTTAAGGAAACTTCTCTTAATGATTTCTATAGTTTTGTTAACCGGAACACTGGAGTATAAGTTCTTAACATCCAACGAAACTAAACTAAAAAATGTTCTTGAACGCACACACTTCCTGCTGATAGAAGCCGAAAAAAGATGTGTTATCATGAATCCAACGGCCCCCAAATTAAGATCACAAGTGAAGATACATAAAGATCTGCATCCGGTTCGTCCGATTGTTAACGGTCGAAATAGTCCAGCATATAAAATAACGAAAGTGTTGGACCAAATTCCGAAAAAGAATTACGTGTATAAAAATAACTATTCGGTGCGTGGTAGTATGACCATGATAGGTGAAATTAAAGATACACCAGTCACTGACACTTCCCGTTTGGTTTCGTTGGTAGCGTTACCGTCAAGCACACGGCTGTAACCACGCCACAACACCTAGGCATGTCAGTCCACAACAGCTCCCGAGCCGGCACAGTGCGACAGCATATTTGGTAGCTATGGGACGGCCATCGACTAGTGTCAACAACTTCAGTGTAAGACGAGGACCCACAGTCCAATATACTTTTAATTCTGTTTTATTCTATTGACTTCCCAACTAATCGTGATGGTATTTTGTCTTTTTAGCCCGTTTAATTTCATGACATAGATTTTACAACCTGATGATGGGAGCATTGTCTCTTGAAACGCGTTGTTAAAATATATGTATAAGAATCGCGGTTGAATGCTAACAGTGATAACCAGTATAATGACAACTGCTACCTCGACTCAATAATGGATTATATTAAATGATGCACTTTTTGTTTATAAGGGTGCAGATTATTGTACTTCAGTGTACGCCATACTTTAGATTGTAAAATGCCTCGTCGTTGACAGGTACTTTGTGTACTGGAGTCAGGACTACATTGAACAGCATCCATAATATCATCATCTTCTTAACGTATTGAGTGCTCATACTGATTATGAATGCTATACTGATTATGAATGCTAGGTAGAGAACCTGTATTCCGTAACAATTGAAATACTCCACTAATGGTTCATGCATTTGGAATTGTCAGAGCTGGATAACTTACGCAATATTCGTTAACTGCAGCCATAGCATTACAATCTCATTTGCCATAAATAAAACACCATTCCAGGGTATTCCTCTGTCGTAAATTTGAAAGGCATCCGTGTTTCATAAATAGTTCACAAACTAAAACAGTTAACATGTGGTTTCATTTAAATACACTGTTGTTATTATGTTCTTTCAATGACCAATACAGAAAACTGACTCGTTTCTAGGTTAGGAAATGACTGAAGCAACTCACTAACAGTTGCCAGCAATGATATAAAAGTTTCTACGTTCTTAATGGAAAGTAAACAAATTTACTTGTATAATAGTCTTTGCTTCTTGATGAATAATAGTAAAATAAATGGAAATCGTGCTTTACTTTAACCTCGTATAGTTTTGCTGTGGCTTCATATTAGTGAAGTTGCTGAATTTAGGGCAAAATCTTTTGTTAGCCGTAACTCTGTTACGAAACACTTGCGGACCTTTGTTCATCTGAACTTTTTTCTTTAGTTCTACTTGTAGAATAACATAGTAAAATATTTGTATATCTTCGTGAATCACCCTGTATAAAAAGAATACAGAATGTAAATAAAGCAAGCCTACATGTACTCAGTGTTATTTTTCAATAAAAGTTTTGATTAGTATTTTTTCACTGTATAATACCTTTCATTCATCAAGCTTACTGATGAAGTGACTATTTTATTGATATTTGGCCTAGTTACTGTGGTACTTGGATATTTAGTAACCCTTTTCATAAAATTCGAAGGGTTTGCAGTGAAAGGTGTGGTTGTAATCTTCTCTCTTCATTCATTACTGTGTACAAAATGTGGCCAACATATTGAATTTGTTTTTAAACCTGAAATGGAAACCATATTTCAGTAGTATGTAGGTAATTGAAGTACTTAGTGCATATGTACTGCCTGTTTGTGCAATGCACAAGTAGCCTGCAGCTAAACAATGTTAGCTGCTTCAGTTATGAGTAGTTAGTGGAATTTCTCAAAATGTGTCATCTTATTTTAGTGTGCATTTACTGCAAGAAGAAAGCTAAGGAGACATTGCACTCAAAAGCTGAAACACATTCCATCCTTAAGACAGGGCTTTACGACACTTATAACCATTTATTGAAAGCCAACAAAGTTATGTGAATTCTTCAGGTTAAATAGCTTCTAATTCAACTATGTCTTAGGTCCGGAAAAGACCACCTAATAGGGTTTAATCAAATAGATATTTGTATCAAATAACACCTGTATTGTATTTCTAGAGTCCCCAAAATTGCACAAGCACATTGCATCAAGTTTGCTATGTCAAGAATCTGTGTAGGCCTAATTGCAACAAAAAGTTTCGTCTTTTTCCCCACTTAAACAAGTTATCAGCGCAATGGTCTCTTGTGTCAGTGGTCTTGTCGGGTAATACCTTTTCCTGCTTACTGCTCTATTAAATCATTTCTTTGCCCTATTGAAGGCACGATTCTCTCCCTCATTGGTTTTACGTGTGAAACATTACCAATATATAAAAAGAAACAATTATTAGTTTCCGAATTCTTAAAATAAGTTTATACTGTACTAGAGCAAAATATATTACTTTATTAGATGTTAACTTTTAACTATGTTAATTTTACCGTTAACAGTTTTCTGCTCACAGTCAGTGAATTTGTTCGTCCTCTGTTGAAAATTTTAGTTTTCCTGTGCAGTGGAATGTTGGCCTTCGAAAGTGGTGGCACAGTCCTTGGGAGCAGGTATCAAGTTACTTTTTCTTTTTTGCAGCCTCAGTGCTGTTCTTAATTGAAGACTGCCACTTCATTAGCAAAGTGAACTGCTACATTTTGTTCCTGTTATGCTTATCACTTCACAGGTGTTTCAGAATAGTGTCGGTATGCTCCCATGAAATTATGATGTCGCAGTATGTGTGTGCATGGGGGGGATTATTATCAGGAGCATATAACCTTTTAGTTTTTAAAATTCCGTACCCTCTTACCAATCATCACAGGCTTTGATGTTTTCAGTAATGAATTACATTAGCACATGTGTTCGCAATCGAGTTTTTGATACAATGAATAGACAGAATTTGTCCTCAGTCTCAGTTGCACAAGAATTTTGGAGAAAATATTAATGTCTGTGTGTAACAGCTACATCACCAAAAAAGTTTAGTGGTATGAATTGCGACGGAAAGGAATACATAGTTCCATAGATTTTTCTCTGGATGCAGAAACCTGTACAACAACTTTGGAGAAAATATCCAAACAGCTACGGTAGTATTAAATATTTTCAAGTTAGTAAGCAGCGCAAGCTGATCTTATACTTACCGATACACAGTTTGTCGTGCTTTTACCCATACGACGAGTGCTGAAATGTTTTGTTTACTGTAGATTTAAATTGTAATGCGTATTTGTGTGTTAAATAATGGTATGTTTGTTAACGAAATACACATTAATAATAATGAAGCACAGCATTCAAGTGCTATTGTGCACAATACTATTTCATTGCCAAAGCGGGCGAAAATGAAACACCTGGACTCATTTAACACAGAAAATGAACCATTACTTTAACCCATTGACTGCCATACACCTGGTGAAGGGTATGTCACAGCCAGCCCAGAGACATGCCGCTTGGCTAATTTTGGCATCTTATATCAGTTACACCAACATCAAGACGTTTATTACGTAGCAACAAGAGACAAAATCAGTTCTTTAATAACTGCGATTCTGGTGTTGGTAATTGTTTTAAACGAAATTTACCTGTCCTTGTTAATGGTTAATGTGCTACACCACACTAGTGTGTTAAATAATGCTCTCGCTACTATGGAGGAAAGGCATCTTGAATTCTGCAGGGATAGATGTTGCATTGGAGAAAACTGAACCTGAGATTAAACAGTAAAATCCAAACACCTGCATTTTAAGTCTGATGGAGTTAAGTGGGAAGGCGAAGTATAATCACACTTCCTCTTCCATGCTTTTGCATTACAACTGAACATAAGTGAAACCAAGTGAAAACTAATACAATAAACAAAAATGACTTTCATCTTTGTACCTTTCATCAACATTTCTTTCTCACAATCTCAAATTAAGCTATAGCAGCAAAGGAAGTACAGCTTTATGATCTACTAGAACAGATTGTGTATTCGGTCAGATCTGTAAGCTACTGAAAAGATTCTGGGTCCAAGGGTGAGGGCATAAATGTGATTTTATCTCACTATTGGATATACCTCGTTCTTGCAGTATTAATATCCCCTATTCACGTTTCATACATATGTCTGTACTGATAAAGGTGCAGTGCTTTAACCCATGAGTGCCCATTGCATAGTTAGAGCAGAATAAATTATTAGAAGGTATGCTGAGTTGAAAAGGAGGCCTTCACTGCAGTGGTGTTGTGTAATACCAGACACTGAATGTGTTTGCAGTTGTACAAGTGGAGCTAATGGCCTTGCAGCAATTTAATCATTTCTGGAGAGTTGTTTCCACAGTCTGCTGCATGGTGGATTCCTCCCCATCAGCACAAAGAGCAGTTATTCAATTTCTTCCAACACACAGAAGAGGAGCATGCTTCACAAATTTATTGCAAGACGTAAAAGGTGTATGGAGAACAGTTGTCTCACACAGGGTACAATGTTCCAGTGGTGTCAATATTATGAGGTGGGATGTCTAAGCATAAAGGACATGTCAGGTGTCCATTATCTCTACCAGTGCCTCGATTTTGGCTGTGGAGGAGCTCATATGAATGAACTGTTAGTCACCACATGCAGCTTTGCTGTTGAATTGTCAATAAGGAAGGGAACTGTGCATCTCATAATCCATGTGCAAAGTTTCTGCACAGTGGGCGTCTTTCGGAGATTCAGAAGACGGCAAGAATGGGTGTTTGCCTGACCTATCTGTTGAGATATGTGGAGCAAGTAACTTATTTATTCCTCCAATTGGAGGATGTGATGAATATGGTGTCACCACTTTGACTTTGCCTCCAAGGATGTGGACTGGCTGCATCCCTGCACCTCTAGTCCAAAAACAGCCCACTCTGTTCCAAAGACCAGAAAAGTATTGCTTACTTTCATTTTCGATGAAGAAAGACCTCTATTTATTGTTTGGCTAACGTGGGATTCAACAGTAAATGCTGAACAGTATTGCAACAAGTTGCTGAGGCTCAAACAGGCCATCAAGAAAAAGTGCAGGTGGCAAGCTTTCGAATGGGTTAGTGCTTCTCCAGGACAATGCTAGGCCACGTGCAGCCAAGACCCTCGATCTCCTTCAAAAATTTTGATGGGAGTTCCTGTAATATTCTCCTTAATGTGTTAACTTGTAATATACAATAAAAATTACTGATGTAGACCTTATACATACAAGCTTTCATCACTCTTTGCTTTCCAGTCATTAAAATAAGCTTTACCCATGTACTATTAGCATCTCCTGGCAAGTGAAAATACTAAAGAGCCTTTTTCATATTTTGTTGGTTAGTTTGAGGAAGTTTGTTAAAATAGTGTAACAGTGTTACCTATGAATACTGAGTACTGATGACTTATCTAGGAAAGCTGTTTCTCTCATTGGCTGAGAAAACTCTAAAGAGTGTGCGTGTGTTCGCTTTTTTAAAAATAAACTGAGCTAGGTGGCACAAAGGTTAGTACACTGAACTTGCATTCAGAAGGACAACAATTCAAATCCTTTTCCAGCCATCCAGCTTTAGATTTTCTGCAATTGCTCTCAATCGCTCCAGGCGAATGCTATGATGGTTCCTTTGTAAAAGCCACAGCAAATTTCCTGCCCCCCATCCTTCCATAATCAGATTTTGTGCTCTATTTCTATTGACCATGCTGTTAATGGAGTGTGAAACTGTAACAAAGAAATTCTTATCATGAGAACAATTTACAGAAACCAAAATAGAAAGATGTAAAGCTCCTTCTTTCCTTCCTGATGAACGTAAAAATATTTGCTAACTATTAAGAAAAGATGGTTATTTTTTAGTGAAATGACTAGGAAGTTCAACAATAAATAAAGTATAACAGATCTCTATTTAATAAGCTATAACACTTCTGTCAATGATTTGTTTATGGAAAAAATGACAAACTGTGGTGTGGTTTTTAGAATATTGAAATGTAAGTTCCCTGTAATTAATTTGGTAGCTACACATAGAGCACTGTGCTGTTCTAACAAATATTTGGGTTTTGAACATCTTTCCTTTACAATATTTTGCCACAGAAGAAATAAAGGTAAAAACTCGCTTAATATTTGAGGTGCAGAATCATTGGTAGGTACGCACACGAGAATGAGAACATTACTTACTTCCAGATGAATCCTGCAGTGTTGTCGAGTACAAATGTGTACGCACGAAATTCCATCAAGAGTTTTCCATTATAATATTTTCTATAGATTTGATGAACAAGATAGTCTTAGGCCCATTACCGGAGTTGGAGCTACAGTGGGAAAATAGTTAATTATTTGTGCCCATAGAGTTAATTGCACTCTGGTCTGTTCAGTGCAATTCGTAAAACCTTTTGAGCTTTTAAATGTAGAACAATGCAACAAATCGGAGCAAATATTGTGGTTTTGTGGTGGTCAATGCTGGTGGTATCTCAGTGGGCACTCAAGGCTCTTTTGCATGCTGTTTCTACCTCATTCTTAGCATCTGGAATGAACTTGCTGGCATTTCATATTATTCTTGTCAGTGTGGGCTCTCATTCTCTGGTACTTACTGGGCCCATGTTGAAATGAGCTGAGAGAGAATTCGTGTCTATGAAATATACCAACAAGTTCTATCTCCCTGGAAACAAAGTGCATAGTACAAGAAACAAGATAGGGTGCCTTTAATTTATGCATTCTCCTGAGCATGTGTATTGCTCCAATGTAATTTGTATCTGCAAAAGAATTAGTCTATGTGCATTCCAGTATGTACCTTCCCAACTAATTACAGGCATTAAGAGGTGACTGTTTCATTTACAGCTACATATGTGCTCCACAAATCACTGTATGGAGCATGGTAGAGATTACGTTGTACCTCTACTAGGCATTTCCTAAGTGTAACACCACACACTTTTCAAAGAAACCTTGTATTACTACAGGTATTAAAGTGTCTTCAGAAAGAAAAGAAAACTATATGAGACAGCAAGAACTAGTAAAGATCCAGAAGTTGTTTTACACTGTAAAAATTATTGTAACATACTGAGAAAAGTTGTAAAGAAATCAAGAAATATGTATGTTAGGGAAGAAATTAACCGGCAATAAAATCAAATCAATATGGAATGTTGTTAGAAGGAAGACATGAAAAGTAACCACTGGGGTAGGTAGTATTACTGTTAAAGAGAATGAGACCATCCTAACCAAAAATACACAAGTAACTAATGTATTCAAAAGAAAAAACTAAGCAGTACATGGAAGAGTCTGTTGTTGTTCCCCCACCCCCTTGGGGGGGGGGGGAGGAGATTAATCAGATTAAGTTTCACCTGACAACCTCTTGTGAAATAAGTAAAATTATTAAATATCTGAAAAATAAATGTTCTGTTGGAGTAGATGACATCTGTAATAAGATAGTAAATCAATGTGGAGCAATTACAGATGATGTTCTGAGTCACATATGCAATGCATCACTAACTCAAGGTATTCTCCCAGACAGGTTAAAATATGCCATTGTCAGGCTTCTTTACAAAAAGGGGGACACCACAGATGTCAATAATTATCGGCCAGTATCCTTGCTTACAGCATTCTCAAAAATCTTTGAGAAACTAATGTACTCAAGACTGGTTAGCCATCTCGACAGTAATGGGATACTTGGTAAATCACAGTTCTGATTTCAAAACTGCTCTTCCACTGGGACAGCACTATAAAATTTCACTGTCCACATAATAGAGTCTTTAAATAGTAAAATGTTACCAATAGGAATTTTCAGTGACTTGTCCAAAGCATTTGATTGCGTGAACCACGACATTGTTACAGAAATTACAATTCTATGGTATAAATGGAATATCATATGAATGGTTTAAGTCATACCTACAGAACAGGAAGCAAAATGTTTCCTTATATGAGTCAAGTGATTTAAATAAATTTGCCACTTCATCTAACTGGGGTGAAATTGCATTAGGTGTTCCACAGGGTTCAATCATGGGTCCCCTTCCATTCTTGATACATGTGAAAGACATCCCTTCCTATCTGAAACAGGAAGCTGAACTGACACTGGTTGCTGATGATAAAATCATCATTATTAATCCAGTAAAAGAAAGTCCAGTTGAAAATGATAAAAATAAGGTGTTTGGAATAGTCATTAATTGGTTTTCTGAAAATGGGCTCGCTCTAAACTTTAAAAAAAACACAGTACATCCAATTTTCTGCTGCAAACAGTACAGTTCCTTCAATAAATATAACACATTATCAGATGTTAGTAGACAGGGTAGAGCATACTAAGTTTTTGGGTGTGCGTATAGGTGAGAATCTTAATTGGAAAATTCCTATTTTGGATCTCCTAAAGCGACTACGTTCAGCAACTTTTGCGATCAGAATAATTACCAATTTTGAGAATGTAGAAATTAGTAAGCTAACATACTTTGCATACTTTAACTCTCTGATGTCGTACGGAATAATATTTTGGGGTAACTCAACATTTAGACAAAAAGTATTCACTGCTCAAAAGAAAGTGGTTGGAATAATGTGTGGGGTTCATAGTCTCACATCTTGTAGGCATCTATTTAAAAGATTGGGAATTCTTACAACAGCTTCACAAACATCTACTAACTAATGAAATTTGTTCTCAACAACATGGACCAGTTTAAAAACTACAGTGACATTCATGATTATAATACCAGAAAAAAGAAAGACTTACACTATCCTCTGCTCAACCTATCTTTGGCACAAAAGGGGGTAAAATATGCTCCTTTAAAAACTTTCGACAAATTACCAGATGAAATAAGGTGTCTGACAGACAGACAGCAGTAATAGCTTCAAAAATAAATTGAAATAATATCTCCTTGACAACTCCTTCTATACCATAGATGAATTCTTGGTTAGGAATAAATAACTCTATAAATAGCGCTGGCAGGTCGATAGACACACAAATAAACACAAACATACACACAAAACTCTAGCTTTCGCAACCAACGGTTGCCTCGTCAGGAATTTTAACTCTATAAATAGGAATAAATAAATCTATAAATAGAGTATATGCATTTCGTGCCATTTAAGGGAATGGGGTAAATAATAGAAACATTAATCTGTAACTCTGTATTGTAAAATTACGGTTACTTCATCAGGAAAGAGGGAAGGAGAGGGAAAGACGAAAGGATATGGGTTTTAAGGGAGAGGGTAAGGAGTCATTCCAATCCCGGGAGCGCCCCCCCCCCACACACACACACACACACACACACACACACACACACACACACACACACACACACACACACACACACAGAGAGAGAGAGAGAGAGAGAGAGAGAGAGAGAGAGAGAGAGAGAGAGAGAGCGTGTGTGTGTGTGTGTGTGTGTGTGTGTGTGTGTGTGTGTGTGTGTGTGTGTAAACCCACATCCTTTCGTCTTTCCCTCTCCTTCCCTCTTTCCTGATGAAGCAACCGTGGGTTGCAAAAGCTTGAAATTTGTGTGTGTGTTTGTGTTTTTTATTGTGTCTATCTACCAGCACTTTCTCGTTTGGTAAGTCACAGCACCTTTGTTTTTTAATATATTTTTCCTATGCGGAATGTTTCTTTCTAAAAAAATTTGTTTCATACGAGCATTTCCTGTGCATTTGGCACGTTCCACATTATAATGGCTGCTGTACCGTGCAATTGATCAATGGAACATGCAACCAACTAACAAACTTAATACACTGACTGCCACAAATCTGCCAGTGCACACGTCAAGGCTTCACACTGGACAGCTGGCGGCCACACACTCCATTCTGTTTCGTGCAGTGTGTAGTGCAGTACTGTGTATTAACTTTTATTTCTTCACTAACCCCTTAATACCTGAATAAATTTCTTCATGGAAGGAGAAAATAAAACAAAAAAGTCGCCTAAAAGTACCTGAAACACTCAGGACATGGCAGCACATGTCAGAAGCGTTGGTAGCTTTGTATAGAATCTGCACTATAGAATCTGCACCTACTGCCACTGCCACTGTCACTCGAAACAGTTAACCATAGCCTTATTAAAGTCACACTGGTATAATGCAAATTCGTGGAGAAGGGGGAGGGCGGGAGGAGAGAGATAGACTGACCGTCCGTCCGTCTGACCGACCAGCTAGGAATGATAGTGACAATGCGAACGATTGTGTTAATAAAGGTAATGACAAGAGAGTGCAAGAAATCTGCAGCAATTAGAAGTTTTTGGAGCCATAACTGTGACGAGGCCTAAACTGATACCACCTCTTCAACCCCAATGTTCATTCACGATATACCAAGTGAGGTGGCACAGTTGTTAGCACACTGGACTCGATTTCGGGAGGATGACGGTTGAACCCCGCATCCGGCGATCCTGATTTAGGTTTTGTGTGATTTCCCTAAATCGCTTCAGGTAAATGCCGGGATTGTTCCTGTGAAAGGGCATGGCCGACTTCCTTCCCCCACCTAGTCCGATGGGACCAATGACATTGCTATTTGGTCCCCTCCCCCAAATCAACCAACCAATCATTCACAGTATATGTTTAATTCACAAGGCTTATGTCACTCCGACTGTGTTACGAACATGCCATCTGAAGATAAACTGTACTTAACAGGGTGGAGCTTGCATTCTAGAGTTGTAAGATGTTTCAGAACTTTGCATTGAACTTACACTAAGAATTCGCTAATATGACATTATTTTGAGCTACATTTCTACCAGTAGCGTGATGGATGAGGTAGAAGACAATGCAAACAGCGATATGAATATGAAATTGCAAACAAAATTTGCCAAAAATAAAAGATTATATGTATGATATTCTGGCATTTTATTCGGCATAAAGTGCCTTCAAGAGCCCATCCATTTGCTTATAAAAATGTTGAGTTTAAAGAAAACTACAAATAAAATTACATCAATACTGCAGTCTAAGAATATAAATATACATTGTGAAAAGGGCTGAAATTGTGACAAAGAAATTGTGGACATTTATGTTTTCACTAAATATTAAAATTCCTTTAGAAAAGGCACTGCCTGTGATCCTTTCCTTGATATTTTCAGACCTCAACAAAATATTTGTCAGAAGGGCATTAAATCTTTAAAGACTGGAAATAAAACTAAAGCCCTACATACTGACATTGCAGTGTGCGCCATAAAGTTAACTGTGGTAATTAAGTGGTCATGCTCTCAAAAATTGATGCTTTCCATCATCAATTTATTGAAAACTAAAAATTTCCCTTTGCTGTGTCACTTTATTTATTTTGTTTGAATCTGCCGAAATTAATGCAATTGAATTTCAATAATATATGCGTTATATTGTTCTTATTATGCAGTTTTTACATAAGTTTTTGTAAAAATGGTTATTTAAGTACAAGAAAATTTCTGAACTGGGTTTTTATTCACTTGCTGTGATAACAGGTAGATTTGTGGTGTACATTTGAGATTTCCCACCAGCATCCTAAAAACATAAATAGTGTTTGGCATTAATGATATGTGAATGATTTTGCATAACAATTTCATTTTATTGTACAGCTGGACAATAAAGAAGTTATGCTGAACAAACGCACCATTGAGAAAGAGAAAGTGAAGCAGAAATACAGCAGTAAAATGATGGCCGAAACTGAGAAGATGTCAAAGGAGATGCAGCAGCAATTGAAACTTCAGAAGGCTGAACTCAAGGTAGATAACGTAAACTACCAGCAGCATTTATATCTACTTTTTGTTTGCATATTTGATGCTATCTTTGATAATGATATTAAAAAGAAGTAAAAAAGGAAAAGGGCTAAATACTCTAAGCTACAAACACACTTTCATGTGGAAGCGTTTATTTCCTGGCTTTACCATGAGTCAGTTACTTGGATTGTCCGCCGTCTTACTATATGTATAAAACTTGTATGTGGTGTCATTTTTTCTTCTAAGTTTTGGTTTTAGAATGTTTAAGCTTTTCAGTAAGGTTCTGTTCGAATGCAATAGGTAGAGGAACACTGTTGATGGGTACATACTAAAAGTAGTTATGTTTTCTCATGAGTAGTGAGTTAGCATGCAGCCTGCCATTTAACAATTTTAGATTTGGAGATAGCGTAGAACTAAACTCTTTGTTCATGAGCAAAACATTTCCATCTGTTCAGGTGGACTGATTAGCGTGGAAACCATTCAGCGCTGGGAAGTGTATAGATCTCCCATATACGCTACTGTGACTGTCCAAAGACATGAGGCAAGGTTCTCCCCTCTTTTGCCGTGACGTGTGCAGACAACCTTGTTTTCCATCATTGACAACTCTTGTCCTGTCCTACGTCCACATACATACTCCACAAGCCACAATATGGTGTATGTTGGAGAGCACCATGTACCACTGCTGGTCATTTTCTTTCCTGTTCCACTTGCATATGGAGCAAGGAAAAATTGACTGTTTATATGCCTATTTACAAGCCCTAATTAACTTCACGGTCATTGTGCAAAACGTATGTTGCAGCAGCAGATTTGTTCTGCTGTCAGTTACAAATGTCAGTTCCTTAAATTTTTTCAAAAGTGTTTTGCAAAAAGAGCATCTTCTTACCTCTAGGGATTCCCACTTGAGTTCACAAAGCATCTCCATAACATTTGAGTCTTGATCATACCTACCAGCAACGAATCTAGCGGCATGCTTCTGAATTGCTTCGATATCTTCCTTTAATCTGACCTGGTGGGGTCCCAAATTCTCGAACAGTATTCAAGATTGGATCACATGAGTGTTCTATACACATTCTCCTTTGTAGACAATCAATAATTTTCCAAAACTCTCCCAATAAACTGAAGTTAACCATTCACCTTCCATATTACTGACTTTCCATACTCATTCTATTTCACTTAGCAACACTGTACCTAGCTATTTAATTGACGTGACTGTGTCAAGCAGCACACCGCTAATACTGTTTCTGAACTGGTCTTTCATACTCATCTGCGTTAACTTAACAATTTTCTGCGTTTAGAACAAGCTGTTATTCATGACACAAAATAGAAATTCTGTCTGAGTTATTGTGTATTCTCTGCAGTCAATCAACAGTGATACTTTCCTGTTTCATTAGTAAACTGTCACGGACTGCTATTATTCCTATCCATCAAATCATTTATGATATGAATATAATAGAGGGAAACATTCCACGTAGGAAAAATATATCTGAAAACAAAGATGATGAGACTTACCAATCAAAAGCACTGGCAGGTCGATAGACACACAAACATACACACAAAATTCTAGCTTTCGCAACCAACGGCTGCTTCGTCAGGAAAGAGGGAAGGAGAGGGAAAGACAAAAGGATGTGGGTTTTAAGGGAGAGGGTAAGGAGTTATTCCAATCCCGGGAGCGGAAAGACTTACCTTAGGGGGAAAAAAAGGACGGGTATACACTCGCGCGCGCACACACACACGCAAACACACACACACACACACACACACACACACACACACACACACACACACACACACACATCCGCACATATACAGACACAAGCAGACATAAAAAAATTTAATATGTCTGCTTGTGTCTGTATATGTGTGGATGGATGTGTGTGTGTGCGCGAGTGTATACCCGTCCTTTTTTTCCCCCTAAGGTAAGTCTTTCCGCTCCCGGGATTGGAATGACTCCTTACCCTCTCCCTTAAAACCCACATCCTTTCGTCTTTCCCTCTCCTTCCCTCTTTCCTGACGAAGCAGCCGTTGGTTGCGAAAGCTAGAATTTTGTGTGTATGTTTGTGTTTGTTTGCGTGTCTATCAACCTGCCAGCGCTTTTGTTTGGTAAGTCTCATCATCTTTGTTTTTAGATATAACATCAAAACATTTATGTATATAGGGAATAAGAGCAGTCCTGATGCACGTCCCTATGTCACTTGTGATGATACCTTTATCTCTAATCAACTCTCACCATCAAGGACAATGTTTTGGACTCTGTTACTCAAGAAGGCCAAACCATTCACATATCTGGGAACCTGTTCTGTATGCTCAGACTTGTTTTAACAGTCTGCAGTGGGGCACTGTGTGTCACTTTTTGGGAATCCATGAATATGGAATCTCTGTTGGCTTTCATCCATGGTTCACAGGATACCATGCGAGAAGTTAAATTATGTAACAAATGAACCAATATCAAAAACTTACACACACTACAAAACATACAAAAGACAAAGGATAAAAACACTGCTATTATGCGAACTCTAAGTTGTGGCAGTTATAGGTGAGGAGTGTTTTGAACTATGGTTGCGTCAGATACTGGTAGAGGTCAGGCCTGAACCACCACTGCCAACCGCAGAAAACAACTGTGCTGTAGCTGCTATCTGATGCTGTGTGTGCTCCAATTTACTTCATGTGGTGGATTGCTTCTTTTCTTTTCTTATTTTTAAATGAGTGGAGAGACTAATCCTGGAGTATAATGGGATTTTAATAAGACTCTCACAAGAAAAGGAATCAACAATCCCTATGATTGTTATGTCAGTTCTGCTTTTGTGGGAGCACAGAACGTGGATGCAGGGTGCAGCCTGCCAAGAAGGAAGTGCTTGTCTTCCCTCGGACAGTCCAAGTTTTCACTTGTTTACAGCTGCAGCAAACAGCCGTGATATACTGTCCGCATAATAGTTGACGACACTACACATTGTAAACAAACATGTTCAGTACATACTGAAAAATGGAAGTGAAGTGTTGAGATAATTGTGGTTGAAAGTACGCCAGAAACTAGCCATCTGGAGCATGTAGACTGAATAAATACATCTACAGTATTATACACATGGATTAACATCAGAAATTGTAAGTAACTTCAGACAATAACTTAACTTCACGAAACTTATGCTGCAAAAATTGTTTCTAACCAGACTTGTAATTACTATATAACGTATTTATTGTATGTATAAAACAAACATGTATTACAGGCCTTTGAAGATGCTTAACAAATAAAAGAACCATAACACATGTGGCAAGTAACAAACTGCCTTTCATTTAGCTGTGAAAACAGAATATACGTCCATGAATTTCAAAGCAACTAAGGAACGACGGAAAATGGAAAAAATGATGATTAGTTTGACATTATTGTCCGTTGGACCTTCTGGTCGATATTGCTTGGGGCAGCATATGTAACTTCCAACTAACTTAACCACAAAATGAAATAACATTTTCTCATTATATACTACTACAGTATAGGAGTTACCGATAAACCAGTTAACTTTAACCAGAATTATTACTGATAAAACCGTGGAAAATCTCGTGCCCTCTCAAACTTTGCCTGTCAACATTTCCATATTCTGTTTTGACCTGAGAGTACAACAATCTCTGCTTCCTTGGCTTCTCCCAATATTTGTTAATTAAACCAGGGTGGGGATTTTCATCCTTAATCCATATACTTGACATGTACTTCTCCAGAGTGAGATTTACAATCAGTTTAAATGTTGCCCATAATTCCTCCATGTCCATCATATTTGAATAAAATTACCTCCATTAACTATCTAAGTGGGATGCTAACTGCTTATCTTCTCTTTCTGATATAAATAGTCTCCTATCCTTCTTGAAGGATTTATTAACTTCAGTAACCATCATTATTATGATGATATGATCACTAATAATTCACTCTGTACTGACACTGTCAGTAAGGTCAGGTGTATTTGTACCTCAAGATTCAAAAATATTTCCACTGTGTGTGGGTGGGAGAACTAGCTGCTCAAGGCATGTTTTCAGTAAAGTGTTTGGAACTACTTCATAAGACAGTCTGTCTGTAGCAACTGCAATGAATCCGTAGACATACCAGTCTATACTTGGCAGTCGCCTCCAACTAACATTGCACGGTCTAAGTGTTTCTGTGCTACTGAATTATAGCTCCTGATTTTTGGCCTTGTAGGATAGCCTGTTTGCTGTACCTGCTCTGTGCTAGTCTGTAAGCAAGGTCTAATTTTCTGGTTTTTCCTTTGACAGCATCTTTATCCAGTCCATTGGACTGAATCCATTCTCCTAAACACTTGGATTTAAATGTCCTTTTAATTTTCCAATATTTTGCTTCGAAGTATTTCTCCCCTTCTCCATATATTCTGTCTGATACAAGATTTTGAGACTCATTTTTCCTGTGGTTTCATGCTAGATCTCTGCCATTCTTGATGGGTTGTGACGTTCGCTTGCTTTATTTCTTTGTTGATTGTCCTCGATGTCGACGTACAGCATTGCTGCACTGGCTGAAAAATGGGAGGTGGAAGTTCAACACTGACTACTTTAAATGATGTAGCCAACAGGTGCACATTTCACGGTTCTTTACTTACACAGTTACATGGCCAGTGCACTATTGTTAAACTTTTAATGAGTCTCATTAAAGGTTGCAAGCAAACATCAACATACTGCTAGTGTACTGTTGAACATCTACGAGAAGTAAAAACCTAACCACACAATTCTTGCTGCATAATACAGTATATATTTAACAGACACTGTCATTGTTTTAACACACGGCCTAATTGTGTTACACTTAAAGTTGGTGCATTGCTGTTGTTCTAAGCAACACAGGTTTCTTGTCTGAAACTTTGCCATGGACTGACTGTCTCGGGACCAAATTTCGAGCCCTTATACAAGGGTTGTTTTTTAAGTAAGGGCCGTTTTTATTTATTTTTTATTTATTTTTAAAAAGGATACAAATACTTTTGTAAAAAAAACTTTTATTTTCTGATTCTACACACTTTTACTTATTTTTCTACATAGTTGCCTTGTTTATTTAAGCACTTGTCATACCGTACAACTAAGTTTTTAATTCCCTCTTCAAAGAATTCGTCCGCCTGCTCCGACAGCCAAGAGTTCACGGCTGCTTTCACTTCATCGTCATCATTGAAGCGCTGCCCGCCAAGATGGTGTTTCAGATACCGGAAAAGGTGAACATCGCTAGGAGCAAGGTCGGGGCTGTATGGTGCATGATCCAAAACTTCCCAGCCAAAAGAATCAATCAAATCCCGAGTCTTTTGAGAGGTGTGAGGCCTAGCGTTATCGTGCAGGAGCAAAACTCCTTTTGTCATCGTGCCGCGCCTTTTGTTTTGAATTGCTTTGCGGAGATTCTTTAGAGTTGCACAGTAGGCATCTGAGTTGATTGTCGTTCCTTGTGGCATAAAGTCCAGTAGCAAAACACCGCACCGGTCCCAGAACACAGTTGCCATAATCTTGCGCTTTGACAGCGTCTGTTTGGCTTTGACCTTAACAGGTGAGGTTGTGTGTCGCCATTCCATCGATTGTCGCTTGCTTTTGGGAGTGATATGGGATACCCATGTTTCATCTTCAGTGACAATTTGACTCAACATGTCATCCCCTTCTTCCTCGTAACGAATCAAAAAGTCCAATGAAGTGGCAAATCTCTTCCCTTTGTGGTCCTCTGTGAGGAGTCTGGGTACCCACCGAGAACACAGTTTCTTAAAGTTTAGGTTTTCAGACACAATTTTGTACAAAACCGATCTTGAAACTTGTGGAAATTCCAAAGAAAGAATGGAAATTGTGAATCTTCTGTCCTCACGAATCTTTGTTTCGACTGCAACCACCAAATCATCAGTGATCACACAGGGCCGGCCTGAGCGTTCTTCGTCATGGACGTTTTGACGACCATTTTTAAACTCTCTAACTCATTGACACACTTTACCTTCACTCATTGCATTCAAGCCATAAACTTCTGTTAACTGACGATGAATTTCTGCAGCTGATAGGCTTCTCGCGGTCAAAAAACGTATCACTCACCGTATCTCACACGAGTGGGCGATTCAATAATCGTAAACATTATAAAGTAGCACAGTGATGTGTACACGTCAGCTACAGAGCTGCAACTTGCATCAGTGTGAACGGGAAGGATGCCGGCAAGTGGCGCAGTGGCTTGTTGCGGCGTCCGCGCGAACTACGGGACTATACGCGCGAACGGCCCTTACTTAAAAAACAACCCTTGTTTATCCTCACAATAATAGGTACTGAAACTACACATTGTTTGATGTTTAATTTACAGAAATTACAATTAAAACGTAACTCATTAAATTAACAGAAAACATTGAAAAATTCCATCTTTTTAACAGTTTTTTCTACTACAAAGGTTAAACCATATTATTTGTTTAAATGATGAAATTAACAGATATAGCTACGCAAACAATACTTTTGACAAAACTGGTAGTTACCTTGGAATTGAGAGCTGGCTTTGCTAACATGTTTTCAAATAAAGCCAAATAGATCCTTTAAGAATACTATTAGCTGTTCCTCCAAATGTTTATAATTAGTACAGTATTTATATTTGTTTATAAGTCAACAATAGAATTTAAGCTACAAAACAATTACTGATTTCACCCTATAACAAAAGATACTAACTGGGAATAGTCAATATAAATTAGAAAATCAATTACATACATAAAACTAAGCACAAAATTAGATCTGGTGGTATATTCTTTAAGACTGTGGTCCAACCTTTCTCTTTTATGAAAACCCGTATTATACTCACTGATGTTAATGGTAATTAGTTAAAATGGGAAAAAAAATGAATTTAAGGAGGCAGATTGCAAAACAAAGGGGGGAAGTTAAGATATATCCCAGCTTGCTTTGTCCCAGTGTTCTTCCATTTACTAGCTAAAAGGGCAATGCCATCTGAAAAAGCTAAAAACCTGATTTACAATTTGTTTCCCTTCTTCCTTGGGTATATTTCACGTGTTCCTTCCAACTTCAGAGCTTGTTTTATGAAACATCTTTCATCCAGATGGCTGACATTAGAATCAGGTGCAGAGTGACTTTTAGAACAGTGGTCAGTTGAGAAATACATTCTTCAGTTCATACCCTGGCACAAAGCAAGTTGATCAGTTCTTTGAAATACAAGAATACCATTGAATTATTTAAAGACAAAACTACTGAAGCAGAAATTATATTTGCTTGTGCAAGAGCTCATACATATTCAAGATTCATGGTTTCTTTCAGAAAAGAGATTTTTTAAAGCGTCTACTCTACAATGAGCTCACAAACCTCATCAGAACACTTGTGAACTGATTTTGTATTAGTGCTGTTCCATTACGCAGGAAAGATTTTGTGGTAAATATTACTTGCGCTTGAAAAACAGTGTTACGCACTAGAGAAAAATAAATATCTCAAGAAGCTAAGTACACAAAAATGATGCTACATTTCCTTGTAAGCTAGAAAGCACTATGTATCTGCTTGTACATGTAGTCTGGAAAAGGCTGTGTTGGATAATCTTGTGTTGTGGTATCTCCAATGTTTGCATCCTGCATAGAAACTGCAAGAAGGATCATACAAAAATACAGCGAAATTAGTTGCAGTTCGTCCAGTTCAGTACAATGAATATGCACTAGTTGATAAAAATGGATACTGTTGGTATTAGAAGAAGAAAAATCAGATAGTGGCAAGAACCCAGTGAACGTTTACTGGAGTTAGTTTTTTGAGAAAAGGAATACCTTGCTCTTGCGAAAATTGTGAAGGCTGCACTTGTACTTTTGCATGGCAGTGTGGGTGTAGAAAGGGGATTCTCATCGTCAGCAAACATATTGAATGACGACACCACAAATGTGTATGAAAGAATATTAGATTCTCATTTGACTGTAAGATATGCTGTGGTGAATGTGTTTAAAGAGAAGGCTCACTTTGTAATTATCACTCGAGAACTTCTTCAATAAGCATGCACATCTGATGTAGTGTATCAGCAGTGCTGTAAAGATAAAAACAGTGTCCAAGTAGAAGCGAAGGAACAGTGAAATGAAGAAAAAATGTTTGCAAGCAAGTATGAAGAGTAAGTTTGAAAATGAAAAAGTAAATGTTGATTGCTGTGAACAAGCACCAAAGAAAATGAAAATAAAAGAGGAAGAAAGGGAGAAAAGATTGACTGTTGACAGATTACTGGATAAAATTTTTGAAAACATTATCAGTGAACTTACATTAATATGATAATTAAAAAACAGTCTTCATCACAAATTTCTTTTAATCATAGTGACCAGTTTCAATCCTTTAGGGTCATCTTCAGACTCCAGAATGGCATGTGGACTTTCATGGAGCAAGCTGTGCCGACCCATGACGCTGAACTGACTGCAGTCAGTTCAGCATCGTGGGTCGGCGCAACTTGCTCCATGGAAGTCCACCTGCCGTTTTGGAGTCTGAAGATGATCCTTAAGGATTGCAGTCAGTTCAGCGTCGTGGGTCGGTGCAGCTTGCTCCGTGGAAGTCCAACTGCCATTCTGGAGTCTGAAGATGATCCATAAGGATTGAAACCGGTCACTCCGATTAAAAGAAATTTGTGATCAAGACAGATTTTTAACTATCAGATTACTGGATGTTGCAAACTAGTGTTTTAAAAGAAGCAATGAAAAAACGACTTGGTGGGAACTATTGTGGCCTGGGCAATGTTGGAGAGTGCTAAGAAAGTTAGGGAACAAGAGGTGAAGAAAACTAGACATACAAAAGGAATAGAAAACAGGTCATAAGTGTGTAAGCAGTGTTATAACAACATTTTCTTCAAAGAATCAACAACAAGGGGAGACATGATGATTTAATTTTGTAAAGAACACTAGATAATCTTCCACATTACATTTAAATATTAAAAGTTGTAAACATTTTGTTTGTATCACTCAGAAAATAGTACTGTACAGCTGCACTTTGAAGCTTTTTCTGGTGTCATATATATTTGTGCTGAATAGAAGCATGTCAGTGTTATTTTAATAAAGTGCAATGACTTTCCTGATTCTCTTATAATAATAATAATAATAATTGTTATTACTACTACTACTACTACTATTATATGTAATATTGTTACAGTTTTATATGCTGATTACAATTTAAAAAATTAGGTGTGGCGTGCTGGTTACGGGAATGGTGGCCAGTTTTTTCTCCCACCACCCCCAGTGATAAATTCAAGTCAGCATGTAACCTCTCCTTTTTTTCCCCATATCAGTTAAGTCAGTGTTTTTAATTGAAGTGGTCAGCACGTCAGTAATTTTAGTCTTAGATTTGGTTTCTATCCCTGCCCTCCCCTGTCCTTGTAAAATCAGTGAGTAACAAGTGTCTGTACTAATTCCATCAACAATCATCATAATTATTTCATTAACTTTAATCAAATTTATTGTGAAACCTGAGCAGCACCGGCCACTGATCATTCAAGCCCAAAGTGTACTGCTTATTAATCTTTGGCACACTCAGTGTTTGACATTTCTTTGTAGGGAAATATTATGAAAGAAAAGCAGTAGGATATCAAACTGCAGAGATGAAAGCAGATCATGCTGACGTATTTTCATGTTGTCTTATAAGAAACTGCTGAATTAGATTAATGTTTTGTCTAGTATTCAGGTTTATCATTATTTCTAATACTCGTAAAATTTCTGTATTCTGCTCTTGAACTAATATTAACAATAGTTACGCTGTCATGAATTGATGAAAAATTTTCATTTTGTGCAAAACCAATCCACTGTAGTTAAGTTTTTAATATGTTACTGGAAAATATTCTCTTTCAGAATCAAATGAGGGAGAAAGAAGAAAAATTGAGGAAAGTTAAGCAGATTCTTATTGAAGATCGTCCTTCACCTCAGCTACTGTCAGCCAATTCGGATAGTCATATATCCCTGAATAATTTTAAATCTGACCATAATGTTGTATCTGCTACAACAAGCATGACTCCTTATTCTTCCAAATTAAAGGTAAATCAAAATATTTTTAAATGGAGATATTATTTATATCACACTACACTAAAAACTTTGTGAACATAAATGAACAGAAATGAAACATTTCACACTAAGAAGCAATTGTTTGATTTTGTCATACTTCTTGGAGCTGTTCATACATAACAAATATTAAATGATAAAACTTTCCCTCCTATCGGAAGTGATGTCGTATTGTGGCACCTACGGTTGCGAATACACTCTACTATTCATTATGGCATGTGAGCAAACATCTTACAAATGTCATCTGGAGGATGAAACACGTACTGTCTTATTTCATCTTGTGGCTGGAGGATGATAAGAACGTATACTACTTCTTATCACATCCAAGAATTGTTCTGTGGGAAAGAAATTGGGACCGGTCAGCCCAGTCCAGTTAAGAATCCATACAGTTCTCAAAGGATCTGTGGTGTGCACTACTGTGTGGGGGATCTTGCTTTAACCTACCAGGATACGTCGTTCAGTACCCTGTTAATAAAGGGTATGTCCATAGGGTTTATCATTCTTGACACATACTGATGACTTTTCACCCACTGCAGCAATTACGAAATTAGTCCTGGTGCTCGCTGTACCATGTTTCCAGTAGTTAAAGTAAGAGTTTTGAGAATAAATACTCTGTGAGACTTTTCACCAGATAGTTTACAGACACCCTTTTGACTCATTGTCAAAACCACAGTCAGTATTCTGGCTACTGTGGCTTTGCACTGCAATTCTGTTACTTGTGGTTGGCGTCAGTTGTAAAAACTTGGGGCAACTCAAGATCACAACCTAGGTTCCAATAACCTGTTCCCGATGGTTCATGGTGGCACTCTTCCTGTAACCTCTTCGGATTTCTGCTGTTTTCGTCCATTTAGTAAACTGAGCCAGATCAAGAATCCTACAATCTTCTTGTGGTATGGTCCTTCTGGGAAGATCTGTGCCTACTTTTCTTGCCAAGCTGTTGTCCTCAGTCCAGCTCCTCACCAGTCATTGGACTATGGTCAACTGCCTGTGATAGCTGTCTGCATGATGCTCCCCTGGCCCCTCACACTAGCGATTTTACTTTCTCAAAGTCCAAAAGGTAGTGATAAGCTTCATGTTGACATCACCTGGGAATGCTGTGTTGCAGTCTCCACATTCCAGTAATGTTCGACACACCCAATAGCCTTCGTTAACTTGCACAGTTCTTCATATGTAGAAATGACTTTTTTCTGTATTGAAAATAGTTTGCATAAGGATGAAATACTAATCAGCATATCACACGGGCATGGAAATACTGGAGTATCAGCTTGGTAGCATTCAGTCAAGGTGTTCATGGGGGACACTTCCCATTTTTATTTATATAGTGAACAATGGTTTGATTTTTGTACACATTCTTGTACATATTATTATATTTAAGCATGAAATTCTGTAAGTTGCTCATTATTTTGACTCTCTGATTACTACACATAAACCAAAGAATAATCTGTTCTTCAGAGCACTGGTACAACCTGTAGTGGGCTGACGCCAGTACGGCGCCGTTCCCGATCTGTTGGTGGACTGTGTGGTGAAGTGTGGCTTGACCATCGGCCTGCTATACCAGCCCCTCTGGGAACTGTGCTTCAACCCCATATGAAAAAGAGGAAATCTGTAACGAGGCTAACTGATATTAAGGATATCACTGATCCAATGACTAATAAATATTGTCTCATGACTCAAGAGCAAGATTCTGGTGGAGATGTGGAAACAAGATTGTACAAGGTATGTACAGTTTTTAATGGTGTGTACATCAGAAGACAGGTGGTGGGGTGAAATAGTAGTAAGGAGCAGTGCGATGCTCCATCCAATCTGCCATGTCTGCATCTAGTGTGCTTTTTGGGGTGCACATAAAACATTTAGTGTTGGTTTCCAGCTTAGTTGAAATATTGTGGAGGTACTCATCCACTATTGTGTTGATCACGGGTGGCATAAAGCAAATTCAAAAAGCATTACATTAAGAAATGATTGTGATAGTTTTCTTAGCATATAAATTTTTCTAGGGAGAGTTGGAAACAGAACCACGGACCTGATGCAACTCTCACCCCAGCATTACCAATTACCAGGCTAGGGAACACCTGGAGCGTGAAGTGTGGGATAGAGACAAAGTTCACCGATGCCATCACAAAGTACTCTCTGTCTCTCTTTGCATAGAATGCCTTATACAGCTGCCTTCTGCTGTGCTCACCATTGTACTAACATGCTTTTCTGAGGTGTATAGGAAGAAATGCTGACTTATTTTGAAGGGGCGAGTAATGTTGTGTGACTGAAAACTTGGAAAAGGTTTCTAGTTAATCATTGTGTACCCTCAACATTCATCATTTTATTTCTTTCCTGTGTTTTAAAGTGTGAAGAATTTTCAGTTTCAGAAATTTTATTAGCATACAGCCAAATTTAAGCGGATTATATCACAGAATATTTCTATTGAACACAATCAATGAAAAACAACTTCGTTGCAGCTGATACTCTCATCTACACAAATCTAAATTTGATCCATACCTTCATATTAGTCATTGGTTCACATTACACCGTAATTTGACTGGTGGTGTACTACCGGGTGTATATGCCCTGGGAACCGGGAATTTTTTATTGTTTTAGTTTTCAGTTAAATTTTTGTAGGTTTGACTTATAAGAACTAATACTCTAACAAAGAACATTACTTCAGCCCACTAATGTTGGATAATACTGCAGCAATGAAACATAAACAAGAGAATAATACCAAAATGAAACTTCAATTACAAGGAAGATGGGTCGTGTACAACAGCAAAACACTGTGCACACACAAGTCTGCCAACACAAAAATGTTCAGAGGCATTAGGACAAAGATTATGCAGTACTTCGTAACAATAGACATGAGTGTGATGTCACAATTGTTTACCTTTATAGCAGGTCGCGGGAAATTTTGCAAATGGTGGTCTGAGAAGCATTACTTTCAAAGTAAATTTCTACACAAGATGAATTATGTTACGTTTCAGAATGTGCAATGAATTTCTTAACTCACGGAGTGTTTGACTCTCATTCAAAATTCAACCCCCGGTCACTCGTGTATATTGTTGTCATGCGATAACTCCCGTGTTAGATTTTTTCTAACAATGAGATCTTGCACCTTTTTTATCTCTTTATGTCAGACAAAGGCACATTTATACAATAAATCATTTCTTTATTATGACCAAAGCTTATAGTATTAACATAATGTGGAACAAGTAATTCACCAAACTTAAAAATATTTCAACAGGCAAAGATTTCACAAACCTTTTTGATTACATAATCATCTTGGTGTTGGAAGTTCTATTTCTCCGTGTTTGCTTTAACAATACTTATGTTTTTGGATAGGGTCTGCCTGTAGCAAAACACAATTTTGTTTTTGAACCCAAACCTGTTTCACTGCAGTTACAGCATCTTCAGTGGGCTTTTATTTTTCATCTGTTAAAGATAAAGAATGTTCTTTACTGTTCGTATACATGTAACTATTAGTTTTTAAATCGTAATTACAGATATATTGAAAAAACACACAACACAACACATTAGAAAAACCACACCATGTTGTAAAAAGGTATTAATTCATAATTTATGTGTTTTTTCAAATACCTGTAATTAAGATTTAAAAACTAATAGTTACAAGTATACAAACGGTAAAGAACATTCTTTATGTTTAACAGATGAAAAATAAAAGCCCATTGAAGATGCTGCAACTGCAGTGAAACATGTTTGGGTTAAAAAAACAAAATTGTTTTTTGATTACAATTACAACACCTGTGTGAAGAGCAGTTCATAATATTTATAGCAATTGATGAATCTCCTTTTTATTCATCATATTCAGTTATGGTTTCTTGTGACATACGCTCCTGGCAAATAAGAACACTCGATGCTGTATGTTCTTTACTGGTAGAGCTGGAACAATGATGGCAGCGATGCTGTATGAATCTGTTTTTCCTTTGACAGCAATAGTGACATCTTGTTTTTTCCCTTGATTCGTTTTCTTCTTTAACTGTCGGTAGTTTGAAAATGTGTACAAAACCTTTTATTTTCTCCTTCAATCAAAGTGATATCCTCGGTATCGACAAGCATTTGATCGTGTGGGCTTTTGTAAGCATCATAATCATTTCCGTGATGAATCTTCTCTGTGGAATTAAATCATTTGTGTTTACCTTATTTGAGCATTTATTACTCTGATGATGTTCAACAAGCTAAAAAAACTGTAAGAGGCAAGCGGTTACTTACTCTTGAAACAGAATATTCTGATTTCAAACGTTCGACAACATCTACACCTTCTTTTGTGAGAGTGTAGAATGTAATGACTTCAAGTTTGTTCGCTTCATCACTGTCACTGTCTATAGCATCGCTACTGTGCATGGTGGATAACATTAAAACATTCTTTTTCTGTTTCTTTTTTGGGGCGTATGAGCAAATCAAGCAGTTGTTACTTGGTTCTTCTCCATGTGCGAATATGCTGCTGTTTAGTTGCCTACACTTTACATCCAGATGTTTTGGTGGAATTTCTCTCTTATTCTTCTGTAGACTACCTACTACTGAGAGTTGATGATTGGCGTACATTTTGTTAGCCAATGGTATAGATGTAAAATAATTGTCCATCATCATGTTTCTGCCTGTTTTGTCAATCATAACACCACATTCTCTGCATTATTGGGTTCTTGATATGACCCAGTAGGCTGTTTGCCTGCATATACTTACATACTTAGCATATAAAACGTTCTGGCATCACAGAGCACATATATGTCCACGGAATAGTTCTAACATCTCATCTATCGTTGTTAATGCACTGGCACTATAACTCTTCTTGCAAACATCCACAAGTTCGTCAGATATTTCTCTAATAGTTGCCGGATTATCTGTTTCCTTTCTCTGAGCTCTTGTAGATTTGTCATCTGAACATATAGCTTGGAGAAGAGTGTGGAACCTTCATTTGCTCATCGATGCAATAAAGAAATCTAGTGCAGTCCCATCAGTGGTCCATAGCTCATCAGTATTGAAATGCTGTGCCTTTTTCTCTCCTGTGAGAAATAATATACCAAAGAAAGCAGATAACTCTTCAAAATCTGTCTGTGGGAAGTCTCAAGCACTCCGTTAATAAGATGCTGCCATTCTGTCAACTTCTTGGTTTGTGTATTCCACAATGCGACCAATTACACTATCTGGAAAAAATAATTTCCAGCATTCCAAAACTGTTTTCGTATTTTTTGCAACGTCCTTCACACCTTGAAGCTGTGTTACAATATTTGGACGTGCAGTTTTTGCTGGAGGAGTGTGTTGCGTCAACCATTCCATCTTTACCAAGAAAGGTTTCATGATCTGTATATTGAGAAACAGCTGTAGCAGAAGTAGCACATTCGCTGTGTGACTGATCTGTTGCAGTATTGATCTCTTCATGCTCAGAGGGTGCGTCAGTATCTGGTGACAGACCCTCTATGTAAATATCCTCGTCTAGTGGTTCATCTAGCCACATCAATATCTGTTCCTCTGACATGACTTCTTCCCTGAAAAGTTTTATATATTTTCATATCCTACAGAGAATGTCATGTACTCTGTATAAACAATTGCTTCATTCAATTCATAAAACCCAGTAAGAATACTTACATTTTTAGAAAAGATGTAACATACGCTGAACACTTTCAGGAGAAAACAATGAACACAGCCACATGTTACAAGAAACAGACTAAAAGTGAAGCAAGAAGCAAGGCAATATCCCACAAAAGGAGAAGTAATTGTTGCATAAAGACTCCCTTGTTTGAAAAAATCTAACACTGCACCACTTCAAATAATGGCACAACTAGCAAGCTATTGTTGCAATTTGATTGTCGAGTCACAGATTAATTGAAGCACGGGATATGAAAGATCGCCAGTTCATTATCTTTGAAACGTGCTAGAATATTGAACTAAAATAATAAATTTTAGATATTTAAAAAGTTTCAGGTGCAGAAGACTAGCTATTTGTGCCATTATTTAAAATTTTACTGGCACATTTATGTTTGATATGTCTTAAAGGCTAACAAACGCTAAAAAAGACCAAGCTTCAAGGTTAGTTTTCATATTTATTTTTGTTCTTTCATAGATTGAAAATTATACAATGACGACGGTACATAATGAGTTATTAAGCAATGTCACACGTAATTGGCTTCTCTGTGGAAAAGTGTTTTGGCATACAGAGATATGTTACAATAAGAGCAATACCAGTTCGCTTCTTTTCTACTTGTTTTGCCAATGAATTGACTAGTCTTTTTCAAACAGCTCTAACTTTTGCTACAGCTTCTTTCTAAGTGATCCTATAAGTAGACAACAGAAGGCAGCCCCAGTCAAGTTACAGGTAGTGAGACGTCCGTACCTTGCTCTTGTATGAAATTAGTCCAGTTTTAAGCGATAGGTGGCTTACAAAAGGGAAAATGTGTGTTAGTTGCAGCTACTATATTCACTGCTCTAAAATCTGCTTTCAATCAGGACAAGTATGTCTTTTAGCTCTTTCATTCCTCAATTTTTCTGAGTTTATTATTACTATTTAAGTACAAAAACTTGTCGTTTAGTCGTTTTTAAAAGACCCTCAGGTACCTTCTTTTGTTTTAGAATAATAAAGATATTTTTTTCCATAGAATATTTTATCCATTTTTAAAATCTTTTCGGATTTTCATGTGTCTAAATTTTGACTCTGGGCTTTATTTTAATACTTGATTAATTTCTTAAATTAGGTTTACTTACCAGTCAATGTTGAATCACAAAAGTTACTGTTGAAAATTTATATTTAAATGTCTTTGGGAGTTAGCAGGTTAAAATAAATAACTCTTTTATATTCATTTGTTATAAAAGCATTTTATTAAAGAAATGTTTTAATTATTATTAGACAGTACAAAAAATAATTTGGGAGTGAGTACTATAGGATTTCAGAGGATAACTCACTTAGAGCTTTTTGCGAGAGCATTGGTTCTTTCTATAATAGATTCTTGCAGTGTATGAGTGTTCTGAATGGTCCCCTGAAGTTTTGCCTTCTTCTCTTTAAGCTCTCTGATTGCTGTTTCAACAATATTCCTTTTAGTCATATCATCCTTTTTCATGGACTCCTCATCTTTTTTGTTTTTGAAGTCTTCAACATACTGATCTCGTGCGTTTCTCTTGGAGTGTACAAGGGACTTTGTTATAGCCACTCCTTGGACTCTGCCGTGGGTCTTGACTTCTCACTACAGACTCTTTCCTCATATTCTCAAAGAGGCACTCTTTGTTGACCGAAAATCCTCGCTCCACAGCTGCTTGTCTGAGCGACAAAGTGAGCGCGTTTCTATTGCCTTCTGCAGTTCGTGGCACATTGCATTCTGATTCTTGAGACATTTCATCCAACCGTTCCTCCCTTTTGTTGAATGTTTCGAATTTTGTCTTGTAGTTCCTCTTTACAACAGAAGCATACTGTGTTTCTGCTTTATCAGCACATCCACATCCCCTTTCCATCGAGATGCTTTCCACCAAAACATGTAGAAAGGATTTAAATCATGTGGAACCAGCCTCCCTGCACGCTGTGGTGGGATCAAAGCAGGTAACAGCTTTTGTCAACCTGAAATCTAGGGAAGATTTCTCCATCAACTTTGACATGAACTTAATCATTCCTTTTCTGCATTCATTCAGGAATGTAGTGATTTCAAGAGCTGTGAGAGACTTCCACTTCCTAAACTCATTTTTGACGCTAAACCCGATCTTAACGTGGTTCACACCCATAAGATTAGATTCTTTGTCCAAATTAAATGACAGTGAGATCTACATCGGCTGGACAAATCACGTCATTGTTGACACCATTATCTCTGTCAGAGAAGAATGGTGTTAGCAGCCAATCAGATTGGAAATCCTGTATAAAAGGTGTTAATTCTCCAGCAAGAGCCTAGAAAAAGGCAGCTTCCAGACCGAGTAGCTTGTTCTTGAGGTGATCTTCCACTATCTTGTAACTAACACATTTTGGTTTGTTTTTGTCTTACCAACAAACAAATATTTGCAGAAATGGAAGCATTACTAGAGCTCGCTGAGCAACTTCACATTCTTCAACCAACAGATCGCACAAAACTTTAAGGGAAACAGTTGCGTTTCCATCGTCGAAATGTGCAGAACTCTTCTGGCAGGGACATCCTTACAAAGTTTGTACAAAGCAAGTAAAAACTTAATTATCATCCATTGTCTCTCCTGTATTGTAGACGTGAAGGTGCCATGAACAATGTAAAGCTGACATGTTCCAGTTTCCAATAAATTGGTGTCTACCTCATCAATTTCTTATCTTACAAAAGCAAGATTGACATTAAGGTCGTCCCAATACTGCACTAAAATGTCCATCTGTATTCTTTACCGCACCTTGTTCAAGGATTCATCAAAACAAACAACAATCCTTAATCCATTTACGAGGTCAGCTTTTAACTCCCGATTCAAAGAAAAGGGAGCTAGTCCGTATTGCACGGTAGAACCGATTTTGTCCTTTTGTAAATGCATGCTTTTGGCCAATTCACTATTGGGGAACATAGTAGGGAAAATGAACGCATCATTCACAGAGTTATGCAGTGACTTGTGTGAAACAATGCACTCCAGACACCACAGTATTTCCGCCTTTGTTGTTTGATCCTTTATTGTCATCCGACCAAGTCCTCTCAGTTAAACATCCCTGGGTTTTTATGCTGCAGTGAGGTCCTTCCGCGGGGGCACAACAATTCGAGCAACCCACGTTGCTGTTAGTGGTCCAGCTGAGTCCACAGACGTGGTAGTGAAAGTAAATCTTACCTGCTGGGTTGAAGTTGTCATTGTCTATCCTGTGTGGACATACAAACTTGCTGTGCTTCTCATCGCAGCTGCTTTCGTGACGTGTTTCTTGGATTTTGTCATGTAACTTGTAAGAGCCAATCTTCCCATAGTATGGATGTTAACGAGGGTCTCTGGACATATCCACATTTAGCACTATGAAGGTATCTTTCATCAACCAGTCCTTGAGTGCTGGATCAGAAAGCTAGTTGTCTTGAAAGCAAATCGACATGGTGCTGTCGCAGTGATTATTGGTGAGCAGCCTTTATTGAAGAGAAATAAACCATAGATATAAATAAGGTTGTGCCTCGTTGTTACGCATGATGAAATATGACACAAATGAGTGATACCTACCTTGTCAATTAATAAAACTTTGCTCCACATGTGAGCAGAATTGAACTCATCAGGTGAGCTCAGCACATTGATTGACAACTAACAAACTGGATGATTTGAAAAGCGAGTGAGGCAGGTTTAACAATCCCCCCTCTGCCAAGCAACAATCAGCATAAGTTACGAAATTATTAGTAGCACTGTGTTATTTGGCCCTTTAAGAAACTATCAGTGATAAAACTTACCAACCAGTTTTACTCCAGTAATCTATTGCGGGTTTCTAGCTAATTTTACACGTACTGTAGAGCACCTCAGTTAAAAAGACAAAAGTTATTAAGGCCACTGCTCTCTCTGACCAAAGTTACCAGAGTTCTGCAGGCTGGGCAGCATATCCCTTCGCCACCCTTTCGTTCTAGCTCGCTCCTCGCCATGAGGCTTCTCCTCCTCTCTCTCTCTCTCTCTCTCTCTCTCTCTCTCTCTCTCTCTCTTTCTCTCTGTCTCAGTTGCTACTTGTCACTTGCTCTCTTCTCCCCTCAAGTTATGAAGTGGTGGTTACAAATGTCATTGCCTCCCAATTACTGCACATCTGAGGTGCTGTACTATATGTAAAATTTCCAAAGTGTGTTAGGACTTAACTTTTCCTCTTGTGTGTTCGCGCTATGTAACCAGTGATCTTGCTATTGGCTGACTATAACACGTGTCCTAAGCTCTGAATAGCTGCTGTCATCGGCTGGCGAGATCTCGTGGCTTGAGACATGACTCGCTTACAAAAGGACATCGCAACCTCGGTTTCAACGCTCCGGAAACTAACGCACTGTGTTTGGTGCAATTCGAATTTATACTTTCGTAATACGAAAATATGTAGCGTATATGTTACTGCAAATCAAAGGTCTTTCGAAAACTTCTCTCCTTTTTTTAAATTAAAAGTCTCTCCTAAGCCTTTTCTGCCCCGTCTTTTCTTTCTTTCTTTCTTACTTTCTTTCTTTCTTTCTTTCTTTCTTTGCTTCTTTCTTTTCTTTCTTTTTTTTTCCCCGGGAAGTTCTACGCGATTGTATAAAACATTAACCATTCAAAGGATTGATAAGTTTTACAGTTCCGAGGGAAAATATACGGGAAAATGTACTTTCTTTCTTTCTTTCTTTCTTTACATTAACCATTCAAAGAATTGATAAGTTTTACAGTTCCGAGGGAAAATATACGGTAAAACGTACTGTCACTTTGCACGGAAAAAGTGTATTTTGGCCCGGGAAAAAGCATATTTTTTAAATGGGATATCCGGGAATAATCTAGACATTTTTTTTCCTTGTCCCCATGTACACCCTGAATTCAGATTTTACATACCTTGCAAAACCTATTTAAGAATTTACGTGCCAGAATAACTCTGTGTATTTGGATCATGGAATAGGAACAATTGCCCTTGAGGTTTGGGTGATCTGATGGTTGGAGAACATAGATGTTGCAGTGTGTGCTGTAGTAACTGCTTCCGTATCTGCAAATATTTATTGTGAAGGTAGAGCCCAGAAACAAACCGGTGCTATCTCCACGGTAGTCAAAGATCATTTCAAGAACAAGCTATTCGATCCAAAAATCACGTTTTTCATGACTCTCGTTCCAAATGTTTCTTCTTAATTGTTGACCACCTTACTTATTGTTAATGTTTTGTGCTTCCCCCTGCTAGCTAGTATTTTCCTCTAAATACTGTCACGATGATTTTGGTATTTGGTGTGTAAGTCAATTGTTTTATTTGTATTTAAGTCACGTTAACAGCAGCTGTACGATTCTGGCATTTCACAGTATTAGGATTTTGAGTAGGCATGTAATGATGTTAGCTGTTGAAAGCAATGGCTCATCTTTCATGTGACCGATTGCTGTCCCGCTCACCTCACCTCACCTCACCTCACAGCGGTCTCTCCTTCCCCTTCATCCAGTCACTGGTTCACCTTTTTTATATATATATATATATATATGGGCGCAAAACGTCTATGGTCATTAGCGCCCAATGCTGCTCCTATTCTGTCCCATCCTACATTGCCACTCCAGTCCCAGTCAGGCAGAATGCTCAGAAAGATACGTAGACCTTGTGGTGAGTGCTTGCAGCCTTATGTCAGTGCGTGTTCAAATATTGTATAGTATATTTGAAGTTTTGAATGAAAACATTGCAAAAGTTGTTGCATTGCTCTTCGAGAAAACAGGACACGAGTTGCAGCTAAGTATAAACTTTACTTCATAAAGATTCTCCTAAATCGCTGCAGCCATGGTCATGAAATAAAAATTACATAAATTGTGTTATTCGAAAATGGCTCATTGGAATGTTACAGATTTTATACTTCCGATTACTTTTGGAAAGATCTTTGATGCACATCAGAATTTGAACTGCATGTTTGCGTAGTATGAAAGTAGAAATACGAATTACGCCAAATGCAGCAGTTTAGTTTCCGAAGCACTCTGTGGTTCCTGCCTAACCACACCCTCAATGATAAAACAGCAAAAAATTGTTGATGTCGAATATTAGACATGAAAGTTTAGATTTTTGTGTAGCTATACTGTACTTATATTAATTTAAACCATTAACTTTTCCCCTTTGTGTGGTTGTGCACATAATGTTGATGTTGCTATTGGCTGACTACATAATGTGTCTTATGCTCTGAATATCTGGCATCATTGGCTGGTGAGAACACGTGACATGACTTGTGCTTCCCCACATGCAACACAATCTCTATTTCAGAGCTCTGAAGGCTACAGTGCTATAATTGGTGGAATTTGTATATATATTTCTGCAATACGAAAAAAGCTGTGGCATATTGCCGCACATCAGAGAGCTTTCCAAAATGTTTGTTTTTGACTGGTAAATTTGGGAAAAATCTGGGAATTTTATTTTTGTCAGTTCATACATCCTGTACTACGAAGTAGGAGTAAAGTAGTCTAAATTGGAGGCTTCGTGGGGGGGGAATCGAACACATTTTTAAGATTGTTAGAGACAGATAAGCTCATCTGGGACAAGTTTAGAAAAGACCTTTTTTACAGAAACATGCTGACATGCACCTCAAGTGGTCTTGCAAAATCACGGAAAACTTAAATCAGGATAGAGGATTGTCGATTTGAATCATATTTCTGAATGCTAGTCTCAATCTGTCACATTTCTTGATCTGTCAAAGGTTTTTCACCCAGTAGATCGTCAATCATTGCTGATAAAAATTTGAACAGTGTGGTTGTAGGAGGACAGCCAAACAAAAATTATTGCATCATTTCTAAGCAGTACTTGCAGAAACTCGGTATGATGCAAACTGACAAGCATCTCAATTCAGTAACTGAAATTTCATCTGGTAGTAAAATAGTCAAGCATTATGTGCCTCGGGACTCAGTACTTGGACCTCTGCCATTCCTCCTGTTTATCGGTGACTTGAGCCTGAAAGCAGACACTCACTGAATCATGATATTTGCAGACACAGCCAAACATTTCAAAGGGGCAACACAGCTACAGTACAGAAAGCTGTGTACTCAGTTAATGAACAAATAAATAATTGGCCTATAAATAAAGATGAGACTTCCATGCTCTATAAAATCCCAAAATACGCATGCTTTCATGCACTATCAAACTATAATTCTTGCACGATGAAATGAAAAATACATTAAAATATGCACTAACATTTTTGTTCCCAATTTATTAATTCACTTCCCGTTTTGCACAGTTAACAACTAAGAAAGTTCATAACATTTTCTGAGAGGTTCTTGCAGTTATCAGTGAAAATATTTTTGTAGGCAGAAAATGATCTCTTCACATAACAAGAAGTTACAGGTGCAAATTTGAACTAACATGTTTGTGACAGTGTCAGGTCAAGTACTTCATTGATGCCTTAACCACAAAATACTTTTTTCACTGAACAAAAGAATCTGTAGTCTGCATTCCTGTTTGACACTGTCCAGTTTGTTCTTTGCATTTATTCCTATTTTCCCTCAGGCATGATTGGGGAATCTCTGGAATTTCTCAACAACTGACATTGAGTCTACCAGTGGCAGACACATGGCTTATAATTTCATTATTGTAGAGGGCAGCTCAAAGAAAGTATTCTTTTGCATTCAAATGCTTCTTGTGCATCTCTTATACACAGGCATCATCTGGCAAGAAACTGTGTACTATTTAAAATGAAAGAAGTAATTATTTTAGAATTAAATAATAAAGTAATAATTTTATTGCAATTAACTATGAATCAATTTTATTTCATACGGATGCCATCAAAATTGTCCGAGTAAAACATCGCAGCTTTCAACCAAATACCCCATCTGGTAAGAATGGGATGAGGGGATAACAGTAACTCAGGTGCACCCTCTTTATAAGCAGCTACACGTGCAGAGACTTCTGAAAACACCTGTATAGGACAAAATATGATTTTTATAAAGATTATTTTATTTTTATATCTTTGGGACCATTAAAATTGCTAAATGTTGCGCGTGTCTTTTTAGTTGAGTGTATCAAATTATTGATGTTACCATGATTAGAGCCTATTGATTCTGCAACACGATGGAGCCCATGAGCAAGACTTGTGTTTTACATTTGGGTAGAAAAAATATTTAAATACTTTCTCAGCCTTTAGCATCCCTGGAGCAGCATTACATAACAGCAAAAGACGTGTGCTTCTATTAGATTATTTGGCCACAGACTACTGAAAATATAAGATACATTTTCTCAGAAAATTAGTTATAAAAGTATTTACTTAAAATGATATTTAATTACATTATCTGGTCAAAACTTCTGCAATCTATCACCAAAGAAAATAGCACTTGTGGAGTTATTTGCTTCATGCAGGACTTCATAGCGCACGGGATAGGACTGACCAGGCGCATCCTCAGTTAATTTTCCTACCGTCAGGTTAGGAACTTAGTGCCCCATAGAATCAGTTGTTTCATCTACAGATGTCTATTTATTTGAAGTTCTCAACTCTTCACAAAGCTGATCCAATACCGGTTGAACAAAAAATAAAGTATTTTTACAATGTGAAAATAGTTATTATTTATTTTTACACAAAATTAAATTTATTTTGACAAATACATTGTGTAGGCTAACCTGATCATAAGATTTTGAAACATAACTACTTCTTGATCAGGGACATCTTTTGATGCATATTTCTCAGGGGAGAGAGAAGAGTTGGAGGGGGGGGGGGGGGGGCAGGAGCAGGCACGAAACCTAAAGAGTTGGGTTTCTGTATTTCTGAAGTGCTATATCACAGTACTGTGTGTGTGCAGGAGCAGTAATAAATGACTAGATTTAGTGTGTTGCAGATTCTTTTGTTTTTCACATTCTTGTAATATCTGACACATTAGACATGCTGTTCAACTTGATATTTTTAGTACATTGTATATGAAAGGATGTGTTATATGGATATGATTATTAAAAAACTGGCATTACATTATAATTAATTATTTAAAATACATTTTCTATTCTTTTACAAAGGACAAGTGCCATAGAAATTTTTTGGGAAAAGAATAGCTTAACTCTTTACTATAACGATCCTGTTAATCTGCCGGATGGAATACCCATTTTCGCTGATTACTGTCTTTAGATGGGCGAGTTCTTGAGGTAAGCTCAACTCCATTCATAGCAACATCTGGCTCACCATGGAAATAGAGAAAGATGGTTGTCCTGGTTCGAAGGAAGAATGATGGTTCTCTAGGGCATTCAGTTTACCGGAAACCCACTCATACTGATTTGTACCTGCAAGCACCGAGTTGCCATCACCCATCGCAAACCATTAGTTTGCTTAAAACACTTGTTCATCGAGCTCATACTGTCTCAGATCCAGATAGCTTACCTCAAGAACTCGCCCATCTAAAGACAGTATTCAGCGAAAGTGGGTATTCCATCCGGCAGATTAACAGGGCACTAACAGTTAAAACTAAGAAGCAGGAATTGAATACAGAGGAGAACATGCCGGAACAGTCTTTAGCTTTTCTTCCTTTCGTTGGCAACACTTTGTTTAAAATAGCAAGAATCCTCTGAAAATTTCAGGTTAAAGTGGTTTTCTGCCTACCATCGAAGATTGCGGACCTTACGGGATCAGTTAAGGACAATCTGTTACTACGAAAGGCCGGTATTTACAAGATACCTAGCCAATGTGGTATGGCGTACATAGGTCAAACCACACGCACCGTGAAAGAACGCTGCACTGAATATCAACATTACACCCGCCTTTTGCAGCCAAGCAAGTCCGCTATTGCTGAACATTGTATTTCTACTGGACATTTAATGGAGTATCAGAAAACAATGATTTTATCCACAGCAGTGTCTTTCTGGGACTCCATTATTAAAGAATCCGTAGAAATACGACTGGCGGAAAATCTGTTAAACTGTGACAGTGGCTACCAGCTGGACAGTGCCTGTAATTCCATCATCTCCACGATTTGCTCTAATCGAAGACGTCAGAGTGCGTCAATGGTCGCGGCAAACGGCAACATAGAGGGTGACTGAGTTCTGGTATTCCACCAGTGAGGGCACTGCCGGCGGGCAGTGTGATTCAGCTATCAAGTTTTCAACGCATGCGCAGAATAGTTACAGTACGCTATATATTGCGGAACAGAGGACGTTTTCGGCAGTCTGCGACGGCTCACCTGAAGATGACTGGCAGGTGCCCAGTTGAAATATCATGCGAAGTATTGAACGACGACCGGCTGCAAACCCGAAATTTGTTTGAACACTAAATACTCTTTTTAACTGTAGAGACTGTGTTGACAAAGTTTAGAGTGAAATAGATTCATACAGAACAGACCTCCAGCTATCTTGTGATAACTATATGGTATTTCCCTCAGGGAGGCCCCCCATTAGGAAGGAGCGCGCCATCGGAGACACCGGTAGTCATGGTTTCTTCTAATTCTACAACTTCTGCCCACAAGAGAAAGCTAGACGAGTCCCAGCCCGGCCAATTCTTCCATCAAAGCCAAAGTTCCTAGTGGTTTCTCAGTCTGACGAAGGTCAAGACTTCTCCACAGTCAACTCTTTCATTATTCAGAAAGGTGTCGACGCAATTGCAAGTCCTGTAAAGTCTTGTTCCCGGTCACGAAATGGCACCTTGTTGTTAGAAACAGACAGTGCCCTCCAGGCACATAAATTGCTTTGAACTATACTGCTACACACCCTCCCTGTCTGGGTGGAAGCACACCGTACCTTAAATTCATCGCGCAGGGTGGTTTGTACAAGATCACTCAACAGATTATCCAATGAGGACATTCAAAATTACCTGTCTGATCAGGCCGTACATCGAGTCATGAAAAGGGTTGAAATGGAATTGGTACCGACCTGCACTCACTTCTTGGCGTTTGACAGAGTTCAGCTTCCCTCGAACATTATAGCGGGATTTGAGATAATTTCAGTTCACCCTTACATCCCCAACCCTACACGTTGCAATCGATGTCCGCAGTTTTATCATACCAGCCAGTATGGCAGGGATGCCCATGAGGGTGATCGTCCACCTCCATACCCTCATTGCATCAACTGTATGGGCAACCACACTGCTTTCCCTAGCGATTGCCCTATTTTTAAAGACGAACGCAGTATTCAGTAAATTCAAGTGAAGGAAAAGGTGTCTACCTTTGCTGCTCATACGTTACTCGCCAGTAGAAAGCCCACTGTGCTCCCAGTGGGTAAATATAGCACTGTCCTCGCCTCTCCTCGACCTACTAAGGAGGTAGTCGCACAGACTTGCGATTTCACCTTTGGCGCCACAGTCGTCAGATCGGCCAACCCAAAGATAGCGCATTCAACCTCCCTACTATCACCCGCTCACTCTTAAGACTCAACCTTCATCAGCTCCTGCTAAATCACAGGCCCCAAAATCGGACGCCCAGACTCATGAAGACTTCTTACGTACAAAGCTACGTCCCCAAGTTTGCTTTGTCTTCCCTCATTTCCAGTCAGTTCCAGTTTGATCTCTCCTCTGTTGATGGAGCTCCGGCACGTGGGAGACTTAATGATTCTCTTCCATGATACTATCCATTATCACCCAATCCCTTTAAACAGTTCCTTCCAAGCTGTCGCTGTACGTCTTGCCTTCTTGACTCTTTCTCTCTCTGTACCATATACATTCCATCGTCCTCACCAGTGGCAAGAGCCGATTTCCTTCATCTCCTTGGTCAGCTTCCACCTCCCTATTTGCTGGTTGGTGACTTCAACCCACACCACCCGTTTTGGAGATCTCCGCGTCCGTGTCAGAGAGGTTCCCTATTAATTGATCTCTTCCACCAAGTGGATCTTGTTTGCCTCAACACTGGGGAACCTACTTTTTTGTCTGCCTCCACGTCAGCCTCCTCTGATTTGGACCTTTTGGTTGGTACTTTCAGCTAGCTCGGCACTTTGAATGGTTTGCTCATGCTGATACACATTTGAGTGGCCATTTTCCATAGGTCCTTCAATTATAGCCACATCTGCCACCTATGAGCTCAAGATGCTGGTGGAACATTCAATTCCTCGTACCTCTCCTTTGCCCCAGCACCTCCCAGTTCCTTGATGGAATGAGGCGTGGTGTGACTCAATACATCAGCGGAGACGTGCTCTTCACATTTTCCGTCATCATCCTACGTTGGCCAACTGTATCCGCTATGAGCAGTTACGTATGCGATGCTGTCGCATCATCTGTGATAGCAAGAAGGCAAGCTGGGACTTCTTTACCAGCTCCTTTAACACCTTCACTCCTTCATCTGAAGTTTGGAGTCGAATTCGACAGTTATGCGGCACGTCTAGTTTTTCCCCGATCTCTGCGTTAACTGTCGCGCTAGATGCCTTAGTGGACCCAGTCGCAATTTCTAATTCTTTGGGTCAACACTTTGCTGAGATTTCGAGCTCTTCACATTACACACCAGCCTTTCTCCCAAAGAAACGAGCAGCAGAAGTGAAACCTTTTGCTTTCTCATCTCAAAATCACGAAAGCTATAATACCATTTTTTCTATGCGGGTACTCCAATGCAAACTCTCCTCCTCTCGCTCTTTTGCCCCAGAACCAGATGGCATCCGTGTCCAAATGTTGCTGCCTTTATCATAACATATCTGCATTACCTCCTTTGCCTTTTCATCTAATTTGGACCAACAGTACAGTACCTTTTCCAGAAGATGGCGGGAAGCTATTGTCTTTCCTGTTCTGAAACCTGGAAAGGACAAACGTGTCCCCTCTAGCTAATGCCCCATCTCTCTCATGAGTAAGGTATGTAAGGTTATGGAGTGTATGCTAATTTGCCGTTTAGGCTGGTGGCTGGAGTCTCAAAGCCTTTTGACGCCTGCCCAATGTGGTTTCCGAAAGCATCATTCCGCAGTTGACCATCTTGTTGCCCTCTCCACTTATATCATGAACAATTTTCTCAGGAAACTCCAAACGGTAACTACATTTTTTGATCTGAAGAGGGCATACGATACCTGTTGCAGGACAGGCATTCTCCACACGCTTTTTTCTTGTGGCTTTCGAGGTCGGCTACCCCTTTTCATCTGTGAATTTATGATAGAGCGCACATTTAAGGTGCTGGGGAACACCACTCTCTCCCATACTTTCACCAAATGAAACGAGGTGCCCGAGGGCTCCATGCTAAGTGTTGCACTGTTTGCCATCGTCATAAATCCAATTATGGATTTTCTCCTTCCCGATGTCTCAGGCTGCCTCTTCGTCGACGATTTTACAATCTACTACAGCTCTCAATGGACCAGCTTCATTGAGAGACATCTTCAAGAATGTCTCCATTGCCTCCACTCATGGAGCATCGAAACCGGCTTCTGATATTCTCCCAGTAAGACCTTGTGTGTAATTTTTGGCGTCGTACAGAGTTTTATCCGCCTCCCCGACATCTAAGCCCTGTCGATATTCCGTTTGCGGACGTCACCAAATTCTTGGGATTTATATTTGCCAGAAAACTGTGCTGGTCTTTCCACGTTTACTATCTTCTGGCTCGTTGTCTGCGATCCCTCAACACCCTCCATGTTCTGAGTGGTACCTCCTGGGGAGCAGACCAAGTGATCATCCTCCACCTATATTGTGCCTTAGTGCACTCAAAATTGGACTATGGAAGCATAGTTTATTCCTGTGCACGCCCATCTATTCTTCGGTGTCTAGACTCTGTCCACCACCATGGATTGCATTTAGCGTCTGAAGCTTTTTACACCAGCCCCTTGGAGAGCCTTTATGCTGAGACTGCTGGACCTCCACTGTCCAATCGGTGAGCTGTCCTTCCGAGTTGTTATGCTAGGCATCTGTCTTCCATGCTTACTAATCCGACCCATACCCTTTTGTTCGACACCTCCTTGGATTTATTTGCCGCCCTTCCTCTCTACCACCACTGGGAGTCTGCTTCCGTCAGCTGCTACATTCCTTTTGCTTCCAATTTCCTAAAACTTTCTTTATGAATGGGGATATGGCGCCACCTTGACTTCGCCCCCCGTATCTGCCTTCTCTGTGACCTGTGCCAGCTTGCCAAGGACAGAACCCCTGCTATAGTTTATCGTTGGGCATTTGCTGCTCTATGTGCACTTTCGTTTATAGTGACGGCGCAAAGACCACCTGTGGTGTTGGGAGTGCCCATATTGTTGGCAACACCCCGGTTAGATTTCGGCTACCTGACCAGTGTTTGGTTTTACTGCGGAGCTTTACGTTGTTCTTCAGGTTGTCCAATACATATGTCGCCATCAGCGGATACAGTATATTATATGCTCGAATTTGCTTGGCTCCCTTCTCAACCTCCAAGCTCTTTATCCCGTCAACCCTCTGGTCCACCGGATTCAGAACTGTCTCCACATGCTCTACTTGGGTGGTGTCTCTGTGGCTTTTCTCTGGATCCCAGGGCATGTTGGTACTCGCGGAAACGACGCAGCGAATATAGCGGCAAAGGTTGCAGTCTCTCTTCCTCGACCCGCTGTTCGCATGGTTTCCTTTGCCAGGCTCCAGAGCATTTTATGTTGTTGTGTTGCTCTTTTATGGCATACACATAATAAATAATAAATTACAGGACATAAAACCTCTTCCCTGTGCTTGGACCTCTTCCTCCCGGTCTCGTCATCAGGAGGAGGGAATTTTAATTAGACCCCGGATTGTGCACTGTCTTTTTAGCCATTGACATGTTTTAAGTGGCAATCTCTCCCGCTTTGTCCCCACTGCTCTCGACAGTGGACGGTGAGACCCCTTTTACTTCAGTGCCCCTATTTTAATCCGTGCTCGTTCACAGCTGTTGCCTGATATATCTCCCCTTTTACTAGATGACACGCACTCAGCCGATCTCATTCTTGAGTTTATCAGTGTCAGCGAGATGACATCGGTAATTTGAAGCTCTTTTCGGGGAACCCCCGTCCCCCGCCTCTCAGTTTTCTAAAGATTTCCTTCAGTGTTTAGTTTCCCTCCTTCTTTCGCTTCTATTGCTGCTGATTTAAATTTCAGTCACAGATTGGGTATTTATGACCGTAGCAGTTTTGTGCCCTAAAACCATACTTAAGAAAAAGGAAAGAAAAGACTTCCTCTTTGTTTGCTCACACTGCTTAGCAGTGATCTTGCTGTTGACTGACTATAACATGTGTCCTATGCTCTGAATATCTGCTGTCATCGGCTGGTGAGATCATGTGGCATGAGATATGATTGGCCTCAAAAAGGGCATCGCAATCTCAATTTCAACGCTCCAGAAACTAACATGCTGTGTTTGGTGCAATTTGAATTTATACTTTCGTAATACGAAAATATACAGCATAATGTTGCTGCACATCAAAGGTCGTTCCAAGACTTTTCTCACCTTTTTTTTCCCCTCCCCCTAAAGTGCCGGGAAGTTTCTGTGCCAGTGTATAAAACGTTAACCATTCAAAGGATTGATAAGTTTTGCATTTCCAGGTATTAAATAGAACCATCTAACTTTAACATTAGGATTACAGTAACAAACCACTTTCACTTGTTCAGTGTATTTAGCTGACACACAATGTCCTTTGTGCAAATAACATGTCGACAAGACAGCTGTTATCTCAGGAAAATGTTATAACAAATCAAGAAAGACATTTATGCATCTACATCTACACTCTGCAAACCATCATAAAGTGAATGAAAGAGTATATTTCCCATTGTACCATGTGGAAAGAATGATTGTTTGAATGCCTTTGTGCATGTAGTAATTATTAATAATGTTATCCTCACGCTCCCTATGTGAGCAATACATAGGGGATTCTATTGTATGAAACTAGGGCCCTAGAAATGACGGAGAAGCTTCGTCCCCGCCGTAGCCCTCAGGCTACAGCAGTCCACTCACCCCAGCGCTGCCCCACACCGAATCCAGGGTTATTGTGCGGTTTGGCCCCCAGTAGATGACACCCCCCCCCCCCCCCCCCCTCAAAGGAATGTCTCACACCAGACGAATGTAACCCCAATTTTTG
Source organism: Schistocerca cancellata (assembly GCF_023864275.1). NCBI lineage: Eukaryota > Metazoa > Arthropoda > Insecta > Orthoptera > Acrididae > Schistocerca > Schistocerca cancellata. The sequence goes on from NC_064626.1 coordinate 209,329,190, forward strand.
CGAGGTAGAGTAATTTTGGTGTATGTGTACATAGAGAAAGTGTTTGCGCAGCAATCAGCGACATAGTGTAACAGGCGGAATAAGGGGAACCAGCCCGCATTGGCCGAGGCAGATGGAAAATCACCTTAAAAACCATCCACAGACTGGCCAGCACACTGGACTTGATTTACTTGACTTAATTCCTTTGGCCCCTATGGGGGCGTAGGGCATCCAGGAGAACTCGCCATCCGCCCGTCTTTGGCCATTTGCCTCAATTCTGCCCAGGTCTTGCCAACTCTTTTTGCTTCCCCTTCCACTGTCCTCTTCCATGTGCCCCTTGGTCTTCCTCTCTTCCTTGTACCGTGGGAATTCCATTCCAATGCTTTTTTCTCGATGGCTCCATCTGGTTTTCTCAAGGTGTGCCCCAACCAGCCCCACTTTCTCTCTCGTATCTGGTCTTCTATAGGTATCTGGTGTGTTATTCGCCAGAGCTCCTCATTACATATTTTTTCTGGCCAACAGATATTCATGATGCGTCGAAGACATCTATTTATGAAGCTTTGTAACTGGGATGTTATCTTTTTATCCATTTTCCAGCTTTCACTGGCGTACAGGACAGCCTTCACATTTGTGGCATACCACAGAAGATCTTAAACATCATAAAACAGGGTGTATATGACCCGGGAAATCCGGGAAAAACGCGGGAATTTTTTCATCCGGGAGAAAACAGGGATAAACCCGGGAATTTTTCGGAATTCCGGGAATTTTTCATTGTTTTAGCTTTCAGTTAATTTTTTTAAATTTTGGCTGCAGAATTGATTCTCTAGCAAAGAATGTTATTGTATCCTGCTACTGGAGAATGATACTGCAGCAATAAAATATAAACGAGAGGGAAAAAGATAAAACTTTAGTGACAAAGGAAATGTGCAATTTACAACAAAAAACCGTGCACGCACAAGCGTTTGCAAATAGCAAAAATATGTCAAAGGCCGTAGGGCGCAGACTGTAATTCTTCGTAACAATAAACTGCTTGCTATGAGCATGACGTCACAACTGTTCACATTAGGTTCGTTTGACCAATTACCAGCGGTCTGTTGCGCATGCGCATTTGACTCCCGTATAAGCAGTACCTTCTCCTTCTACTTGAAGTTTGGCTGTTAGCTGTGTCTGTAGCAATAGCAAGCAGCCAGATGCAAACGAGAAAAATTTTTCTCACGTGCCCTAGCTGCCAGATTCACACTTGCACAGAGTTGTCTGAGTTGTAGTGGGGAGGGGGTTAACCTCCACGTGACGCATGTTTACGTTAAGTGATTTCGCTGCTTCTCTTCGTGTACAGCTCCCAAGTCAAATGAAAACCAAACGGATTTCTGTGGCCGGGGAGCTATCAAGTGAATTAAAATACATTCACATAATTATGGAGAGCAAAAATATATTATTAATTTCAGTTTTCTGATTTTATTTTATTTCCAAGTTAGTAGCAGTCAAGCATTAATCGCCTTGCAGAACAGTGAAGTTATTTTAGCAAGTTTGCTAAAGAAATTTGGCTTTATTAATCTTTCCGCTGAGGCAATCATTTTACTTGAAACGAAGTGTTTCATTCTACAGTATTGGCTAGTTCCACCTTTTCGCTGAATTTCAAGTGCACGTTATCATCTTCTGCCATATATGGCATCATGCCACAATAAAGAACCAAAAATTAGATCGTAGAGTACTGGTACTCCGAGAAAATTTACATCCCAAAAACCACACTGAAAAGCTTAATATCAGATGGGACATACTTCATTGTGAATCTGGCAAAAGGCAATTCGCACTTCAAGCCGAATTATGCATTTTAGTATGGTTTACGAAATTCCGATGCTCTTTTGAGTACCCTCTGATGCCCTGTTTCTTTTATGGTGTAATATAAGCTCTTTTAGTGCTTTATAAACACGAACATACTGGCTTCCTACACCACTGCAGTTGCACACGCACAATAATGCCTGTTTTCTGGTGCTCTCTGGAAACTGGTAAATCGAACCTATTTCTTACAGTCTTCGGATAGTATTGCGAACGGTGGTTAGAAAAGCGTTACTTTCAAAGTAAATTTCTTTTTACGCAAGATGAATTATGTTACGTGTGAGAAAGTGGGATGGATATCTAAACCACAGAGCGTTCGAAACTGAACAGTTTGAGGACCAGCCACTTACAAGAGTTTCGAGCCGAGACATTTATGTCATAATATTAAATTTACTGGCACATGTGTGTGATGTATCTTAAAGTATAACACACGCAAAAAAGATCAATATTACATGTGAAAGCTAAGCTTCTGTTGTAGCGTGTTAATCTTAGAGACTAATATTATATGTGAAATTTTAGCTTTTATTGTAGATATACGGTACTGTGTACATTAATGTAAACCGTTAACTTTTCCTCTTGAGTGTTCGCGCTATTTAACCAGTGATCTTGCTGTTGGCTGACTATAACACGTGTCCTATGCTCTGAATAGCTGCTGTCATCGGCTGACGAGATCTCGTGGCTTGAGATATGACTCGCTTACAAAAGGACATCGCAACCTCGGTTTCAACGCTCCGCAAACTAACGCGCTGTGTTTGGTGCAATTCGAATTTATACTTTCGTAATACGAAAATATGCAACGTATATGTTGCTGCAAATCAAAGTTCTCTTTTTTTGTTATAAGTCTCTCCATATTCTCGGCCCCCCCCCGGGAAGTTCTACGCGATTGTATAAAACGTTAACCATTCAAAGAATTGATAAGTTTTGCAGTTCCGAGGGAAAATCTACGGAAAATCTGTCAGTTAGCACAGAAAAAGTGTATTTTCGCCCGGGAAAAAGCGTATTTTTTAAACGGGATATCCGGGAGAAATCCGGGAATAATCCGGGAATTTTTTTTCCTTGTCCCCGTATACACCCTGTAAAAGATCTATATGATGGCTACAAATGCTGCATACTCTACAAGGGAAATATGACAGAGCCCATAAAAGTAACAACTGGAGTCCGGCAGGGTTGCATTTTGTCTCCAACACTTTTTCTACTCGTTCTAGACTCTGTTATGAGAAGAGTCACAGCAGGCAGGAGACGAGGAATCCAGTGGGGGATCCACGAACGTCTGGAGGATTTGGATTTTGCAGACGACATAGTTTTATTAGCTTCAAGGCTGACTGATATGAAAGCTAAATTAAACTTGCTGAAAGAAGAAGCAGAGACTGCTGGCCTCAAGATAAATATAGGCAAAACAAAGGAAATGAGAGTGAATTCAGGGAACGTGGAGGTGCCATTGTTAATATGTGAGCAGTGGGTGGAGACTGTCAACTCATTCCTGTATCTGGGTAGTATAGTGGCGGAAGATGGTGGAGCTGGAGATGACGTGAAAAACCGCATTAAAAAGGCAAATGCTGCCTTCATACAATTGTATCCAATATGGAAAAGTAGAAATATCACGTACAAAACAAAAAATTGGCTACTTCCCTATAAGAGCTGAAGCTGATGCGCAAAAACAAGATTTATATTAATGCAACACAAAAACCCGTTTGTAAAAATTGCTAGTTTCTGTATGAAGGATATGGTAAAATTTCTGATAAAAAATCCACAGAGCAATGTGAACAACCCAAATGAGTTAGAATTGTTAATGATACCCAAATCAACACTTTCAGCTCACAACTGTTTATGATAGAATGCTCCAACTTCCTGTCTCATTGTACAAACGTCGATGAAATGTTTGACGGCCTTGTCAGTCTTGTTTCTAATATTTTTAGTAAGTGCTGCCCTAAGTATTAAAAAGACTCGAGGGGAAACCAAGCAAAAGTAATCATAGGAGTTTCTTCAATGGTTCACAACTGACCTCAAAAAATTAAGAACACAGGTCATCAATATCCATATCAGACCAAAGCACGGTGAAGTAGACTTTAATACCTTCAAGGAAAGAAGAGGTCCAGATCAGGTATTATAAAATAGAAATGAATGGCAAATAGTAACTTTATTCAGAAACCACAAACTAAATGCAAGGCTTCTTGGAGATTTACCAAATCAGTGTGGGTAATACTAATAGAACCACTTGTAATACTACCTGTATCACATTTGATGAAATGAATAACTTCTTTTTTTTCTGGTGATAAGGGACACTCAACTCAACAAAATGACAACTATAAATAAGGCATTTCTAAACATCTGGGGGGAAGGGGTACAAAGTTACTCATATTGCATAACAGACCTGCAACATGTACATTCAAGTGTACACAAATTGTTGTCATTGGTGGTGCAGTAGCTATATCAAAATTCAGCAACTCAAAATCAGAAGACTTGTATGGTCTGTTAAAATTAGTTGTTAAAAAGATTGCGGATATTGTACTACAACCACTTTTGTGTACTAAAAAATTGGATTTCTGTGATTTATTCTTTGTCAGCACGCTTAAAGAGTTGTCCCACTACATAAAAAATGAGACAAGTTGTTTTGCTAATAGTAGAACATTGCATGTATCAACAAATTTACAAACATTTCACTTGCAATGGAACACAGACAAACACTCTGTATGGCTTCAGGGAAAATTCATCCACATTGAAATTCATTACTTCTGAAGCAAAATCATCTGTTGATGCCCTACCAATTGTCCTGAGCAAGACAGTAGACTGTGAATCATCGGATTCTAATATTATCATGCCTACCTAGTATCAAGCCATGTAAATCTGTTCTATCTGCTAATTATACTACTTTCATTGCATTTGGAAATGACATAGAGTACCTAAAAGAACAAAGCAAAGCCAACCTAAGAATTTCTACTATCTGGTTTAAAGACAATGATTAACCGTCAACCAAAATAAAACTGAAAATGTAATAAACAACGATTGTATGTTGGTTAAACTTCGGAGTGTACACTTGGATTTCAAACTAACTTGGAACCTCCACACAGATTCAATATGCACCAAATTATCCTCGGTGAGCTTTGTTCTAAAAATTCCAAAACATTCATATTGTCATGCCAATGGTGTGTTGAAGCTAAATGTGGTTGGCGTTCCTGCACGCACTTGTGTTTAATGTGTAACTTTGGGAAATTACATTGTTGTATGTCTGTTAGTTATTGTTCAGTGCTGTATTTGAGATGGCACAGTTAGAGGAGGAATGTGCCCGCATTAAATTTTGTGTGAAACTCAAGAAAAACTTTACACACATGCACCAAATGATGCTGGAAGCCTACGATGATGATTGCTTAAGCCACACTCTGTGTTATGAATGGTTCATACGGTTTAACAATGGCCAGGTGGAAGTTAAAGATGACCCTTGTCGACATCTGCTGATGACACTCACGTCGGGAACATCAGTGAAATTGTGCTTGCCAATCAAAGACTGGCTGTCCGAGAGACTGCAGAAGAATGTAACATTTCAGTTCGATTATGTCACAAACTTCTGACACAGCATCTTGGAATGCATAATGTTGCCACCAACTTTGGCCCACAGCTCATGAGTCAAGACCAGAAAGACCTTTGCCTCGCAACCTGTGAAGAGCTTTTGGATCACGCAAATGAGAACGAGATGCTCCTTAATAGAGTCATAACTGGTGATGAGACACGGGTCTACGGCTACGATGTTGACGTGAAGGTTCAATCTTCACAATGGGTCAGGAAAGCTCACAAGGTCGGACCAGATGTCAATGCTATGCTGATAGTTTTCTTTGACTGTGAAGGATTAGTTGATCATGAATTCAAAGCCACATGGACAAATTGTTAATCGATGGTACTATCAGGAGATATTGTGATGCCTGTGAGAAAATGTGTGAAGGAAACGGCCTGAAATGTGGCGAGACAATTCATGCTCTTGCATCACGATTATGCATCCGCACGTTCATCCCTGTTGGTGGGTGACTATTGCACTAAAAACGAACTCACTGTGCTGCCTCATCCTCTGTACTCTCCAGACATGGCCCCTGCGGACATGTTCTTATTTCCACAGTTGAAAACCCCACTGAAAGAATGCAGATTTGCAACGATAGATAAGATGAAAGAAGATCCGCAGACAGCACTTCGCAAATCCAACAAGAGGTGTACCAAGACTGCTTCTGCTAGTGGAAACGGTGTAGGAAGTGGTGTATCAATTGTGGAGGAGAGCATTTCAAAAGAGACCCTGCACCATAAGTAAAAAGTAAGCGGAGAAAAATTTTGTGGACAAAGTTGCCTAACTTATGGAACAAACCTCATATCTGTTACATAAACTGTGAGCATGTGTGAGTGAAAGTTGATGGTCAGCTCCTATTATGCATTTTCTCATAGCCACTTAACACGCTGCATAATGCTTTAGGGGCAGCTCCACTGGAGCAGAGTTACACACACACACACACACACACACACACACACACACACACACACACTAGCTCGGCAAAGGTTTTATATTTATTCCAAAAGCTAACAGAGTTTTCAGTCTCTTTGTGTGTGTGTGTGTGTGTGTGTGTGTGTGTGTGTGTGTGTCTTTGATGATTCAACATGTTTGATATTTGGTAAGTGGTATCCTATATTCCTAAATATTGATACAATATACTCTATTTTCTAAGTATAATTGAATAGAAGCAAAATCTGTAGGATGGCTAGTATCCTCTCTGAGCATTTATTCTTCATTGTGTATTAAGCCTTGAATTCAAACTAACTAGCTTCAGTATACCAGTTACTGTCTTGAATGTCAACAGAAGTGCAGAATAACAAAGCATTTGAGACTTTTTCCAAATTCATCATTTGAAAAATACACAGTCATCTTACATTTGCAGATTAACTGCTGCCAATGAGTTCATTTTTATATAATTTGATAGCTTAATAATGGGGTCATCTTACATTTACAGATGAAGCTTTGGCAATTGAGGTCACATGCAGATTTAATTTGAAGAATTTGTAATGGTTGGAGGAGCAACAGTGACTCCAGCTTGGCCAAGCACTAGTATGAATGCAGGGAGGGGAATAGTGAGCGGGTAGCAAATTTAACCCTGCTACCAACTGTGTAAATGTGTATCAAATGCCTTGGATATGTTATTTAGAACAAGTTTTGAAAAGGTTTGAAATTGCATATAGTTTGATGAAAGTCACTAGGATTATACATTTTAACCCTTTCAGACCTGGTGGTCACAATTGTGTACATAAAGTTTGTTCACTAATATTTCGCTGACAGGAAATGTCAGGTGCATCCAAACCCACTGTGCACATTAGTGTATGTTTCTTTTAGCCATGCTCCAGCAGCTGCTGCTCTCTTGTGAGCAGTCTGCGAACCACTTAGTAAAATATACTCTCTGGTGTTGTTTCTCTGTGGGAAGCCATTACTCGTTGACTTTATTGCTATAATAGTCATGTTGTGGGTTTTGTTTATGAATGTTTTGTGTGGTTTCCTTCTTTTGGAAACATTAGTCATTCTTTCAGTGGAATTTTCAGAAATTTCATTCAGTTCTTATTTGTGTTATGTATCAGGTAAGATTAATGTACACATTTGTGTAAAACAGGTCCTTAACAGTGTAAAATAGGAAAAGTAACCTAAAATGTGTCTCAGCTATATTTGCATGGCTATGGTAGTTATGTGTGGTAATTTGTCCATTAATTTCAGTACCAGCAGCAAAGAGGAGAATAACTGACCTGTACATATGATTTTATTTTATATTTCTGGCTTTTGACTTACAAATATGGATAAGGAATATCTTTCTGTGGAGAAGATTGGGACTTGATTATGGACATAATTGAAAATGGTGGCATTTCTGACATTAGTTTGAGTGCAGATGAGAATGACAGTGTACCACTTATTGAAAGGCAAGCTCCACAAATAGTGAAACGTGTTGGAGGAAATAAAGTGGGTGTGAGTGATGTGTGTAGAGACACCATATCTGAAGATGATGATGGAGAGGTGGTGGATGCTGAAATGAACTTTTTATGCAATGAAAACAACTCAGAATTGAATAACCTGTGTGACAACATAATGGTGACACCTAAAGAATCCATAAAATGGAAGCGCAAGCCTCTAAGTACCATTGCAGAAACATACAAAGCTCCAAATTTTGAAGAATCTCTCATGTTCTCCAATGCAATACTTCAAAAGATGTATACCAGATGATTTGTTCACTAACATGGAAGCACATACTCATATTTATGCATTACAACGAGGCAAATCCTCATTCAAGCAGACAACTCCTCAAGCACTAGAGATGCTATTTGGTTTGCATATATTGACTGGCACCTTGAAATTTCCCAGATAATGAATGTATTGGAATACAAGCCTGAAGGTAAATGTGTTCTGGGAAAACATGTTACGAGAGAGATTTTTAGAATTACTAACAAATTTACACTTGGTGAACGATCTGGAAAAGCCACCTGAAAATAAAGGTAAATTTTACGTCAGGCCAATTTACTCAGCCATTCGAAAACGCTGCAATGAACTTTCTATAGAAGAGAATGTTTGTGTCAGTGAAAGAATTATTCCTTTCATTGGGAAGTTTTCTGCAAAGTAGTATGTCAAGGGGAATCAAAGTCTTCAGTGAAAAGAGTGGAATAGTGCATGATTTCCTTTTGTTCAAGGCACTACAACTGAACTAAATAGCGCATACTGTAAAAAAATTTGATTAGGTCCTGCTGCTGGTTTAGAATTTTCTGTTCCACTCTCAAAAGCTAAAGGTCATAAATTATACTTTGACAACTTCTTTTCACCTTATCATCTGTTTCAAGTTCTGAAATCTCAAGGCATCAATGCAGCAGGTACTGTCCGTCAAAACAGATTTGGAAAGAACTTGCCTTTTTCAGATGATAAAACAATAATGAAACAAACCAGAGGTTACTGTGGAGAAATCACTAGTGCTGATGACATTACCATGTGTAAATGGTTAGACTATAGGCCAGTTGTATTGTGTTCAAACTTTGTTGGTAAAGGCTCAGTGGATGAAGTTGAGTGTTGGGACAAAAAACACTATAAATACGTGAAAGTAGAAAGACCTGAAATAGTGAGAAGATATAATCATGCAATGGATGGTGTGGAACAATTTGATCAATTGATAAGCTACTACAGGGTTTTCATCACATCTCGAAAATGGCCTTTCCGTATGATTTTTCATGCTGTTGACTTTGCCATGGTGCTAAGTTGGTTGGCATACAGATGAGATGCGGACAACCTGTCTATCCCAAAGCAGAAGCAAATGGACCTTCTTTCTTTTCATATCAGGGTAGCAGATGGATTGATAATGTGCTAGAAGAAAGTGGCTGAAAAGAAGAGGGGGCATCTGTCTGATGAAGGACTGGCTTCAGACATGAGAGTCATACCAAGAAAAAGAGGAGAATTATGACCAATTACAGAGATACAGTTTGATTCCATTGACCATTTGCCTTTGCATGATGTAGGAGATCCAAGTCACTGCAAATTTCCAAAATGTACAGGGCGTTCTAGAATTCAGTGCAGATAATGTAAAGTACATTTATGCCTCCAAAAGGACAAAAATTTTTTTTGCAGTTTCATACGAAACCTTAAAATCAGTGTTTTGACCATTGTTGTTTAAATAAGAACTGTAATTTGGCATTATTTTTATTGATTCTTCTGTTTTAAAGTGAAATAAAGAGTGGCATACCTGATCCATAGTGTTAACCTCCGTAATGTATGACATGAAGCTCGAGACCTGATGAACACAGTTGTGTACATTAAATATCTAGAAAACTAGAGATCGTATGAAATTTTTTCTTAGAAAAGTGTTGTCAGGAAACTCACCCGAATGTAAAAATGATGTCTGATATTGTTTTGATAAGTAAATAAAAAATCGGGTCTGAAAGGGTTAAGGAGTAGATTGACAGTATTTTAAATTTTAAACTTAATCAGTGTTACATTAAGTCATATCAAATGAAATTTTTGTTGCCCCTGGAAGCCATTATATAGGCTGGATGATCACAGCCGTTTAGTAATGCAGATAATCAATCCAACGAAACAGCACAACATATTGCTAGGACATACGATAACCCAATTAGACAACTTTCCATTTTGATATGCAGAGTTTATATTATTTGCTAAGAAAAGGGATGAATGACAAATGACCAGATGCTAGATTGGCTAAAGCTCGTTTGGAAGAGAATACCTTGTGCTTTTCTTAACAGAAGAAGAAAGTTAGTGTGGGATTCTTTCATGAGACACCTAACCCATGAAACAAAGAACAAAACAGACCTGATAATAATTCTTGGTAGCATGACCTCAGAACTTCAGGTAACAGATGCTTTTATGAGTAGACCTTTTAAGGCTCAGCTGTGACAGCTTTAGAGTGAGTGGCTTCTAGGCAACAATGTCCTTACTCCTGGGAAGAATTTAAACCCTCAGTATCATTGCTTGGCCAGTACATCTTTACTGCCAATAGCGGAATCTCAAGTGAATCTATTACGAAATGATTCGGAAAGTGTTGCATTGCCAGTTCTGTGGATGGCTCAGATGATGATATCTATGAGAGAAGTGTCAGGAAGGAAGAATGCCAGTATGCTTTCAAATTAAAATTATTATTAAAAATAGTGATACCATACAACTGACTAAAGTAGGAAAAAATTAATAATAGTAATAAATGAATATAAATAGTTTCGTTTTATTTGTCTTTTTATTATCAAGCTACAGACAGTCATTAGATAGTATAAGGTTAGAATAGGTACGATGTTAACCTTTTTAGGAAGACACTTTATATCAGTTTGTATTTTTGGTTAGTCAGAAAAAAAATTATATTTTTCCCACGTGGAATGTTTCCCTCTATTATATCCATATATATATTTGTGTATGTGTGGATGGATGTGTGTGTGTATGTGTGTGTGTGTGTGTGTGTGTGTGCGGGTGTGACCCATCCTTACTTTCACCCTAAGGTAGGTCTTTCCGCTCCCGGGATTGGAATGACTCCTTACCCTCTCGCTTAAAACCCACATCCTTTCGTCTTTCCCTCACTTTCCCTCTTTCCTGACGAAGCAACCGTTGGTTGCGAAAGCTAGAATTTTGTGTGTGTGTTTGTGTGTCTATCGACCTGCCAGTGCTTTCTTTTGGTAAGTCACATCATCTTTGTTTTTAGATATATTTTTCCCACGTGGAATGTTTCCCTCATATATATATATATATATATATATATATATATATATATATATATATATATAGACACACACACACACACACCTAAAAACAAAGATGATGTGACTTACCAAATGAAAGTGCTGGCAGGTCGACAGACACACAAACATACACACAAAATTCAAGCTTTCGCAACAAACTGTTGCCTCATCAGGAAAGAGGGAAGGAGAGGGAAAGACGAAAGGATATATATATATATATATATATATATATATATATATATATATATATATATATATATATATATATATATATATATGGCGGAGCTTCAAGGAATCCTCAGAACCTTAGGCCCCCTACAAAACCTTTCACCTGACTCCATCAACCTCCTGACCCCACCAACACCCCGCACCCCTACCTTCTTCCCAAAATTCACAAACCCAATCATCCCGGCCGTCCCATTGTAGCTGGTTACCAAGCCCCCACAGAACGCATCTCTGCCTACGTAGATCAACACCTTCAACCCATTACATGCAGTCTCCCATCCTTCATCAAAGACACCAACCACTTTCTCGAACGCCTGGAATCCCTACCCAGTCTGTTACCCCCAGAAACCATCCTTGTAACCATTGATGCCACTTCCTTATACACAAATATTCCGCATGTCCAGGGCCTCGCTGCGATGGAGCACTTCCTTTCACGCCGATCACCTGCCGTCCTACCTAAAACCTCTTTCCTCATTACCTTAGCTTCGTCCTGACCCACAACTTCTTCACTTTTGAAGGCCAGACATACCAACAATTAAAGGGAACAGCCATGGGTACCAGGATGGCCCCCTCATACGCCAACCTATTCATGGGTCGCTTAGAGGAAGCCTTCTTGGTTACCCAGGCTTGCCAACCCAAAGTTTGGTACATATTTATTGATGACATTTTCATGATCTGGACTCACAGTGAAGAAGAACTCCAGAATTTCCTCTCCAACCTCAACTCCTTTGGTTCCATCAGATTCACCTGGTCCTACTCTAAATCCCATGCCACTTTCCTTGACGTTGACCTCCACCTGTCCAATGGCCAGCTTCACACGTTCGTCCACATCAAACCCACCAACAAGCAACAGTACCTCCATTATGACAGCTGCCACCCATTCCACATCAAACGGTCCCTTCCCTACAGCCTAGGTCTTCGTGGCAAACGAATCTGCTCCAGTCCGGAATCCTTGAACCATTACACCAACAACCTGAAAACAGCTTTTGCATCCCGTAACTACCCTCCCGACCTGGTACAGAAGCAAATAACCAGAGCCACTTCCTCATCTCCTCAAACCTTCCACAGAAGAATCCCAAAAGTGCCCCACTTGTGACAGGATACTTTCCGGGACTGGATCAGATTCTGAATGTGGCTCTCCAGCAGGGATACGACTTCCTCAAATCCTGCCCTGAAATGAGATCCATCCTTCATGAAATCCTCCCCACTCCACCAAGAGTGTCTTTCCGCCGTCCACCTAACCTTCGTAACCTCTTAGTTCATCCCTCTGAAATCCCCAAACCACTTTCCCTACCCTCTGGCTCCTACCCCTGTAACTGCCCCCGGTGTAAAACCTGTCCCATGCACCCTCCCACCACCACCTATTCCAGTCCTGTAACCCGGAAGGTGTACACGATCAAAGGCAGAGCCACGTGTGAAAGCACCCACGTGATTTACCAACTGACCTGCCTACACTGTGAAGCGTTCTATGTGGGAATGACCACCAACAAACTGTCCATTCGCATGAATGGACACAGGCAGACAGTGTTTGTTGGTAATGAGGATCACCCTGTGGCTAAACATGCCTTGGTGCACGGCCAGCACATCTTGGCACAGTGTTACACCGTCCGGGTTATCTGGATACTTCCCACTAACACCAACCTGTCAGAACTCCGGAGATGGGAACTTGCCCTTCAGCATATCCTCTCTTCTCGCTATCCGCCAGGCCTCAATCTCCGCTAATTTCTAATTTCAATCTGCCGCCGCTCATACCTCACCTGTCTTTCAACATCCTCTTTGCCTCCGTACTTCCGTCCCGACTGACATCTCTGCCCATACTCTTTGCCTTTACAAATGTCTGCTTGTGTCTGTGTATGTGTGGATGGATATGTGTGTGTGTGCGCGAGTGTATACCTGTCCTTTTTTCCCCCTAAGGTAAGTCTTTCCGCTCCCGGGATTGGAATGACTCCTTACCCTCTCCCTTAAAACCCATATCCTTTTGTCTTTCCTTCTCCTTCCCTCTTTCCTGACGAGGCAACCGTTGGTTGCGAAAGCTAGAATTTTGTGTGTATGTTTGTGTTTGTTTGTGTGTCTATCGACCTGCCAGTGCTTTTGTTCGGTAAGTCTCATCATCTTTCTTTTTAAATATATTTTTCCCACGTGGAATGTTTCCCTCTATTATATATATATATATATATCTCTTAAAAAAGAAGGGGATTGTCTTATAATGGGATGAATACAAAATGAAAAGGGTAAAGTACCAGTAACACCATAGAGGGAGTGCTGAGTTGGAGATGGGCTGAATGAAAAAGCCTGCTAAACATTTGACCTTTTGGAGAAAAAAAGTCCTCCTTTGAAAACAGAAAATACATTCATATAAGCACAACTCAGACACACAAGGCTTTCTTGTTAGTCCATCATGCACTTTCCATTGTTTAGTGGGATAAATATGATAGCTTTTATTTTTGTGAAGTAGTTTATTGTATTGCCATTTTAATAGTGGTAACTTTGTTCTACCTCCAGCACAGCAGTCACTTAATTGGATCTCTTTTTGTTGCAGTCTTCCTGTATTTCTTTTAGTAAGTCTGGTTGCTTGTGTTGGTACATTCCTTTATGCTCATTATATAATTCTGTAGAATTATGGGCTTTGCTTGTTGTGTGCTGGCATGAGAGGGAATTGGTCTTGATCAACTGGTTTCCGGCTGCTGCTGGCTGTGGCACAGTTGGGCATCTGAGTTGCCTCTGGAATTTCCTGGAAACCCTGATGACACTGCACCTGCTAATGCACGCAGAGTGGCTGGTTTGTCTTCACCCAAGGGCAAATGACAATTCACCCAAGGGCAAATGACAGACAGTGGTGGATTCGAAAATCTCTGAGTGGAAGGTAAATGTAGATGGTGGGTGCATGGCTATCACCTTACGAATTAGTAACTCACATTGAGTGCTGCCCACTGTTGAGAGTGAATCAGAGCTAGTAGGGGGTACTTTGCTAAGCCGGATTTCCTGCCGCAGATCGTAGCTCATATCGATATGGTTCAAACACTGTTCTCAGTTTTTCTACTCAACAGGCCAAATCGATGAACATAGGTAGCCTAATATGGACTGTTGAAGCACAGCTGACAAAGTAATTTCCAGCTATCCAGAAGTGATTGCAGTCCTTTTGGTTTGTGTCCAGTGGAGGGCTTGAAATAGAGATCAGATGATTCTGCAACAATATCAGTGCGATATTTCTTGACCTCCGGTGTCGAGTGGAGAGATGTAGACCCCTTCAATAATTCAGGCAGGCACTATATACAGGAAGAAACTACTGGGATAGCCAAATACACAAGAGAAAGTGGAGGAAACCCTCCACCAACTCAATGATGTATTGCATACTGCAATCAGGTAAGAGCAAATCAGTTAGTTTCATGTATCACAAAGAATATTCATCCATGCAGTTCAGTAAGAGAAAATTTTATTAATGTGGTACTAGATAACATCAGCAGGGTCAATGATGAGGCTCTAGAATTAGCATCACTTTCAGCAATAATGTCCACATAGTAATGGGAACAGAAAGCTGGTTGAAACAAGAAGTGAATAGCATCAGAAGCTTTAATTTTGGCTGAATATCAGTTTTGGTGACAACTGTTGCAGTAAGAACTCATTATTGAGTGTGGTTATTATCAGTTCTGTATGTGAAACAATCTAATTGAAGGCGCACATTAAATTTGAGTCAAACATGGTAGTTGTAAAACCTCCTGCAGTAGTGCATTAACAGAACACATCAGCAAACTTATCTTTGGTATTCTCCAAGTTTTATCTGACACATTATTGTAATAGGAAAGACTTCACCTTGCCACCTGCAAAATGGAGTCGCACACATTCTAATGATACTGGGGTTACGGTATATTGACATCAACATCTTATCTCGAAATTACTTAGAGCATATAAAGAATTTTTAATTTCAGCCTGTGATGACCATCTTCAAATCTGAGTGCAAACAGTTTTTCGAACACGTAAAATTATTTGTGCTAGAATCCCAAAAATGTCATAAAAGACTGAAATTGTCTCAGAGTTCTGAAGCGAGCACTTTCCTTGTTGAGGTTGCACATGCTGCTGTTGACCATGAGAGGCTCTATGTCCAGTTTGGCCACCGTTTGTGTAAAACTTCTGCCATGCTGCTGACGCAGCCTGGGAGACACCATCCTGGCAGCAGTATGCACGTCATTAACTTGCCAGGAATTGAAAACCGAAAATAACATCATTTAGAAGTTAGTGGGTACAACATGAGGAGCAGATGCAATTACACTATGCACTGCAGCACAAGCACTGGTCTACTCTGTGGGTGAGTAGTGCGCCCCTGTGTGGAGTTGGAGTACCTAGGTAAAGAAAATTTATGTCCAGTTCAGTAAAACTATGAGAATAATAACAGGAACATTAATGTTGACTTTGCTAGCATGGCTTTATGTCCTGTCAAATATTGCTCCACCAGAAATCTGAAGATGGAAGGCATTAGTCCAGGAATGGCAAAAAATAAATCACCCAGGCATACAAAGACTGCTACCTACACACCAAGTACTAGATGAATACTGTAGAAATCACCTGAAATCAAGAGCACTGATATGGAAAGACTGAATACTTGCCTATGACAACTGTAAATTCTGGAAAGCTGAGTGGAATAACGCTGATGTTAACTGCAACAATATAGAAGACCGCCAAGCAACAATTCCAGGAATGCAACTTCCCCACAAAATATGGTGTCAGTTAAATTGTGTAAGAACCGGATGTGCATAATCTAAATCCATGATGTATAAGTAAGGTACCAGTGGTAACCCATCTGCGCCGATAGCTGAGAGGTCAATGCGACAGCCTGCCATACAAAGGGGCCCAGGTTTGATTCCGGGCTGGGTCAGAGATTTTCTCCGCTCAGGGACTGGGTGTTGTGTTGTCATCATCGTCATCATCATCATCATCATCATTGATGCGAAAGTTGCCGAAGTAGTGTCAACTCAAAAGACTTGCACCAGGCGACCAGTCTACCAAATGGGAGGCCCTAGTCACACGACATTTATTTACTGATAACCCAACGTGGGACTGTGAAAATGGTGATCAAACTTTGCTACATTAGTACAACGTTGCCCGTAACATAGGTTCTCTGGAAAATCGAGGCCAGCCCGGCTGCTATTGAGTGGCTGCCTCATTTGGATTGAACTTTGTAGTGGGTTATTGTTACCCTTCCACCACAACTATTCTCTCATGTGAATGTTAAATGTACTGGCGTTTGTTGTTTTTATATTGGTATTTTTTCTGTATCTGTTTCATAATCAAACATATTGTACATATATGAAATATATGTTATCTATTTTAAGCATCTCAATGTTCGTACTTGCACTTGCAAAGCCATTTGATACATAAAATAAATAAATCAAAATTAATTGCCTGATGTAAAATACTTGTAGTCCAGAACTGAAACATCCCTATATCACTGTGGACTTGTAAAATTAGAGAACTGACTCATGAGGGCAACATCCTAGATATCCTAGTAACTAACACATGTTCTTTGCAATTCAGTTACTACAGATGAGCGAATCAATGACCATAATGCTGTTGCATCATCAATGACTATCTGTGCTAAAAGAAGTATTAAGGGAGTTAGAAAAATGTTTTTGCTTAGCAAGTACGATAAGAAACTCTGAGCAGCCAAAGTCAAACATACTGACCAAAGAACAATAGAGGGCATACATAGGTAAAATTGAAAGGTATTACACACTGTTGTTTAGATATGTACATCCAAGTTATGCTGTTATCGATAGGAGAGATTTGACATGTTTCAATTATTGAAAGCAAAGAGAACTTATTGACAAACAAAAGCTAAGCATAAGGAGGGCAATGAGTGTGAAGTGTTTAACAAGTTCAAAAGTATAATTTTGCAACTAATCTGTCAATAATTCCTAAGAACTTGTGGTTATACATAAAGTCAGTATGTGGATAAAAATCACCTATGTAGCCACTAATTGAACATTCTGGACCAAAACGGGAAATAACAGGTAAGGTTGAAATGCTGAATTGCTTCCCAAAATTGTTTCACTATGGAATGTACACTAAAGTGACAAAAGTCATGGGTTACCTTCTGATATCGTGTCAGACCTCCTTTTTCCCAGCATAGTGTAGCTACTAGACATAGCATGAACTTGGCTAGTTGTGGGAAGTCCCCTGCAGAAATGCTGAACCATCCTGCTGCTATAGCTGTCCATAATTGCGAAAGTTTTGCCAGTGCAGGATTTTGTACACATAACTGATATCTTGATTATGTCCCATAAATGTTTGATGGGATTCATGACAGGCATTCTGGGTGGCCGTATCATTTGCTTAAATTGTCCAGAATGTTCTTCAAACCAGTCATGAACAATTGTGGACCAGTGACATAGTGCTTTGTCATCCATAAAAATTCCATCGTTATCTGGGAATATTAAGTCCATGAATGGGCACCAGTCATATCCAAGTAGCTGAACATAACAATTTCCAGTCAATGATTGGTTCAGTTGGACCAGAGGCCTCCTCCATTCCATCTAAACACAGTCCACATCATTATGGGGCCGTTACCAGATTGCACAGTGCCTTGTTCCCAACCTGGGTCCATAGCTTCATGGGGTCTCCACCACACTCTAATCTACAGTCAGCTCTTACCAACTGAAAGTGGGAATCATCTGACCAGACCATGGTTTTCCAGTTGTCTGGGCTTCAACCAATATGGTCACAAGCTCAAGAGAGGCACTGCAGGCCCATTAACGCCACATTTCGTTGTACTGTGTTAACTGATATGTTCGTTATACATCCTGCATTGATTCCTGCAGTGTTGCTTGTCTTTTAGCACTGACAACTATGCAAATGCCACTGCTCTCAGTTGTGAAGTGGAGGCCGTCAGCCAGTGTGTTGTCCATGGTGAGAGATAATGCCTGAAATTAGGTATTCTTGGCACACTCTTTGACACTGTAGATCTCTGAATACTAAATACTGTAACAATTCCTGAAGTGGAATGTCCCATCAGCCAGCTTCAACTACCGTTCTGCTTTCAAAGTCTGCTAATTCGCATCATGTGATCATAATCACATCAGGAACCTATTTATGCGAATCACCTGAGTACAAATGACAGCTCTGCCAATGCATTGCCATTCATACCTTGTGTACGCGATACTACCGCTATCTGTATATATGCGTATCGCTATCTCGTGGTTTTTGCTACCTCTGCATATAGTCCTTCGTTCCAATCATTATTCATTAACCAAACTGACAGATATTGAGATAAGTAATAATGGAATGGAAAATCAGTGCTTGGTGCACTGACTTGCAGTTGTCTTCACCATGGTTAAGTAAAACTTGTGCATATCTAACTGAAAAGCCCCATTAGTGCTTCATCCCCATGTCAATGTTATACCTATGGGCACAATAACGACTACAAAATAATTGGAACTATTCAGAGTCTCTTTCATTACATGAAATTCCTTATTTGGAAAAGCAAACTCGGATTACGACTCATCCTAGGGAAATGTAAAGTATCCATGAAAGAGGCAGCTTGCAAAACCCCCATCAAGCAGTTCATTTAGTACTACTTCTCAGTTGGGGACACTTTCCAGGTAGGTCTGACAGAGAAGGTCCAAAGAAGAGCCACACATTTTGTTGGTATTTTATTATGCAAGTACTAGTGCCTCAGATAATTATCCAGTTCCAGTAACAGACACTACTAGAGAGGTGTTGGACATTATGGAGAGGTTTGCTGCTACCAGTATAATTCTAAGAGCTTGCATTTTGTGTTTATCAGGCAACATATTACTTCCTCCAAAGTACGTCTCACAAAATGACTGTCAGAAAATTGGAGAATTTCAATCTCAGTCAGAGGCGTGCTGAGCTACATTCTTGTCACACATTATTGTTGATTGGTTGATTGTTACAAGAAAGGAAAGGAGAGAGAGAGAGAGAGAGATCAGAAGTATGTTCCATCACACACTGAAGAGCTGAGGAAAAATGGGTTTATATCATTTAATAATTTTAACCATCATCTGTTACTAAATGTTTTCCCGTGCAGTGGCCACACAATATCAACTAAGACTATTTGTAGCATTTTATATGTAAAATGAGTTGGTAGGAAGTAATGTGTTCTGCTACTAACAGGACAAGTATTTAGGTTATTCCTTATCGAAGACTGGTTGCTGGTGAGGAAAGTATAAGAGCATTAAATCCATTCACCCTGGGCATTCTACAACTGTTTCTAACTTTAACTTATCTAGTCATTTTTAGCACTTTAGAAGTAAAAAATGTAAGGTTATTTTCTGTTGTTTGCTCAGTTTGTATAGTAAAATTGGAATGAGTTTTGAACCTTGTGATTTTACAGGGAGATGTTGTTCCAACTGTTAGTGGTGGTGCTCAGGTTATCTTCAATGACGTTGAAACTCTTCGCCAGGAGTCACCATCATCATCTCCAGTCAGAAAAAGGAATCTTGAAGCAGAAACACACCCTCAAGATCTGGCAACCATTTGTGCAATGTCAGTTGAAGGACATGCAAAGAAACCAAGACTCTGAAAGTATGGACACAAGTTGGGAATGTAAATTTTTAACCTTATATTGACAAATTTCAAATGCTAATAACACCTGGATGTGCCTTAGTAAGGCGTTTGGAGATTCTTGATCTCTCTTTCTAATACCTTTTTTACCTGAGCTGAAATCATGCTGATTTGAATATACATTCCAGTATTGTACCATATAGTATTATATAAATATATTTTTAATTATCAGATGTGAAACATGATACTTTTGTAAATTTTATATATGATATGTGATACATGACAATTTTGTACCTTACTAACTTTTGTAAATTTGACACGTGACATCTGCTACATGACAATTTTGTACCTTACTAATTTTTGTAATGGTTGTTATTTTTCTGTGGGTGCTTATATGATTTTTTATATTATTGACTTAATTATTTTTTTTTGTAATTAAATGATGATGTTCCAACTGACATTCAGAAGTTGTAATACATACATTTTATTCAATACCTATATCTATAGTGATATGTACATGCCAATATTTTTTTATCTGTGTCCACTTTCTGTAAAGTGGTTTGGCTGCAATGTCAGAAGAGGGCCAATCCTTACAAATTGTCTGCAGCTTGACTGTTAAAAGTTACAGAATACCGGAAAAAATATACATGATTATTGTGAAAAGAATTAACGATAAATCTTGAAAGTTAGAGAGAGAGTGAGAAGTGTTTATTCTCCATAGGACAAAGGAAAAAGTATGCAAAGCTGACAGAAGAGTTAATTGTTAGATAAGCCACACAAAAGAAGTAGACTGCAAGTAATGGGATTGATATGTCAAAGCAGTTGGTGGAGATGATAAAGCATTGCACAAAAGTGATCCAGTTTGTCATAAGCTGCTCATCTACTGTAGTTATTGATCAGTTTTGATGAACTTGTTGATAATGAGACAGTTGAAGGTTTAAAAACAGTATGGACTGATATGCACAGCAAAGAGTTGTTTAGTACCGCTATCAGTCTTGTTCCGTTTTTTATTGAGGGAGTAACATTGTGTGAACAGAGATGCATGTTGATAATACACACTGTGTAAACACTCCATTCGACACACACAGCAGCAACCATGTTTGAAGTAATGAACAACATATTTTGGAAAAGATGCATTACTTAACAGGAGAGATCTGTATACATTATTGTCTTACTATGTTCAGTAATTCATTGAGTCGCATAATGTTACTGCAGGTATAGTATAGCTTTGGCTGACTGAAAATTATTTTAGTAGACAGTAGTGAAAGCTCGTGTAATTGACGAGGGAAAACTTTAGAATGTTACAAAGTGCACCACAGATTGTGCCTGCTCACTAGACGTCCAAATGCAACATATCTTGGGAATCCCTGAATCAAGATATTTCCATAACCATTGCCCAGTTCTCTTTCCAAAAATGAAGCATCATATATGGTCATAATTTCTGCTCCACGCTGTGTTTGTGAAGAACATGTAGTTTCAGGCTGAGGCTTGTAAACACAGTAAGTCACTTAAAGTATTGCGGAATAAACTAACATTTGCCAGAATTAAGAATCAGATGTTCAGTTTTTAATACATTAACACAAATTACTAATGTATATGTGTAGTTTTTCAGCACTGCTATCACTGTAATTATAAGACAATGAAACTCAGTTTTGACATAATAGTATCTTTTTTGTCTTTTAACATGAGACATTGCATTTACGTGTGGTGGTAATAATAGTTTGTGACTGTCATGCTAGATATTAACTTCACATAGAAAGCATAATTTAAAACTTGCTTCCATTTCAGTTACATTTCTGTGGGCACAATTGTAGTAGCTTTGATGCGATGCCAGAAGTTACGACAAGTCAGATGTTATTGTGTAGTCTCGATATTTGAAGGAGAATAAGAAATATTATTCTGCTCTTTTTAAAGCAGCAGTGTGTATTGGAGTGGTGAGAGGTAGAAGAACTACAGAGCAGAGCAGAGCGGGGCAATAAATAGACTGACAGTTCATTCCTCACACATTCAAACATTGTTTTCCATAAGTAAGATTGTGAGGGTGAATCATTGCTGATGGGGAATGAGTTTAACTTCCATACTTGGTAGTGTTGGTAATTTGTATTTGAACATTTCAAGAGTCCTTGCAAGACCTTCTATTTCAGGCAGTCCTAAGAAATACAAATTAAATAAAACATTTTTGTACAGTTAGCTTTATTCGTGATATTTTTATCATAACATCAGGTACAAAAAATAACAATGAAAACACACAAAACAAAGCATTCTCCCTACAAACTTTACAGATTTAAAGTTGCAACAAAAGATTTTGCCATAGACTTCAGCTTTTCCTTTGTTAAAGGGCACTTCGAATACATATTTATGCAATCTTTTCCAGTCTTAGCATTATTTATTGCTTCTTGAAATGGAGTGCCTTCCACAAAGCCTTCCAGCCATTTGTTACTGAAAATAAATTTTAAATAAGACATTATTAATATAGTTTTCCCTTTCAATAGTTCATAGGTTGCATAGGGAGAATAAATTCAAGTAGGGCAGGAAAAAATATGATTATTATTAAAGATTGAAATATGTAGTACACAAAGAACATAAACTTTATTATTTTAAACATAGCTGCGCAACAGCAACGGTTCCACGTAATAAGACTATAAACAGCCGACCAGTTGCAATGGATAAAGAAATCTTTACCTAGGTTTCAACAGATTTAAATCTGTCTTCTTCAGAAGGCGGCAATTTTACATTAGTATGGACTGATGTTCATCGTCGTTTTTACAAATATCTGCGTAAATCCATTTGTCCAAATTAAAATATAGCCCTGAAAATAGGGTTTGTCATGTAAATGTAAATTAGTACATGGATGTTGCAGAGCTCACAAGCGACTTTAGTCGACGATGATACATCAGTCCATACTAATGTAAAATTGCCGCCTTCTGAAGAAGACAGATTTAAATCTGTTGAAACCTAGGTAAAGATTTCTTTATCCATTGCAACTGGTCGGCTGTTTATAGTCGTATAAACTTTATTGTTGGACAGTAGTTACAGGTTATATTGCTGAAAAATTGAACAGTATTCAGTGTTCTTAAAATACAAATACAGCTGAAGTCTACTGACTCAATAGTCAGTTGTCACAAATGAGAGAAGTAGACGTCAGCTGTGTGCTGTCACACATTGTTGTGGCTCAGTCTGGTTAAATGAAAAGAGAAAGCACACACTTCTAATATGTATGGGAATTAACAGTATTATGAAAAGGAAAGTTGCCACTCACCATATAGTGGAGATGCTGAGTCGCAGATAGGCACAGTAAAAAGACTGTCACAAATATAGCTTTTTGCGAGTAAGGCCTTCGCCAAAATTAGGCAACATACACACTCACGCAGATGCAACTCGCACACACATTCCATCCGGGATTTTCCATTGTTTGATGTATGGGAATTAGACATACGTGCTAATCTCTAACTTCCTCCTGTCTCTGTCTATCTGTTCCTCACAATCTCTTTGTCCATCTCCTCCTCTTTCTCCCCTTTCTGTGCCTAATCACCTCTTCCATCCTCTCTTGTACATCTTCTCTATCCCCTATGCCCCCCCCCTCTTCCCCTCTTTCACCTTGAGCCATGGTTATTGTTATTGCAAATTCAGATTCTGTAGTAACATTGAAATACAACTTTCCTGTTTTTGTTAAACCCGTGGTAATGAGGCAGGAAGGAGGAGGGATAGCAGAGTAGGAGTGGCAGATGGTAATGTGGGAGCATACAGGGATGAGGTGGAGAGAAGGTAGGAAATCTAGGTGAAGTCAGGAGATTAGATGGAAATAGGAGGGGGGGGGGGATTGGGGGTGTGTTAGTAGAATAAAGGGCTGTGTAGTGCTGGAATGGGAACAGGAAAGGGGCTAGATGGTTAATGACAATGACTAATGAAGGTTGAGGCTGGGAGGGTTGTGGGAACGTAGAGTATATGCCAGACTGAGTTCTCACCTGCACAATTCAGAAAAGTGGTGTTGGTGGGAAGGATCCAGATTCTTCATAGCCTGTACCATCTGGATTCTTCCCACCAACTCCAGCTTTTATGAACTGTGCAGGTGAGAACTCTCCCTGCAATATATCTTACACTCCCGTAACCCTCCTGGCCTCAGCCTTCCTTTGTCATTTTACTCACCCATGCAGCCTCTTCCGTGTTCCCATTCCACCACTACACAGCCCTCTGTTCCACCAATGCATCCTCAGTCTTTTTACTTCTCTCCTTTTCTTTTCTTTTCACAATACTGTGACATTCCATCCTGGATTGTCCATTGTTTAATATAATGAGAGTTGAGTATATATGAGCAAAACAATTCATTTAACGGTGTAAATGTCTGGTTATCCTAGTTAAAACTGCCTGTGAAAAAGGAAACAAAATCACATGTTCTTACAGTAGAACATTTTCTTTCCCCCAGTTGGTTTTAACAGAAAACCTATACACTGTTATTTATAAGAATATATTGTCTGTGTCCTTGTGAATCATTTAGTATTTGAAAAAATTGGCCAAGAACTTTTTTGAGATTTTTGGTACCAACATTTTCTCTTTGCATATATATATATATATATATATATATATATATAAGATGAGACTTACCAAACAAAAGCGCTGGCAGGTCGATAGACACACAAACATACACACACAATTCTAGCTTTCGCAACCAACGGTTGCCTCGTCAGGAAAGAGGGAAGGAGAAGGAAAGACAAAAGGATATGGGTTTTAAGGGAGAGGGTAAGGAGTCATTCCAATCCCGGGAGCGGAAAGACTTACCTTAGGGGGAAAAAAGGACAGGTATACACTCGCGCACACACACACATATCCATCCGCATATACACAGACACAAGCAGACATTTGTAAAGGCAAAGAGTTTGGGCAGAGATGTCAGTCGGGACGGAAGTACAGAGGCAAAGATGATGTTGAAAGACAGGTGAGGTATGAGCGGCGGCAGATTGAAATTAGAAATTAGCGGAGATTGAGGCCTGGCGGATAGCGAGAAGAGAGGATATGCTGAAGGGCAAGTTCCCATCTCCGGAGTTCTGACAGGTTGGTGTTAGTGGGAAGTATCCAGATAACCCGGACGGTGTAACACTGTGCCAAGATGTGCTGGCCGTGCACCAAGGCATGTTTAGCCACAGGGTGATCCTCATTACCAACAAACACTGTCTGCCTGTGTCCATTCATGCGAATGGACAGTTTGTTGCTGGTCATTCCCACATAGAACGCTTCACAGTGTAGGCAGGTCAGTTGGTAGATCACGTGGGTGCTTTCACACGTGGCTCTGCCTTTGATCGTGTACACCTTCCGGGTTACAGGACTGGAATAGGTGGTGGTGGGAGGGTGCATGGGACAGGTTTTACACCGGGGGCGGTTACAGGGGTAGGAGCCAGAGGGTAGGGAAGGTGGTTTGGGGATTTCATAGGGATGAACTAAGAGGTTACGAAGGTTAGGTGGGCGGCGGAAAGACAATCTTGGTGGAGTGGGGAGGATTTCATGAAGGATGGATCTCATTTCAGGGCAGGATTTGAGGAAGTCGTATCCCTGCTGGAGAGCCACATTCAGAATTTGATCCAGTCCCGGAAAGTATCCTGTCACAAGTGGGGCACTTTTGGGGTTCTTCTGTGGAAGGTTCCGGGTTTGAGGAGATGAGGAAGTGGCTCTGGTTATTTGCTTCTGTACCAGGTCGGGAGGGTAGTTACGGGATGCAAAAGCTGTTTTCAGGTTGTTGGTGTAATGGTTCAAGGATTCCAGACTGGAGCAGATTCGTTTGCCACGAAGACCTAGGCTGTAGGGAAGGGACCGTTTGATGTGGAATGGGTGGCAGCTGTCATAATGGAGGTACTGTTGCTTGTTGGTGGGTTTGATGTGGACGGACGTGTGAAGCTGGCCATTGGACAGGTGGAGGTCAACGTCAAGGAAAGTGGCATGGGATTTAGAGCAGGACCAGGTGAATCTGATGGAACCAAAGGAGTTGAGGTTGGAGAGGAAATTCTGGAGTTCTTCTTCACTGTGAGTCCAGATCATGAAAATGTCATCAATAAATCTGTACCAAACTTTGGGTTGGCAGGCCTGGGTAACCAAGAAGGCTTCCTCTAAGCGACCCATGAATAGGTTGGCGTACGAGGGGGCCATCCTGGTACCCATGGCTGTTCCCTTTAATTGTTGGTATGTCTGGCCTTCAAAAGTGAAGAAGTTGTGGGTCAGGATGAAGCTAGCTAAGGTAATGAGGAAAGAGGTTTTAGGTAGGGCGGCAGGTGATCGGCGTGAAAGGAAGTGCTCCATCGCAGCGAGGCCCTGGACATGCGGAATATTTGTGTATAAGGAAGTGGCATCAATGGTTACAAGGATGGTTTCCGGGGGTAACAGACTGGGTAGGGATTCCAGGCGTTCGAGAAAGTGGTTGGTGTCTTTGATGAAGGATGGGAGACTGCATGTAATGGGTTGAAGGTGTTGATCTACGTAGGCAGAGATGCATTCTGTGGGGGCTTGGTAACCAGCTACAATGGGACGGCCGGGATGATTGGGTTTGTGAATTTTGGGAAGAAGGTAGGGGTGCGGGGTGTTGGTGGGGTCAGGAGATTGATGGAGTCAGGTGAAAGGTTTTGTAGGGGGCCTAAGGTTCTGAGGATTCCTTGAAGCTCCGCCTGGACATCAGGAATGGGATTACCATGGCAAACTTTGTAAGTAGTGTTGTCTGAAAGCTGACGCAGTCCCTCAGCCACATACTCCCGACGATCAAGTACCACAATCGTGGAACCCTTGTCTGCCGGAAGAATGACGATGGATTGGTCAGCCTTCAGATCACGGATAGCCTGGGCTTCAGCAGTGGTGATGTTGGGAGTAGGATTAAGGTTTTTTAAGAAGGATTGAGAGGCAAGGCTGGAAGTCAGAAATTCCTGGAAGGTTAGGAGAGGGTGATTTTGAGGAAGAGGAGGTGGGTCCCGCTGTGACGGAGGACGGAACTGTTCCAGGCATGGTTCAATTTGGATAGTATCTTGGGGAGTTGGATCATTAGGAGTAGGATTAGGATCATTTTTCTTCGTGGCAAAGTGATACTTCCAGCAGAGAGTACGGGTGTAGGACAGTAAATCTTTGACAAGGGCTGTTTGGTTAAATCTGGGAGTGGGGCTGAAGGTGAGGCCTTTGGATAGGACAGAGGTTTCGGATTGGGAGAGAGGTTTGGAGGAGAGGTTAACTACTGAATTGGGGTGTTGTGGTTCCAGATTGTGTTGATTGGAATTTTGAGGTTTTGGAGGGAGTGGAGCTGGAAGTGGGAGATTGAGTAGATGGGAGAGACTGGGTTTGTGTGCAATGAGAGGAGGTTGAGGTTTGCTGGAAAGGTTGTGAAGGGTGAGTGAGTTGCCTTTCCGGAGGTGGGAAACCAGGAGATTGGATAGTTTTTTAAGGTGGAGGGTGGCATGCTGTTCTAATTTGCGGTTGGCCTGTAGGAGGATGCTCTGAACAACCGGTGTGGATGTGGGAGAGGAAAGATTGAGGACTTTTATTAGGGACAGGAGTTGATGGGTGTGTTGATTGGCTGAGTGGATGTGTAGGTGAAGGATTAAGTGGGTGAGGGCAATGGATTGTTCGGTTTGGAACTGGTATAGGGACTGATGGAAAGAAGGGTTGCAGCCAGAGATGGGAACTTTAAGTGTGAGGCCTTTGGGGGTGATGCCAAATGTCAGACAAGCCTGAGAAAATAAAATATGGGAGTGTAATCTGGCTAGGGCGAAGGCATGTTTGCGGAGGGAATGTAAATAAAACTTAATGGGGTCGTTGTGGAGGTGTTGTGAGGGTGACATGGTACTAGAAGGTGGAAAGTGGAACAAGAGGCTGAAATGAAAATGAAAATAAATATAAAAATATATGGGGAGAGATAAAGGTAAAACTAGATAGCAAATGGAGATCTGGTGTGAAAAAAGGCGAAAAAGGGTTGGTTAGAGCTGGGCTATGTTGATCCTGTGATGAACTTGTGTAGGTAGATAATGATGTGCATAAAGGTTAGGTGGTTGTGTTACTGCCAAAACATGTTAAAGGGTGGAGAAATACGGGAAAATTTCGAAAAAACTACGTAAGGATGTATTAAAAGGGTGGTTTGGTGGTGGCAGATTATGGAAATGAAGCTAACAATTGTCTGATGAAGAAATAATGACGTTAAAACCTGTGGGAAGCGGCTAAAAATGATCGATGAGGTGAGAAAAATGGAAATGGAAATAAAGCAAAAGATATTAAAACTAGCCGAAAAGGTTGTTTAATAGCTGAAAGGAACTGTTTGTGAACTGGAAACGGTGGATTTTATAGCAGCGGTAGTGTTGAAAGCGGAAAAAAAAAAAATTTTTTTTGGTTATGGTTTGGAAGTGGGTTACGTATTATTACGTATTATTGAGTATATATCGGCGCGATAAAATTGTATACTGGATTACGGTAAAAAAGGAGAAGGTGAATAGAAAGTAAAACTGCTGGCAAAAACAGAAGGAGGAAATAAGATGACAGAAAAGACTACGAAATGTAACGGTGACAATAACAATAACAAACGTGATTGTTGGGTTCAAATTAATGATATGAATATAATAGAGGGAAACATTCCACGTGGGAAAAATATATTTAAAAAGAAAGATGATGAGACTTACCAAACAAAAGCGCTAGCAGGTCGATAGACACACAAACATACACACAAAATTCTAGCTTTCGCAACCAACGGTTGCCTCGTCAGGAAAGAGGGAAGGAGAAGGAAAGACAAAAGGATATGGGTTTTAAGGGAGAGGGTAAGGAGTCATTCAAATCCTGGGAGCGGAAAGACTTACCTTAGGGGGAAAAAAGGACAGGTATACACTCGCACACACACACATATCCATCCGCATATACACAGACACAAGCAGACATTTGTAAAGGCAAAGAGTTTGGGCAGAGATGTCAGTCGGGACGGAAGTACAGAGGCAAAGATGATGTTGAAAGACAGGTGAGGTATGAGCGGCGGCAGATTGAAATTAGAAATTAGCGGAGATTGAGGCCTGGCGGATAGCGAGAAGAGAGGATATGCTGAAGGGCCAGTTCCCACCTCCGGAGTTCTGACAGGTTGGTGTTAGTGGGAAGTATCCAGATAACCCGGACGGTGTAACACTGTGCCAAGATGTCGTACCATGTCACCCTCACAACACCTCCACAACGACCCCATTAAGTTTTATTTACATTCCTTCCGCAAACATGCCTTCGCCCTAGCCAGATTACACTCCCATATTTTATTTTCTCAGGCTTGTCTGACATTTGGCATCACCCCCAAAGGCCTCACACTCAAAGTTCCCATGTCTGGCTGCAACCCTTCTTTCCATCAGTCCCTATACCAGTTCCAAACCGAACAATCCATTGCCCTCACCCACTTAATCCTTCACCTACACATCCACTCAGCCAATCAACACACCCATCAACTCCTGTCCCTAATAAAAGTCCTCAATCTTTCCTCTCCCACATCCACACCGGTTGTTCAGAGCATCCTCCTACAGGCCAACCGCAAATTAGAACAGCATGCCACCCTCCACCTTAAAAAACTATCCAATCTCCTGGTTTCCCACCTCCGGAAAGGCAACTCACTCACCCTTCACAACCTATCCAGCAAACCTCAACCTCCTCTCATTACACAAACCCAGTCTCTCCCATCTACTCAATCTCCCACTTCCAGCTCCACTCCCTCCAAAACCTCAAAATTCCAATCAACACAATCTGGAACCACAACACCCCAATTCAGTAGTTAACCTCTCCTCCAAACCTCTCTCCCAATCCGAAACCTCTGTCCTATCCAAAGGCCTCACCTTCAGCCCCACTCCCAGATTTAACCAAACAGCCCTTGTCAAAGATTTACTGTCCTACACCCACACTCTCTGCTGGAAGTATCACTTTGCCGCGAAGAAAAATGATCCTAATCCTACTCCTAATGATCCAACTCCCCAAGATACTATCCAAATTGAACCATGCCTGGAACAGTTCCGTCCTCCGTCACAGCGGGACCCACCTCCTCTTCCTCAAAATCACCCTCTCCTAACCTTCCAGGAATTTCTGACTTCCAGCCTTGCCTCTCAATCCTTCTTAAAAAACCTTAATCCTACTCCCAACATCACCACTGCTGAAGCCCAGGCTATCCGTGATCTGAAGGCTGACCAATCCATCGTCATTCTTCCGGCAGACAAGGGTTCCACGATTGTGGTACTTGATCGTCGGGAGTATGTGGCTGAGGGACTGCGTCAGCTTTCAGACAACACTACTTACAAAGTTTGCCATGGTAATCCCATTCCTGATGTCCAGGCGGAGCTTCAAGGAATCCTCAGAACCTTAGGCCCCCTACAAAACCTTTCACCTGACTCCATCAACCTCCTGACCCCACCAACACCCCGCACCCCTACCTTCTTCCCAAAATTCACAAACCCAATCATCCCGGCCGTCCCATTGTAGCTGGTTACCAAGCCCCCACAGAACGCATCTCTGCCTACGTAGATCAACACCTTCAACCCATTACATGCAGTCTCCCATCCTTCATCAAAGACACCAACCACTTTCTCGAACGCCTGGAATCCCTACCCTAGCACGAATGATTGTCAGATGCTTTGTTTACATTAGCTATCAAAGAGTTTAGCATCACCGCTGTCAGAGATGTGGGGTTATGTGCAGTACGATGTTCCATGAATGTTACAGGGAACATTACTTTCTTGGCAATGTTAGATAGTTCTTACAAACATTAGCTTAGTGCCAGAGTGTTGGTTTCAGTGGCAGTTTTCATGAAGAGTTACTCTCAGTCCCACTGAGCACACCGTTTCAGTAAGTCCTGTGTCCATGTCAGTCCAACATACTTGGTACTTCATGTTGCACGAAGTTCTTATCAATAAGCCCGCACCTGACTTACAGGTACGGCTGCAATCCACTGCAGCAAATTCACACTAAAGCTACCTCATGCAGAGCCGCCACTACGAAAAGGAAACAAATGCATGCAGCCCTGTGAACATGCCTACTGTCATCATGGATGATAGAATTGGGCACATTAATATCATGATGATGATTTACATGGAAGGAAACCCAACAAACTCATTGATGCTAACCTAATAGTTCTTATCTTATGTAGTCTTCTGTATTTATTGGTGAATAAATTCCATTCTTCCTTGGTACACTGAAATTCATATTCCATACAGTTGGTAGAGTATCTCGAATGTGCAGTTACAGTTGTTCATATAGCTAACTCCTAGCTGCACCTATATTGGAGTGACCCTGACATGTTCTTGGTCTGTGTGTTTAGTCTATGTTAGCAGAAGAAGCAGAACTTTCAGGTGCAATGGAAGAATCTTCACGAAGTGCAAGACACACTGGCCGCAAAAGTGCCCTCAGTATTGCGACTCACTGAGAGATTGCCTTCATTCCAACCTCATAATCCTGCATTATGCTTTGTATAAGTAGAAGCAAGCTTTCGTTACACCAGAATAACAACAGAATCTACTAAATTTGAACTGGTGCTTAGCCAGCTGGATTGTTTTTACATGGCTGAAGTCAAAGATGAAATAACTGTGCCTCTGAGTGAGAGATATACGGCAAATTCAAGTCCAAATCGATTCCCAGGGTTTCCACCTCACAAAAAGCGTGTGCTGAAGCACTATAGCAAGCATTTATCAGTGACAGAAAAATGTCACAGTAACTTAGGCACTTATGCAGGAAAGTTAATCCAGATACTTTGCCTGATACCTTACTAACTACACTGTGGAGTAGCCGTCTTCCCACCCGGGTGAAAGCTGTAATAGTGTGTCAGACAGAAATGCCTTTAGAAGCTGTTGCAACAATGCCAACTTCAATGAATGCAGTCGCAGTACTGCACAACATTGCTTTGTCATCAGTGGTAACCTGGGCAAATTACAATGGCCTCACAGTTAATATTAATACTGTGACTAAACAGATTAGTGAGTCGTTACATCGCTGAGCTCTAGCAACAACAGCGGATACTGTTGTTAGAGATTGTGTAGTAATTCCTGTATGAACTCTTTGGCTCTGAGTGGCGCAGAGCAGCCACCTTCTCTTTGCTAGTATTGAAGGAAGTTGGGAGATCGTACACACACGTGCACCGCACTTTGTGCTCACCCAACTGCCAGTGGCTGTTGGACGTAGGAGCACCTGATTGCTGATAACATCCTCAGCATCTCCTCATCAGGGATTAGAAGATGGGACAAAAGTTTCTTTTGGACACTGGTTCAGATTTGTGTATACCATGTGTCCCAGTTCTGTTGGGATGAGTTGTGTGAAATTCCAAATTGCAGTGGCCTCTTGTGGCATTCCGACCCTTGAAGCTTCAACAACAGCCATGTAGAGGGTCAAAGTGCTAACATCGCTGCACCAGGTGTCCTCGTCATTAATGTAACAGTACGTGTATGACACTCACTGGAAAATGACGGTGGAGCAGTGAGGCAACACCAGGTTTTTCTAGTCCTCCATCATTTTTGGGCAAGAATTTGTCGAAGTCGATCTGAACATCAAGAGGCAGGTTCCTGATTGCTCCTTGACAATGCCCCAGCCATAAAGCAAAGATAGTTCTGGCAGCAAATAAATCACAGTCCTGGATCACTTGGCGGATTTGGCCTCACCTGACTTCTGTTTGTCCCCCAAATTGAAGTTGGCATTGGAAGGACACTGTTACAACACAATTAAAGGCATCCAAAAAAATTGTACTGCAGTACTCAATGTAATTCCAAAAAAAAGTAGTGACAGTTTGAAAACACTTTTAAAGCGACTTCAGCTGTGTATTTATTCAGGGGGAAACTATTTTGAATAAATGCAGCGATTTTGTGAATATAATTCATTACTTTTATTTTTGATACTTACAATCCTAACAGAACTGGGACACACTGTGTATTTATCCATGTACCTTAACTTCCTCCTGCATCTCTGCAGCAAACAATTCATCCATACCAACTTTGGCACTCACTGTATTGAGCTGGACTTGGGACTGCGCCATGTGTTCCCCTGAAATTTTACCATCGCTGACATCACAGAACCCACAATTGGACCAGACTTCTTGCTCCATTATCATTCCCACTGGATGTGGCAAATGCAGGATTCATCGGCAGCATCACAACTGCCAGAATCCAATGCAGTGCAGTGATACGTAGTGCCAAAATGGAAATTATCATACAGCATTGTGGGCTGGGAGTCCCCCATTCGGGGAAGTTCGGCCGCTGAGGACAAGTACTTATTGTATTCAACCACATTGGGAGATTTGTGCATCGGAGATGGGGATGAAATGATGATGAGGACAACACACCATCCAATCCCTGAGAGGAGAAAATCTCCAGCCCCAGCCGGGAATTGAACCCAGGCCCCTTGACATGGCATTCCGCCGCACTGACCACTCAGCTAACGGGGGCGGACATGTAGTGCCAAACTCAACCAGATGGCAGGCTATAAATATGCCAAGTTACCTCAGCAGTTTCCAGCTATAACATGACCTCCAGGTGTTCCAAGAGAAATACATCGCAGTACCATTCATTACCTTAAAATGAGTAATGGCCCAGCAGTTTCGTGGAGGTCTAGACAATTATCTCCTCACCATCTGGTTATCACAAAGGCAGAATTCAATTCTATGTTCAAGGAAGGTATCATTCATCCTTCTAGCAGTCCATGGTCATCACCTCTCCACCCAGTCAGTATGCAAGAAGCATGCCATTTGGATTATGCAGTACTGCACAGTCTCGACAGAGTTTTATTGACTATGTGCTGCAAGAATTGCCATTATGTTTTGCCTACCTAGATGACAACCTTGTCTTTTCTGTCACTGTAGAACAGCACCAGCAACATTTTGTGGAAGTCTTTAAACACATAGAGCAACATGTTGTGGTACTGAATGCTGCCAATTATGTATTTGGCCAACCACAGATTATCTTTTGGGGCCATTTGATATCGTCATCAGGGTCATTACCATTTCCTGAGAAAGCAGAAGCCATAATGAAGATTTCACGGCCTGAAAACTAAAGTGGAATTACTTGTTTCCTAGGAATGCTGTAATTATACCGGTGTCATCTGCTCCACTGTCGAGTTGCAAGAACCACTGACTGCAGCATTTTCCAGACCTAAAATTACGGGGAATTTTCCTATCCAAAGGACAGACACAATAAGCCATGCCTTTGAAGCAGCAGTGCAAAGCACGGCAAATGCTGCACCTCAGGCGTACACCACATTGGACACGCTGCTTGCATTGGTGGTAGATGCTAGCCAGAATGCTATTGGTGCAGAATCAACAACTAATCGATGGATCTTGCAACCACTCGCCTCCTTGTCACACAAGTTCTCACCTTTCCAGAAAAAATGGAGCACTTACGATCACGAACTTGTTGCTGTTTATGAATCAATCATGTACTTTCACATCACAGTCGGAAGCCAGAGAGTTCACAATTTTTACCGAGCACAAGCTGCTTGTCTACACTTTTCAACAGAACAACAAATGCTCACCATATCAGTACAATCATTTAGAGCTCATTGTCCTATTCAGCACTGACATCATTCATATTTCAGACATTTACAATGTGATAGCTGACTGTCTCAAGTTATCTGCATAACAAATGCTTTTGATTTTGCATAACTTGCAAAGGCACAGGAACCTGGCCAGGAACTCTAGAATCCATTGAAAGGTGCGTCGTCCACCCTAAAGCTATAAGTGGTCGACTTCCCTCGTGCAGTACAGTGATATTTCAAGTGGTAGGCTTCATCCTTTTCTGCCACCCATATTCCGCAGATGTACTTTTGAAAGACTGCACAATCTGTGCCATCCTGGTGTTAGACCTTCAGCTCACCATGTTTCAAAACATCTTATATGGCCTGGCATGCAAAAGGATGGTCACGAGTACACTCACGTACATCCAGTGTCATCGCAGCAAGATACCCCGCCACGTGCATGTACAAGTGGAAGTTTTTCCAGATACTACAACACAATTTGTGCATGTGCACATCAAAATCATAGGTCAGCCACTGCCACCAATTGGTTAGTGCTACTTGTTAACTGCAATCGATCATTCCACTCATTAGCCGAACACAAAACCTGCTGACAACATTTCAGGAGAAGTCCTAGCCTTCACCTTTGTGTCCAACGGGATTTCACACTTCGGTTATCTGCTGCACATCACCACCAACTGTTGCTGACAGTTTGAATGAGAACTATTTACTCATCTTAGTATTATCTGCAACACTATTCATCATAGGACAACAAGCAACAGTGTGAATGGCTGCACCTTTGTTTGAGCTGCAGTGATGTGTGATGACACTAGTTGGACAACAGCCTTACCACTGGTCCTGCTTGGTCTCGAAACACTTATAAACCAGACTTGGATTCTTTGTCAGTGGAGCTCATTTATGGTGAAACACTCTAAGTCCCTGGCAAATTCATCAACCCAAGTTCTGTGCAGCTTCCAGACCACGATCAAACAGACTTAATTTGTCACCTGAAGGAAAATATTGCTCAAATTAGTCCTCAGTGACAATCCAGACACAGCACAAGACCAAATTATGTGCATTGTGATTTAAAAACATTGCATACATCATGCTACATGCAAATGCTGTCAAACCAGCACTACAATCACCTGTCAAGACCTGCATTGTGTAGGTAAAACAGGAGGGCAAACCGGACATTCTAATGAATAGAAAAACAACCGCAGTCTCAACTGATGAGTGAAACCAGTTCACATGTCCCAAGAAGTACTGTCAACACATGTATCACACAGAAACAGCCCCAACTTCATCATCAATCCCAACCACACCCATCCAAAGCAGACCCTCTACCTGAACGTAGGATTTTTGGATGACGCTCCACTTACCTCAAGGGAGCAAACAAGATTGTCAGTTATGGTGAACCTTCAAAGAGTGTTACCAGACAAGGTGGCACAGTGGTTAGCACACTGGACTTGCATTTGGGAGGACGATGGTTCAAACCCACATCCAGCCATCCAGATTTAGGTTTTACGTGATTTCCCTCAATTGCTCCAGGCAAATGCTGGGATGGTTCCTTTGAAATGGCATGGTCAATTTCCTTGCCCACCACTGACACAATCTGAGCTTGTGCTCTGTCACTAATGACCTCAATGTTGACGGGATGTTAAACCCAATCTTCCTTCCTTCAAAGAGATTGCGCACCAACTGCTAGAAATGCTGGGGTTTGTTTTGTTTTCTGTGTGCAGTGTCACATTCCACGAATGTTACACAGGGCAATAGTGTCTTGGCAGACTCTTCTCCAGCACTAACTACTCTAAAGTATTATCAGATATCTTCTTCTGTGTTTATTGGTGAATAAATGCTATTCATTCTTGACATGCTGGAGTTCATATTTCGTATAATTGGCCGATTATCTCAAATGAGTAGTTATACTTGTTCAGACAGCTAACACCTAGATGTGCCGAAAAGGCCTTTATCTAACAGTGGACGTTGGATGCATAATGATACACTACCAGAAAATACATACACTGAAGATAACAACAGAAAGGTGACAGTGCCACCTCTCTAAGATAAGTAGCCATCTATCTTTTCCAGATTATTGTTATTCCAACATGGTTTTTCCACTGTTTTATTTAAATTAAAAGTAAGCAGCAGTAAATAATATAGACAGATGTACTGTACTTGTTGGGATAAAGCAGTACTTTAGACTATTTACTTTTCTCCCATTTTTATCATCATTTATTGAAACAAAATGGAAGAGGAAGAAACAGTATGTAAATTACAATTGAGATGCAAGTTTTTGGAGCTGTTAGCAGGTAATTGTTGAGGATTCACTGCTCAAGCAAGTTTCAATTTTAATTTCTCTCTATCCCCTTTCCTTCAGTCTTTAAATTTTTAGTTATTTCTTTGTGTCTCCTCCCTTCTTACTGTGTACAAAGTAGAATGCAAAATTACTATGGCTGACAAGAAACCTCTTGATGCACTTTTGTTTGAGAGACAGAAAAGTGCAAAAGGTCAAATTTTGCAGCATTATGAGAAATGCAAGGAAGCATTATTTCAGTTAATTCAGTTGCTCATTTATCAAGTGTCATAGCCTCAGCATGAAAGTGAACCTGCAGGTACATGGAATAAAGTGAGAAGCACTGGTGTATTAACAGTTGAAAGTAAATGTTATAACTTGAAGTTACATTACAGGCTTATCAGGAAAACCATACATCCCATGGGCACATTCCAATAGCCCCAAGGTTGAGGTTCAGAAGGAAGTTTCACCAAAACCTCTTGAATGTTGTGAACAAAACTACATGCAGCAAGGAAACAACTGTGAATTTCACAACTTGAGAATAATTTGTCCTACCCACCGCTTTTGGAAACCCTCTCACCTGGCCATGAACAGAACTGTATCATGTGAAGGTCACTCGAGTGCCTTCAGTCTGGAGTTAAAAGATCCAGGAATAACTTCCAGAAATGGCACTTTTCCAATGGATACCACCAATCCTTACTGCAGAGAAGAACACACCATGGAACAATTATGCCCTGCATCTGTCACAGAAGAAGATCTGCTCTCGACTCCGAGTGCAGCTGACGCGAGATTTTGGGTGACAGTAGTGTAGTTTCGTAATTCTTTTTCTCTTTTGTTTTTAACAGTAATTACTATTTATTGTATTTGCTTCTGACTCAATTAAAAATATATATATATACTGATAACCACTGTTTCTAAGAAATAATTTGAAACAGACAGTTGGGTATGGTATTAAAGGATCAGAATTACATGATAGCATGTATGCATGGGCTGAACACCATCTGAAGGGCTGTGTCAGATGTGTATGTGTAAAGGGGCTACCAGGAACAGTGAAGATTGTATGCTAGTGATAAACATTGCATGGGAGATTACTGTATTGTCAACAAGAGAGGGTGACTAAGATACAAATTTAGAATGAAAGGAACTTCTGGTTTTTGTGAATGTGGTTTCGTGTGTCATAAAAATGAAATTTCAGCTCACAGTGGATATAGCACTGATAAAACAGTGTGTGCATAAGACGTTGATGGAAATCATCTGTTTTTGTCATAAACTGACATTGGGTCATAGGATCAGCAAAAGGCAGCAGATACATTTGCTGAATTTCCTTAAGGACCATGTTTTCTTGAATGCTGGAACACAACTACAAGAATCCATTTCTCTATGTGTCGTAAAAGTGTGGAAAAACTCATTGCAGCAATTCTGCATTGGTGTGAGGACTGTAATGCAGATGCACTATTTTAAGTTATGTATTGTACAGAGGTGTGTGCCTTGGACCCCATTTTAAGAAACAACTGTGAGGAGTTGGAAACTGTTGTGATCTGGCATAACTAATGCTTCCAGGCCATTGTCAAGTCAATATCAAGATGACGCACCCAGTTGGACAAGTGAGGTTGCTACAAGCTACTAGGAGACACATAATTCAGTTTCTCATAAGCTAATACAGTGCATTTAATGAAGAATAATAAACATATCAAGAGATAATGTTATGAACAATTTTAAGTTAAAGGTGCATATAAATAAGAGCAACTAACAGATGTCTAACATTTGCCACTCTTCTATCTGAATCAAACAAACTTTTATTGATGATCATGAGTGATGATAAAAGTATTTAAAACTTTGTTCCAAGTGTTTTCTTATCCTGGTAATCATCATCATCATCATCCAATTCAATCATTAAATGACGTGGCCTCTTCAGGTCGTGGAGTCAAGTAGGCTTTCAGCAGTCCTCTCCAAGTGGAACGGTCTTTGTCAGTTCTCTGCCAGGTGCTACCAGCGATCTTCTTGATGTCTTTGTCCCATCTGTCCAGTGGTCTTCCCCTAGTATTCTGATGCTCTCTCAGACTCCACTCCAGTACCAGCTTCGTCCATCTGCTATCTTTTCTTCTCACGAAATGGCCAACCCATTGCCATTTGAAGGAGCCTACTGTCTCTAAGATGTCCTTAAACTTCATCATAGACCGTATGTCATATGCCCTTTTCTAATCCTTTCTTGTACAGCCCAGCATCGATCTTTCCATGGCTCTCTGTGCTGTCCTAAGCTTCCCTTTTGTAAATGCGTATAGTGTCCATGTCTCGCAACCATGCGTCAGCACAGGAACAATGCATTGATCAAATACGGTTTTGTTCAGATTTACTGGTATTTTTTATCTGAATACTGTTGAATTCCTCCCAAATGCTTGCCAGCCAAGCTTGATGCACCGTAGATTTCTGGCCTTACATCTCCCTTCATATTTATAATCTGGCCGAGGTAGATATATTCACTGACCTTGACTTTCACATCTCCAGCTGGGACCATTTTGTTGGACATTACTTTTGTTTTGGAAAGGTTCATGTTCAGGCCAACCAACTGACATTCTGATGCAAGATCTGTAACTAAATTTTGGAGCTCTGTGAAGTTGTTGGTCAGTAAGGCAATGTCATCAGCAAATCTCAAGTTGGTAGGTCTTCTTCCATTAATTCTAATTCCCTTACCTTCCCAGCTCAGCTTTGACATTGCTATTTCCAGTACAGCCAAGAACAGTTTTGGGGAGATGGAGTCCACTTGCTTGACACCTCTCATGATACGGAATTCTTGAGTTGATTCACCACGTTGCTATTCACAATATACATACATGACCTGGTGGATGACATCGGAAGTTCACTGAGGCTTTTTGGAGATGATGCTGTGGTGTATCGAGAGGTTGTAACAATGGAAAATTGTACTGAAATGCAGGAGGATCTGCAGCGAATTGACGCATGGTGCAGGGAATGGCAATTGAATCTCAATGTAGACAAGTGTAATGTGCTGCAAATACACAGAAAGATAGATCCTTTATCATTTAGCTACAAAATAGCAGGCCAGCAACTGGAAGCAGTTAATACTATAAATTATCTGGGAGTACGCATTAGGAGTGATTTAAAATGGAATGATCATATAATGTTGATCGTCGGTAAAGCAGATGCCAGACTGAGATTCATTGGAAGAATCCTAAGGAAATGCAATCCGAAAACAAAGGAAGTAGGTTACAGTACGCTTGTTCGCCCACTGCTTGAATACTGCTCAGCAGTGTGGGATCCGTACCAGATAGGGTTGATAGAAGATATAGAGAAGGTCCAACGGAGAGCAGCGCGCTTCGTTACAGGATCATTTAGTAATCGCGATAGCGTTACAGAGATGATAGATAAACTCCAGTGGAAGACTCTGCAGGAGAGATGCTCAGTAGCTCGGTACGGGCTTTTGTCAAAGTTTCAAGAACATACCTTCACCGAAGAGTCAAGCAGTATATTGCTCCCTCCTACGTGTATCTCGCGAAGAGACCATGAGGATAAAATCAGAGAGATTAGAGCCCACACAGAGGCATACCGACAATCCTTCTTTCCACGAACAATATGAGACTGGAATAGAAGGGAGAACCGATAGAGGTACTCAAGGTACCCTCCGCCACACACCGTCAGGTGGCTTGCAGAGTATGGATGTAGATGTAGATATTAACATAAGCCGAAGCAGTTTTCTAGATATTGCTGAGCACTTCAATGTATGCTGCTCCCACTCCTTGCTCACTCAAAGCTTGGAGGACAACTATATGGCTAATGGAGTCAAACGACTTTTCAATATCAACAAAGGCAATGCAGAGAGGCAGTTGGTATTCATTTGCTCTGCTTATCGCTTCACTAATGGTCAGAATGTGGTCAGTGGTGCTAAAATTGCTTCAGAATCCTGCTTGTTCCATAAGTTGGGCTGAGTCTAGGGTGGAACTAATTCGATTTAACAGGATCTTTGTGAAAATTTTGTACAAAATTGAGAGCAAGCTGATACGATAATAGTTTTTGATGTTGTGGATACCTCCTTTCTTGTGTATCAATATAATCTTTGCCTTGTTCCACGATAGTGGGACTGAGCATAGTGCAGGCAGGAAGTAAATTCTTTTGCCAAGTGATTTATTGTTACCTCTCCTGCCAGTTTCAGGATGTCAACACTGAACTCATCGTCACCCGGCACTGTTCCTCCTTCACTCTATCTAGAGCACACTTAACTTCCGATGGGAGTATATCTGGAACACTAGGTACATCATTTAATTTAGATACACTCAAATTTTCCCTTGGTTTGCTATACAAATTGCTATAAAAGTCTCTGATGAACTACAAAACCTCCTCATTTTCAGTGATTCGTCTGTCATTTCCATCAAGTGTGATAATCTGATTTTTACCGATTGTGAGTTTGCATTTGACTGACTTTAAACTTGTCTTGTTGACTAAGCCTGCTCGTAAGGTGACTTCACTGAATTTCTGTATGTCAGTTTTCATTTCTCTTTGCACTACCTTACATAGTTCGGAACACGCTACCACATCACGATCGGTTTGGATTTTCATTTCTCTCCTCTGTTGTAAAAGTTTTTCAGTTTTGGCACTGAATTTCTTTGGTTATTTATTCTTTTGGCATAGGCCACCAACTTATTGTGCACTTGAAACAATCATTTTCGCCAAATCTTCATCTTTATTTTGGAGGACTTCTTGGAATTTTGACAAATGTTCTTCTAGGTTTTTGAGGTTGATTACACTTCTCTCCCCTTTCATAAGTTTATTCTTTTCATCTCTTACACTGAGTTCGACCCTTGCTCTCACCAGACGGTGATCACTGCCAGTGTTGAACTGATTTAGCACCGGTACGCCTTTTACAATCTGTGGAATGTTTGACAGAATAAAGTCTGTCTCATTTTAACAATGAAATTTGGGCTCCTCCAAGTCCATTTTCGATCAGGGTGCTTCTTAAAGAACATGTTCTTGATGGACATATTGGTGTACTCAGCAAACTGGACTAATCTCTCCATCATCAATCCCATAGTTGCCCATCTCTGTGTCACATTGTTCCTTGGTGCCAACTTTTGCATTAAAATCGCCAATAACCAACTGGAAGTGACAATCGCTACCTTTTTTACAGGTGCTATCCAGGCTTTCATAAAAAGATTCCATTTCTTAGCCACGGTGGCTTGAGGTGGGAGCGTACACCTGAACAATCTGTATTTTACACCTGTTTGATATCTTAAGGACCATTCGAGCTATCCTGCTGGAATTTCTTTCTAAGACATACACTCTCTCAGTGATATTCTTGTTAATTAAGAAACCAACTCCATTGAGTTTTAGTTCTGGATCGCCACAAAAGTAGAACAAGTTGCCAGAGTGCAAACAGAGACAGTCTTCCCCTTTTTAGCGTACTTCGCTTAAACCAACAGTACTCCAATTGATTTTTGTAAGCTCTTTCTTGATCTCTTCTAGTCTGTCCTTGCCTATTACAGAGCGACAGTTGTATGTACAGACTCCAGAGTGTTTTTTCATTTTTTAACAGTGAACATCATGAGACAGTTTCCTGTACAAAAATTTCTTACGAACGTGAAGCTGAACAAAATACACCAATGAACCAAAACATTATGACCACCTGTTTAATAGTGTGTTATTCCAATTTTCACACACAGTACAATGGGGATTCTGCTTTGCATGGATTATACAAGTCCTTGACAGGATTCCAGAAGTATGTAGCACCAGATGTCTATGCACAGGTCAAGCAATTCCCACAAATTACAGGGTGATTGTTTACAGGCATGAAGGTGGCACCCCCCAATATGTCTTCCAATGGATAAAGGTCAGGAACATTTGCTAGCCAAGACATCAATATCAGTTAATGGCCCTCAAACCGCTGTAGCATGATTCTGACCTTGCAAAATGGACAGTTATCCTGCTGGAAGGTGTAATCGCCATAGGGAGACTTCAATTATGAAGCAATGCAGGTGGTCTGCAATAACGTTCACATAGTTCACTGCTGCCATGATGCTTTGACTATCATGTAGATCCCATGGAAGCTAAACTCAGTATACCTCATAGTATAATTCATCTGTGGCGTGATGCATGTTTCTTGCAGCCATTTGCCTGGATGACAACATTTAAGGGCCCAACCATTGACCTGGGGTAACATGAAATGTGATTCATTTGACATGCAACACATTTCTATTGATCCATGGTGAGAACTCAGTAATACTGTGCCCAATCCAATCATAACTGATGAAGTCATTGGGTCGACAGAATAACACATAGGGGTCATGTGATATGGAGCTCCATGCTCAACAGTGACCTTTGAACAGTGTGCTCTGAAACACTTGTGCCTGCATTGGCACTGTACTCTGTCAGATCAGCCACAGATCATTGCCTATTGGGGATTACACAGTGAGTGATCCTCTGACCTCTACGTTTTGTGATGAGACATGATCAACCAGTACCACATGGCGTACTCGTTATTTCAACATTCCTCAACCACTTTCCATAGGTGTTCATGACAGTATTACACCAACAGGTGAAGAGATTTGCTGTTTCAGAAATTCTCATTTCCATCCACAGCACCACAACAATGTGCACTTCGTCAATATCCCTTATATCAGAGGATTTACGCATTTGCAGCTTGTATCTTTGCTGTAATGTCTGCCCATTCGTCTCTCTTCTGCTTACATTCTTTCCTTACTGTGTCACACGCCCACAACACTACCAGGAGGCATTCCACATCGCAGTGGGCAGTGGCCGTGATGTTTTTGCTCATCAGTGTATGAATGAAGTAGAAGCATTTCTCTGTTAGTACATAATAACATGATAAACAGGCAAAGAATGTCAACAGTCACCACTGTTCCTCATCAAAAGATGTGTCAAACATTACGTCAGCATAGTTTTTATGCTTTACATTACTGGATGCAAAACTTCATAGTTGTTGTAGTGGTCTTCAGTCCAGAGACTGGTTTGATGCAGCTCTCCTTGCTACTCTATCCTGTGCAAGCTTCTTCATCTCCCAGTACCTACTGCAACCTACATCCTTCTGAATCTGCTAAGTGTATTCATCTCTTGGTCTCCATCTATGATTTTTACCCTCCACACTTCCCTCCAATACTAAATTGGTGATCCCTTGATGCCTCAGAACATGTCCTACCAATCAAACCCTTCTTTTAGTCTGGTTGTGCCACAAATTCCTTCTCTCCCCAATTCTATTCACCCACCTCCTCATTAGTTATGAAATCTACCCATCTAATCTTCAGCATTCTTCTGTAGCACCGTATTTTGAAAGCTTCTATTCTCTT
This sequence comes from Schistocerca cancellata, assembly GCF_023864275.1. Taxonomy (NCBI): domain Eukaryota; kingdom Metazoa; phylum Arthropoda; class Insecta; order Orthoptera; family Acrididae; genus Schistocerca; species Schistocerca cancellata. The sequence goes on from NC_064626.1 coordinate 209,373,026, forward strand.
CTTGTCTAAACTATTTATCGTCCATGTTTCACTGCCATACATGGCCACACTCCATACAAGTACTTTCACAAAAGACTTCCAAACACTTAAATCTATACTCGATGTTAACAAATTTCTCTTCTTCAGAAACGCTTTCCTTGCCATTGCCAGTGTACATTTTATATCCTCTCCACTTCGATCATCATCAGTTATTTTGCTCCCCAAATAGCAAAACTCCTTTACTACTTTAAGTGTCTCATTTCCTAATCTAATTCCCTCAGCATCAACCGACTTAATTTGACTACATTCCATTATCCTTGTTTTGCTTTTGTTGATGTTCATCTTATATCCACCTTTCAAGACACTGTCCATTCTGTTCAGCTGCTCTTCCACATCCTTTGCTGTCTCTGACAGAGTTACAATGTCATCAGCAAACCTCAAAGTTTTTATTTCTTCTCTATGGATTTTAATTCCTAGTCCAAATCTTTCTTTTGTTTCCTTTACTGCTTGCTCAATATACAGACTGAATAACATTGGGGATAGGCTACAGCCCTGTTTCACTCCCTTCCCTGCTTCCCTTTCATGCCCCTCGACTCTTATAACTGCCATCTGGTTTCTGTACAAATTGTAAATAGCCTTTTGCTCCCTGTATTTCACTTCTGCCACCTTCAGAATTTGAAAAAGAGTATTCCAGTCAACATTGTCAAAAGCTTTCTCTAAGTATACAAATGCTAGAAACGTAGGTTTGTCTTTCCTTAATCTAACTTCTAAGGTAAGTCGTACGGTCATTACTGCCTCATGTGTTCCGACATTTCTACTAAATCCAAACTGATCTTCCCTGAGGTCGGCTTCTACCAGTTTTTCTATTCATCTGTAAAGAATTCACATTAGCATTTTGTAGCCATGACTTATTAAAACTGATAGTTTGTTCATTTTCACACCTGTCAGCACCTGCTTTCTTTGGGATTGGTACTGATGGTCTGAAGGTATTTTGCCTGCCTCATACATCTTGCTCACCAGGTGGAAGAGTTTTGTCATGGCTGGCTCTCCCAAGGCTATCAGTAGCTCTAATGGAATGTTGTCTATTCCCGGAGCCTTGTTTTGACTTAGGTCTTTCAGTGCTCTGTCAAATTCTTCACACAATATCATATCTCCCATTTCATCTTCATCTACATCCTCTTCCATTCCCATAATATTGCCCTCAAATACAAGCCCTTGTATAAACCCTAAATATACTCCTTACACCTTTCTGCTTTCCCTTCTTTGCGTAGAAGTGGTTTTCCATCTGAGCTCTTGATATTCGTACAAGTGGTTCTCTTTTCTCTAAAGGTCTCTTTAATTTTCCTCCAGGCAGTATCTATCTTACCCCTGGGGATATATGTTTCTATACACTTACATTTGTCCTCTAGTCATCCTTGCTCAGCCATTTTGCACTTTCTGTCGATCTAATTTTTGCGATGTTAGTACTCCTTTTTGCTTGTTTCATTTACTGCATTTTTATATTTTCTCCTTTCATCAATTAAATTCAAAATCTCTTCTGTTACCCAAGGATTTCTACTAGCCCTCATCTTTTTACATACTTGATCCTCTGCTGCTTTCACTATTTCATCTCTCAAAGCTACCCATTATTCTTCTACTGCATTTCTTTCACCTGTTATTGTCAGTCATTCCCAAGTGCTCTCACTGAAACTCTTTATAGCCTCTGCTCCTTACAGTTTATCCAGATCCTATCTCCTTGAATTCCTACCTTTTTGCAGTTTCTTCAGTTTTAGTCTACAGATCCTTACCAATAAATTAAGGTCAGAGTTGACAACTGCCCCTCAAAATGCCTTACAATTTAAAACCTGGTTCCTAAAGCTCTGTCTTACCCTTATATAATCTATCTGAAGCCTTCCATTGTCACCAGGCCTCTTCCATGTATACAACCTCTTTTCATGATTCTTAAACCAAGTGTTAGCTATGATTAGGTTATGCTTTGTGCAAAATTCTACCAGGCAGCTTCCTCTTTCATTCCTTACCCCCAGTCCATATTCACATACTACTTTCCCTGCTCTTCCTTTTCCTACCATCGAATTCTAGTCCCCCATGACTTAAATTTTCGTCTCCCTTCACTATCTGAATACTTTCTTTTATCACATCATACATTTCTTCAATCTCTGATCATCTGCGGAGCTAGTTGGCATATAAACTTGTACTACTGTGGTAGGCATGGGCTTCATGTGTATTTTGGCTACAATTATGCATTCACTATGCTGTTCATAGTAGCTTATCCGCTTTCCTATTTTTTTATTCATTATTGAACCAACTCCTGCATTACCCATATTTGATTTTGTATTTATAACCCTGTATTCACCTGATTAGAAGTCTTGTTCCTCCTGCGACCAAACTTCACTAATTCCCAATATATCTAACTGTAGCCTATCCCTTTCCCTTTATAAATTTTCTAATCTACCTGCCCGATTAAGAGATCTGACATTCCATGCTCCGATCCATAGCATGTCAGTTTTCTTTCTCCTGATAATGACATCCTCCTGAGTAGTTCCCGCCCAGAGACCTGAATGGGGGACTATTTTACCTTCAGAATATTTTACCCAACAGGACACCATCATCATTTAACCATACAGTAAAGCTGCATGCCATCGGGAAAAATTAAAGCTGTAGTTTCCCCTTGCTTTCAGCCATTCTCAGTACCAGCACAGCAAGGCTATTTTGGTTAATGTTACAAGGCCAGATCAGTCAATCAACCAGACTGTTGCCCCTGCAACTACTGAAAAGGCTGCTGCCCCTCTTCAGGAACCATACATTTGTCTGGCCTCTCAACAGATACCCCTCCGTTGAGGTTGCACCTACGGTGCTGTCTGTTTCGCTGAGGCATGCAATCCTCCCTACCAATGGCAAGGTCCATGTTTCATGGGGGGGGGGGGGGGGGGGGGGGGGGGAAGGGGGTCTGTCAGATTACTGAACAAAATATTGTCTCAATTTCAAAATATCTGAAGATTCAGGGTCCGGCAATAAAACCTCCCGCATTTGACATAGCCAGTGTGTGAGTTGTAGTGAGGATACTGAGATGGAGTGTGTTTTGTTTGAAAGCAGTGTACATGCCATTTTCAGTGTGCTCCATGGCTTGGCTTGGTGAGCATCATGCATCTCTTTTTGGAGGAATTTATGCGTAACGCTGGTTCTTGGCAAGTGTTTTGGAGACGATTCAAACTTGGCCGACATGATCATGTCCCGGATAGAAAACTATCCAACTGTGGTTGTCAAACTTTAGAAAGACAGGTTCAGAACTGAGAAGAAACCCTACTGGCCATCCTCATACTGCAACAACATCAGAAAATTTGGCACATGTAATAACGTCTGTGCAACAATCACCAATACATTCAGCACTTAAACATGCAGCTGCCCTGGGATTATCTGATAGGAGTGTAAGAAGAATTCTTCACTGAGAACTTCATATGCAGCCCTACAAAATGATGGTAACCAGGAATTAAGTGAAAGAGATTTTGAAACTCAGAGTTGTGTGTGAGGAAATTCTTCAAAACATTCCACGTGGCGCTTTGTTTATTTCTTCCAGTGAGGCCCATTTCCACTTATCAGGAACTGTAAAGAACAGAATTTCTGTTTCGGGGTCGCAGAAAAACCCTCATGAAATTCGTCAGCAACCACTACACAGCCCTCGTGTGACAGTTTGGTGCTCTGTTGGTGAATTTTTTGTGTGGGAACAGTATTTTTTCAAAGAAGGTGGCCACGTGGTAACAGTTAATTCAAACTGTTACTGTCACATGCTAGAGATCTTTCTCCAGCCTATGCTAAACCAGTTTATTGCAGATCATGAAGATCAAGAAATGTGATTCCTGCAAGATGGAGCAACATCCCACACCTCTTGGCGTTCTATGGAAATGTTGTGTGAGCTGGTTCCTGATCATCTTGTCTCTTTGCGAGGAGACATCACGTGGCCCTCAAAGTTGCCTGATTTATCACCTTGTGATTTTCTTCTTTGGGGAGACTTAAAGGCTCTGGTGTAGAAACATCATTCTACAACAATGCAAGCACTTAAAGAGGCCATTACTCAAGAAGCGGCAGCCATTCCAAGAGAAATGAGATGAACATGTATGGAGAACTTTCGGGATAGACTTTGTCAATGTGTCAACAATGGAGGATGTCTTTAGCAAATATAATTTTTAAAACCAAATAATCGAATATGCCAACATGTGTATTTTTCATAAATAAAAGTAATTTTTCTCTATCATATTTAGTTTTTCTGTGACAATCTATTAAAATGAGGGAGATTTTATTGCCGGGCTCTGTATCTCTGAACATTATTGTATTATTGTCTTTGGTCTAATATTCATTAACAGGCACAAAAGTTTTGATAACTGAGGTTTTCAGTAATTTCATTGGCAACACGGTGTTGAGTGTTTCAAGTTTTGTTGCAATTCCTTTTATAGTGATATGTCTGTCTTTTTTAATAAACTCATCAGCTGTTTTCGTTTCACAAACTGTGGAGGCAATCAAGGAGAATTGCTGTGAGGCTCATCTTGGACACTCATGATCTCATTTTTGAAGAGTTTCTCCCATCTCCTAATATTGCTGGCGCCCATGCACATATGAATCTCAGCAGCAGATTTTCCTCTTTAACAAGGAGTTCAACACCAGCACACTGTTGAAATGAAACATCATAGTCAGTCTTTGTGGTCATATTGACAGAAAATGACTTCACAATATGAAAACACATAATGTAAGGTCTCTAGATTACAAAAATGCAATCATTTTTATTAAATTGTGGAACTGCAGCTGTAACAAAGGATTGCTCACAACTTTCAGTATCAGCCTCATACTCTCATTGCACTCCTCATATTGTTTGGTTATCAAAATCGTTTGACCTCCATTTGACTTTCATTTATGGAAATAGATGGAAAGCAAAGCCTACAGGGAAAAAATAAACATTATATACAAATACATAGGTTGGAACTTAAATAGTGGCAACACTGCTATGGAGACACTATGCAATGGAATCTACTATTGTTGCTGATAGCACACGTTGTTGACACACATAACTTACTTCCGAACAAATGGACTCGCCCATCCCCCGTCACTGGTGTGTGCACAATTGAGGGAAACACAATCACTTGTGAGCAAGCGGTCTAACGTAATGGTGTCACTATGTTTTCAAAACAGGAACAATGGAGTTGGATCAAGATTGAATGTGCCAGAGGTCATACAGCACAAGAGTGTCATCAAGGTCTTCAAGAGACGTTTGGGGAATCGGCATTTCCATACAGAACAGTGGCACATTGGGTAAAAGCCTTCAATGAAGGTCAGCAAACTGTGGCAGACATGCATCGGGCAGGTCGTCCTAGCGACTCTGAAGAAGAAGTGCATGCTGCTGTCGTATTAGTGGAGAATGATCGATCCCATATGGTTCGTGAGCTCGCCCACGAAACTGGATTAGTGCATACAACTGTGTGTTGCATCCTGAAGGAATGCCTGGGCATGCAAAAAACTGAATCACAATGGGTTCTGCATGACTTGACGGAAATGCTGAAATGGGTGCGTTACAACGCTGCTCAGATGTACTTGGAGCACTATGAGTTCGAAGGAGCAGCTTTCTTATGCCGTATCATAACACTGGATGAGACATTGGCCACATCATATGAGCCAAAACTGAAACACACATCCAATGAATGGTATTATTATGGGTCGCTGTGAAAGTCGAAAGTGCGTCAGAGCCCCAGTATGGTGAAAGCTATGGTGATTCTCGTGTACGACTGTGATGGTATTATCCCAAAGCATTATGTTCCTCCATGGCAGACCAACAGACCATCAACAGACCAGAACAGTATTACTGTTCATTTTTTGAGCATCACCTGCAACCAGCTTTGTGAAAGAAGCGGTGATACTTTCTGCACAATCCACCCATCATTTTGCATGGCAATGCATGGGCACATACAGTGCAAGCTGTGGCTGCTCTGTTTGGTTGATGGGACTGGGAAGTAGTGTACCATCCACCATACTCCTCGGACTTAAGTTCTTGTGACTTTGATTTGATTCCGAAGATGAAGGAACCACTTTGTGGCATTCGCTTCAGAACTGTTCCAGAGATTTGACAGGCAGAAGACCACTCCATTTGCACCATCAACAGAACAGGCTCTGATAACGGTATACTACACCTTCCACATTGCTGGCAGCAGGTTCTAAACAACACTGGTGACTACTTTGAAGGAAAGTAACAGGTGCAAACATGTAACTCTTTTGTATCAGTTGTGAATAAATAGTTGCCGCTATTGAAGTTCCAACATCATGGCATTCTGAAAATAGTTTTGTTTGCCTTAATGTCTTGAGGAAATATCCTTCCCAAACTCCTTATAGTATTCAACAGAGCTACATTACATTGAATAACATCTACAATAATCCAGTTATAACTGCCAGCTACTTCAGTGTAATTATATGTAAAGTCATATTTGATACCACAATCAAATAAAAGATTTTTACATATTTTTTCTTAGTTTTCTTGAATGTTTTATCCATACTTTATATTGTTGGATCTTACCTATACACTCTTTGTACCTGACAGCATGGCATTCCGCTGACAATAACCGTCGTAGTATTAGATGTCACAAACGTGTTGCCTCCATCTCCAGTGCATCGAGTCTCGTTCTTAATTGAGAACAGAATCCTGCATCTGTGTACTGCTACTAGTTGTGTCAGATTTCTGGACATGTGATGTGTGGGTGTAAATCTAGTGTCTGATGTTGTGGAAATCTGCTTTACACCAGCAAGTCACAGTAAGATGTATGATTCACATAGTGCTGTGAAGAGGATCAAAAGTGACCCCTTCTATAGCCCACCCCAACCTCTCTCTCTCTCTCTCTCTCTCTCTGTCCAACCAGACAAGGACAGTTAACAGTCATGGCAAGGGTGAGATGCTGTAGAAAGTGGAGATGTATGGAATTGGATGCAGGAGAAAAATGATGGTAGGAAGTCAGGAAATGTTGTTCCTACTGTGGAACACATTCACATCTGGCTATTGAAATTGCAACAAATATCAGTGTTCTAGTCATGCACCAATCTTTATATGTCACTAATAGGTATTACATGTATACCTAATACAGCTGATCTCAAAGAAGTTGCAGTCAGTGAATAAATTTTGAATTGAATGTCAAATTGGCATGCAGTGTACAGCAGCTTTGTTATGCAAATCATTAGCAGTTGAGAGCAACAGCACAAAGCAGGTAGGAGTAAGACTATTTATATTGCCTTGGCCCCTCAACACTGACATTGGACTAATGCTGACTGGAAACATATTGCTTGGTTGGATGAATCTCATTTCAAACTGTATCGATCAGATGGACGTGTATGGGTATGGAGACAACCTCATGAATCCATGGACTCTGCATGTCAGCAGGGCACTGTTCAACCTGATGAACACTCTGTGGTGGTGTGGGGCATGTGCAGTTGGAGTGATATGGGACCCCTGGTACATCTAGACATGACTCTGACAGGTGACACGTATATAAGCATCCTGTCTGATTACCTTCATCCATTCATGTCCATTGTGCATTATGACGGACTTGGGCAATTCCAGCAGGACACTGTGACACCCCACACTTCCAGAATTGTTACAGAGTGGCTCCCCCCCCCCCCCCCCCCCCCCTGTACTCTTACGGATTTATGAACAGCCCTGCAGATTCATGATGTCAGTTCTCTACTTCAGATATTAGTCGAGTCCTTGCTATGTCATGGTATGACACTTCTGCGTGCTAGTGGGGGCCCTACACAGGCTGGTGTACCAGTTTCTTTGGCTTTTCAGTGTATGCACAATAACCAAAAATTTTGTTATTTGCTGATATTACTGGTGTTGCAGTTTTATTGGTGAGCAGTGCAGATGTATGCATGGGGGATTTCAGGTGCTTACATTGGAAAGCAAGGGGAAGGAGCGGGGGGGGGGGGGGGGGGGGCGGGGGGGCAGGAGATATTTGGGGACGAAGTACCAGACAAAGTTCAGGATGTGGAATAGAAGAAAGAAATAATGAAGGATTACAATGCATAAGCTACTTTGGAGTAGAAAAGTAACTGACAAAATGTGAATCTTGTGGTGTCATAGATCAATACCACCGTCATTGACATCTCACAGTTGGCAATGGAAATGCACATTTCTGTCAGATGCCGACAGTGATCACACATATTCTAGTGGATCCAATGGTGCATGCCTGTTGAGCCACACATTCAGTGGCTCCAATTACATACACCATCTGGCACTGTAATATAGGATGGCCGGTGGCAGCTACACGGTGCAGTCTCAGATGCAGTCTTCAACAGTTCACTTGTGCATTAGTAGCGGCAGTTTCACACTGCACAATGCTCTTTAATAGCTGGACTTTATTCCTGTTTGTTCTTTTGTAAAGTTTCTTTACAATACTTGGAGGAAGCTATAAATCATATAAACTTCTCTTAACCGTTTCCAGAATGAGATTTTCTCACTGCAGCGGAGTGTGCGCTGATATGAAACTTCCTGGCAGATTAAAACTGTGTGCCCGACCGAGACTCGAACTCGGAACCTTTGCCTTTCGCGGGCAAGTGCTCTACCATCTGAGCTACCCAAGCACGACTCACGCCAGGTACTCACAGCTTTACTTCTGCCAGTATCTCGTCTCCTACCTTCCAAACTTTACAGAAGCTCTCCTGCGAACCTTGCAGAACTAGCACTCCTGAAAGAAAGGATATAGCGGAGACATGGCTTAGCCACAGCCTGGGGGATGTTTCCAGAATGACATTTTCACTCTGCAGTGGAGTGTGCACTGATATGAAACTTTCTGGCAGATTAAAACTGTGTGCCCGACCGAGACTCGAACTCGGGATCTTTGCCTTTCGCGGGCAAGTGGTCTACCATCTGAGCTACCCAAGCAGATTAAAACTGTGTGCCCGACCGATCAGCGCACACTCCGTTGCAGAGTGAAAATCTCATTCTGGAAACATCCCCCAGGCTGTGGCTAAGCCATGTCTCCGCTATATCCTTTCTTTCAGGAGTGCTGGTTCTGAAAGGTTCGCGGGAGAGCTTCTGTAAAGTTTGGAAGGTAGGAGACGAGATACTGGCAGAAGTAAAGCTGTGAGTACCGGGCGTGAGTCGTGCTTTGGTAGCTCAGATAGTAGAGCACTTGCCCGCAAAAGGCTAAGGTCCCGAGTTCAAGTCTCGGTCAGGCACACAGTTTTAATCTGCCAGGAAGTTTCATATCAGCGCACACTCCGCTGCAGAGTGAAAATCTCATTCTGGAAACATCCCCCAGGCTGTGGCTAAGCCATGTCTCCGCTATATCCTTTCTTTCAGGAGTGCTAGTTCTGCAAGGTTCGCAGGAGAGCTTCTGTAAAGTTTGGAAGGTAGGAGATGAGATACTGGCAGAAGTAAAGCTTTGAGTACCGGGCGTGAGTCGTGCTTCGGTATCTCAGATGGTAGAGCACTTGCCCATAATAGGCAAAGGTCCCGAGTTCAAGTCTCGGTCGGGCACACAGTTTTAATCTGCCAGGAAGTTCTTCTCTTAATCGTATTTATGCATTCGCTAATCATTTCTACTGCTGCCCAGCTTCCTTACAATGACAGCTGCTGCTCTATCCTGTGGCCCATCTCTCCTTTCTGTTGTGTTTGAAGTAGTATACAAAAAATCTGATGTTGGACAGGAGGACAGAATAGATTGGCAGAGTACGGGGACTAGCAAAGACTGAAACCAGGGTGATCACAGGTACAAAGGATACGCTGCAGATAGAATTACCACTTGTGAAAACGGAAAATCTTATCTGAACACCCCTTCCCCTCCCCAACACCGGTTTTTTGAATAGCACAAATGATAATATATCCTAGCACCCTCCCTCCATGGCCTTAAGCACCATTTCTTTTCAGTTTACATCACATCCAGTTATTGTAAACTGGAAATATGTTTACATGAGTTTTTAACTTGAATATATGTGATACTGAACACATTTTTCTATGGTCTGGGAGCAAATCCTATTCTCTCACCTTCTAGCAAAATCCACATTCTTAAGATTTATACAGGATGTTTGGCTATTATAGGTTCAAACAAAAGAGGCAAATAGAGTATAATGAAACAAGAAAATAATCCTAATAAAGAAAGGTCCAGAAACAAATGGTTTTCCTGATATTACATACACACAGCTTTACAACACTGTTAATGTCTAATGCTACCTGGTGTAGAAGTAAGAAACCAGGATTTCCCTATAGATGGCTATAGCCATCAGTGTAGGGTCTGTGAGACCGCACCTGCAGCATCATCTTCTTCCTGTAACTGCTGATGAGAAATGTCAACATGCAATAGCACAAGTTCCTTACATCGGTTTCCGAGTTTTGTGCCTACGAACTACGATTTGTGGACAGTATTGGTTTTCTGTTATCATTTGAAGAAAACTGCTGCAGAATCACAAAGAATGTTTGTTGAAGCTTTTGGCAAACACGCTCTTGGGAAAACACAGTGTTTCAAATGGTTCAAAAAATTAAAAAGTGGTGATTTTGACATGAGAAGTGACGAGCACAGGAAACCACCAAAAAAGTAGAAAGACAATGAATTGCAGGCCTTATTGGATGAAGATGATACTCAAACTCAACAGGAACTCACAGAACAATTGAATTTTGTGCAGAAAGCCGTCTTCAGTTGAAAGCTGTGGGAAAGGTGCAGAAAATGGGAAAATGGGTTTCGCGTGAACTGAATGAAAGACAACGAGCATATCGAAAGACCACTTGTGAAATGCTGCTCACCAGATACAAAAGAAAGAAAGAAAGTTGTTTCACCATTGAGTAGTGACAGGTGATGAAAAATTGATATATTTTCAGAATCTGAAGTGTCGTAAATCATGGGTGAATCCAGGCAAACCATCGACATCCACTAAAAGACCAAATCACTTTGGAACGAAGGCAATGCTCTGTGTTTGGTGGTATCAGAAGGGTGTCATTTATTATGAGCTGCTAAAACCTAGTGAAATGGTTAATACTGATCACTACCAACAACAAATTATCTATTTATATCGAGCTTTACATGAAAAACGATTGGAATATGGAAAAAGGCAACACAAAGTCATTTTGATCCATGATAATGCCCCATGGCACACAGCAAAACAGGTCAGGGAAACAATTAAGTCATTCATTTGGGAAATACTTGGGCATGCGGCTTATTCTCCAGACTTGGCTCTGTCCAATTACCATCTATTTGCATCACTGGGACACGTTCTCCCTGAACAATGCTTAAATTCGTATGAAAATGGCTCACTGACTGGCTCCCTTCAAAGGAAGAACTGTTTTTTCTTTTTTTGATGTGGCGTTTATAGCCTGCCAGGGAGGTGGGAGAAGTGTATGAATAGCAATGGAGATTATTTTGAATGAAATTTTGTTTATTAGTTTCAAACAACAGACATTTAGGTACTGCAACTAAATTTCGGTTTCATACTTCTACACCTGGTATGTCTTTGTTTCAGCTTCACTCCTTGCACGTTTCTGTTGATAGTTGAGTATGTTACTTTTATTGGTATGAAGCAAAGAGTGACCTCAAAACAATCAGTTACAGCTCAAGTTTTGGGATATGCAGGTTACAGCATGTTCCACATGCCAGTTCCCACATGAACAGCAAACGCGATATTCACATGTAGCATTTGAGGCAGTTTTCATGGCTACATACACTTTTTCAAATGAAGAAATGGTGGACATCCACATTATTGTACAGGTCTGCTAATAGCAATGGATGGGAGGCAATACAATTGTATCACAAAGCATATCCTCATATAAGACAGCCAGACAACAGTGTTCACTGGGACCCTCAGCACTTGTGCAAGACTAGTTCATTTAAACCCAACATGCAGTACTGGCACTTTGAATGGAGGAGAGTGTATTACAAGTGGGTACAGTTCAAAATGGTTCAAATGTCTCTGAGCACTATGGGACTTAACATCTATGGTCATCAGTCCCCTAGAACTTAGAACTACTTAAACCTAACTAACCTAAGGACATCACACAACACCCAGTCATCACGAGGCAGAGAAAATCCCTGACCCTGCCGGGAATCGAACCCAGGAACCCGGGCACGGGAAGCGAGAACGTTACCGCACGAGCACGAGCTGCGGATGTGGTTACAGTGCTGGATACAAGTACCAGCAGGGTTGCGCAGCAGAATGTTGTTTGTTGACCACCTTATGATGAGTATTATATGAGGGACAATTGTACCGTATCATGTACGAAGTGTGCAAGCCCTGGCAAACCATCATTTTTGAGCCCAGGTTGTCTTCTGCCAATGGAACCTTACACCATGTGAGAAGGATTCACTCAAAGTTCCTCACCCATGTGTTATTTACAGATGGAGCATGTTTTACCTGAGACAATGTTATGAACATTCAGAATGTACACATTTGGTCTAATGAGAATCCATATACTATCATAGGGACAGAATATTAGTAGATATTTTCCATTAATGTTTGAGCAGGTGTCATTAGTGTTCTGTTAACAGGGCAACATTTTCTACCTGGCCAACTTACTGGTCATGCGTACCTTCAATTTACTGAAACACAACCTAATCACTATTTGGATGATGTTCCTTATGGTGAAAGTCTGCACACATGATATATGCATGATGGTGAACCAGCCCACTTTCATGTGACTGTTTGAGAATGCATAGCACGAATCTTCGTCAATAAGTATATCGGTCATGGTCCAGCTCTACTATTGCCTGCCAAGTTGAACCTGTTTTTTATATGGGGATATTTAAAAGCTTTTGTGTATCCCAGCTATGTTGCTAGTGTCAACGAACTCTGGAATCACATCATGCATGGTTGTCAGTGCATTCAGAACCAGCCTGGGATTTTTGAACAATTACGGGCATCAACAAGGGAACGTACTGGAGTCTGCTGTCACATGAACACTGGCCATGTGGAATACTTATTATAATGTGTTTGGGGACTCTGTTATAAGGTATTGATGTACTCAGTCATAATACTCTATTATGGGGAAACCGTCCACCTCCACAGCTGAGTGGTCAGTGCAGCTGACTGCCACACAGGAAGTCCGGGTTCAATTCCCAGTTGGGTCAGAGATTTTACCCACACGAGGACTAGATGTTGTGTTGTCCTCATTATCATTTCATCGTGACCAACACACAAGTTGCCAAAATGGTGTCAAATAAAAAGCCTGGTACTGGGCGGTCAAACAACTCCAGATGGGGTCTCCTGTCTAATAATGCCATACAATCATTTCATTTCATCAAGGAAACCATTAGTTTATGAACCTATGTTTATTATGGTTTTTTGCTTGTTTCATTGTCATCTACTCATCCCTCACATTTGTACTTATAACAACCACACACACACTGTACAACCAATGATATGCAAAGTATGAATGAGTATAGAAGAACTGTCCCCATTGTCAAACATGCTTTACAGCCTGACCAAAGAGACATGGGCCATTTGGATCCTCCCACTCAAGGCTAGATTCCCTGAATTCCAGAGACATGAACTTGCCCTCCAAAAAATCCTCTCATCCCAACATCCTCCTGGACTTAGTCTTCATTAACACACACCCCCTCTCTCTTTCTCACTACACAACCCCCCCTTTTCATCTTCATTCCTCTCCCTCCCCACTTCCTGTTTCTTTTTTCTGCTGTGTTACCCTGTACTTGCTAATTTCACTGTTCATTTTTCTTCCCCCTAGTCTCTCTTTACCAATGATGGTGCCCTTATCATTTATGGAATGAAAGTGGCAGGTCATGCAGATTCTAGGTTGAGAGGAACCCATCTGTAGTAAGGATGAGGCATTCTTACCAATTTACCATCTCTCACCCTCCACTGTCTCTGATTCCTTACCGAGTGAGGTGGCGCAGTGGTTAGACACTGGACTCGCATTCGTGAGGACGACAGTTCAATCCCACGTCCAGCCATCCTGATTTAGGTTTTCCGTAATTTCCCTAAATCTCTCCAGGCAAATGCCGGGATGGTTCCTTTGAAAGGGCATGGCCGACTTCCTTCCGCATCCTTCCCTAATCCGATGAGACTGATGACCTCGCTGTCTGGTCTCCTTCCCCAAACATTCCGACCCTCTGATTCCTTCCCCTTCATCTTTGCCAGCCCTTATCCTTACTGGAGATGGATTCCTCTTACCATGGGGTCTGAGTGAGCTGCCTTTCATTATTTAACCTTCCCCACCCAACCACCTCTCTGCTCCAAAAGAAAGGACAATCTCATCACTTTTACTTTTGTATGTGTCTGTTGGCAATACTAAGTATTCTGCCATCTGAAGGTAAATACCAATGTGATATGATATTATTATTGTTTAGGGCTGCTAGAAGACAAATATTGACCAGAAATTCCATCTCTTATTTATTAGAAGTATCAGATGAACCTTTTATTAATGACTGGAAGGGACAATACATACAAACATAACACTGAATAAAGAAAGTAATGCAAAAAGAGATATGACAGATAAAGTGCACAGAAAGCATGTTGAAGTGTGCAATTTAACTTTAAACTCACATGGAAAATTTGTCACTGCTTTTGAATTAAGATGGTTAAAAAATTATGAACTTCGTAGAATGAGATATTTCAGTAAATGGATGTAAACTGATGTTTATGAGCAAGCAGACTCAGTTTTACTATCGTACCTCACAATTCCATCAATAATTTTTTCAAAGCTGCCAGCATTTCCTTCCTTGATTTTAGATAGTGCATTATCAATGATCCAACATGTCACTCTCTGTGTGCAGACAGTTGAACTTATATTGTGTTGTTGCAGTACATCATCTATACGAGAAAACGCGCTGCTCTCGTAAGCAGCTTCTTCTTCACCTGCAATTTGTGTAGAAGGGATATGCATCATAATTATTCATGCTTCAACAAAATACTAGCTTTAAAAATGTGCAAAAAATATGTGACAGAAAAATATTTAATAAATAATTATACCATATTCAATTATAATAGTTTCCAGTTTAAAAATGTAACAGTGTCAAGAATGGCAGAAATTTTGAATGAAATATTTTTCAGATGTTTGTACCCTTCTTGCAACTATGCAGGAAAAAAATTTTGTTGTCTGTGACACAATTAACATAAAAAATTCTCTTATAATTTCATATTCACAATTTTGTTTCCAATTATAAAACTAAGTACTTTCTTTATAATCACAAATTCAGCCATAAAATATGTTCTGAAAGTTCCTTTGTTACTTTTTGTTACTTCAAATTTGCTTACAAAAAGGTATCATGTGATTCTTGAAGTTTTCCCGGAGTATTGAATGTATCATGCTTATCAGAAAATGGTTGATAGTGACAAAATTAGTGGTAATAGAAGAGTAATAACTATAGACATGGTTCTATGGAAAATTTTCTATCATTGATGAAAAGCTGTTTCAAGCTAGGTGGCAGTGATGAGGTACTGTGACATTTCAAAGAGTGTCGTATTCATAATCTTCTGGCAATGTGTCGAGATGCTGCAGTTGTCCCTATATTCATATTTAAGGGTGACTGTCCCCTCCACTTGGTTTGGGCACTAGGGTCCTGTTTAGCCTCCAAGGAAAGAACCGATGGAGCAATCCACGAAGGAAATGAGAGAAACACTTTTCTACCCTCTAGGGGACTACTCTCAGGAAAAATATTGAGGCTACATTGAAAATGTGATTTCAAAACAACCTTCGAGCTGTCACCAAAGACACAAGACAGTATTGGCTCTGCAAAGGACCCACTAAAGCTTCAAGTGCCAGGGAAACCCTGTGAGAAATAAATTATGTGTCTACATCTGGAACACAGAGAAATCAGCATTGGCAGATATTAAGGATGCCTATACACTACCCTAAATGATGCATTGTTAGTAATTCTAGAAATATGCCCACTGGGCTTAGAAATCAGGACTAGGGGAGAACTTTATTGGTTAAAGAAAGACAGTTAAATGGAAGTCTGGAAGATACTTGGAACTGAGGCCAACACGAAAAAGTTAATACAAGATCACATATTACAGCTGTGGAAAATTGTGTTGGACTTTTTAGGTACAAAAGCAGATGCCAGACTCAGATTCATAGGAAGAATCTTAAGGAAATGTAATTCATCCATGAAGAAAGTAGCTTATAAGGCGCTTGTTCAACCCATTCTTGAGTAAAGTTCATTTATCTGGGATCCCTGTCAGATAGGACTGATAGAACAGAGAGAGAAGATCCAATGAAGAGTGGCACGTTTCATCACAGGATCATTTAGTTGGCACAAGAGCATTATGGAGATGCTCGACAAAGTCCATTGGCAGACATTAAAAGAGATGTGTTGTGCATAACAGAGAGATTTACTATGAAATTTTGAAAGAGCACTTTCCGGGAAGAGTAGGACCACATGTTATTTCCCCCTATATATGTCTCGCATAATGACCACGAGGAGAAGATTCGAGAAATTTGAGCCAATACAGGGGCTTACCAACAAGCGTTCTTTCCAGGCGCTATTTGCGAATGGAACAGGTTTGTGGGGCTCTGTTATTGGTACAAAATGTACCCTCTGCCATACACCATTACATGGCTTGCACAGTATGATGTAGATGTAGATGTAGTGTCAAAATGCCTTTGGAAGTAGTGACCTTTTAGTAATAATAGCATATATTAGGTATGGTTGGTTCACCATGAACACTAGAATGTGCCATACTAGTTACAACCCAGCGTTGGCTCAGTATGGGGCTCCGAAAAGGAAAACAGGAAGTGAATATCTGTTCCTGATGGCTATTGACTAGGGAAACTCCCCATCACAAGCCCCTGAGATTTAGTGATGAAATGGCCTGGTGAATAGTTTGTCGAAAACTGAACACATACCAAGTATGAAAACAGGAAGAAGGTGCACTGAACTGTTAAAAAAAAAGGAAAAGCAGAAACAGTGAATAATCCAAGCTCAAGATGTGCAACATCAAGCGAACTGTGAGAACTATGGCATTGTGGTTGTGTGGTCATGGTATTGAACTGCAAAGCAAGATATCTGTATTCAGATCTCCATTGTGCCCCATAATTTTTTTTCATAAAATTATGAACTGTCTGTGTGGTCATTGGCATGTCTGTTCTTCTTCAGTTGTCTTGGTAACTGTCATACTGTACACTGGTTGTAGAATATGAATCATGTGGTAAGAATATATTACCATCGCAAAGTGAATGTGATGAATAATGAGAGCAGGTGAGATGCCACATAGATCTCTCAAAGAAATGAAAACAACAAATAAACAGGTGTGAACTAGATCACAGGAAAGGAATCCAAGAGTCAAAACATCGAAAACAGAATGCAAGAATCATAACATGTGGTACTTGTGTAGAACAAATAAGAGGTACTTATGTCTCGAGGTCCCTTCCTTACACCTTGCTGTTGCAAACAGACTTTACACTACGACACAGATACAAATTTGAATATAGTGAATGGACACGTGAATGACCAGATGGACATTTTACAATTCTGGAAAAAAAAGGCACAAGGGATATTTGAATACAGATCTCCCTCTTTGCAGTCTAACATTGTGGCCACAAAACTGCAGTACCATGGTTCTTGCAATTCACTTGATGTTGCCCAGCTTGAGCTTGGACTGTTCACTGTTACTATTTTGCTTCTTTTTTCACAGTTCAGTGCATGTTCTTCGTGTTTCCGTGTTTGACATATGTTCAGTTTTTGATGGGCTGTCCATTGGGCCTTCTTACCACTAAATCTGAGGGGAAAGTGATGGGGAGTTTCCCTTGTCAGCTTAATGGAACATACACAGTGTGTATTAAGTATCTCAGGAATTCACATCTTTAAACAAAGCAAACTCATCCCAAGACACAGAATTGGAGGTTCTGCAAGTTGTGGCATTCTTGCAGAGCTTGTGGATTATGTTCTGCTGTGTTTTAATGGGATATGTTTGCCATTCAAGTATTATTCAGCACAGTTTGCTAGTTAGGCCAATAGCTATACCAGTAGAAACATTCTAGCTATATTACCTCAGTAACTTATTGGATGTTCAGCTTCATTTGAAATGGTGAAGCCCTTAATATTTGGGTTCATTACATGATGTTACAAACCATGTCTCTGTGTCTTTTTTTTATCATTTTTATACCCTAGCACAATTATTGGCATTTCAGTAATTTGTTATTACCTACAAAGGTTTCTCAGTTTTATAAAGATGGGTTTGTGTGAACTGTAAAGTAAAGTCCACAGATGATAAATTACAGAAAAAGAAATTTTGAGGAGAGGCAGAAAAGAGAAAGAACAGCATAATAAAGTAGCACTACCATAGAGAAAAACTGAGGGTATATGGAAGTCTAAATGATCAGAGAGAAGTAATTGAGTGAAGAGGAACATCAAATGTCGGCTTTTGCAGCAGATACTACTAATGAAAAGTTCTTGGCTTTCCAGTCAGACGGAAATGTTGAGATATCATGATATTTTTAAGAGTGTCACACTCATCATCTTCTCGTGAAGTTTATTTATTTATTTTTTCTTCACAATTACAGCCTATTATTTAGGAAGCTAACATAGGCCATACATTTACATTTTTGTGGATAGTAATATATGTATGAATTAATTACTCATTTGAATAACCTTTTGTTTTGTTTATGTTCATTTATTACAGTGCATCTATGTTGTTGATGTTTGTTCCCATTGCTGGATTTGCCCTCAAGCTATCCCAGTCAACAGCCATTATCTGCGGCATTGCTTGGGCATATGTTATCAGTGTTTCCATTATGACTAGCAATGCCATGAATCCCTGTAACATTTTACAATCTGCACATCCATGATCAGGTGCACCAACCCATCATAAATTCTAGAAAAATCATTTCATTCAGAGGTCGCCATCTGTAAAATATCTCATCTAGCTAGGATAGCAGCATGCCATCAAGTGATTGAATGTTCTGTGAAATTTTCCTTGGCTTCCCTCGATACTGCAGCTGATCCTTAGTGCCTGACGGCTATTACCTGCTGTGTCTTTGTAGATGCACAGTCCCACAGTTTGTGTTCTGGAGTGCCCACACTGTTGCAAGCACAAATATCATTGATCTGTCTTTTGATTTTGCACAGAAACAGCATACAGGCCTTTATCGGTCAGGTAGTGTATCAGTTCACTTGACAGCTGAACAAAGCTCATTTTTAGTCTCTCTCTGATGTTAGGAAGAAATCTGAATGTTCTCCTTTTTAGGTACAGGAATGTGGAAAACCACATTCAGGCTGGCTGGCACACTGGTTTCCAGTGTTAAGCCATTATGTGGATTCAATATGGAGCTGGTATGCCTTCTTGTGTCCTGGAAGAGGGTGCTTTAATGTTTAATGTGCTTGGGTATCCAGGCAGGTGAGAACAGGTCTTCACCCCTCTCCCACTTGGCCTTAGTACTTGGAGGGAGTGAGGTGACCATATGGCATAGGGAAGTACGTCTGCAGCAAATGAGAGAGTTATTCAGTTAAGAAGGAAATGTTTGATTTGTGGAACCACAAGAGCCATTATTAAAAAAATTGTGGTTGGACATTACCCCTTCCTTCATAATGTCTTCCAAGAAATAAAAGTTGTTAAAAGTGGATTTTTGACAGATAAAGGAAGAGGGCCTCCAGAGTGACACAGCAAGAAGAGAACCATAAAAAAAGGAAGATGTATTACAACAGTTGTCCACCATACATCCATCATCTGCCACTCTGTGCATCACCTGACTGTCTCCCGATCTTATGTACAACATGTACCTGCAATAAATATGTTAAGTACTGGGCAGCAAATGTCCAAATTCTGAGTAAATCCTACCCTGATAATGAACCTGAATGAGTATCAAGTTTGCATATGTAGTCTGCATTAAATCTATATCTGTTTAACAGCCTCCATTTTTCTGTATTTTGTGTCTTACAATTAGGAATATAAATATCTGTAATGTTTTGTAAATAAGTAACTGAAGCCATTTTTGTCACCTCAATGAAGAAATTGTATCAGATTTAAAATGAATGAAGTAAGAAGTATAGCTATGAAGATTGATTTTTTTTAAAAACGAAAGACAATTTAGTAGGATACAATTTCTATGACACAAGAATTCAAGTTCACCCCTCTCTCTCTCTCTCTCTCTCTCTCTCTCTCTCTCTCTCTCTCTCCACACACACACACACACGCACACACACACACACACACACAAGTAATGAGTGTTCACATAGATCCTAAAGAGATTTCATTTTGAATACATTTACAAGTTGATTGATTTTGCTCACTTCTGTCATGTTTCATGATTGCCATGCACTACAAATATAGTAGATGTTCTTATCTCTCTGATTCTATTGTAGCTGTTTGCTGCTAATCTTATTGGATCTTGGCCAAAACTGTTCTTTTTGGATAGTTGTGGAACATTTCATCATTACATTGTTAGTGTTTATGTATGATCCATTTATGTAGCAAAAAATTTACTTTGCTTTAGTGAGGATTAGTATTTCAGGGAATGAGAACAACTGATCATAACAGTTTTGAGGTAAATGAGGTGGTACAGATGTGAAGCCCACAAATGGTTATATGTAGCTCCAGAAACAGAAATTACAACAACAAGGCCAGACATAAGCTAAAAACACCAACAACATTGTACCTTAATTTTGGGAATGCTGGCCCACACCAAACAAGGTCTCTGTTGGTGAAAATACAGAATATTATTGATTGTATAAATAAGCAAACACAGGCAGTTATGTGAAAGTGTTTCAGACACAGATATGCAGTGCTAAAGAATTGGAAAGAGATTTCAAGACACTGAAAAAGGTAAATTTGATGCAAGGCATTAGTCATCTGTCTATTCAGATTGTTCAACGAAATGGCCAATGTATTGTTGCTGATGTATGACCAATAGTGGAATAACCACACTAAACCTTCTTTCTGTGAGCTGGAAATTACTGCTGAGCAAAAGGAATGATGTAACAAGTGAAAATGCTTGTAGTGCAATAAAAAATAAGACTGGGATGGAACTATATGGTTCATGGTAGCATGTAAAGATTCCATCATGTTAAGTTCATGCAACTTCTAAATGGAGATCCTTTGAATGTACTAAGGGACATACATTAGTCCAAACAGACGCATGTGGGTAATTCCATGGCAATGTCAGTGCATGAGGTTTCAGTACTGGTGTGACATCAAAACAGTGATATCACAACATACCTCAGAACCCATGTTTCCGCATGGTACAGCAAACCCTGACTGTCAAATGCTGATTGAGAAGGGCAACTTTGTTAGACACTGTAAGCTCTGAGTGAGATCGAGGAAAGAAGAACATCAACAGTGTGTGGAAAGTGTTCATGACAATTTTGGAAAATACAACCAGGATAGGGTAGTGTAAACCACAGGAGGCTACATAATTTTATGATTTGTAACCTGACAATTTTGAAAGCAGATCAATATGTTGCAGGGTGTGCAGTATGAGAAACCTGAGTATTTCAAGTAAAGTGCGATAATGGCCTTGAGTAAGTCTCAATTTTGCATGGGATATATGTATACATCCAATCATTTTTCAGACATGCACCTGGAACATAAACACTTACTCTTGTAATAGCCTGACTGTAAACATCACAGCTATATTAAAGACAAGCTGGTGACTGAGTTCTAATTTCCAAGCAAGCCCATTTTTGCACTAATACACCAAAGCCATGTGATTCAAAGTTGTGCCATAGACTAAAATGTGTATGTGGCATTTTATTCCACAGTATATCTTTGATTCACATGGTTTAGGTTTATCATTGCACAAAAAGGCACACCTGGACATATAGAACTCAACCACTGTCTTACATTGAAGATGCTGTAAGGCTCATTGCAAAAGAAAGTGTTGGTGTCCTGGTTGCATGCTTGAAAATGATGGAATTTTCTATCAGTTGGGAAAACTTCAAGAATCAAATATGTATATATGTAGCTTGTTTTGTTTCTCTTTATTGCATGTTGCTCTTTTCATTTTATATTTTGAGGTCTGTGTTTCTGAGGTCCAAAAATAAAATTACCTGTAACTTTTTGTAAATAAATTATTTGAAGTATATAAAGTAACAACTGTTCCTACATTACTCTACAGAAGTGCAAATGTTTCATCAGTTGAACTCCTGCAGCTGAGGAAGATATTAATAGAATATAAATCCACTTCAGTTGCCAGTAATTCCTTATTTATTACACAAGCAGTTTCAAACTTAAAAGCTTCATCTTCAGGTGCCACTAAATAAATAATTATGTAAACATAAATGAGTGTCAGTTTGCCAGTCAGCCATGAGGGATCACAGTCATGCCAAACACACACTTAGATTCATAGGACCAGCAATCAGGGCACCTGTCTCAACAGCCGACATGGGAATGTAATATATAAGAAATTATTGGCAACTGAAGCAGATTTTTGTTCTATTAATCTACAGAAATGTGTCATGGGTCATTTGTAAAGAACAAGAAAATAAGGCCCAAGTAGCTTAAATGAGATTTCTTAATGGTGGGAAAAAGTGTACCTGAGTAGATAGATTAAGAAAATTGACATTAGGATGCAATTAAATATACTTAACATAAGAAACTATATAAAATGCAGAAGAAGAAGAAGAAGAATTTGAAGCCATTTTTTATTCCAACTGAGAATTTCTGTGTCATGAAATTAATTAAACAAAATGTCCTGCAGTTAATATTCTTCTTTGTTAAAAGAAGCAAGAAAGCAGCTGTACTAATTATGATAATCATAAATTTATGTAATGTAGCTGGAGTGATAAAAACATCTACTCATCAGATGGCAGCAGGAGAACCCACATGTAAAGTTATAGAAATTTGTAAGCTTCCAGAGCCAGTGGTTCCTTCTTCAGGCAGAAGGGTTGAAGGGAAATGAAGAAGGGTGAAGGAAAAGGGATAGTGAGGTTTAGTCATTTTCCTTCAGCCCCTCTTCCTTTCCCTTCAAGGATTCTGCCTGAAGAAGGTGTCAGTAGCCCCGAAAGCTTGCAAATTTCTGTACCTATATATGTATATTCTCCTGCCACCACTTAGTGAGTAGATTTTTTATGTATCCAATTACATTACATTTTTTTCAAAAATTGATTATTTTTGTTGATATAAATTAATGTAAGCTATGTAATGCTTTGTAGTGCAGTGTATATTTCCTTTTCTAGATTTTTCACTGTTTTAATTTTGAATAAAATCTTCCATATCACTTACTGCGACCAAATGTGATTTCAGGTGAAAGTCCTTTGAACAGTTTGGGAATGAAGATAAGTGATGCTGCTGTAAGTATGCCACCTGCTGTCAGTGCTCCTAGATTGACATCAACAAGGCCCAAGCCTGGTTGTTGGTGACCTCCCACAGGTATTGAGAGAAATGGTATAGCAAACCCAAGTTCCACCTGTGAGACAAACAGTTATTAAATCACCACACCAGTACATTTTGTAAGGTGCAGGTATTACATCATACTTTCAAGGTAAAATACATATTTTTTGGTCTTCTACATTAATAAAATATGGAGTGTTTTACATGTTACAAAATATTACTGAGCTATAGTTTAAAAACTTCATATTTAGCTATAGTTTTAAGATTTTTAAGCTTAGCTTCCTTGTGCAGAATTGTTTAACAACACTTGTAACAACACAATTTAATTGTTTTCCTTTGTTGATGCCTTTGTGCTTGGCCTAGTGACTATGCTTGTACCATCTGATAACAACTGTTAAGTATGCCTCATTATGTCAGCTGATAGTGTGCGCTGTGGCTGGAGTGTTGAGAAACGAATGAACAGGGTAGCAGTGATGCATATGTGGTATCATCCACACTGCTTTGCGAGAGTAAATCTCGAAAACATATCGTGTGCTTGTGGAACAAAGTGCAATGGTTATTTAGATGCGACTGGAATGTATGGTGAAAATCGCGAAACCAATGTATTAGAAACACTGCAGAAAGAACTCCAAGCCACAAGACAACATGCTCTGCTACTGGAAAGCATGATCAAAAACCTTTCTGAACCGCCACATAAGGAAAAAGTTCGAAAATTGTACAGTGATGTTGTTTTAAATATTTTTACTAACAAAAGAAATGACGCTCCATTGAAGAAGAGTGAACATGAAAACTGTGAAACAGTAAACAAAGGTAAGAGTGAACATTAAAAATGTGAAACAGTAAACAAAGGTAACCTACAAAGTGCTTCTGAACACTTCTTGTGTAATTTAAAAATGGTTAAGAAAAATGACTGCAGTAAGTTGAAAACAAACACGAACATGAGTCAGCTTACAAATAACAAAAAACAGGTACTGTTACTTTCAGATAGTCATGGTAGGAACTGTGCAAAAGTACTGAACGAAATTTCAACAACCAGCTATAAATTTACATCTTTGATAAAGCCAAATGCTACATTCAAAGAAACAACATGCAATATACAAAACAAAACGTCTAGTCTAGGACAAAATGATTATGTTGTCGTCTTAGCTGGTGCAAACGATAATAATGGATCAAAATGTGGTTTTATGACATCACTAGATAAAACAATCGCAAAAACTAGGCACACACAACTAATTCTATGCACAATACCGTATAGATATGACATGCCAAATGAAAACTGCAAAATTTACCAAATGAACAGTTACTTGATGCAGAAGGCATCTTAGAGTGAACACATCAGAGTTTTAGATGTAAATAGCTTCCTCCAACGGAAAGACTTCACTAGGCATGGGCTTCACTTACATAAAAATGGGAAAAAGAAACTGTGTGTTAATCTGCTGAATGCCATCAAAAGTCCACTGGTAACAAGAAGTGCCATAAAACGTGTTACATCAGGACATCAAACATATTTGTGGTCCAATGAAGCTAATTTGGTGGACAATCTCAGAAGAATGAGCAATACTGCAGTTGAACCAACAACAACACCAGGAGCTGAAGAGCCATCAGTAACAGCAACAAAAGTGAATATGTAGTCAGGGTCATGAAGGAAAACATCAGAAACAGTTTTAGAAAAGAAGAAGGTATCCACAGTCAGCACCAAGTCACCACCAACATCCTATGCAAATATCTCGTCAAGTGCCACAAATCAGTCAGCCCACGACGTCCAAGTGGAAACAGCAAAAATTTGCAGCCACACTCCAAATCAGTACCACTGGAAACTGCGACAAGATCTTCAACACGAAAACACAGACCTCCAGCCTACAGCCAGGATTTTTTATGGGCAAGAACACCAGTAGCTCCCTGCTAGCAGGAAACCAAAGGAAAACAGATGCAGAGCAAAATCTTCATGAACCAAAACTACAAGAAAACCCGGTGAGTGGTGTCAAAAATCATTCCATTGGAAAACAGTCACTATTATCCTTTAAAATATTACACCATAATATGCAGTCAATGTTTAATAAGTTACTAGAAATAGATCTCTTCCAAAAAACAAAGTCACACTTGGATGTTCTCTGTATTACTGAACACTGGTTAACAGAAGACAAAATTAAAAAAACGCCACTTGGCAAATTTACTCTAGCTGGTTATTCTTGTCGGAACAAAAGTAAGGGAGGTGGTACAGAAATCTATGTCAAAAAAAATTTAAGATACAAAAGCCTCACAAAGTACAATAATATGCAAATAGAAACAGACTTTGAATTCTCCTTAATTATCTTAACAGACTATAACCTATTGATACTGAATGTATATAGAGCCCCTGATGGGAACATCCAAACCTTCAAACACTCCCTCGAAGCACAACCCACAAAAATTCACTCACTAAACAAAAATCTTTTAATAAGTGGAGATTTTAATATTGACTTCCTCATACCTGGAAAAAACAAAGATGAATTGTTGAATGTTACAGATTCATTCAACCTATCCCCAACTGTAAACACACCAACCAGGATCACAAAAAATTAAAAAACAGCTCTGGATCAGATTTTCATAAATGCAGACAAACTACACCACTCAATCAAAGTCATCAGCACAGGTTACAGTGACCATGAAGCCCAAATACTAACAGCGAATTTAAATTACATAGGACAATATCCCACAATAACTAAAATGCAAAGGCAATTTAATGATGATAATATAAGGCTTTTTAACTATCTGTTAAGGGCTGAAAACTGGGCAGAGGTCTATAAAGAAAATGATGTAAACTAAATATTTAATTCCTTCCATGAAACATTTCTCCACCACTTCAATACTGCATTTCCACTGAAATCCAGGAAAATCGGAAACAAACACACAAACTCATGGGTAACAAAAGGGATAAGGATTTCCAGCCAAAAAAAGCGTGACTTAAAAAATCACATGAAACACCATGACGTCGATGATCAGTTTAGTCATATTGTAAGACCTATTTTGCAATCTACAGAAAAGTTACTCAACACGCAAAAAAATTATACAATGATAAATTTATAAAGGAATCTAACAATAAAATGAAAGGCTTCTGGACAGTTATCAAAAATGAAACAAACAGTAAGCAGCATGTTATAAACAAAACATTAAAACTAAACCTAAATGATGAAGTCACATCAGATCCCCAAAAAATAGTAAATGGTTTTAATGACTATTTTAGCAAAATAGCAGAAAGCCTGATAAAGAACAACTGCCACAGACCAAATACTCAACACCAAACACTAATAGAAACTATACCAGTACAGGCATCAATGTTTCTTCACAAAGTCTCCAATACTGAAGTACTTACAGCTATAAAAGGACTAAAGAATAAGTACTCCAGTGGTAGTGACAACATTCCTGATTTAATTGTAAAGAAATGTGGAGCATCCATTGTAGAACCCCTAACCCACATAATAAATGCATCCTTTACAAATGGAGTTTTCCCTGACCTACTAAAGACTTCTAAAATTACCCCACTTCACAGAAAGGGCTCTAAAAATGATGTAGCCAATTACAGGCCCATAGCACAACTCAGCTCATTCTCAAAAATATTTGAAAAATTATTTTACACCAGATTGGAAGACTTTACTAATAAACTATCCTTATTAACAAAACACCAGCATGGTTTTAGAAAGCAAAAGACAACTACCACAGCTATTTATGAGTATCTCAACAAAACCTTAAAAGCACTGGATAATAAGGAAATCACTGCTGGTATCTTTTTAGATTTATCCAAAGCCTTTGATGTAATTGACCATACAATACTCCTTAAACAGTTATCAAATAAAGGTATAAGAGGAAGTGCAAACAAATGGTTAGAATCTTACCTGTCAAACAGATTTCAAAAAGTTGAAAATAATTTTGAAAAAAGAATACAGCCACCCATCAATCTACTGCCCAATCCTCTGACACAATGCCTATTAGATATGGTGTGCCACAAGGCTCAATCCTGGGACCCATACTGTTTCTGCTATACATTGACGACATAAGCACGAAGCTTGCTACAGGACATACCACACTATTTGCCGATGACACGAGTATACTAATAACAGGTACTGATACAGAGGACCACAACCAAAAACTTAAACTGCTTACGTCGTCACTCAGCAAATGTTTCAACGAGAACAAACTGATTATAAACATACAGAAAACAACGTACATCAACTTCAGACTCTCATCCCAAAAACAAGAAATGCCTGATGTGATTCTAAATAACCAAGAGCTTATGTGTGTGGACTCTGTCAAGTTTCTTGGCATATGGCTTGAAGAAAATCTTAAGTGGGAGACTCACAAAAATTATATCTCAAAAAAGCTATCAACTGTGTGTTACGTTTTAAGGATAGTCCAAAAATCAGTCACAAAATCTGTTTTCATACATATATATTATGCTTACATCCTTTCTATATTACAGTATGGAATCATATTTAGGGGAACTCACCTGGAGGTAGATATATTTTCAAAATGCAAAAAAAGGCAATACGCATAATATGTAATTTAAGACATAACGAATCATGCAGACAACATTTCAAAACAAATGGCATTATGACACTGCCCTCTGCTTACATTTATAACATCGTCTCATTTGTCATGTCATACCTGTTAAAAAATGAATGCACACTAAAATTCAATGGAGATATTCATAACTACGCAACAAGGCAGCAATCTGACCTTCATATGATTCAGTCCAGAACTTCCTGCTACCAAAAAAGTGTTTTAAATGTTGGGATACAAATGTATAATAATTTACCAAATGAAATCAAAGCAACAAAGAACCCAAGAGCCTTCACACATAAGTTAAAAAACTATCTCTTGGACCACAGCTTTTACGCAGTTGATCATTTTTTTGAAAGGGGTTAAAATTGTAAACAATTTTATGATAAATGTTCAATTAGGTCTGAAAATTATATACTGTGCATGTCTATGAAATATACTGGATTATTATATACTGTGCCTGTCTATGAAATACACTGGACTACTTTACTATTACATTTGTATTGGCTGTTTGTATTTTACCATACAACATTTGTATTTACTGTTTTGTTAAAGATAGTTAACTTCCTCATTGCAAAATAATGTAAAATCAATTTATTAAAAATTACTTGCAAATATGTTCTCTTGACCTGTCCAATATCGTATGTACAACCTTACAATTCTATGATTTGTATTAACTATTTTGTTTAAGATAGATAATTTCCTTGCTACAAAATAATGTAAAAATCAATTTGTAAAAATTACTTGTAAATAGTTCTCTTGACCAGTCCAATATCATATGTACAGCTGTACAATACTATGATTGCCTGGATCAATAAAAACACAATACAATACAATACACTAGCCTTTTACATTATGAAATAATATGTTTAAAGTGTGTAGTTATTTGTTGTAAGAAGTAAATAGCACAGCAGGACTCTTTCACATTATGAAGTAATGTGTGGAAACAGTGCAGACTGATGTTGGGAAATAAATGAACAGAGTAACACTAGCTTTCTACATTATGAAACAACTTCTTCTAAAAATGTATGAACAAAACTGTATTGTACACTAGGGGTAAAACAGACAAGATTGCACTGTTTTTGATGCATAGGCCCTATATTTGGAGGGATTTAATCCCAACTGGTCATCCTGCTTTAAGTTTTTATAGTTTCCCTAAAAAATGCCAAGATGGTTTCTACTCTAATTTCCCAGTTGACTACTTGTCCTGTTCTTGTCAAATTAGATCTGTAAATACACCCTAAGAAAAGAAAAAGAAAAAAGAAAAGATGCACTGTGAATGAATTGTTCGAATGAGACAGAAATTGGTAGATTTGATGTACACGTGCAGAGAAACAAATGATTACAGTTTCACTAAAACTGGATGATTTATTCAAGAGAAAGAGCTTTACAAATTAAGCAAGTCAATGCTGCATTGGTCCACCTCTGGCCCTCATGCAAGCAGTTGTTCGACTTGACATTGATTGACGGAGTTGTTGGGTGTCTTCCTGAGGGATATCATGCTAAATTCTGCCTAATTAGTGTGTTACATCATCAAAATACCAAGCTGGTTGGAGGGCCCTGCCTATAATGCTCCAAATGTTCTCGACTGGGAAGACGTCTTGTGACCTTGCTGGCTAGCCCATCACTCCTGGTTGTTCACTCGTACAGTGGGTGAGTCAGGTTGGTATCCCACTGATGTCTGGGGCATCTCCTGACTTATTTTCAGCCTGTAGGTCACTTACTGGAGTAGAATTGTCTTTAGTGATGAGCCTTGCTTCAAACTGAGTCCTGATGATCAAAGAAGATGTATCTGGAAACATGATGGAATACCAAACTGTCAGCCACCATATGGCCAGACAACGAAGAGTGATGGTCTTGGGTGCCTTTTCACCATTTATCCATCCCTTTGGTTGTCATCCACAGCATTCTTATAGCACAGGAATGTGTCAAAGACATTCTGTGCCCATTTTTGTTGACCTTGATGACAAGCCATCCTGGGATTATATTTCAGCAACATAATGCCCACCCACACATAGTGAGAGTTTCTACTGCTTGTGTTCATGCTTGCCAAACCATACCTTGGCCAGAAAGTTTGCCAGATCACAGTTTGTGTAGCTCTTTCTCTTGAATAAGTTATACTTTTTTTTGAAATTGTAATCATTTGTTTGTCTGTACTGTGCATCACATATACTGATTTCCATCCCATTCAGATAATTCCTCCATGGTGCATTCTGTTTTTTTCCCTTCATAACCATAAGTGCAAGGATATGTCCAATATTCTTATAAAAATATTCCATGGATGATCTGCTGCTGCTGCTACTATTACTACTACTATTACTTCTACTACTACTACTTCTACTACTACTACTTCTACTACTACTACTACTTCTATTACTGTTGCTGCTACTACTAAATTTAACATAGAGCAAAAACATTAATGAGTCCATTATCAAACCTTGCAAAGTGCCCATTGTAATTTCTGAATGTAAAATATACTACATCAGTGTGTGGAATATCTGAACAGCTTAACTTTCTCGAAACTCTTTCTTAAGCAGGAGGTGACCCTAGAATGGACTGAACCATGTATTTCACAAAAGCATAATGTCTTCAGTAGAATGATATGACTGACACAACAAGATGCTTTTTTGGGTTAGAGCCATTTTACTGTCTAAATTTTTATTGTGTTCTCAATGAATAGTCCATTTTTAATCAAAACTGTGCTGCAGAACGAAGAGTTAGAATGTAACAGACATTGGACTGATTTATGTTAATTAAACTTACTGACAAAATAATTGAAAAGATTTTTCTTTTGCACACTTTTACTCATTACTGTCATATACCATAATCTTCTGGGGGGATGTGCTTAAGGCAAAAAAAGGATTTATTCTGCAGAAAAATGTAGTAAAAATATTCTATGTAATTGATAAACAAATATCTCTCAGAAGTCTCCTCAGAGAGCTTGAGATTCTTGCACTTGAGTGTCAACACATTTTATGCCTGATGGAAATTACAGTCAATAACAAGAGTGAATATAAGATGAACTGTGAAATTTAAAACCACAATACTAGAAGTAAAAATAGTTCCCATATAATCTATGCATCCCTGCTGCAAATTCAGTGTAGAGTTTTATTTTTTTAGTGTAATCTATAACAGGCTATCAGTAGATGATTGTTGTTGTTGTGGTCTTCAGTCCTGAGACTGGTTTGATGCAGCTCTCCATGCTACCCTATCCTGTGCAAGCTTCTTCATCTCCCAGTACTTACTGCAACCCACATCCTTCTGAATCTGCTTAGTATAGTCATCTCTTGGTCTCCCTCTACAATTTTTACCCTCCACACTGCCCTCCAATGCTAAATTTGTGATCCCTTGATGCCTCAGAACATGTCCTACTAACCGGTCCCTTCTTTTTGTCAAGTTGTGCCACATACTCCTCTTCTCCCCAATTCTATTCAATACTTCATCATTAGTTACGTGATCTACCCATCTAATCTTCAACATTCTTCTGTAGCACCACATTTCGAAATCTTCTATTCTCTTCTTGTCCAAACTATTTACCATCCACGTTTCACTTCCATACATGCCTACATCCATACAAATACTTTCAGAAACGACTTCCTGACAATTAAATCTATACTCGATGTTAACAAATTTCTCTTCTTCAGAAACGCTTTCCTTGCCATTGCCAGTTTACATTTTATATCCTCTCTACTTCGACCATCATCAGTTATTTTGCTCCCCAAATAGCAAAACTCCTTTACTACTTTAAGTGTCTCATTTCCTAATCTAATTCCCTCAGCATCACCCGACTTAATTCGACTACATTCCATTATCCTCGTTTTGCTTTTGTTGATGTTCATCTTATATCCTCCTTTCAAGACACTGTCCATTCCATTCAACTGATCTTCCAAGTCCTTTGCTGTCTCTGATAGAATTACAATGTCATCGGCGAACCTCAAAGTTTTTATTTCTTCTCCATGGATTTTAATACCTACTCCGAACTTTTCTTTTCTTTCCTTTATTGCTTGCTCAATATACAGATTGAATAACATCGGGGAGAGACTACAACCCTGTCTCACTCCCTTCCCAACCACTGCTTCCCTTTCATGCCCCTCGACTCTTATAACTGCCATCTGGTTTCTGTACAAATTGTAAATAGCCTTTCATTCCCTTTATTTTACCCCTGCCACCATCAGTAGATGATATCAGCCAGGAAACTGGAGATTGCCATATCCTGGTAAACAAAGCCAATCCCCCTATAATTTATTAGAACTTTTGGACCTTGTGTCACAATTTGTTGTTAGTATACTTCATAGGAAATGTGTGCATGGCTGATTCTGCCTGTTAATGTGCAATTTGACTGATACATTGCCCCTGAATGCTCTTCTTCTTAATGGGGTTTATGGAAAATTATGTGTGAATACATTAACCATAATTATTAATAGTGCCATAAGCTGGTAGGTTACCAAAACATTGTTTGACATGCTATTAAACAACAAACAAATTTAAAACAGTTACACATATGTGCTGCCTATCATGGTTTTAGAGACCATCACTTGTGCAAAATTTAGCTTGCCCTTCTCTCACGTGATAACCTGTGGATTATGGATAAAGGGCAAAATGGAGGTTCTATATTCCTGAATTTCTGAAAAGTATTTGACATGGCGCCCCACTGTGTTAATGAAGGTATGAGCATTTGGATAGGTTCCCAGATATGTGAATGGCTCAAAGACTTCTTAACTAATGGTACCCAGTATATTGTTTTCGATGGCGAGTGTTCATCAGAGACAAGGGTATCGATAGGAGTGTCTCAGGGAAATGTGATAGGACCACTATTGTTTTTCATGTACATAAATGGCCGACAGGGTGGGCAGCAATCTGCAGTTATTTGCTTATGAAGCAAATGGGAAGGTGTTGAAGGTGAGTGTGTGTAGGATGATACAAGATGACCTAGGTAAAATTTCTAGTTAGTATGATGAATGGCAGCTGCCTATAAATGTAAAAAAAAAAATTGTAAACTAATGCAGATGAGTAGGAAAAACAAACCCTTAATGTTCAGGTATAGCAGTGTACCATCCTGCTTGACACAGTCATATCATTTAAATATCTGGTCATAACACAGTAAAGTGAAATGAAATGGAATGAGCATGTGAGGATTGTGGTATGGAAAGCGAGTGATTGACTTCAGTTTATTGGGAGAATTTTAGAAAAGTGTAGTTCATCTGTAAAGGAGATTGTATATAGGTTGCTAGGGTGACGTATTCTTGAGTACTGCTTGAGGGTTTAGGATGTACATCAGGTCAGGTTAAAGGAAGACATTGAAGTAACTCAGAGGCAAGCTGCTAGATTTGTTACTAGTAGGTTTGAATAAAACACAAGTGGCATGGACATACTTTGGGAACTCAAACGGAAATTCCTGAACAGAACACTACTGAGAAAATTTAGGGAACTGGCATTTGAAGCTGTCTGCAAAATGCTTCTACTGCTGCCAACACACATTTTGCATAAGGATGCCGGAGATAAGATATGAGAAATTAGGGCTTATGCAGAAGTATATAGACAATCGTTTTCCCCTTGTTCTATCTCCAAGTGGAACAAGAAAGGAAACAAATAGTAGTAGTACAGGTACCCTCCACCATACACCATATATGGCTTGCAAAGTATATATGTAGATGTAAAGGTATATGCAGATAGTCATATAGGAATAGGCTGCTAGATTTGTTACCAGTAGTTTCAAACAACAGACAAGTATTATGGAAATGCTTCGGAAACTCAAATGGGAAGGACCACGAAATAAGATATGAGAAACTGGGACTTGTACAGGGGCATATAGACAGTCGTTTTTCTCCCATTCTATCTACATCTAAATCATACCTAATGGTGTGTGGCGTAGGATACTTTCGGTACCTCTATCTGATCCTTCCAACCTTGTTCCACTCACGAAAAGTGTGTGGGAGGAACGATTGTCGGTAAGCCTCTGTATTGGCTCTAATTTCTCGAATTTTCTCCTCTTGGTCAAATGCACGAGATGTATGTGGGGGGAGTATTATGTTGTCCCAATCCTCCTGAAAAGTGCTGTCCCAAAACTTCAATAGTAAATCTCTCCATGATGCACAAAACCTTTCTTGCAATGTCTGCCAATGGAGCTTGTTTAGCACCTCCATAATGCTCTCTCACCAGCTAAACAATCGCCTGATGAAAGGTGCTGCTCTTCCTCTATCGGTCCTGCCTGTTAGGAATCCCAGATAGATGAACAATACTCAAGAATCAGGCAAACAAGTGCCTTATAAGCCACTTCTTTCATGGATGATTACATTTACTTAAGATTCTTCCTATGAATCTGAGTCTGGTGTCTGCTCTTCGCACTATCTGTTTTATGTGGTCATTCCACTTAAGGTCGCTCTGGATAGTTATGCCTTGATATTTTACAGTAGATGCTGTCTCCAGCTGTTTGTCATCAATAGTGTAGCTGTACAGTACTGGATTTCTTTTCTATGTATCTGCAATATGTTAGATTTATTTACTTTCAGGGTCAATTACCAGTATCTGCACCAATCATCAATTCTCTGCAGGTCATTCTGCAAAGTCTTACTATCTTCTGGTCTTGCAATTTTGGTGTAGACAACTGCATCATCTGCGAATAGCCTTAAAGAGCATTCAATGTGTTCTACTAGATCATTTATATATATTGTAAACAGCAGCGGCCCTATCACACTTCCCTGTGGTACTCCAGATATTACTTTTGCATCTGTCAATTTTGTTCCATTAAGAGTGACATGTTGAGTTCTATCTGCAAGAAAGCCTTGAATCCAATCATGGGTCTGCTCTGATACTCCGTAAGCTTGTATTTTTTTCATTAAACAGCAATGTGGGATGGTGTCAAATGCTTCCAGGAATCAAGGAACACGGCATTAACCTGAGTGCTGTCGTTCACTGCGCTGTGGATCACACGGAGGAATGGAGCAAACTGAGTTTCTCAGGATCTGGACCTCATGGAGGAACAGAGCGAGCTGAGTCTCAGGATCTGGATCTCATGGAGGAACAGAGTGAGCTGAATTTCTCAGGATCTGGATCTCATGGAGGAACAGAGCGAGCTGACTTTCTCAGGATCTGGACCTCATGGAGGAACAGAGCGAGCTGAGTTTCCCAGGATCTGGACCTCATGGAGGAACAGAGCGAGCTGAGTTTCTCAGGATCTGGACCTCATGGAGGAACAGAGCGAGCTGAGTTTCTCAGGATCTGGATCTCATGGAGGAACAGAGCGAGCTGAGTTTCTCAGGATCTGGATCTCATGGAGGAACAGAGCGAGCTGAGTTTCTCAGGATCTGGACCTCATGGAGGAACAAAGCGAGCTGAGTTTCCCAGGATCTGGACCTCATGGAGGAACAGAGCGAGCTGAGTTTCTCAGGATCTGGATCTCATGGAGGAACAGAGCGAGCTGAGTTTTTCAGGATCTGGACCTCATGGAGGAACAGAGCGAGCTGAGTTTCCCAGGATCTGGACCTCATGGAGGAACAGAGCTGAGTTTCTCAGGATCTGGACCTCATGGAGGAACAGAGCGAGCTGAGTTTCCCAGGATCTGGACCTCATGGAGGAACAGAGCGAGCTGAGTTTCTCAGGATCTGGTTCTCATGGAGGAACAGAGCGAGCTGAGTTTCTCAGGATCTGGACCTCATGGAGGAACAGAGCGAGCTGAGTTTCTCAGGATCTGGAACTCATAGAGGAACAGAGCGAGCTGAGTTTCTCAGGATCTGGACCTCATGGAGGAACAGAGCGAGCTGAGTTTCTCAGGATCTGGATCTCATGGAGGAACAGAGCGAGCTAAGTTTCTCAGGATCTGGATCTCATGGAGGAACAGAGCGAGCTGAGTTTCTCAGGATCTGGATCTCATGGAGGAACAGAGCGAGCTGGGTTTTTCAGGATCTGGACCTCATGGAGGAACAGAGCGAGCTGAGTTTCCCAGGATCTGGACCTCATGGAGGAACAGAGCTGAGTTTCTCAGGATCTGGACCTCATGGAGGAACAGAGCGAGCTGAGTTTCCCAGGATCTGGACCTCATGGAGGAACAGAGCGAGCTGAGTTTCTCAGGATCTGGTTCTCATGGAGGAACAGAGCGAGCTGAGTTTCTCAGGATCTGGACCTCATGGAGGAACAGAGCGAGCTGAGTTTCTCAGGATCTGGAACTCATAGAGGAACAGAGCGAGCTGAGTTTCTCAGGATCTGCACCTCATGGAGGAACAGAGCGAGCTGAGTTTCTCAGGATCTGGAACTCATAGAGGAACAGAGCGAGCTGAGTTTCTCAGGATCTGGACCTCATGGAGGAACAGAGCGAGCTGAGTTTCTCAGGATCTGGATCTCATGGAGGAACAGAGCGAGCTAAGTTTCTCAGGATCTGGATCTCATGGAGGAACAGAGCGAGCTGAGTTTCTCAGGATCTGGATCTCATGGAGGAACAGAGCGAGCTGAGTTTCCCAGGATCTGGACCTCATGGAGGAACAGAGCGAGCTGAGTTTCTCAGGATCTGGTTCTCATGGAGGAACAGAGCGAGCTGAGTTTCTCAGGATCTGGACCTCATGGAGGAACAGAGCGAGCTGAGTTTCTCAGGATCTGGAACTCATAGAGGAACAGAGCGAGCTGAGTTTCTCAGGATCTGGACCTCATGGAGGAACAGAGCGAGCTGAGTTTCTCAGGATCTGGATCTCATGGAGGAACAGAGCGAGCTAAGTTTCTCAGGATCTGGATCTCATGGAGGAACAGAGCGAGCTGAGTTTCTCAGGATCTGGATCTCATGGAGGAACAGAGCGAGCTGGGTTTTTCAGGATCTGGACCTCATGGAGGAACAGAGCGAGCTGAGTTTCCCAGGATCTGGACCTCATGGAGGAACAGAGCTGAGTTTCTCAGGATCTGGACCTCATGGAGGAACAGAGCGAGCTGAGTTCCCCAGGATCTGGACCTCATGGAGGAACAGAGCGAGCTGAGTTTCTCAGGATCTGGTTCTCATGGAGGAACAGAGCGAGCTGAGTTTCTCAGGATCTGGACCTCATGGAGGAACAGAGCGAGCTGAGTTTCTCAGGATCTGGAACTCATAGAGGAACAGAGCGAGCTGAGTTTCTCAGGATCTGGACCTCATGGAGGAACAGAGCGAGCTGAGTTTCTCAGGATCTGGATCTCATGGAGGAACAGAGCGAGCTAAGTTTCTCAGGATCTGGATCTCATGGAGGAACAGAGCGAGCTGAGTTTCTCAGGATCTGGATCTCATGGAGGAACAGAGCGAGCTGGGTTTTTCAGGATCTGGACCTCATGGAGGAACAGAGCGAGCTGAGTTTCCCAGGATCTGGACCTCATGGAGGAACAGAGCTGAGTTTCTCAGGATCTGGACCTCATGGAGGAACAGAGCGAGCTGAGTTTCCCAGGATCTGGACCTCATGGAGGAACAGAGCGAGCTGAGTTTCTCAGGATCTGGTTCTCATGGAGGAACAGAGCGAGCTGAGTTTCTCAGGATCTGGACCTCATGGAGGAACAGAGCGAGCTGAGTTTCTCAGGATATGGAACTCATAGAGGAACAGAGCGAGCTGAGTTTCTCAGGATCTGGACCTCATGGAGGAACAGAGCGAGCTGAGTTTCTCAGGATCTGGATCTCATGGAGGAACAGAGCGAGCTAAGTTTCTCAGGATCTGGATCTCATGGAGGAACAGAGCGAGCTGAGTTTCTCAGGATCTGGATCTCATGGAGGAACAGAGCGAGCTGAGTTTCTCAGGATCTGGATCTCATGGAGGAACAGAGCGAGCTGAGTTTCTCAGGATTTGGATCTCATGGAGGAACAGAGGGAGCTGAGTTTCTCAGGATCTGGATCTCATGGAGGAACAGAGCGAGCTGAGTTTCTCAGGATCTGGATCTCATGGAGGAACAGAGCGAGCTGAGTTTCTCAGGATCTGGACCTCATGGAGGAACCGAGCGAGCTGAGTTTCCCAGGATCTGGACCTCATGGAGGAACAGAGCGAGCTGAGTTTCTCAGGATCTGGATCTCATGGAGGAACAGAGCGAGCTGAGTTTCTCAGGATCTGGACCTCATGGAGGAACAGAGCGAGCTGAGTTTCCCAGGATCTGGACCTCATAGAGGAACAGAGCGAGCTGAGTTTCTCAGGATCTGGACCTCATGGAGGAACAGAGCGAGCTGAGTTTCTCAGGATCTGGACCTCATGGAGGAACAGAGCGAGCTGAGTTTCTCAGGATCTGGACCTCATGGAGGAACAGAGCGAGCTGAGTTTCCCAGGATTTGGATCTCATGGAGGAACAGAGGGAGCTGAGTTTCTCAGGATCTGGATCTCATGGAGGAACAGAGCGAGCTGAGTTTCTCAGGATCTGGACCTCATGGAGGAACAGAGCGAGCTGAGTTTCCCAGGATCTGGACCTCATAGAGGAACAGAGCGAGCTGAGTTTCCCAGGATCTGGACCTCATGGAGGAACAGAGCGAGCTGAGTTTCTCAGGATCTGGACCTCATGGAGGAACAGAGCGAGCTGAGTTTCTCAGGATCTGGACCTCATGGAGGAACAGAGCGAGCTGAGTTTTCAGGATTTGGATCTCATGGAGGAACAGAGGGAGCTGAGTTTCTCAGGATCTGGATCTCATGGAGGAACAGAGCGAGCTGAGTTTCTCAGGATCTGGATGTCATGGAGCAAAAGAGTGAGCTGAGTTGCTCAAGACCTCTGTTTGTGGAATCCATGTAGATTTTTATAGAGGAGATGTTCATTGTCCAAAAACGTTATAATTATTGAGCAAAAAACATGTTCCATAATTCTACAACTAATTGACATCAATGATATAGGTCTATAATTGTATGGATCGGTCTTACATCCTTTCTTAAAAATGGGAGTGATCTGTGTTTTTTTTCCAGTCATTAGGTACCTTTTGTTGCTCAGGTGATCTATGATAAATTACTGCTAGAAGGGGAGCAAGTTCTTTTGCACAAGCTTCATAGAGTCTTGTAGGTATCTTATCTGGTCCTGAAGCCTTTCCCCTACTGAGCAATTGTAGCTGCTTTTCAGTTCCGCAAATGGTTATCTCAATATGTGCCATTTTGATGTTCATACGACAATTGAAAGGAGAGACAATGTTACAATCTTCCACAGTGAAACAACTTCAGAAGACTGAATTCAGTATTTTGGCCTTCTCTCTGTTATCTTCCTTTTCGGTGCCAGTGTGGTCACTGAGAGAATGACTAGATGATTTTGATCCACTTAATTGATTGATTGATTTAAATGTCAGGAAGTCATTTCTTAAAGTATTTGTATGGAGTGTAGCCATGTATGGAAGTGAAACGTGGATGATAAACAGTCTAGACAATAAGAGAATAGAAGCTTTCAAAATGTGATGCTACAGAAGAATGCTGAAGATTAGGTGGGTAGATCACATAACTAATGAGGAGGTATTGAATAGAATTGGGAAGAAGAGGAGCTTGTGGCACAACTTGACTAGAAGAAGGGATCGGTTGGTAGGACATGTTCTGAGACATCGAGGAATCACCAATTTAGTATTGGAGGGCAGCGTGGAGGGTAAAAATTGTAAAGGGAGACCAAGAGATGAATACACTAAGCAGATTCAGAAGGATGTTGGCTGCAGTAGGTACTGGGAGATGAAGAAGCTTGCACAGGATAGAGTAGCATGGAGAGCTGCATCAAACCAGTCTCAGGACTGAAGACCACAACAACAACAACAACAAAAACAACAATTGATTTTACATACGTCCAAAATTTCTTAGGGTTTTTATTCAGGCCGGTTGACAATGTCTTACTTTCAAAGTCATTGAACACTTGTTCTCCTTATGATCATTTTCATTTCATTCAGCTTTTGTTTGTCAGCTAGGTTTTTACTTCTCTTGAATCTGAGATGAAGTGCCCTTTGTTTATGTAGTGCTTTCAAATCATGGTGGACCTTTCTATTCTATACTATTTGCAAGTGGAATAGGCAAGGAAATGAATAGTAGTGGTACAAGGTACCTTCCACCATGCACCATACAGTGGCTTGTAGAGTATGTGTATAGATGAAGATAGAAGAAGAAAGAAGCAAAGAATTGACTTGATGTAAATCATCAAGTAAAATTGTGATCAACTTGCTGAGGTAGACACTGGATCCACAATATCCATGATATCTTATTGGACAGGGAGTACAAATAGTATACAAAAAGGTCAGTGAGACTGACTTTAGGGATTTGTTTGACTTTGGGGATTATCACAACAGTGACAAAGAATATGAACTGGCAGGCACTAAAAATGACCTCTTTCAAATGAGACACTATAAGCTGAATAGAGCAATATTTTCAGCCTCCTATAACTGCTTCAATAGGGGGCATGACGATGAGCTCAGATGTACATGAATTCCTACTCCTCTTCCATTACTGAGAAGCAAAAACTCTTAATGCATGGAGCAATAATGAGCTCCCTTTGAAATTTACCTTACAGTTATTTGCCTTTCAGCAAGCAGTGGTTAGACACTGGCCTCGTATTCAGGAGGATGACAATTCAAATCACCATCCTGCCATCCAGATGTAGTTATTCTGTGATTTCCCTAAATCAGTTAAGGGAATTGCAGGAAAGCTTCCTCTGCAGTGACTGGATAGTTTCCTTCTGTGTCTTTCCCTAGTCTGAGCTTGTGCTCCACCTCTAATTTCCTCATCAGCTATAGAATATTAAACCCTACTTTTTCTTGCTACCTTTTATTTGCAAGTAAAAAGTGCTCCTTTCAGAATCACTGATGAAATATTTACTAATGACAGCTGGTATAAGAAACTGCCTGTTGACACAAAACATTTAACTGAGACTCTCCAGTTATTAGGCAACTAGTTAAAGGTACGTCCTATTAGCTATACTTCTCACAAAGTTTCTGAGTATCACGTCTGAGACTGCAGATTCTACTTACTAAAATTTTTATTTTTATTACAAATTAATACAGTAGTGGGGAAAGTAATTGCTTCTTGAAAATAAGGCGTTTACTGTAGTGACCCACATAGATTCCACACGCGAGATACTGGTGTGTAGTTGTAAAGCACACCACAGAAGTCGTAGATTCCACCATGCAGTCTACTGGCCAGCCTACAGCTTATAGGATTGTGCCCAGCCAGTCTTGCTCTCGGTTACATGTTGACATTCTGCTTAGTATTATTGGACTAGCAGTGTAGACACTCTGTGGCAAAGTGCCTCCTTGTAACAGATTGTTTCTAGACAAAATAAAGCATTGGGTCCATAATTTTCTGCACATTATTGTGGTTAGAATACATTGGCAATGAGTATGATCATATTTTCATGTGTTTTCCATTGTGTAGTTGCTTTTCACATCTTGTTGTGACATGGAGTCTCTGCTATGAATGTTTGTTCAACAACAGAAGGATCTCATCACAGTCATGCAACAGGCTCAGCTGGAGTTGCTCTCTAGACATTTGGCTCTGGCCCTGTTTCCTCCTATGTTCCCGCCTTTTGAAAAGGCAGTGGAAGATTGGGAAGCATATGAACACCATCTACGGTAACATTTCCATGCCTTCCATGTTACAGATGCAGGGGTATGTCATGCACTGTTTTCGTTATGGATTTCTCGTGCCTCCTTGTATCAGGCATTGCAGCAGTTGGCCCCATTTCAGGAACCTTCATCGTTGTCATTTGACAATTTATGTTCATTGTAGTTTTTCTGTTATAATTGCCACATGCTGTTGTGGCAGCTAGGGTTGAATTCTACTAAAGCAAGAAGCAGCCCCATTAGTATTTTTGTGCCTGGGCTGAGACCCTTCCATGGCTTTAATTGCAAGTGCCATTTTGTCATGACCCAGTCAAAAGAATCATATGCAGATGTCATGGTTCATGATGCTATCATCCACTCTGTCCAGGATAAGTAAGTCTGTCAATGGGCCCTCCAATTAGAGAAACCCTCCGTCAAAGAGGTTTTGTCAATTGTGTAGTGGAAATGGAAATGTCGTGTGGCTAGGGCCTCCCGCGGGTAGACCGTTCGCCTGGTGCAGGTCTTTCGATTTGACGCCACTTCGGCGACCTGCGCGTCGATGGGGATGAAATGATGATGATTAGGACAACACAACACCCAGTCCCTGAGCGGAGAAAATCTCCGACCCAGCCGGGAATCGAACCCGGGCCCTTAGGATTGACAGTCTGTCACTGTGTGTAGTTGTAGTTGTATGAGGTCTCTCACACTGCTGGTCAGCAGTTGAAATGGTCGTACAGGATGGCCTGGCTGCATCCACTACATCTGGGGAGGACAACACCATGGTGGTGCAAGATGGCCAGTGCAGTGGCTTCCACACAGTGCACCAACAGTGTTCCAGTCGCCAATACTTTTTGCTGTTGTTTGCATCTTTTTACTCCCAACATGAAAGATCAAAGTGTCCACAACATTGGGCCATCTGTCATAGGAGTTGGTAAAAAGGCCACACTGCAGTAGTCTGCCACTCAACTGCACAGAATGCAGCCTCAGAGAACATGGATATGCCTATCCAGGAAGTGTCATCATCAAGGTCATTTCTCTATTAGGATTCCAACATGTTTTTTGTCCAGGTTTCAGCACTCTTGCAACAGCTGCACCTGGAAGTAGACACCAGCATGCCACTTTCCCTGCCTAATGCCCAGACATATTCAGGCCTCAGCTCTCCACTGCTGTCATCAGTAAACAGGTGTCTCTGGAAATGTGGTAAACAGCAAGTCCCCTTGCTTGTCCAATTCATGGGTGAAATTACCTATAGATCAGTGATTCAGCCTATCACCTTTACTATAATCCACACTGCTATTCAGCAAACCTTTTCTGGTTCAATGCCTTTCAGGCCTTTGGCTTTTCAGTCATGGACTCCATTCAGTTGGTATCTATCAATCATTGGACTCTCTGTGTTCAGAATCTCAAGATATTTTTGCGGAAGGCCTAGGGTGCGCCACAGATTTTCAAGACCACATACCCTTTAATCAGTCAACTCATCCTAGATTTTTTCATGCTAGGCAGATTTCGATAGCCCTACTCTCTCAAGATCTTAAGACACTTTGTACATTTTCCAGAATATCTTGTTGATGAACAGTTATCTGAAAATGGTTTTTACCAGCTTCAGGAGTTCACGGATTGAACAGGAAGTTTATAAAAAAATACATGGATCCTGGTTTGTATGAAATGAACCATTGAAAAAAATCTGCTTTCTGCAAAATTGATTTCACTTCACACTGCCACAATTACACTAACCATTCTTTTAAAGTTCGTAGTGGTTTTGCCAATTGAATGCCTCATGGTCTGATAGGTGAATGTTGACTTAATTGGCATCAGCTGTCCACTGAAACAGCTGAAAAGTACATGCAAAGTAAATACATACATGTCTGTTATAATTATAAAAGGGCTCACACTATACTGGGTGATCAAAAAGTCAGTATAAATTTGAAAACTGAATAAATCACGGAATAATGTAGATAGAGAGATACAAATTGACACACATGCTTGGAATGACATGGAATTTTA
Source organism: Schistocerca cancellata (assembly GCF_023864275.1). NCBI lineage: Eukaryota > Metazoa > Arthropoda > Insecta > Orthoptera > Acrididae > Schistocerca > Schistocerca cancellata. The sequence continues at coordinate 209,416,242 of NC_064626.1, forward strand.
TTTGAACAAAAAAAAATACAAAAATTCAAAAAATGTCCAACAGATGGTGCTTCATCTGACAGAATAGCAATTATTAGCATAACAAAGTAAGACAAAGCAAAGATGATGGTCTTTACAGGAAATGCTCAATATGTCCACCATCATTCCTCAACAATAGCTGTAATCGAGGAATAATGTTGTGAACAGCACTGTCTGGAGTTATGGTGAGGCATTGGTGTCGGATGTTGTCTTTCAGTATCCCTAGAGATGTCGGTCAATCACAACAAATTTGCGATTTCAGGTATCCCCAAAGCCAATAATTGCACGAACTGAGGTCTGGGGACCTGGGGGGCGAAGCATGACAAAAGTGGCAGCTGAGCACATGATCATCACCAAATGATGCGCCCAAGAGATCTTTCAGGCATCTAGCAATAATTTTTTTTTTTGGTTCTACTAAAACACCATCTCATTCCAAGCATGTGTGTCAATTTTTACCTCTGTATCTACATTATTCCGTGGTTTATTAAGTTTTCAAATTTATACTGACTTTTTGATCACCCGGTATTATTAAATCAAACAGTCGTTTTATTTTAAATATTTGTGGTGCATGCCCTTAAATTGCAGTGTAGATAGCCTCCATGTTAGTGTGGCCCTATCCTAAATATCATAAAGTACTTCCCCCTTCCTAGTCCATATCAAAGTTAATTTAAGTTATAAGAATCGAGAGGCACGAAAGGAAGCAGTGGTTGAGAATCAAGTGAGACAGTGTTGTAGCTTATCTCTAATGTTACTCTGTTTGTATGTTGAAAGTAGTAAAAGAAGCCAAAGAAAAAATTGAAGTTCAGTGATAAAAGAACTTTGAGGTTTGCCAAAGACACTGTAATTCTGTCAGAGACAGCAAAGGACTTGTAAGAGTAGTTGAATGGGAGGGACAGAGCCTTGAAAAAAGTATATTAGATGAACATCAATAAAACCAAATCAAAGGAAATGAAGTGTAGGTGAATTAAATCAGGTGATGCTGAGGAAAATACAATAGGAAATGAGATAATAAAAGTAGCAAGAGAGCTTTGCTATTTGGGCAGAAAAATAAAGCAAATGACAACCAAAACATACAGAACATAAAATGTTGACTGGCAATGGCAAGAAAAGCTTTTCTGAAGAAGAGAAATTTATTGACATCAAATGTAGATTAAGCACTACAAAGCCTTTTGTGGAGGTATTTGTGTGGAGTGTAGCCTTGTATGGAAGTGGTAAGTGGATGATAAACAGTTCAGGCAAGAAGAGAATGGAACCCTTTGAAATGTGGTGCATCAGAAGAATACTGAAGATTAGATGGTTAGATCATGTAACAAATGATTAGGCACTGAATAGAATTGGAGAGAAAAGAAATTGTCACATAACTTGACTAGAAGGAGGGATCAGTTGATAGGGCACATTCGGAGATATCAAGGAGTTGACTTGAATTTTCAGAACATTACATGACTGTATCTGATAGAGTAAAACTTCTGCTGAGAAACAATGAGAGAACACATCTGCTACCAATCAAATGAATTTTTATATAAGGAGAAGGAAATCACAAAATATGAGCTTCTCCAGTTCCACTCACATCTATAAATATTCCAGAAATACTGGTTTAAGTATACTATCTCTGCAACTATTCTTCATCTATGAACTACCAATAACTGCATTTTTACACATACCCTGATATTTGTTGGTTGTTTTGTGAAGTGAAATATTCGACCATGTCGACTTTTGTTTGCTTCAAATGCCCCAAGTTCAGACCATTGGAAGTTATCGTGGTTAGAATCTTGTATACTGTAAAACAATATATATTTTTATTCACATATTTCAGTCATGGGATACTATTAAAAGATAATGGTAGCTACATTTAATTACCTTGGTGTTTGATGGGATTCATATGCTGTGGATGAGACAAGCACTGTAGTCAAAAGGGCTCCAATTTTTATTAAGTAAACATTCATGGTGTGTTTCAGCTAAAAAAAGAAGAAAAAAAAACAAAATTATAAAAATAAGAAAGAAAATAAAATGTTTTACTCAAACATCAATGAAAACTAAAGTGTACAAAATTATTATTGTACAAGACATATTTATCAAAATGTAACCGCAATAGTACTGTATTTCCACACTCCCATTTCTTTCATTTTGTATGGTCATCATGGATTGTGTAACAAAAATTTGGTCTGCCTTTTAAGCAATGAACAGTGATGAGTTTTTGACACTTCCAACAAATAATGTACTATGTGAATACTTCCAACACATTTTAGCTTCCATTCTTAATATCTCTGTCTGTGGTATGTCCTGGTCTTTTTCTTGTTCCTGCAGTCTACCAGGGATTACATATATTTATCAGTTTCTTCAACTTTGTTAGATACTCACATTTATCATCTTTCTCTATATCATCATGATTATTTACAGGGCGTCCCACTCAAACCTCCCTGATTTCAAGGACCCAGAAGAGAAAAACCACAGTAGACACGACAATGAAAAATGCGCCACATTGTAGAGCATCTCAAAGAATTTATATTCCCCCATCAGAAGTGCCAAGTATCATTGCCAGAGTGCAGCATGGTCGCTTGAAGTGAGAATGGTGACTGCACAGTCGGGCGGTGTGGCCGTGCGGTTAAAGGCGCTTCAGTCTGGAACCGCGTGACCGCTACGGTCGCAGGTTCGAATCCTGCCTCGGGCATGGATGTGTGTGATGTCCTTAGGTTAGTTAGGTTTACTTAGCTCCAAGTTCTAGGCGACTGATGACCTCAGAAGTTAAGTCGCATAGTGCTCAGAGCCATTTGAACCTTATTTTTTTTTTTTTTTTTTTTTTTTTAGTGTGGTTTGCAGAAACAAAATCGCCGATTACTGTGCAAAGAAATTATCGTCGTGTGTACGAATGTGACCCACCTGATGTGAAAACAATTAAGGAATGGTATAGGAAGTTTCTGGCAACAGGAAGTGTTCTGAAACGTTCTGGTGGTGCACGTTAAGGAGTTTCAGAAGAGACAGTGGTGGACATCCGACAAACGTTTCTCAGAAGCCCACATAAGTCAATTCATCATACATCTACGCAGCTTGATGAACCTGGATGAACATTGCATCATGTAGTTCACCAATGTCTTTGTATGTGTGCTTACAAAGTGCAAATTCTGCAACATCTGATGCCGAATGACAAACCACGCCAACAACAATTTGGTGCAGATATGCTGCATCATATTGATACAGATGCCAGCTTCCTGGAAAGATGTTTATTCTCAGATGAGGCAACCTTTCATCTATCAGGAAGGGTTAATAGGCATAACGTTTGGGTTTGGGGTTCGCAAAATCTGCACATTGTCATTGAACATGTTTGTGATAGCCCTAAACTAAATGTCTGGTGCGGGCTAATGCACGACAGGATTGTTGGACCGTTCTTCTTTGTGGAACAAACAGTGAATGGGTCAGTGTATCTGGAAATGTTGGAGCAGTTTGTGTACCCTCAGATACAAGACTTGCAACCCAACATAATTTTTCAACAAGATGGAGCTCTGCTGCATTGGTCAATGGCTGTTCGCAAATTCCTGGATAGGAAATTTCCCAATCATTGGATTGGACATGGAGGACCCATTGCCTGGCCACCATGTTCATCCCACATTATGCTGATTTATTTCTTCATGTGGGGATTCGTGAAGGACCATGTGTATGCAACCAAAGTGGACGATATTCTTAGGTTGCGACATCATATCGCTAATGCAGTTGCAACAATAACAGAGGAAATGTTACAAAGAACTTGGCAAGAAATTGAATATATACGGTACTCGATATTCTTCATGCTACAAGTGGTTCACATGTAGATGTGTATTGACGATAGATACATAAATTCTTTGAGATGCTCTATAATGTGGTGCATTTTTCATTGACATATCTACTATGGTCTTTTTTCCTGGGTCTTTGAAATTAGGGTGGTTTGAGTGGGATGCACTGTATAATTCATCTGCATCAGTATGCAACTAACATCTCTGCTTTGTTCATATATCTCATTGCAAATCTCTTGTTTCCAGCACCTCTGTCAATATATATTACAACTATACTTTTACATAAAGTAAAATATGATTTGCGGTGGTTAATGTACCTTATTAGAAACAGGAATATCAGTTCTGAACTAACACAGCTGTTTACAGATATAAATGACAAGTTTTAGGCTCTCTAGTCATTTTATTGACTCCGCACGTCACTAAAATATTTTGATAAATGCACCAATTAGTTTCTTTTGACAAGACTGTGTGCCTGTTAAATATAATAACACACAGCAACATAAGAAGATGACTGCAGTAGTTACTGACATATTTTGGGGAATTTGGGACCTGTAATCCAAACACCCATCTGCAAAATTTATCTTTTACTTTTAAATCCAAAAAGTCAATAAATAATAATTTCAAAAATGTTCATTATGAAATCTGTATACTGATTCCAAGATTGGTGCTTAATTAAACCTGGTACTCATTACTGAGCAGATCTCATGTTTTGAGATATAAAGAAACTGAGCAAATTTTTATTAAAATGGTTCTTGTGTTAGCTTTGTTCAGTTACTGAACTAGAATTCTGTATTTAACAATAACGAATTCCTCTCCAAATTTCACTATTACATTTATCACTAGCATTACATAGTTCACCAGTGACGATTGAAGATTTTAATCACGTTAGTGGTCTTCAGGATATTCAAAGCTGTCATCTAACTGAAGGCTGACTTGAACATTGCAGTGCATTGCAAGGCAATGTGATCTACATCTACATCTACATTCATACTCCGCAAGCCACCTGATGGTGTGTGGTGGAGGGTACCTTGAGTACCTCTATCAGTTCTCCCTTCTATTCCAGTCTCGTCTCGTATTGTTCGTGGAAATAAAGATCGTCGATATGCCTCTGTCTGGGCTCTAATCTCTCTGATTTTATCCTCATAGTCTTTTTGTGAGATATACGTATGAGGGGGCAATATACTGCTTGAGTCCTCGGTGAAGGTATGTTCTCGAAACTTCAACAAAAGCCCATACGGAGCTACTGAACGTCTCTCTTGCAGAGTCTTCCACTGGAGTTTATCTATCATCTCCATAATGCTTTCACAATTACTAAATGATCCTGTAATGAAGCGTGCTGCTCTCCGTTGGATCTTCTCTATCTCTTCTATCAACCTTACCTGGTATGGATCCCACACCAGTGAGCAGTATTCAAGCAATGGGCAAACAAGTGTACTGTAACCTACTTCCTTTGTTTTTGGACTGCATTTCCTTAGGATTCTTCCAATGAATCTCTGGCATCTGCTTTATTGATGATTAATTTTATATGGTCATTCCATTTCAAATCACTCCTAATGCCTACTCCCAGATAATTTATGGAATTAACTGCTTCCAGTTGCTGACCTGCTACATTGCAGCTAAATGATAAAGGATCTTTCTTTCTATGTATTTGCAACACATTACAGTCTACATAGAGATTCAGTTGCCATTCCCTGCACCATGTGTCAATTCATTGCAGATCCTCCTGTATTTCAGTACAAGTTTCCATTGTTACAACCTCTCGATATACTACAGCATCATCAGCAAAAAGCCTCAATGAACTTCCGATGTTATCCACAAGGTCATTTATATATATTGTGAACAGCAACAGTCCTATGACACTCCTCTGCGGCACACCTGAAATCACTCTTACTTCAGAAGACTTCTCTCCATTGAGAATGACATGCCGCGTTCTGTTATCTAGGAAATCTTCAATCCCATCACACAATTGGTCTGATAGTCCATATGCTCTTACTTTGTTCATTAAACGACTGTGGGGGAACTGTATCAAATGCCTTGCTGAAGTCAAGAAACACGGCATCCACCTAGGAACCCGTGTCTATGGCCCTCTGAGTCTCCTGGAGGAATAGCACAAGCTGCGTTTCACACGATGTCTTTTTCAGAACCCATGCTGATTCCTACAGAGTAGATTTCTAGTCGCCAGAAAAGTCATTATACTTGAACATAGTATGTGTTACAAAATTCTACAACCAATTGACGTTAGAGATATAGGTCTATAGTTCTGCACATCTGATATTCCAGATGGTATACTTTTGCCTTCCTCTGCCTTTTAAACTGACTTACCCAGCCTGTTGCAGGAAACCTACAAACAGAGTGAGATGATGCTGTGGTGAGAGAATGGACTCACATTCAGGAGGATGGCTGTTCGAATACTCATCCAGCCTTACAGATTTAGTTTTTGCGCAGTTCTACTAAATTGCTTAAGGCAAATGTCAGAATGATTTCTTTGAAAAAGACATGGGAAATCTCGTTTTTGTCCCCAGTCTGAGCTTGTGTTCCATTTCAAACGATTTAGTCATTGACGGGATGTTAACCTCTAAACTTCCTTCATTTTTGAGACCTACAATTTAATGTGAACTGTAAATCACAGTGCAGCTTGGAATTTCTCACATTAACAAATAGTTGCCATAGGTGAAAGAAGCATTAACTGACAGAAAAAAATGCTAGTACTGACTTGGAACCAAACCCCAGACCTTTGGGTTAGTGGTCTCATTTATTCACTGAGCCACTGAGCTGAAATCCTTAGGATATAGCAGAACAAAAAAATAAAACCAGAGTTGTGGGCACAGTTGAGTGTTGATGGGTCAGGATGATTCCTCAATGCCTTTGTGTCCTGTGGGCATCAATGTTATCATCAGAACAAAACAGGTTGTTCATGTTTCTAGATAAGTATCTAATTCTGTTTCTCGTGAGTGTGTTTATTACCAAAGTAATTCAATAAATAATATCACACAACTGTTTCTCAGGACATATTTATTCTGAAGAATTAGACTTCAGTGGCTGTATCAAACAACATTCTATTACGTGTATGGTATTATTTTTCTACGAGTTGCATCCAGAAAGTAAGTTCTGATTGTGTCCAGAAATGGATGAGCAGTCAGACAGCAATCTGCATGTGCAAGAGTAGAGAGGAGATATGTGGGAATAATGCAGTGCAGTTTCAGTCTCGTGACAGCAGTGTTTACTGGACTGTGATGGGATAAAATGGCTGCCCTGATATTGTCTCCTGCCAGCTGCAAGTCGTGCAGTTGTCTGATTTTTTCACACTCAAAACAATCTCTATCAGATATCCATCAGCAGTTGTGCCACATGTATGGACACGACATTGTGAGTGACAATATTGTCAGATGATGGCGCGAGCAGTTCGCTGAAAGAAGAACCAATTTTCATGATGGAGACCATAGTGGCTGACTGCCCCTGGTAACACCAGAACTGATGGAAAATGTGTGACAAGCAATTTTGCACAACAGACACTTCACAATTTCAGAACTCTCTTCCTATTCCTCCCCCCCCCCCCCAGGTGTCTCGCTAGCTGTTACATGAAATTGTCTCCTGGTGGATTTGTTTTCACAAAATGAGTGCAATATGGATGCCAAGGGAACTGAAGACAAAATCAAACGTCTGGCCACAGCACTAACAATCCTACAGAGACAGGTGATGAGTTTCTCAATCGTGTTGTCACTGGGGTTGAAGCATGGGTGTAACATGCCACACCAGAAACAAAACAACAATCCATACATTGGTGACATTAGCACCTGTGAACACCAAATTCAAGCAGACAGCCTCTGTCAAAAAAAAAAAAAAAAAAATCATGTGCTCTGTCTTCTGGGATTGATGTGATGTCCTTCTGTGCAAGTTCTTACGTGTGGGTGAGTGGGGAGTGGGGAAGACCATATATGCCAACTGGTATTGCCAGACGGTGAAAAATCCGAGGAGAAATGAGGTGTTGACAAAAAGAATTAAACTTGTGCATGGCAATTCAAGACCCACACAGCCAATTCTACATGAAATATGTTGAAGCAGTTTGGATGGGATATCTTCAAGCATCCACCCTACAGCCCTGAACTTGCCCCAAGTGACTTTTACCTCTTCCATCTCAAGAAGTGTGTTTTGGCAGGAAAACACTTCCCAAACGACGCTGAGGTGGAGCCTGAAGGGACTTCATGGCTCTGGACATTGGCGGAAAATTCCTATGATATGGGCATGCAATTGATGGTGCACTATTACCATAAATGCCTCAACAACAAAGGTGACTGTGTTGAGAAGTAGTCAGTGAATCTATGTAAGTATTCCCATACGTACTTCTTGCTTAGTGATTCTTTTGTTTTCCTTATTTTTCATCAGAACTTACTATCTGGATGCTCCTTGCGCACAATTTCTGTCATGTTCATATGGCCTTACACCAGACTGTGTAAGACCATGTTTGCTCTGTTGGTGAAAGCTCTTGTCTTGTGCTTGTAGCCATCATTTCACGGCATAAATAATGCTTTCGTCAGCTTCAAAGTGTGTCCCACATAGAGAATTATTAAGTGTCAAAACCGATGAAGTTCAAAGGCGCCAAGTCTGATGTATAGGGTGGGTGAAGCCATGGTATCCAACCCCACTTGCAACAACCCGTGGCAGAAAGGCCTCTCCGTTGGCCTCATACTGACCCAACAGTTCAGATGGAGGGGCGTTTCCTAGAATCTTGTGGTCTGTTGTGAGAATTCGTTGAGCCTATGTTGACTACACTTTTGAATATCCAAGACTCTCTCAGTCTTTGCACAAGTACTTCCAATGTTCATTGATAACTGTAGAGCCAATTCTCGAGTAGTAGTCCGCCAATCTGCACGAATAATGGTATCTGTGAGATTCAACACGTCGGGCGCAGTGGCTGTGTCAGGGGATCCCAAATGTACCTGATAATGGAGCTCAGTTTCTGTACTGCCTGACGCTTTAACTATTTTTACCCATCACACAACATTACTTTGATCAACTGTGTCATTAGCATACACTGCACACAAACGTTAATGGATGTCCACCAAGTTTTTTTTTTCTGAAACCAACAATTTAATTGCAGCATGTTTCGCAGACGCCATTTTGATGGTTCGCTACGACTCTGCCATATATTGCCACTCTTCGGAACTTTGCGCATGCGCAGAAAAAGACACCAAATTTGAAGCACCTAATACAAAGGAGGGCAGATTCAGGTGGCATGAAACGTACTTGCAATTGCGAATATGGATAATAATCAGCTATATAATGGAATGACGACAATAAAAATTTGTGCCAGACTGGGACTTGAATCCAGATTTTCGAGCAATCATCTTACCATTAGGCTTTCCAAGCACGACTCGTGGCCAGACACAAACTTCTGTATATTGCCTTACACAGGAGACATGTTTATTGAAAGCTGCTTGCCCGGTTTCAGCGGGTAAATGCGATATTGCAGTGCATGTTCAAAGGGGCTTTGCATCCCACTTCTGAACAACACAGGCACCGCAGTATCGTATTTATCCGCTGAAACCGGGCAAGCGACCTTCAGTTAAAATGTCTCCCCTATATGGGAAAATACAGGGCTATTACAAATGATTGAAGCGATTTCATAAATTCACTGTAGCTCCATTCATTGACATATGGTCACGACACACTACAGATACGTAAAAAAACTCAAAGTTTTGTTCGGCTGAAGCCGCACTTCAGGTTTCTGGCGCCAGAGTGCTCGAGAGCGCAGTGAGACAAAATGGCGACAGGAGCCGAGAAAGCGTATGTCGTGCATGAAATGCACTCTAACTCCATTCGGCGACGGTATGCGCAGTTTAAAGCTTCTGGATGCCTCTGTAAGGGGAAATCAACGGGACGGCCTGCAGTGAACGAAGAAACGGTTGAACGCGTGCGGGCAAGTTTCACGCGTAGCCCGCGGAAGTCGACGAATAAAGCAAGTAGGGAGCTAAACGTACCACAGCCGACGGTTTGGAAAATCTTACGGAAAAGACTAAAGCAGAAGCATTTCTTAAACAGGAGATTGGAAAACCGATGGATCGGTCGTGGTGGAGATAATGATCAACAATTCATGTCATGGCCTCCACGCTCTCCCGACTTAACCCCATGCGATTTCTTTCTGTGGGATTATGTGAAAGAATCAGTGTTTAAACCTCCTCTACCAAGAAACGTGCCAGAACTGCGAGCTCGCATCAACGATGCTTTCGAACTCATTGATGGGGAAATGCTGCGCCGAGTGTGGGAGGAACTTGATTATCGGCTTGATGTCTGCTGAATCACTAAAGGGACACATATCGAACATTTGTGAATGCCTAAAAAACTTTTTGAGTTTTTGTATGTGTGTGCAAAGCATTGTGAAAATATCTCAAATAATAAAGTTATTGTAGAGCTGTGAAATCGCTTCAATCATTTGTAATAACCCTGTACATAATGAAGGTACGAGTGCAGGTTGTAGACACATGGCTGATGGCAGCGACATCTCTCGTCGTGAACCGTGCTCGTGTATCCTAATGGTAAGGCGACAGTTCGCAATAAGCTTTCGAAGGAACTTTATATCGCATTTCTGAACACAGGCACTGCATGTGGTGTGACGTATCAAAACGAAGAACACGCCTGTCAGTTCGTGCGACGCCAGGCGAGAGCTATGTACTGAAGTGCTGCCAATATAACGGTGCTTTGACTACGAAACTGGAGGCTTCAGTCAGTTAAATCACTATGACAATAACATGGCGAGCTCAAGTAAAATGAAGCAGCCAGTTTTTCTGTCAGTATGGGTAAATGTTTTTATATTTGTGCGATGGAGTGAAGTTGCTAAGCGTTTACTAAATAACAAAGTACAGAATATTAAGAAATGTAATTTGTGCGATGGAGTGAAGTTGCTAAGCGTTTACTAAATAACAAAGTACAGAATATTAAGAAATGTAATTTGCAACGTCATTACTCTGTACCATGCAAATGAATATGTGGAATATCAAGGAGAAGAACGTGATGAGTAATATCAGAATTAAAAGAACTTGGTGATAGGGAAGACTAACAGAGAAGCGAAGCATCCGTCCGTTTCTGCCTCAGAATAGCTCTTCATACAGCCAAGAGACTGTTTACTGAAGGAGACTTTGCGAAATAATTGACTGAGATGGCCGCTGAAGAAGTGTGGCCACATCTGGTATACAACAGTGAAAGAGTAACTTCGTTTCCTACGACTATTATGCAACTTGTTCACAAAATGGTTCACGTATGTCCATGAGGAACAAGGTGTTACCGAGGGAGATGGCGCAGATGCACACTGGCCTCAAGTTAGGGAGGATGACGTTGCAAACCCGCGCCTGGCCATCCTGATTTAGGTTTCCATGATTTCCCTAAAACGCTTCAGGCAAATGGCGGTATGATTCATTTGAAAGGGTACTGCCGAATTCCTTTTCGATTCTTCCCTAATCCGATGGGACCGATGGCCTTGCTGTTTGGTACCCTCCCCCAAGTGGGACTGTGCAATTAGCAATTTTCATTAGGGACGTCGATGACAAGTTGAATATCACAGAGGAATAATTGGATTTAGTTCTCCTTAAGGGCATCACCACGGGGTTGAAGGTTTTCAAAGGTGTTGAAAGAGCTGCTGAAAACGCTGGCCTGAGTTGGAATGAGCTTGTTTCTATTGCAACACATAGGGTTCTGTCTGTGGTAGGTGTCAATGCTGGATTAATGACATGGATGAGGAAACACATGAAACGTGGTTCTGTTGCAAAACGTGATCTCATTCCTATACACTGCGTTCTTCATCAAGATAATCTATGGACCAGGTACATAAAACTTAAGAATGTTATGTATACAGTAGTACAAGTTACAAATTCCATCCAGTCAACAGGCCTTAGACAGAGACAGCTTAAAATTTTTGTTGAAGAATGTGGCAGTCGGTATGGTAAATGTAAATGTGTTCCGACAGGTAGACCTTTCGCCAGGTGCAAGTCTTTCGATTTGACGCCACTTCGGCGACTGGCGCGTCGATGGGGATGAAATGATGCTGATTAGGACAACACAACACCCAGTCCCTGATCGGAGAAAATCTTCGTCCCAGCCGGGAATCGAACCCGGGCCCTTAGGATTGTCATTCTGTCGCACTGACCACCCAGGTACCAGGGGCGGACAGTCATTATGGTGACCTCCCTTATCAGTGTAATGTGCGCACTGACCACCCAGGTACCAGGGGCGGACAGTCATTATGGTGATCTCCCTTATCAGTGTAATGTGCGCTGGCTGAGCAAGGATTAGGTGTTAGATCGATTCTTTGAGTTAACAGATGAAATAGCATTATTCATGAATAATCAGAATCACTGTTCCTCAGTTGCAAGAAAAAAATCTGGATTTGTGACTTAGTTTTCTTTCCTTGGCAATTTAACAGGTCACTTGAGTGATTTAAATACCCCACTCCATGGCAAGGACCTCATCGTAACAGGTACATACTATAGAATAAAAGGCTTCAAAACGTCACTCTATCTGGAAATTTGGACATGTGTGGTAAGGACTATGGGACCAAACTGCTGAGGTCATCGGTCCCTAAGCTTAAGCACTACTTGATCTAACTTAATCTAACTGACGCTAAGGGCAACATATACACCCATGCCCGAGGGAGGACTCTAACCTCCGACGGGGCGAGCAGTGCGAACCGTGACAAGACGCCTAAGACCGCACGGCTACTCCGCGCGGCCCCACTGGATCTGCGGACGAATCAACTGCTGGCTGAAACACTGTGCATGTTGTAAAGTTATGGCACATGCACGCTCCAGATATTAGTCTATCTGAATATCTGCAAATCCGACAAAATCTTCGTAAGCAGTTTGAGTGCAGGTTCCAAGAAGTAAAAACTCTGTCTACTACGTTTGAGCTGTTTGCAAGTCCGTTTTCAGTGATCGTCAACAACGTTCATAACGGGAACCAAACAGAAATGACCAGTGGCGGCTGCTGTTTAAGAGCACATGAACACCCTGTCTTCCGACATCTCGAAGATTTATTGGTTATTTTTCTTCGAATGCTATTAAACCTAACGTGGATGCTGCAAGCTGAAAGATACAGCATGTAATCGACCGCGCTAGTGCTCCTCTAGACTCCGTGAAACTTGGCATCAGGATCGCGAACACACCTTCAGTTGTGCACATTTTAGGGGGCTTTTGTGCATGCGCAACTCGAATGACGTAATTGCCTTAGGGGCCAAATGCATATGGATTTGATGAACAACATGCACGGTTCGCGATGTTCACAGCTAGCCCTTGCCACTCAACTAGAAGTTTACGTTAGTGCCACCAGGTGGTAGCACACTGCAGCAGACTTTTATCTCCCCCCCCCCCCCCCCGTTCGCTCGGCATAACTCCTGCTAGAAGACAGCACACTCCTCACAAGGGGTGGTCACGTCGTTGGAATCACATATTTACTTAAAACTTTGTACACGTTTAGTTGGCAATTAAAACAACAAAATGTGCAAGTAGTAAGGTGCAATACTCTAGCAATCCCGAGATAATCGCAGGAGAAGTTTTACGCATCTGTTATGTAACAGACATATCTGTGCGTAGGTGCTGGTTATGAAGCCTAGTTTACACGACGACACTGGGTTGCGCCATTCGTTGCGTGGAGTGAGTTGCACGCAAGTGGTTTCATATATGACTGTAGACACGGCGACACCAGTGTACACTTCAGTTTCCTCGTTTGGTGGGTCCTTGAGTCGTGTCTGAAATGAATGTTTTGGCAGCTGCACGTTGCACGAGTTGTGATGGAGTTAAAGCTTGTTGCTTGGAATCGCTGCATAAGAAAAAAAAATAAGAAACGTGTTTCGATTCGTGACTGGATGAAGAAAAGACGTCAGCTCGGTTGCTGAAATAATTTATAACGGAAGATCCAAGAAGTTCTTTTAATTATCTTAGAATGTCACCAGAACTGTTCTCGTTTCTTTTAAATAGAGTTAATTATGCGATATAGAATAAAGGTACTGTAATGCATGAAGCACTGTCACCAGAACTGAAATTACATATCATAATGCTTGCATTACAATCTAGAACACTCGGCATGCTATAAGATACAGTTTTAGTGGGTGATGACGCTATTTCATTAACACCAATAATTATTAACATTAACAGTAATAATTATTAACATTACCAGTAATAATTATTAACATTACCAACAATAATTACTCGGCCGGCCGGTGTGGCCGTGCGGTACTAGGCGCTTCAGTCTGGAACCGCGTACCGCTATGTCCCAGGTTCGAATCCTGCCTCGGGTATGGATGAGTGTGATGTCCTTAGGTTAGTTAGGTTTAATTAGTTCTAGGCGACTGATGACCTCAGAAGTTAAGTCGCATAGTGCTCAGAGCCAATAATTACTCGAAGCAGGCTGCATTAAGAAGAGAATGGTTTGCAAACTACTCTCTTGAAGATAGATCTTTACAGTGGCAATATTTCAAAATTCTAACATACGTGAATAGGGAGCACTGCAGCGACGTTTTAAATAGATGAATATTTATTAAAGACTGCAGCTTCTTGAATTTGTTAGCCTTCCCTCCTGTCAACAATATTCCTTAACAAAGAGTTGGCCAACTCGAACAATGGGATTTTAGTTTTTAGACGAGAGCATTGCCAAAGTTAGAATTACACTTGCTTGTATTTTTCTTAATTCAGTTGTATATGTGCTCCTAACTCAATAAATTTTGCCCTGCAGCTCAGATATTGTCAAACCATCTATGTTATGATCGCACATGACGGTCTCAGCGGCAGCAGTACGTTGCTTATTTTTGTAATCAGCGTCACTGAAATCCCACAAACACCTATGCAAAGCTTAGATATCCAAAAAGCGAACATTATTCTCCGTTCTCCACTTCATATTTCAGTTTGTCTACACTCTACGAACACACATAACCTAAAAACTCCTGCAACTATATATAGTCCCGACAAATTTGGGACACGTCAAAAATGTTTAGTTTCACTAACGAGTTGCGCAAACACGCGGCGCGCACGCGTAGTGACCGGTAGTGCAGTTGCCTGCAACCTAGTGTCGTCGTGTAAACTAGGCTTTAGAGTTCATTGTGGTCAAGCTGTTAGTTTTAGAGCTACGTAAGACGAACGCCTATGTGGCGACGGTTTGATTCCTGATGAAACTTAATTTTTAATGTATATTTTTTTCATCACTGGCTATATTATTTAATTTATATGACATTTGAGACGTAGTATAACTTTTCAAAAATCCACATATATTTGCATGAAATTTTAGTGAATTTCATGTTATTTGACTAACTGCTATTTTAGTTAAATTTAATTATTAGATCAAATATATTTATAACTATCGACAAGTAAATGAAGAAACGCATGATTTGCGAAATCCCTCATACATGCAGTCTGGTAAGGTACCCGGAGCTAGTTTGCACCTCGACACTTCGAGCTGCAGACACAGAGGGAGGCCCCATTTGCTAGTTAACCCGCATAGTAGTGAGATTTTGCTAGTGTAGCAAGAACATGTAGGTGCAAATTTTTTGAATATCACAGTACACTTGTACTACAAAAAACGAAGATTTGAGTGGGAGTCGAATCTCTGCCTGATACACGTTCGTCTTACGAGGCTCAAACGCTAACCGCTTTTTTTTTTTTTTTTTTAAGGAACCTTCCCGGCGCCCAAAGAGAGGGGTGGGGGTAACGTGGGCAGGGGTCGCAACCTGAGGCCTGCCCACCATATTCCGTTCCCACCTTCCAGGACAGGAACCAAGGAAAGCATAGGGAACATACAGGCACAATGAACATCGTTATTTATTTATTTTTCTTTTCATCCTTTTTTTGTTATTTTAATTAATTTATTTATTTTTGTCATTAATGACACCGAGAGTATCACGAAACCGGCGTCACGCGAGGAGGAGGGCGCAGCAAGATGTATCCGATTATCAGTGAGTATATTGGTTTTAAGTGTGGAAGATGCGGGGATCAACTCTTCATGATGACAGGAACACCTGAGCTCAGGGATGCACTCCGTCTTCAGGCCACGAATGGGCTACCGGGACCATCCGACAGCCGTGTCATCCCCTGAGGAGGATGTGGATAGGAGGGGTGTGGGGTCAGCACACTGCTCTCCCATTTGTAAGATGGTATTCTTGACCGAAGCCGCTACTATTCGGTCGAGTACCTCCTCAACTGGTACCACGAGGCTGAGTGCGCCCCGGAAAATGGCAACAGCGCTTGGCGGCTGGATGGTCACCCATCCAAGCGCCGGCCATGCCCAACAGCGCTTAACTTCGGTGATCTCACGGGAACCGGTATATCCACTGCGGCAAGGTCGTTGCCCAGCTCAGGGATGGGTTAAGGAAAACATTGCAGTGGAAATTGGGGAAAATTGTATTTTGGACTGCGGACAACTGCATAATGGCGTTTATTAAGGAATGTCCGGAAGTCAAGTATACTTTTCTCGCTATGAGCAAACAAGTAGCGCGCTGCATGTCCACAAATACACCTCACAGAGTTCGTCTTCGCTTGAGGGAAGTATCCCGCGTCCGGAAAGAGGGGTAGTTGAGTAGGTATATGATAAGGAGTCGCACCAAGAACCAGACGCCTCTCGCCGACCTGCACATCAGGCGGTGCTCGTCTGTATCCATTACATCACAGTCGACACACAACGGAGTGTCTGGGAGGTGAATCCTGTGAAGGGGTGACCGGCATACTTGCTTTCCATTGACTGTAAGATACCTTGCAGACTGGACGTCAGTGTCAAGATAAGAAGCGCACACCGATCGCCAAACGGGACGCCAGTCGACAGTTTTTTACTCTTTATTGTGCTCTATGATATGCATTACGTGGCCCTATAGGTGTGTTAACTTGCCCCGTACCTGGGGCGTATTTACGCATTCGACGTGAGCCTATACAAAATTATTAGATGTGTACAAGGTACTTCAATTGCTCCTACCCCTGTTGTTTTATGCAATCAGCAGTGTTACAGCTGGCCTTAATAAACCATCGCGAGATTTTCACGTTCTCTCGCTCGCTATGCTGTTAGTCCTACAGAAAAAAATTAACGGGATACTTTTGTAGAAAATTTAATATAGTTGAATTCTGTGCTGGGATACTTTTCGCTGGAGGCTACAAAATAACTACCGTAAATTACCTAGGTTTAACTATCCAGAGCGACTTAAAGCGGAATGATCAAGTAAAGCAAATACACTCATGCTCATAAATTAACGATAATTGCAGAAACTGGCGCTAATAGCATAGGCACATAGGGAATACACATGACACAGATCTGTAAGTCCACGGCATTGGTGATAAGTTGAGAAAACCGTCCCGAAAGACATGTGCTACAAAACGCCACTGTTTCCTGCGCATGTACCCCGACATCAATATGGGATAGGATCACCATGCACACGTACACAGGCCGCACAACGAATTGGCATACTCTGGATCAGGTGGTCGAGCAGCTGCTGGGGTATAGCCTTTCATTCTTGCACCAGTGCCTGTCGGGGCTCCTGAAGTGTCGCGTGCGCCAATCATAATCCAACCCCACACCATCAAACCACGACCTCCGTACAGGTCATTTTCAAGGAGATTAAGGGGTTGGTATCTGGTTCCTGGTTCACGCCAAATGAAAACCCGGCGAGAATCACTGTTCAGACTATACCTGGACTCTTCCATGAACATAACCTGGGACCACTTGCATGGGGGCTTAATTAAATATTACGCAAATACTTTTAATTTTAGTCGCTGTTTGTCCGATTACGAAGTCTCGTAACCGGTTGGCCCTGATTAGTATTACTCCGCAATCTGACTGCATAGAATAACAACAAAGAATGAAAGAAAACTTCCGTTAACACAATTAATTAATTAAGTCCCCAGCAACTATAAAAGCTACGACACAACAAAGCACAAGTGTAACTGTTCTGTGTGTGGAAGTGTGATTCAACGTACACATCTGGCACGGTTCTTCCTCAATACGACAAGATGCTTTAAACGCCATTTACAATGAAGTAATTAAAAAAAACCAGAAATACTATAATTGCACATACAAACGAGAATTACACTCTAATACATGAACACAAGCCAGATGCTTTGTTGACTGAACCTGTGACCAAGGGACATTGTTAGTTAGGAGATTTGAAATAAAAAAATTTTCTTTACCTTCATATATATTGACGAAACATACACTCTGATCATTACAACATCCGCAATCGAACAGCATCGGCTGTCTAGCCCATCAGAACAACTGCACACAACATGCTCACAACTATTCACGGCTACATCAGAACTCCTACTGCCCACTGCACCTTCTCAACAAGCACTCTCCACGACGAGTTCTCAACAAGCACTGCCAGTGGAGGTGGCTGAATAATACTCTTTGGCGCAATCTCTGGCGCTGTGACTCAGTGTAGCCACCTTTCACACTGTTAAAATGACCATGTACTGTGTTCTTGACACCAGGCTTTACGGGCTCTCCTGTGACCAGGAGTCAGTGGAATGCACCTTTCAGGTCTACGGGCGAATAAACCATGTCTGTTCAGTTGTCTATAGACTGTGTGTCTGGAGTCAACTGTTCCAGTGGCTGCGGTAACGTCCCGAGCAAGGCTACCAGCAGTGCTCCGTGGCCGTCCGCGGGCACTGATGGTGAGGCATCGGTCTTCTTGTGGTGTTGTACACTGTGGACGTCCCGTACTGTAGCGCCTGGATACGTTTCCTGTCTGCTGGAATCGTTGCCATTATCTTGAGATCACACTTTGTGGCACAGGGAGGGCCCGTGCTACGACCTGCTGTGTTTGACCAGCCTCCAGTCGCCCTAGTATTCTACCCTTCATAACGTTATCAATATGTGTTCTTTGAGCCATTTTCAACACACAGTCACCATTAGCACGTCCGAAAACGTCTGCACACCTACTCGCTGCACCGTACTCTGACATGCACCGACACACCTCAGCGTGTGTGGACTGCTACCAGCGCTACCGTGCGACGACCGCAGGTCAAATGCACCGCACGGTCATACCCCGAGGTGATTTAAACCCGCAAACCGCCCACCAGAGCGTTGTTTCACCATGTATCAGCATGTATCCTTAATTTATGAGCATGAGTGTAGTAGGAGAAGCTGATGCCAGACTGATATTCATAGGAAGAATCTCGAGGAAATGTAACTCATCCACGAAGGAAGTGGCTTACAATACACTTGTACGACCGATTCTTGTGTATTGTCCATCAATGTGGTATCCTTGTTGCATACGACAGAGAGAGAAGAGATAGAAATGATATAGCGGAGAGAGGAGCGTTGCAACACGGGTTCGTTAATCGACACGAGAGCGTCACAGAGAAGCTCAACAAATTCCAGTGGCTACAAGAGGGCCGTTATGCATTAGGGAGAGGTTTGCTACTGAAATTTCGTGAGAATACTTTCCGGGAAGAATCGGACAACACACTACTTCGACACACACACATATCGCGAAATGACCACGACGAGACAATTCGAGAAAGTAGCGTTAATCGGAAGCTTACCGACAATCATTCTTCCCAAGCGCTATTCGCGAGTGGAACAGGGTAGAGGGGGATTAGCTAGTGGTACCAGAAGTAGCTCCGGCACACACCGTTAGGTGACTTTCGGATTCTGATGTAGATGTAGATATCTTGGCGGAGCACTGCGTCCCTGCCTCCATTTGTTTCCTAGATTAAAATTTTCCTTTGGTAGCGTAACAAAAGGCCAGCTTGCGACACGTGCTCGAGTTTGCTGTTCCAAAACATCTTGTTATCTGCATTACTAAATGGCTAAACCGATTCATGACGTACGGTCCAAGCTGCAGATTCAATTAGTAAAAATTCGATTTTCACTAGTTTATATCATTACTAGCTGACAAACCCGGCATTGCCCGTGTCCTCATTTCGTCAACTTTCTATTACAGACGAATACTAAAAATTAACTGTGTTTGCAGGGGGGCGCAGAAAGCTATGCGCAGAAAGCAACGTGTTTTCTCAGTTGTGCGCATGACGTCACGGTGGAAGCAGCTGTGCCAAACAGTACACAGTTCAAATTGTGTGTGATTGTTTTTCTTGTGTTGTTTTGTATTTGAAGGAGTATTTTGATTGAGTTCTTTCTTCTGAGGTACTCAGTCAACAGCGGAAACATTCGGAATTCGGGAGTGTTAACGGTTTTTGCTGTAATTGATATTTGATTCGGAACTGAAATAGTTAGCGATAGTGGACAGCGGAATCAACATTGTGTTCGCCAGCTCTATAGTTTATGGTTCGTCCTGTGAAATTCTTATTGGACAATCTACAAGTGAGTGAGAAAATTAATTTTTACAATGCCAGGCTCTGCTGTAACGGCCTGTTTTTCCTACAACTGGAGCACAAAGGGAACTGACGTAATGTATCACAGTTTCCCGCGTAATGAAACATTACAAAAACTATGGTTGTCGAAATGTTGTAGGAAAGACAGTGTAAATGTTGCGCATGCAAGAATATGTTCTCGACATTTCGCAGAAACAGATTACTTAAGGGATTTACAGTCTGAATTGCTTAATTTGTCCCGAAAAAGAATGCTCAAGCCAGATGCAGTTCCTTCGCGCAATTTGCCGTGCAGTAGTCAATGTGTCACCCGCAACAGAAGACAGAACCAAACGGTATAAGAAACGAGAACTACATAAGAAATCTCTGGAAACTCTGGAAAAGCTGTCACCAAATAAGAAACATCATAATAAGAGCACATGTACAGATACAGTTTTTTTCAGACACAGATAAAGTTACTTTAATGAATACTATAGCGGCTTTAGAAAGGCGGAATGCTGTTCTTACAAACAAGTGTGTGCAACTTCGAGCTCTTAAGTAAATTCATTTCAATGCGATTAAATGAATAGTTTCTGATTTATTTGAGCCGATTTTTCGAATTTCAAGTGTGTGTCAGTGTGGTTGTGATCTGACATTTTACCGATGTGTGAGGCATAAGCTGCGAAAGAATATAACTCATCAGTTTTAACTGTAATATTTTAGCAGCAGAAAAGCAGTTTAGACGTCTCAGTTCCGGTAGAAACAAAATCTTCCGCCAAAAACTTGACGTAAACGCGCATGCCGTGTCGTCTGCTTGTGAGCGCTCGCTTCCACGCTGACGTCACTAGGCCAGCCAATGGCAGAGCAGAGCGCTTACTGCCCAACCTTATTATTTAGTAATCTTGCTGTGTTTGTACTGTAATATCGAAAAAATTTCATTTCCATATATTCGTGAAAACATCTTTGAAATTATTAAACAGTTTCTGTACTCGGGGGGCAGCTGCTTCGTGTGTCTACAAGTCTCTATGGTAACGCCTTTTCGTAGTTTTGTAGAAAGCTATTGTTTTCGTCTTACAGCGGTTCACAGTTGGAAGCTGTCGAAAGCGCTCCCATGTTGGGCATGGATGTGTGTGAGTGATGTCCTTAGGTTCGTTCGGTTTAAGTGGTTCTAAGTCTAGGGGACTGATGACCTCAGATGTTAAGTCCCATAGTGCTTAGACCATTTGAGCTCCCAGGTCTCAGGGATTTCCTTAAATTGAATCGACTGCAGGAGTGTCTCAGTAGTAAAGAATAAATGTACTAAAACTTCATGTACGATGCAGCATTTTTTCACGCACCTCAGTATTTATGAAGTAATATATCTTGAACTATGTGTCATAAATGGCTCTGAGCACTATGGGACTTAACATCTGAGGTCGTCCCCTAGAACTTAGAACTACTTAAACATCACTAACCTAAGGACAGCACACACATCAATGCCCAAGGCAGGATTCGAACCTGCGACCGTAGCGTTCGCGCGTTTCCAGACTGAAGCGCCTAGAACCGCTCGGCCACATCGGCCGGCTGCACTGCAGGAAGAAGGGAAGAAACAAGTGAACAGTTCTACAGAGTGAAGACTAGACTATTTGTTTAAATTTCGGTCTAGACATAAACATTAAAAGTAGCAAACTAATAGTTATTAATTGACAAGGTTTAGATCAAATTCGACTTAACAGGTTGCTTAAAGGATCTGGAGTAGTGGAGTGAATGATGGTGAATACCTAGGATTTCTGATCAGTGACACAGGAAATGGTGATAAAGAAATAAAACGACGAATTGTCTTTGGTTGGGCCGATGTGGTTAATCTCACTAAGATCTTCGCAGCCGGCCTAAGTGGCCATGCGGTTCTAGGCGCTTCAGTCTGGAACAGCGAGACCGCTACGGTCGCAGGTTCGAATCCTGCCTCGGCCATGGATGTGTTTGATGTCCTTAGGTTAGTTAGGTTTAACTAGTTCTAAGTTCTAGGGGACTAATGACCTCAGAAGTTGAGGCCCATAGTGCTCAGAGCCATTTGAACCTTTTGATCTTCGCAAATTTCTTAACTATTTAAACAAAACAAAAAGTATTCGTATCATAAAAACAGTCAGTTCAAGAAAAATGCCAGAACGAACTCACAAAAAAATTGTCATACTTCATTACTACTACGTGACTACTCTGCTATTCACATTGAAGTGCCTGGCAGAGAGTGCATCGAACCACTATCACACTAATTTTCGATCGTTCCACTCTGACAGCACACGGGAAAATGGTTCATATGGCTCTGAGCACTATGGGACTAAAATCAGAGGTCATCAGTCCCCTAGACTTAGAACTACTTAAACCTAACTAACCTGAGGACATCAGATACCTCCACGCCCGAGGCAGGATTCGAACCTGCGACATTAGCAGCAGCGCGGTTCCGTACTGAAGCGTCTAGAACCGCTCGGCCACCGCGGCCGGTCACATGGGAAAAACGAACACTTAAATCCATCCCTGAGAGCACTGATTACCCTTATTTTATTGCAATGATCATTTCTTTCTATGTAGGTGGTCGTCAATGAAATATTTTAGGATTCGGAGGAGAACATTGGGGATTGAAAAATGATCTCGCCGCAAGGAAAAACGTTGTTTTAACGATTAAGGCTTCGACTCGCTCATCATATCCGTGATACTCTCTCCCTGTTTCGCGGTAATACAAAACGAGCTGCCGCACTGTGGGTTCTTAGAGGAAAGAGCTGCCGCACTGTGGGTTCTTAGAGGAAACCTCTGCCGTTTTATTCAAACATGTGTCAGTTTCGCACCCCTGTTGATAATGATACAGGAGGGCTGGAAAAGCATGAACATCCTTTGCTGCTTTGGGTCACTTTCAAATGTAGTCGAATGGTTTGAACAGTCTCTAGTAATTCCACCATGTAAAAAACGGGACACCGTCAGAACAGGCCTTAGAGGACCCAAAGATACCAACCGACCGCCATGTCATCCTCATCCGATAACAGCTATGGAGGGGATTGTGGTCAGCACACCACTCTCCCAGCCGTTGTCAGTTTTTGTAACCGGCGCCGCTAGTTCTCAATCAAGTAGCTTCTCAATTGACCTCACAACGACTGTATACTTATATGGATATGGTGTCTGTCCTTTCGGACATGTGCGAAAGAACAGACACCATATCCATATAAGTATATAGTTCTGGCAACACCGGCCATGACCTTCTTCTTCTGTGCGGATGCACACATATTCCCCCAACTCTTACGGGACTCGGTAAGAATGTCTTCCACGAGTAATGAGTGTGTAGGGGTGGGACACTACGAATGTAGTGTGTGGACATACAAGGTGAGAATGTGAGTCTTGAGGGAGGTGTGCGCGAGATAGTCCATGCAGTCGCTCTATCCTTTGTGCCCTCGGTGGCTCAGATGGACAGAGCGTCTGCCACGTAAGCAGGAGATCCCGGGTTCGAGTCCGAGTTGGGGCACACATTTTCACCTGTCCCCGTTGATATACGTATATCAACGCCCGTTAGCAGCTGAAGGTATTAAGGGGAGCCGGAGGTGCCTATGCTGCCCATGTTAAAATCACTAAGTTTGAGGAACATTTATGAATGAACTACCAAATAGAAAAATTTGAATTTTTTTTGACATATAGAGTGGTTTAGTATTGCAGTTATGACAGAGGGATTTTGGAGTATCTTTTCTAGTTTCCTTCCAATTATTTTTTTATTAATGACCCAAATTTTTTTTACAAATAATTGCTTTATAATTAAACTAAAATGAAACTACTGAACATATTGCCAAATGGCTGTGTTACAATGTAAGTTTGACCACTAGGAGTGCTGTATAAAAATTTCATCTCTCTAGCTTGAGTGGATTTTGAGAAAATGTTCCTTATATTCGAAAAATTCTAATTTACGGGAAATGGCTATCAAAGTTTCTCAATATATTCCTGCACTATAGGATGGATTATCAGGGTCTTATTCTTCATCCTCCAAAAGCTTCCGCTTCTGTCTTCTTTTCTGGCCTGTTGTTCCATCATACTTCATATGCCTTTCTCTTCTTTCTGTTCCTCTTATCCTTTCTCTGTCAATATTTCTTAGTGCTCGTACAGTGTTCACCCCAGCTGTAAATCCTAATGCCTTCAGAACTTCACACTGTTCTCTTGGTTGTAGGTTGCTATTGCATCATAAATGCCAAAGTGCAGTGTTTTTATGCTTACAAACACCCTTTTAGGAATCACTTTCCAAATCGAATTGTTTACGCTCACATTAGGATTCTGCGTCTTTCCGTGTAGACATATGTGTAACAATTCTGGCTGTGCTAAGCCATGAAAAATTGGTTTTATTGCATTTATCACAGCTGCTGGCAAACCATGTTTGTGATCATAGTCCTTTTTTGCATTATATTTGCACTAGGAATCTTTTGGGCACAGGCTGTGTTGAGGGTATTTATTGGAAGAGGCAGTATGAAGGAACAATGCCCACACTGCTTTTCGCATGTCACTAACATTACTAGTATTTTGCCTTATAGCATACCCATAGTATCTCTGTAGACGTTCAATCACCTCATCAGTAAGCCTGCCTCTCCCTCCTATTGTCTTTCCATCACTGAGCTTACTTGAACCCAAAGTTTGTTTGAGCCTTCGACGCCGAAACGGTAAACAGCAAAGAGACGATGTTCCGCGCTCTTAGCGCTTCATTTGTCACAGAAAACAATGTAGCCAACCCTTGCACACTCGCTGTATGCCTAACATAAGGCGCTGTATGCGTAACAGGCCGAGAAAATCCCAAGCAGTTCGCCAGGATGTCACGAGAGGGTGTTAGATGCATTCAGCGGCCGCCCATTTCCTCTGCTGGCGTGGGGGAAAATGGTAATAACTCCACTTCTAGGGCGAGTAGAACAATAATTCAAAGTTTACATTAAAGAGGAATGTTCCAATTAATGTTCGGTAGCCAAACAAAAAAAAAATCGTAATTTTCTGGATTTGACCACCTCCGGCTCCCCTTAATACAATTCTAATTTCACAACGACTGAGTTCCATCCTGAATACCAGAGCAAAAATTGTAGTTCCGCTGCACTCTAAAGGGGTACATCATGTTCAATATCGTTACAGGCCCATGATGTCCTTAGAGAAGAGCTGAATCATGTGGAGGATGTCAGCAGTGTCAAAGCATGTCAAGAACGTCGTCCTGTTGCTCATCACAGTGTGAGCTGTCATTTTTCGCCTCAAAATATGTGGAAATCAACTCCCTAAGAGAAGGAAGGCAATTTTCACTGGGAAGTGGAGTGCGCGCTGATATTAAACTTCCTGGCAGATTTAAACCGTGTGCCGGTCCGAGACTCGAACTTGCAGGCAAGAGCTCTGCCAACTTTTTTTTTCTTAAATCTCATTTTGTTCGTCATTGGTCGTTGAATTTGTTCGGGGCGGACGTCCCATGACGCTTCTTCAAGTTCATCCAGTCTCCCGGTTTTTTTCTTAAGAGGGCAGCTATCCCTATGACGGAACACGCTGAGCCACCGTACCGGCACTAACTGAGCTACCCAAGCACGATTCACGACCCGTCCTCACAGCTTCACTTCCTCCAGTACCTCATCTCCTACCTTCCAAACTTCACCGAAGCTTTCCTGCGAACCTTGCAGAACTAGCACACCTGGAAGAAAGGGTACTGCAGAGACATGACTTAGCCACAGCATGGGGGATGTTTCCAGAATGAAATTTTCACTCTGCAGCGGAGTGTACGCTGATATGAAACTTGCTGGCAGATTAGAACTGTGTGCCGCACCGAAATTCGAAAAACTCGGGACCTAGGGTTCATATAGGCCCGTTACTCTTCCCAGATTACTTCGCCATCAGATTGTTTCGACCTCGATAGACATAATACTTTTGTCGACTGCAATGAACACTCCCCCTCGTATTTACGATACACGTTACGCATCTCGTTAAATATCTCGTTGCTTTCCACTTTGGGTTTCATCCAGCTCTCGGTTCCAAATATATACGACAGCTTTCTGGAGGACTGTTAATTCAGGAACTTTGCTACGAATGCTTCGGCAGTTTACTATTAAAATCTTGACATTCTAAGTGACTTTACTATGTACACGATCTGATTTTCCTCTCTGCTTGTCAACTGGCGAGCATTCATCAGAGGACCCTAAACTATCATCTATCCTAAAGAAAACCATGTGCAATCCACAAATACTATGCTACCGAATAACTGATTCCTCTGTACAGTGCACTCCTGATCCATCACGAGGAATCCTCCAATTCTCTAGCGCAGATCCAGAAATCTGTAAACAGTCCGCCAAAGAATTGACTGAGTCATTGTTTGAGTCACTCTTCTCCGTTCCAAACCAAGGGATCCCAGTCAATTCTGGGGACTGTGCTGCAGATTGGAAGCTCTGCTTTCACCCCACGAGCAAGGCTAGCAGTCTTCACCACTTTCGCCTGCCACCCATACAAACTGGGGATGGCTCCAGTGCCCATGAACAGATGTCAGTGGTGGCGCTATGAGCCATAATTTGTACCCAGCACCGTTGATAGCCGTAGGTAGGGCTTCCTCTGCTTTTCATTGGATGAATCAGCTCTTTCCTCCATCCTTCAGATATACTGAATGCATTTTGGGTTCTTTGAGCCCTGTATGCTATTTGCCGTGCATTACTGTGCTGTATGATCCCCTGACTGGCTCACTCTCAGCCATGGGCTCTGATGGAAGTACCGATGTGTTCTGTGCATCATCGGCCTCCATGTCGTCTGCCCAATCACCAAGAGAGAAGTGGGAGGTTAGTGGCGGCTGGCCGCTTTCACAGGAGCCCACATTTTGGGAGTCGACCCGATGCGCCTCATTTTCAGGGCCACCAGATGTAGGAGAGCGTTCCTTATCGTCAGACGCCTTCTGATGAATGAGGCCGATAGAACCCATTGCAACTGTAGACACGTTAACGAAGTCAATGTCTTTACCCAGCTTCACATCCCTAACAATCGCCTCTTCTTGTGTCGCTTCGGTGATTTTTGTTTACTGGTCCGAGATTCGACATTCACTGGAGGGCGGGGCTCGACACGGTCTCGGTCACTGGGAATCCCTGTGTCCAATCCCGATAGTGACGGCGGCTGGGTACCCACGACGCCGCAGTGGGCAGAGGCTGCAGGAACCTGTGCACCATTTGGCTGCGGTGGCGTTGTAGTAGTCGTCGTCAGAGCTGACTCTCCAACGGAGTTCGCACGGCTTGAAGTGGTAGCAGGTTTTGATCATCCGTCACACCATGTCATGCCGCCTACGCATATGTTAGCGGGAGAGATGTCATCATGGATCGTTGGGGAAGTTCATTGCGGGGCACCTGAACGAGGAGACGCTGCAGACACTCAGTTCTAACATGGCCCTGCTGTCCGCACTCCGAGCAGGTCCTCAGTTGGCCATCATATATAACAATAGCGCGCAGCCGCCAATGAAAACATATGATGGAACGTGCTTCTTAAGTTCTATGCGCACTTGTCGTACCCCGTTAAGGACAGGGTACGTTTCTAATGTGTTCCATTTGTCCTCTGTGTGACTCAGAACTGTGCCGTATGGCCACAGCGCATCAACGACAAGGTTGGCAGGAACTTCGAATGGTAGTTCAAAGATGCGCACGATACGCACCCCCAGACCAGCATCGTCAACTCCTTCCACGCTCACATTACCATCTGCGTAGCAGAAGCGGAGGCCGTTTGCATGTCGTTGGAGGACTCTGTCGCAGGCTGCTTCGTCAATCAGTTTGTGGTACACTGTGCTGGATACAATAGACAAATGAATGCCTATCAGTTCTTGCGGTTCTATGTGCATGATGGGTCGAAGAAACCGTTCATTTTCATGGGTCTTCTGTCTCGTGTACGATGTGTTGAACGTTAGTTTGAGTGTACCTTGTCGATATGAGAACGCCATGGCGGCTCGGTACCGGTACTACAAGGCAATACAACGACGCAACCGCGCGCTAGCGGGAAAACACCACCACCTGCGGAGCGCTCCTCGGCGCGCCGAGCCCGTCCTCACGCTATTTCCCTAAAGAAGCCTCATAATGCATAAAACATTTGAACTTGTGGTAGATAGCAAACCTCTGTCCTTGTGTTCCTGCTGCAAACCTGCTGAAGGAGGGCCAATTGTCCACTTGTAACGTAAACGAGCGGGACCAGATGGGCAGTCCATACACCCACTCTTCATCTCGATTGACACGAATGAGTTGTAATCTGTAGTGAGCGCAGGTCCCCTCTCATCGAGCATGCTGGCAAGTGGCTAGACAGCAGAGCCCATGGGCAAAACAAGTAACGCCTGAGATGTCCCTTGCGACGTACCAGCTTCCACACTCCTGCTGCACCGTGAGGCTTCACCTACAGACGGCTGACCATGGTCAACAACAACATCTTTAGCAGTCTGTGAACTGCGGCTTGCTTCTCCTGCGTTCTTACAGACAGATCAGTGGGCATAGACTGAATTAAGTTTCTTGTGTGAAGTTGCTGAATACCCAAATGAGTAGTAAACTGAAGTGGCGCCAGAGTGTGGATAAGTCAACCAAAAAGCTCAATTCTGTCCACTTTGTCACTCCAAAATCTTTCACTGTGTTGAACTGCGGACAATGTTTGCTACCAGTGCAAAATTTTACCAATATGCTACAATGTGGTGGCCTGTAGCCATCTGACTTACGACAGTAGTAATCATAAGTAAACTGAATATTTAATTTTACTTATTTAAATTGAACTGCTTAAATTATTTAAATTTCATAATTAATCTTTACCATTGCGAGGAATAAAATAAAATGGAAAAAAGCAACGGTTCAGTAGGAGTCGTACACAAGTGATTGGATTGGCAGACGGTGTGCTTGTCCACTTTTTTTTTCATAGGAAGAAGTTGGAATCGAGCCCAGACCATAAGTATATGAACCTATCATTTTTTTCCCGACACAGGAAACACACCGAAATTATACACTCAAATGGCAGTGTATTCCTTCAAAAAACGAAAATATTCACTCTTTTTTTTCCAAAGTACTTACTGAAGGCAATCAATTAAAATAAAACAAAAGAAGTCACTTCGACAAAAACAAGGGGGTGAAATCAGAAAAACGTATAGGAAGGAATGGGACGTCAATTTTAACGTGCCCACACATTCTTTCTTCCTTCACTTCTACATGGTGGAACATCTAAATCCAAAGAAGTGTCCACAAAAATAAAAATTAAATTAAAAAAAAGGGGGAGGGCATGGAAACTCATCCAACGCTTTGTCGATGAAAAACAAGATATCCACTGGACTATGGGACTCATACATAAACTGCCCATAGAAAATATCTCATATTCTGCACGTAAATCTTTAGAGAAATTAAGCGCAATTGACCAGTTTATGCGTCTGCCCACCGACCCTCTCACCGCTGTGGACAAGCTACTTCCTTGTCCACAGTTTCAAAAACTTATCACATACCATAAGTGCCTATTTGCGTTCTATTATTTGCGAAAGGACCTAGTTTCGATACCTTCAACTGTTAATGAAATCTGACGATTGTTATGACCACATGATTCCTGATATGTGGGGACCGAAGTGGGCGCATTTGCACGATCACCTGCCTGATATAAAAACCAGTAACTCGAGAATGAAATGAGAAACCGTTTGCTGTCAGTTTTAAATAAAATTTCCGTATCTTATCTACATTTAATTCACAGCAATGGGCTAAACTCAACCATACACAAACTTTCCGCATTTTTCCTAAAATATGGATGACAAGTTTCCATAGCGGCAGAACACTGTCAGCATAGGTAGCAGCATTATGTGAGCAGTACTGTGACAACAAAACTGCTCTCAACATGGAATCTGTCCACAGCAGTCAAAGAGGTAAAGTTTCTAATTAACGGTTTAACATTGCGAGGAAAAAAATAAAACAATAAAAAATATGTTGGTAGCAACAGGAACCAAACTCGTTTCGACAAATTGCCACTCAGTGCACGGGATCATCGGGCACTGGCATCAGTATGGCAGCTGCTCCTCTTTTTTTTTTCCATTTTGTCCGGCATTGTTAGTTGCGTTTGGTCTGGGGGACGTCAACAGACATCCGTTCAAGTTGATGGTTGATTCCTTTGCCGGCGATTTAAAATCCCTCACACTCTACACTAACCTGGTGCGGTGTGCAACGTATCACCCTCAGTGGCGGCGGACAATATATCACATCAGAGCACGCGCAATCGGAAACAGGTGTGTCCATTCTCTGAGTTGATTGTAGCAAAGATCATCGTCTCTTCAACATTCGACACTGCTTTCCAGTTATTACGCATCGAGTGCTACAGAACGTTTTATTTCCATACCAGCACGCATTCGAAGAGAAATGGCGTAACTTTAGTGCAATTCCCGACTTGCATTCGAAGATAAATGGAATAATTTTAATGCAATATTTACAGTGTGCTGTAGCACATTGGCGAATGATCACCAGCCACCAGTCTTTGTTACCATATTTTGCATACTTACACTCAGTATTATCCGACTGCATAAGCTTCTGGGGAATTGCAGCTAAGGTGAAAAAGTGGTTATTCTGTATAAACATGCAATAAGAATATTGCGTAAAGTTGATAACCGGCGGCCTCTGTCGCCGAGCGGTTCTAGGCGCTTCAGTCCGGAACCGCGCGAAAGCTACGGTCGCAGGTTCGAACCCTGCCTCGGGCATGGATGTGTGTGATGTCCTTAGGTTAGTTAGGTTTAAGTAGTTCTAAGTTCTAGGGGACTGGTGACCTCAGATGTTAGGTCCCATAGTGCTCAGAGCCATTTGAACCATTTCAAAGTTGATAACCAACCATCTTGCAGAACCCTCTGCAGGGACCTAGATATTCTTGCGCTTACATGTCATTACATATTCTCACTAATGGTATTTGTGGTTAATAACAAGAACTTGGTAATTCACAACAACAGTACTAGAAAGGGAAATAATTTCCATACAGGCTTTGCGTCCCTCTCTAGGATACTGAATGGGGTTTTGGATAGTGGTGCAGTAGTCTACAACAGGTTGCCAGCAGACAAAAGGCCTCCAAATATTTAAAGAGAAAGTAAAAGAATACCTCAGTAGCCGTTCCTTCTACAATATACACGATCTACTGACGTTAACGTGACGACCACCTATGTTCGACGTCAACATGCAATAAACACTTAGAGACGACCGGTGGCACCATTAGCAGTGGACGGTATATAACCCATGCTGGGTGGGAGAAAGGAGTGTGTAAAAAAGTACAGTCGTTGTCGAAAAGTGGAAACTGTGCGACTTAACTGACGTGCAAAAGGCCATGCTCATCGCCTTTCAGGCCAAGGGTTGAAGCATTTCCGAAATGGCTAAGTTTCTAAATTGTTCAAGTGTTGCCGTGGTTAAGGCCGGTATTACACTATCAAATTTCTTTGTCAAAGATTTGATCAAATATGTGATCAAATATTCCGTCAAATATATTTGACAAAGATCTTTGACGTAGCGCTAGAAGTGGTATTACACTGTCATCATATTTTTCGTCAAAGTTCAAGATGGCTGACAACAACATGTTATTGACTGCAGCAGTTGCATGTACCACAATTGCACTGTGTGCACATGCGGAGGAGAAGCGAGGGAAAAAAAGGAAACATACCTGGGTGAACCCATGGGTTTTTCGATGACACGATAAAAGCATTCAACAAAACTTGTTACGTGAGCTTATAGTGGAGGACATCAAGTCGTACATCAATTACTGAAGAATGGATGAGCATACATTTCTGTATGTGCTCAAAGAAGCGTATCCTCATATCACAAAGCACAATATTCACTTAAGAACTGCTACATCTGCAGAAGACAGGCTCACTGTAACACTCCGATTCCTTGCTACAGGAGAGGGTTAGGTTAGGTTAGGTCAGGTCAGGTCTCCAATCTTCTTAATCTATTTTTGTATTCAGCATTCCTCACGCTGTAAAGCGCCTCATCAGCTTCATACATCTCTATTAATTTTGTAGTTGTCGACACACACCAATTGTATTTAACGCCAAAGTTTATAAAAACACTACAGACGACAGAATGCTGCAGCGATGCTAGCGCTCCATGTGGTAACACATCACATTGCAGTGAACAGAAGACAAGCGACTTCTTTGATCAAATCTACAGCGAGGCCCTAGATTTGATCAAATATTGGACGACATTTGACAAAGTTCCCTATTACACCATCAAATATCTTTGACGAAGATATTGGACAAAGATATTTGACAATGAAATTTGATAGCGTAATACCGGCGTAAAGTATACCGTGCGTGGCAAAATGGCGCCATTCAAAACCAGCGTCGGGGCAACTGTGGTGCACCATGGGCCACCGATGACAGGGGTGAACGATGGCTGAGGAGATGTGTACGGGCGACTGACGCGTAACCGTTGAGCATCTGACCGGCCAGATGGACTAACGGGCTACCGTCAGTGTCTCGCAGACAACGGTTCATTCACCCATGCTGACTGCTGTTTATCGGCGACGAGAGCTGCAATTTGCACGCCAATATAGCAACTGGACGTTTAGTAAGTGGCGACAGGTGGCCTTTCCAGATGAGTCACGTTTTATGCTCCATCTGACAGATGGCCTTTGGCGTGTACGGTGTTAAACGTCTGGAAGCAGACACCCTGCAAAAATCGGCGGAATGGTCCAGGACGGAGGACGAAGCGTTATGACCTGGGGATAGTTTTTGTGGCATTTCCTGGATGATCTCGTCATTTTGGAAGGCGCAATGGATCAACACAAGTATGGATCTGTGTTTAGAGACTATATTAAGGCTTGTGACAGGTGGTCACATTAATGTTACTGGACAGTGTATTCGAATATTTGGGCTCAGGCATGAAAATTCTGCCTGTGTATACAAAGCTGGTCTATGTATAATAAAAATGCTTTCTAGAATGAGATTTTCACTCTGCAGCTGAGTGTGCGCTGATATGAAACTCCTGGCAGATTTAATCTGCCAAGAAGTTTCAAAAATGCTTTGTTAGAAGTATTAGATAGTAGTTGAGTAGTATACAGGGTGTACAAAAGCTACGTATACAGGGAACATACGAAGAAACACTCTGATCTCTTGCCTCAACTGAAGTACCTCATCTGCTTCAAAATGCTCTCTACAGAAAGTGCCAAAAATAATTTGGACTGTGATCTCATATCAGACATGGTGAATCTAGTTCATGGAAGGTATCTCTCGCAAAACCTCTTCTGTCAGTGAGAGTAAGAGAAAGTTCCGACTTTCCACAAATTGTTAATGATAATGGGCATAAGTTATAAAACGCAGATCAAAAGCGAAAACTTGAATTATACGACGACAGCTGAAAAATTATATAATAGCAAAATGACTGTATGGAAACGGAAGGATGATTTCAAGCAGTTTTTTGTTTTAGTCGGAATGACTGTTTCGTTACTTCACAACCAATTTTTATTGTGCAAAAATTTAGGTAATAATAAGCAAATAGATTTAGGTGTGATGTAATCGATTAGATGTAGACCGAGCACTTCCAATTGGTCGTACATCGACAAAATAAGCGGAGAATTCATTAGAATGGTATCACAATCGATAAGAGCACGAATTCTTCTGCCCGTTCACTATACAAAGAATGGTAGAGGCATATCACATTATTGACTGGGAAGCCTCTAGCGTAGATTGTTCTGCCACCTGATCGAAAACACTTTCCTTTTTCCGCACATAATGGCCATTTTCCTCGCAGTATTTGCGAGTTTTGAGTTAAATGTATATGATGAGTGTGAGGGACTGCAATCGACGTGTGGATAGTCACGTTATGTTTGTGCTACATGATGATGCCAGAAAGTGAAACCCGATGCCGGCACGTAGATTACTCCAATAGCACAAAGGCAGTCGTCGAGCTCAACGTCCCCATCCGACGCACGTATCACCATCTACGGTATCACATTTCCTCACTGCAAGAGACACTACAGAGATTGGATTAACTGAAGTCTTTGATACCGCTTCTCCAATCGAACTGTCACCTTTAAATCTGAGCTATACCTGGGGCTACGCTACGTATTACACAGTCACAACAACCAGCAACCCCAAAAAATAATGTTGACGAAAAAAAAATTAATCTGATGTTGTCTTCCATTTTGCGCAAGAATGACGTCACATGCCATAGCATCATTCTCTCCCAGCACGAAGTTGACATCCGGCATCGACAGGTTCAGTTGAACCGAACCGATCTCATATTTCGTTGTACCCTTGTTGCCTTGACATATTCTGTTGAACGTAATAGCATTAACTTAATCTTGTTGTTAGTGTACTACTGGGTGGGACCCACAGCATTGTGGCCCACAGATAGGCTTCTAGCCTCAAGAACTTCTTAGCGACTAGGCCAGTTAGTTTGCACGGACAGCGCATGCGACACTCGCTTACCTGTTACGGCGTGCGTCGTTGGGAGCTGCCTGTACGGAAACGCGAGGCGGTAAGGCTTTAAGGTGGAAGATGCCGCCTCCCCCTCTACCTTGTCCGGCAACTGGGGCACCGCCTCAGCTCTGACTAATGACAGCGTGGTCTTCCGCGTGCGGTATTACCTCGTGTCAGTCTCTGACAAAACAAAAGGCGACAAGAACGGCGCTTTGTTCCCAGTAATGTGGGAAGCAATCAGCGGGTGCTCTCCCTCGCTTTCTTTTCCGTTAAGTATGTGGCATCCAGAGTGGGGGAAAGGGGAAATGCTGTGCGCTTTTCCCCTAAATGTACAAGCTCCAAGGCAAAAAGCATTAGCTGATACAAACAACTTTTTGGATAGAATAACCACAACTGAGAGACGTTGTGAATAACAATAAAAAACACCCAGGACTCAACAACATTTAAATTCTCATGAAAATTATAACAATTAAAAGGACAAGAATGATTAGCTTTAGCTGAATTGCCATCATCTTCAGATGTCCATTAAGCTATTGCTATTATTGCAATAATAATAATAACACACACATAAATTAACATAGCCACGGTAGAAATTTCACATTCACTAACAGAAATTATTTTCAATTATGCACGAATGTACTGCTTCTACATGTGTTCTTTTATATGAAGCCATATACCGGGTGATCAAAAAGTCAGTAAAACGGCATAATGTAGGTAGAGAGGTACAAATTGGCACACATGCTTGGAATGACATGGGGTTTTATAGAACCAAAAAAATACAAAAGTTCAAAAACTGTCCGACAGATGGCGCTTCGTCTGATCAGAATAGCAATAATTAGCATAACAAAGTAAGACAAAGCAAAGATCATGTTCTTTACAGGAAACGCTCAATATGTCCACCATCATTCCTCAACAATAGGTGTAGTCGAGGAATAATGTTGTGAACAGCACTGTAAAGCATGTCCGGAGTTATGGTGAGGCATTGGCGTCGGATGTTTTCTTTCAGCATCCCTGGAGACGTCGGTCGATCACGATACACTTGCGACTTCAGGTAACCCCAAAGCACGGACTGAGGTCTGGGGACCTGGGAGGCCATGCATGACGAAAGTGGCGGCTGAGAACACGATCATCACCAAACGACGCGCGCAAGAGATCTTTGACGTGTCTGATAATACAGCTTCACTAAAAGCGCATTTTCAGGTAATTTCAACATGCTGCGACTGCTGGTGCATCTGTTTCTCTCTCTCATTACAGTTCCTTTTATACACGATTGTCATGAGCAGTCACTGACGTTTTGCTGTCCAGCGCCACCTGTCGGAAATTTTGTGAATATTGTTTTTTTTTTTTTAATTCTTATAAAACCCCATATCATTCCAAGCATGTGTGTCAGTTTTTACCTCTCTATCTACATTATTCCGTGGTTTATTAAGTTTTCAAATTTATACTGACTTTTTGATCACCCGGTATATAGTATCACATGCAGATGCTGTAAATCACAAACTTTCTGGAGATTGGGCGACATTGTCCGAAATATCAGTGTGCATAATTCAAAACAATAGGATTTCTGTGACAAAATTGGATTTATATGCATATTCATCTTTTCATCTTGACTGCAGTCGGACATGTTCCTTTTTAGTTGTGGCTTATTGTTGTAAGAAAAAACATGCTAATTCGTCATTCTTATCCTTATTATATGTTTTCTCAGGTAGCGTCAAATGTAGCCCAAGTTTTGTCCATTTAGATAATCTTAATTCTGTTCTTATTTAATTGCTTCTTTCCTTGCATTGCTACGTGTGTTCAGCAACATCTCTCATATTTCGCTCTTTGATTACGTGATACGTTTGGTTTTACTACTATCAATGCCCCACTTCCATTTACGATTTTGCTATCGACTTTCTTTTGTCACATTTTAGTAGGCGTGGTGTGCGTACTGTTAGACCTTCGATACACACACCATCAGATTATTTGACTTGTCGCTCTAACGAAGTAGGCGAGTGTCAGCAATATGTCTCGTGGTCTTATCGTGGCGTGTTTATCTTCTGCCGTTAGGTCAGACGATAGAAATGCCACTTGCATGTTTAGAGTAGCAGGTTGACGGTGACCAACTTTAAACAGAACTTGATTAATTTTCACACACATTTATTAAAATAATAAAAAGGATAGACATTACGTAACTTGATTCTGGATGCTGTTTACAATTGACAATCTGAAGTTCCTTTGGTCTTGGTACGTTAATCTTATTCTCACGTATCTCTGATACTTGACAAAGTGTCTATACATTTCTCTTCATGGCTATGTACAGGAATATGATAATCTTATTAGGCGCAGACTGAAACTTGACTACAGACTAATGCAGACTGACTAATCGGAGGTCTGTACACTTGTTATAATACCTGGCATGTTCAGGTATCACTGCGCGAGTGTGATCCGCGAGGAGAAAAGGTTCTACATTAGCAGCAATCTCATTGGCTGCATTACATATTAATACGCGGATCAGCGGAAGCAAAATTTGGTCCGTCTCTAAGGCAGCGCCATCTTGTAGAGCGGAGATGGACGAGCGCTGCGCCCGCGCTGTTTTGCTTAGTGGGGTGCGCTCTAATGGGAAAGTTGTGTACGCGCTGACTACATGGAACTATGTACACAACAGTAGGTTTCTTTACTCACTTTCTTTTCCTTTTTTTACTGTTGTATTCATATATTGAATTTTTGATTTCAGTGTCGTGTATCTATTGCATCTACATAGGAGACAGGACAGTTAAATTAATTGAAACTGTTAGCCATTTATTGGAATTTTTGTTCTTCTATTGCCAACCCCTTTAAAAGTTATTACTTCAGTTTTTTAGTTGGAAATTTCTAAGATATACACAGCAAAGTCAATTATCCAACAATGATTTGAAAACCTCACTGCTACATTTTACACCGTACTGAGTGGGATAAAAACTGGCATTTATTGGAGCTACTAAAAACATTTTACTAACAAAAATGAAGCTATACGTACGTCTCAGTGTAAGAGAGAGAAGACGTAATGCTCGGTGTTTGAAACTTGTGTCTCCTCGATGGTGCCCATCGATGCGCTGCCATTTGCCCAATCTGCCAGCGAAATCACCGATCACCAACTGTAAACATTTCAGGTTGTGGTAAACGATTTGTTAGATGCCTGTTCAGAAGCTATCACCTTTTTTTTACAAGCATTTTGTTCAACCCATTCAATTGGTGAAGAATTTCTTGTTCTACACAACACAGAGTTAAATTATAATAATGTATTAATTATCTTTGTAAATTACAGATGCTGTAAGAAGGTGTAATTTATGTTACTATTATCATATGCCGTTAGGTAACATACACAGTGTAAGTATCGATTAATGTTTAAATTTGACAAACAAATGGACACTCGTTCTCACTTCATGCAAGTCTTCCAAACCACCTTTAAATCATGGTTTCCCAAACTGTGTTCTGAAGAATACTGGTGTTCCGCCAAAAGTGAATAAGTGCCCCACGAAAAATTACACTACTGGCCATTAAAATTACTACACCAAGAAGAAATGCAGATGATAAACGGGTATTCATTGGACAAATATATTATACTAGAACTGACATGTGATTACATTTTCACGCAACTTGGGTGCATAGATCCTGAGAACAACCACCTCTGGCCGTAATAACGGCCTTGATACGCCTGGGCATTGAGTCAAACAGAGCTTGGATGGTGTGTACAGGTACAGCTGCCCATGCAACTTCAACACGATACCACAGTTCATAAAGAGTAATGACTGGCGTATTGTGACGAGCCAGTTGCTCGGCCACCATTGACCAGACGTTTTCAATTGGTGAGAGATCGGGAGAATGTGCTGGCCAGGGCAGCAGTCGAACATTTTCTGTATCTAGAAAGGCTAGTACAGGACCTGCAACATGCGGTCATGCATTATCCTGCTGAAATGTAGGGTTTCGCAGGGATCGAATGAAGGGTAGAGCCACGGGTAGTCACACATCTGAAATGTAACGTCCACTGTTCAAAGCGCCGTCAATGCGAACAAGAGGTGACCGAGACGTGTAACCAATGGCACCCCACACCATCATGCCAGGTGATATGCCAGTATGGCGATGACGAACACGCTTCCAATGTGCGTTCACCGCGATGATGTGAGCATCACGATGTTGTAAATAGAACCTGGATTCATCCGAAAAAATGACGTTTTACCATTCGTGCACCCAGGTTCGTCGTTGAGTACACCATCACGGGCGCTCCTGTCTGTGATGCAGCGTCGAGGGTAACCGCAACCATGGTCCCCGAGCTGATAGTCCATGCTGCTGCAAACGTCGACGAACTGTTCGTGCCGATGGTTGTTGTTTTGCAAAATGGTTCAAATGGCTCTGAGCACTATGGGACTCAACTGCTGTGGTCATAAGTCCCCTAGAACTTAGAACTACTTAAACCTAACTAACCTAAGGACAGCACACAACACCCAGCCATCACGAGGCAGAGAAAATCCCTGACCCCGCCGGGAATCGAACCCGGGAACCCGGGCGTGGGAAGCGAGAACGCTACCGCACGACCACGAGATGCGGGCTGTTTTGCAAAACGTCCTCATCTGTTGACTCAGGGATCGGGTGTTGTGTGATGTCCTTAGGTTAGTTAGGTTTAAGTAGTTCTAAGTTCTAGGCGACTGATGACCATAGATGTTAAGTCCCATAGTGCTCAGAGCCATTTGATTTGACTCAGGGGTCGAGACGTGGCTGCACGATCCGTTACAGCCATGCGGATAAGATGCCTGTCATCTCGACTGCTAGTGATACGAGGCCGTCGGGATCCAGCACGGCGTTCCGTATTACCCTCCTGAACCCACCGATTCCATACTCTGCTAACAGTCATTGGATCTCGACCAACGCGAGCAGCAATGTCGCGATACGGTAAACCGCAACCGCCCTCGCGATAGGCTACAATCCGACCTTTATCAAAGTCGGAAACGCGATAGTACGCATTTCTCCTCCTTACACGAGGCAACACAACAACGTTTCAGCAGTCAACGCCAGTCAACAGCTGTTTGTGTATGAGAAATCGGTTGGAAACTTTCCTCATGTCAGCACGTTGTAGGTGTCGCCACCGGTGCGAACCTTGTGCGAATGCTCTGAAAAGCTAATCATTTGCATATCACAGCATCTTCTTCCTGTCGGTTAAATTTCGCGCCTGTAGCACGTCATCACCGTGGTGTAACAATTTTAATGGCCAGTAGTGTATTAATAACATTTTTTTTCAAAATTTTGACGACACTAATTTTATTGTGATATCTGTGTCATTAGTTACGATTTCAAATTTAAGTAAACAAGTTTTTCTCATATTTAAAAATCTTTATTAACCTTCAAATGAACAAAGTGTTCCATTAAAATAACAGGATTCTCAAAGCGTTTAGTCAAAGGAAAAGTTTGGGAACCCCTGCTTCAAATGCAAGAAGTGGACAGTTCTTGCCATTTTGCCTGTTGCTCCGCACCACATATCACATGCAACACTTCCGCACTTTCCGTGAGTTTGCGGTTTTGCGATGGCTGAAATGAAAGAGTGTCGTTTCTGTATAAGTGTTTATTTTCAAACTTTGGGAAACTACTGCAGACACGCCAAATTTGTGAAGCAAGCTTTTGGATACATTTTATGTCAGACCTAGACCTGCGACTGGTAAATGCGCTTCAAAAATGGGCGAACATCGATTGATGACGATCGTTCCGTTCGGCCACCAACTGGCATCTCACTAGAAATGTTCAGAAAGTGACATGGGGCGGGTGGGGGGGAGGGGGGAGGAGGAGGGAAGTCTGGAGACCCATCGTTATGACCAGCAAATCAAATCTTCCCCCATAACAAATCAAATCTTCCCCCATAACAAATCAAATCTTCCCCCATAATTGCGACATTCTTGGGAGCCTA
Organism: Schistocerca cancellata; assembly: GCF_023864275.1. Taxonomy (NCBI): domain Eukaryota; kingdom Metazoa; phylum Arthropoda; class Insecta; order Orthoptera; family Acrididae; genus Schistocerca; species Schistocerca cancellata. The sequence goes on from NC_064626.1 coordinate 209,456,580, forward strand.
AGCCAGGCATTCGGTCATTCGCAGTTTCAGTGTGTCTACATCGTGAGCTGCATGATTGGAGACGAATCCACCTCTATTGCATTTTGTCATCAGCGTGGTCATTAATGCATCCTTGTATTTCGCAGTCGATACCAATTTTACTTGTGAAAGTGTTGGTGTCATTGCAGCAGGGATCGCTGAGAAGTAATGCCTCTGAATTTTTTATGTGTCTCTCAACGAGAGACCAGTTTGTTGATGCCATCATTGTAGAATGTCTGACTTCGTTGACGGAGCCACAACATCACCTCTGTTTGTACCGCTTCATCACGATCAAAGTTAAGTCCTCGTAAGTGTGCTTCAAGTTTTGGAAGCAGATGGATAGCGGATGGGCCAAGTCTAAACTGTATGGACGATGATCGGTAACAGTGAATCCAAGGCGTCGGATTATTGCAAATGCCGCAGTGTTCGTGTGTGGACTTTCATTCTCATACTGAAGGAGAGGACGAAATCTTCGAATTTGAAACTCGATTAAAGCACGCTGTTTCTCAAGCACTGGCGTAGTTACTTTACATACTGACATGTTACACGTTATAATTCGGATCCTTCTAGCGACAGAGGACCGCGCATATGTAGACATGGAAAATAAAGATGTACAATGTTAAGAACGTTTGCGTTATTTAAAAAAGCTTTAAGACTTTTCAAATAAAAAAATCGGAGGCATTATTTTTCAACATGGCCTTGTATCTCCAAGGACTGCTTTTTGGCCGACGTCTTCAAGCGCTCCGTGGACTTGATATTTTCTGTCCGTGCATCAAACACAACTGTCGCCCTTCGATTGTACTCACTTGGCATATAACGGATATAAGAGTCACAAATCTGTTCGAAGGCACGCACACATTACCTTACGAACCTGTGCGACAAATACTTACATCAAAAGCAGCGGGACAAAAACTGGGTAGTCTTCCATTACCACACTGGAATCGCGGCTCCCGAGAGGCTTCATCAGCTTGTATCTCGCTAACGCAAAGCAGGTTGTCAAGGTCGTAGTGTCTGTAGGCGAGTGGGACTGTTCTGCACGAAACTGCGCCAGCAAGATGAAGAAGGGTCGTGTCCTACATAGACGGCAGTTTTCATATAGAAGATGAAGACGTCCTGGACGATCCCCTTGCAGAACCGGCCGAGGCGGCAGAAGGTCATAGAATAGGTAATATTTTACAACATTATACATCTTCACTAATTAATCTTTATTTACAGCTATATTGATTATAAACTACAATTTTTTCAGTTGAAGAACAGCAACAACACACTGTTCACTCTGCGCCTTCCACAGCCCTGAGGCTATGTCTAGATCGTCCATTGCCTAGCACCTTCACCTTGACCATCTAGTGCCTCAGAAACTTTGCCTGGACCAACAACAACCACATGAGACGAGGAGAAAATCTGCGCACGTGACATCAGTACAGATGTAAGTAGGCTGTTTAGGTTCTTATATTGGTAACGCCGCCGCCACGTAGCGCTCTCTGTATGAAAATCACTGGCTGTGCTGTGTGCAGTCTGTGGCTAGTTTGCATTGTTGTCTGCCATTGTAGTGTTGGGCAGCTGGATGTTAACAGCGCGTAGCGTTGCGCAGTTGGAGGTGAGCCGCCAGCAGTGGTGGGTGTGGGAAATAGAAGGCGGATTTTTGAGTACAGAATGGATGTCATGAACTGCTATATATATTATGACTATTAAGGTAAATACATTGTTTGTTCTCTATTAAAATCTTTCATTTGCTAACTATGCCTATCAGTAGTTAGTGCCTTCCGTAGTTTGAATCTTTTATTTAGCTGGCAGTAGTGGCGCTCGCTGTATTGCAGTAGTTCGAGTAACGAAGATTTTTGTGAGGTAAGTGATTTGTGAAAGGTATAGGTTAATGTTAGTCAGGGCCATTGTTTTGTAGGGATTATTGAAAGTCAGATTGCGTTGCGCTAAAAATATTGTGTGTCAGTTTAAGCACAGTCATGCATAAATTTTTCTAAGGGGACATTTCACAGATATGTCTTCATACATGGATAATTCACTATCCAACTTAATTGTCTTTTGTATCCATATTCTATGACTACAATCCTTCTTTATTTCCCCGATAGAGAACCTACTCTAAGCAATGACTCAGTTCTGAGTTCGACATTCACTCATTTCGTGAGACATGTACATTACTACATAGAGTTTTCATGTTCATCTTTCTATTCAGCGTCATTTACCTAACTAATATGTTATAGATATTGTTGTTGTGGTCTTCAGAAACTGATTTGATGCAGCTCTCCATGCTACTCCTGTGCAAGCTTCTTCATCTCCCAGTTTCTACTGCAACCTACATCCTTCTGAATCTGCTTGGTGTATTCATCTCTTGGTCTCCCTTTACGATTTTTACCCTCCAAGCTGCCCTCCAATACTAAAGTGGTGATCCCTTGTTACCTCAGAACATGTCCTACCAACCAATCCCTTCTTCTAGTGAAGTTGTACCACAAGTTTCCCTTCCCCCTAATTCTATTCAATACCTCCTCATTAATGATGTGATCTACCCATCTAATCTTCAGCATTATTCTGTAGCACCACATTTCGAAAGCTTCTGTTCTCCACTCCATACAAATACTTTCAGAAACGATTTCCTGACACTTAAATCTATACTCGATGTTAACAAATTTCCCTTCATCAGAAACGCTTTCCTTGCCATTGCCAGTTTACATTTTATATCTTCTCTACTTCGACCATCTAATTCTCTCAGCATCACCCGAGTTAACTCGACTACATTCCATTATCCTCGTTTTGCTTTTGTTGATATTCCTCTTATATCCTCCTTTCAAGACACTGTCCATTCCGTTCAACTGCTCTTCCAGGTCCTTTGCTGTCTCTGACAGAATTACAATGTCATCGGCGAACCTCAAAGTTTTTATTTCTTCTCCATGGATTTTAATTCCTGCTCCGAATTTTTATTTTGTTTCCTTTACTGCTTGCTCAATATAGAGATCGAATAACATCGGGGATAGGCTACAACCCTGTCTCACTCCATTCCCAACCACTGCTTCCCTTTCATGCCCCTCGACTCCTATAACTGCCATCTGGTTTCTGTACAAATTGTAAATAGCCTTTCGCTCCCTGTATTTTACCCCTACCACCTTCAGAATTCGAAAGAGAGTATTCCAGTCAACATTGTCAAAAACTTTCTCTAGGCCTAGAAATGCTAGAAACGTTGGTTTGCCTTTCCTTAATCTATCTTCTAAGATAAGTCGTAGGGGCAGTATTGCCTCACATGTTCCAACATTACTACAGAATCCAAACTGATCTTCCCCAAAGACGGCTTCTACCAGTTTTTCTATTCGTCTCTAAAGAATTCGCGTTAGTATTTTGCAGCCGTGACTTATTAAACCGATAGATCGGTAATTTTAACATCTGTCAACACATGCTTTGGTTCGAAATGGTTCAAATGGCTCTGAGCACTCTGGGACTTAACATCTGAGGTCATCAGTCCCCTAGAACTTAGAACTACTTAAACCTAACTAACCTAAGGACAGCACACACATCCATGCCCGAGCAGGATTCGAACATGGGACCGTAGCGGTCGCGCGGTTCCAGACTGAAGCGCCTAGAACCGCTCGGCCACAACGGCCGGCAACACGTGCTTTCTTTGGGATTGGAATTATTATATTCTTCTTGAATATAATTTGTTAACATTTTCACCAAACGTGCTTACCTTTCATTTCATTCAAACCAACCTCAACAAAATGTGTGTGAAATCTTATGGAACTTAACTGCTAAAGTCATCAGTCCCTAAGCTTACACACTACTTAACCTAAATTATCCTAAGGACAAACACACACACCCATGCCCGAGGGAGGACTCGAACCTCCGCCCGGACCAGCCGCACAGTCCATGACTGCATCGCCCCAGACCTCTCGGCTAATCCCGCGCGGCAAACCAACCTCATTCAAGGGTAATACACCTGAAGGATAACGCCGATGAGGAATAGACAGGTGGGATGGGTCGTTTCCTGTTGGGCGCATAAGGCAGTTTTCGTCATTTTCGCTTTGCTCCCTCTCCCCATTGTCAGCAGGCTTGCCGCAGTAGTAACACCGCTTCCCGTCAGTCCACCGAAGTTACGGGGCTCCGGAACGCCCTATACTTGCAATGTTAAAATAACGCTTATAAATTACATCTTTCCTCACAAAGTATTTGAGGTAGGAAGTTGAACTTTTTACAGATTATTTATTGGAATATGGGCTACAACTCAACACAGGGTTTTTACAAAATTTTAGTTCAGTTATTAAAGATGATTTTTCTTCAATTGTAATGAAAATTCACAACATTTTTTTGCAATTTTTTATTTATATATTCAAAAATATACAGTTTTTTGGAAAAAGGCTGTGTTAAATTATGCAGAAGGTACTGTGTAACATTTACTGAAAGTTTGAAACAAATATGTTTGGAAGATCCTTAGAAAACATGTAATTAGTATGAGAAAATAAAAGTTTTGGGAATCGAGCGTCAAAGATTGGATTAACTTTTTAGTGCATTCCAGGTCCATAGGATGGATTATCTTCATCCTCTGCAAACTCCTCTTCCAGCTTCCTCTTGTTCCTCCTGTTTACTCTTGCTTGTATTTCTAGACTCTTTACAGCCCTGTCTGCAGCCCGAAGGTGTTCCTTGTCTAAAGCAAGCATCGCTCGTACCATGTTAGAACCTATCTTCATTCCCATATTTTAAATACCTTGCACCTTACGATGTTGCCATCATTGAAAGTCGCAACAGCATCATACACACCAAAGTGAAGTGTTTCTATTCCGACAAATACAGTCTTGGGGATTCTCGACCATATAACACTATTTACACTTTCATTGGGGTTTTGAGTTTTTCCGTGAATACACTTTTTCAACAGTTCAGGTGCTGCTAAGTCTCTGAAAATAGGTTTTATCACCTCCATTATTGCATGAGGCAGACTATGCTTATGAGTGTACACTTCACCAGTTAGCAATCCTTTGTTATATTTACACCAACTGTCTTCTTCTTTGGGACACAAGCTATGTTGGGGATTTTCATCAGTTGAAGAAGTATGAAAAAAAAAAAGAGCCCAAACAGCCTTCTTCATTTCGTCGACACTTTGTGTATTTTGCCTAATAGCCATTCCATAATAGTTCTGTATTTTGTCAATTACACTGTCAGTTAACCTTCCCTTCCCATCCAACCCTTTACCATCACTGAGTTTTTGGTTTTTGTACGAAGCTTTCAGTCGCCGAAGTCTTGTTCCCATTCGCTTCTGTACGTGTCCAATACACTCAAATTTCTGCACTACAACATCATCACCATAGGGCTTCAATCCTTGAACATGTTTGAAACTTTTAGAATCACCGTCACCGAGGTAATTAACATACCGCACAGCGCCACACTGGGTCACGCCCATGTAGAACACATTTAAAAAAAATTTAAAAATAGTTGTAGTCTTCGGAATTGAATAAATTATATATCTATTAAAAGGTAATAGTCTGCAGATTCAGAAAACGCAAAAAAGTAAAAATTGAACTTTTCATGATTTTGAGCCTTTCCGGAGCCCCTTAAGCGCTGTTGGGCTTGGCTAGCACTTGGGTGGGTGACCGTCCAAGTCTGCCGAGCGCTGTTGCCAAGTGGGGTGCACTCAGCCCTTGTGAGGCCTGCTGAGGAGATACTTGACTGAGAAGTAGCGGTCTGGTCAGAAAACTGACAACGGCCGGGAGAGCGGTGTGCTAACCACACGTCTCTCCATATCAGCATGCAGTGGTGCTGAAAAATAAACGATATATTATAAGGTGTACAACTTTGCTTCCACCGTTTGCCGATAGTTGGCGACAACGGCAAGTAGCGGTCGAAAGAAACAGATCACAGGCGTCGGTTAACATAACCTCATTCAAACATTAGTCGATTTGTGTCTGCATCATAAAGTTGTTCTTGATTGAATCTGCAAGTTTACGAGCCTAATTCTCGTCATTTGCGGGAGGTGTTACTGTTTTGTTTCAATATGAAGAAAACAGCGGCTGAGTCTCATCGAATGCTCCCAAGTACGCATGGTAAGGACGCTATTAGTGAAAGAGCGTGTCGTGAGTGGTTTCAACGTTTCAAGAACGGTGATTTTAATGTCGTAGACCGGCATAGTGGTAGAAGAGAGAACGTTTTCGAAGATGCAGAATTGGAGACATTGCTGAGTGAAGACTCGCGTCAAAGTCAAGAAGAATTGGCACGATTAGTGGGAGTGACACAGCAAGCCATTTCAAAACGTCTCAAGGCTCTGGGCAAGATTCAGAAAGAAGGAACTTGGGTCTCGTGTGAGCTGAAACCAAGAGGCGTTGAACGGCGTTTGTGTGTTTGTGAACAGGTGCTTCAGAGGCAACAACGGAAGAGATTTCTGCTGCATCGCATTGTGACCGGGGACGAAAAATGGGTTCATTACGATAACCCTAAACGTAAAAAATCATGGTGATATCCCGGCCATGCTTCCACTTCGACGGCCAAATCGAATATTCACGGCTCCAAGATCATGCTCTGTATTTGGTGGGACCAGCTCGGCGTCGTGTACTGTGAGGTGTTAAAACCAAGGGAAACAATCACAGGTGCTCGTTATCAAACGCAATTAATGCGTTTGAGCAGAGCATTAAAAGACAAACGGCTGCAATACAGCGAGAGGCACGATAAAGTGATTTTGCACCACGACAACGTTCGACCCCACGTTGCAAAAGAGGTCAAAACGTGCTTGTTAAAATTGGACGTCCTACCCCATCCGCCGTATTCTCCAGCCATTGCTCCCTCTGACTATCACCTGTTTAGATCAATGGCACATGGCCTGACTGACCAACATTTCCGATCTCATGAAGAAGTAACAAATTGGATCGATTCGTGGATCGCTTCAAAAGATGAACAATTTTTTCGACGCTGGATTCGTACAGTGTCCGAAAGATGGGAGAAAGTAGTGGCCATCGATGGAAAATACTTTGAATAATACATGTGTAACCAATTTGTTTCATTAAAGCCTCGAATGTTGAGAAAAAAACTACGGAAGCAAAGGTGCACACCTTGTAGAATTGTTTTTATCTATACGGCCAGTTGGGCATTAATACCTCACTTTATTATGATACTAAGTAGACTGCACGCCAGGACTGCTCTCAGCGGAAAGACCACGAGGAGCATCGGTCCGGTCTAGTCCACATCCACGTTGCTTGTGCCACAGCTGCAATACACGAAGTATTTCTGTTCAGAATTATAATAAATATACAATTTTCACACGTTCTGCCATTCTAAGGCGTTCTTAAATACTACATCTAGTCCTTTTTAATGAATTACAGGGTGGACAGGGTGGACATAGCAAAACTGGCTCAGAAAATATTTCGTTCACCTCATGATAGGCAACACAACTTAACGTTGTCCGCACTTAGGGAGACGACCATTAATTACGTGAGCTCAAAACGGGAGGGGGGGGGGTCCGACAAAAATCTCACCAAATCTCATTTTATGAAGGGGGAGGAGGGAGAGAAATAAAATCTCACACCTTTTTGACTGGAAGAATAAACATTATTGTAACAGACAATATTGAACTGAATACCTTAGACGCAGGCATTCTCGGGATTGTATGATTTGAAACAAGCACCTCACAAGTGTCAGATTGCATTGGCGGAGTTCCCTGTCGCGCCGATAGAAATCACTACGTGTCAGTCAGTGAATTAATAGGGATATTCTCCAACGCATTTAAAACTGATGATATTGCGTTCAACATGAATTTGTATGAAAACTTTTACAATGCGTACGTTAAGTGGCATGCCGATAAATCGAAACTCTCGTGCGAACAAGACGTTAATCATTTGTGGAATCACCGGCGAGAATTCTCTTAGTTATCGTATAGATGAAGAGACTGAAAAGCTACGTAACCATACGGTTCAAAGGAAGGTAAGAACAATGTTGTCTTTCATCTGCAAAGTAAATGAAGGTTCAATGACTTTTAATGTATATATAAAATTATCCTCACTTTCTGACTCTTTATCACCCAGTCCAAACCAATATGAATAGAAACTTGACGTTTGGAGAGGGAGTTGATCTTATACTGTAGGTATCATTTAAGAAGGGATTTTTCGAAATTTCAATCCTGAGGAATGAAATACGGGATGAATAGCTTTTTGAAAATACGCTGTAATTTAGGTAATTTTGAAGCTAGAAGTTCGAAAACTGGTATTTGGCTCCTCGGTTGAAAATTTAAAAAAGATACGTTCTTTTTGGAAATTCAGCCACTAAGGGTAAAATAGTGGATGGAAGTTTGTTTTGAAAATAAATCATTATTAAAGTATACTACAGCATTTTTAAAGCTGCATTATGAAAAGTGATATTTGACTTCTCGGTCAGATATAAAAAAATACAGATTTCCTGGTTTTTGGGAATTAGTTCCGAACGGGATGAAATAGAGGATGAAAATTTTTATGAAAATATTTCACTATGAAAATTTTTAAAGCTAAATGTAATAAAATTTGTATTTGCCATCTCGGTCAGAAAAAATACGTCTCAGTGTTTTCGAAATTCAGGAGGATAAAATAGAAAAGTTTTTATGGAAATATTTCATTACCAAAGCAGTTTTGAAACAAAATCTCTGAAAATTTTTATTTGGCTCCTCGGGTAGAAATAGTGTTTTTGGAAATTCTACCACTGTGGGTGTGAAATGGAACATGAAAATTTTTGTGAAGATATTTGGTTTATTAAAACGTGCTTAAACCTAAATCTTTGAAAATGGGTATTTGACTTCTAAAGAAATGTGCATTAGGGGATGAATGTTTTTGCAGAAATATCGCCACAAAAACTCAGATGCTAGGATTAAGAAAGAAATCTGGCTCCAGGTACGAGAATACCTTTTTTGGTCGCTCCAGGTACGAGAATACCTTTTTTGGTCGGAGGTGCATTCGGTAAAGACCATGCCTCTATGGCGTTAATTAGCGTGAAAAGCTTAGAAGATGTTGCAATTTGTGAACAACATAAGAATTCGATACAGTCTACACGAGCGAGGAAGCGGGTGCTAAGCTAGCACTCCTATACCAACAAAAGATCAGATTTTTAGGGATGCTTCAAAACGGTTAATACTGTTTTCGTGGAGCGTTTTTGTCTGTCTTTGTCTGCCTGCCTGCCCACCCGAATAATAGGGTTGGCATGTTTAAAGTAACGTTTACATCACATGTTAAAAACTCTGTTTAATACACTTCCTAAATAAAACATGGTTTCATTAAAGTGTTTTAATCAATGTTTAAAATTAATCGGAAAGTCATTTTGACGTATTTTTATGCAACTACGGTATAAACTTCACACGAAGGGGAAAAGGGGAGGGGGTTCCATCACATCTCATCAAATCTCATCAAGGGGTGAGGGGGATTCCAAATCTTAAAGGAAACAGATTAAGCTTATCCATTACAGATGTTTAAGAACCCGTGACTGTTTATTCAATATAAATACATAAAAATTCAACCAGTCACTTTTTTGAAATAGTTATTTATTTCATGGGCAGGTTTCCGAACCATTTCAGGCTGACATTCAGATGGTGTACAGGAAGGTACATAGCTGTTTGCTGGGTTTTGCCTCTGTGACAAGAATATGGAACATGCTGTAATGAATGCTTTGAAGCACGTTTCATATTCTGTCACAGAGCCAGCACCCAGCATTACGCTTTGAAATAGCTGTGTAGCTCCCTGTAGATCGTCTGAAGATGAGCCTGAAATAGTTCGAAAACCGATTCAAGTAATAAATAATTATTTCAAAAACGTGACTGGTTGCAGTTTTACGTATTTACGCTTAAAGAAAACACCGCATGCAATTAATGGACGTCCCCTTGGGACAGATCATGTAAGTCTGGTTGCCTATCTTAAGGTAAACGAAATATTTTCCGGTCCAGTTTTACTTTTCCACCCTGCACAATTATCGTGTTCGACTCATAGGGGAAAATTCTTCCAATGTGCGGCGCTTGAATGCAGTCACAATCACAAAGGTTAAGAGCTGTCAACTTCTTGTGGCCACAGCTGGCATGCGCAAATAATACCTCTGAGTTCTCTGTAGAATCTCTGGGGTACCGCCAGTCAGGTATTATTGCATAGGCTTACCGAATGGGAGACGAGGGCGGCCGGCGCGTCCGACTGTGTCCTCTCCCCTAACCCCAGCAAAAATTATCTTCACAAACTGTACTTGAATCCTGCCCTGCAACATAGACATTCGTTTAGTATCATTTTGAACCAAGGAGAAACCTGTGAGGTTAGTGCTCAGTAGCAAGTATACCCAGAACCATTTGTCGTGAAATCGTAAAACTGTTTCGCCATTCAAGGTGAAATTAGTATGAGTAGTCCTCAGGCTCGCGTCCTGGAAATAGTCTTGTAAATTGCAACGTTATCTGTTGTGGCCAGCAGTCCGAAGGCTGGTTTTATCCACCGGTCCACTCAACATTTAGAAACTCAATATGAAACGTCCCCTTTGAACATTTATACATGACTGTGCTTAAACTGACACACAATATTTTTAGCGCAACGCAATCTGACTTTCAAAAATCCCTACAAAAGAATGGCCCTGACTAACATTAACCTATACCTTTCACAAATCACTTACCTCACAAAAAATCTTCGTTACTCGAACTACTGCAATACAGCGGGCGCCACTACTGCCAGCTAAATAAAAGATTCAAACTACGGAAGGCACTAACTACTAGTAGGCATAGTTAGCAAATGAAAGATTTTAATAGAGAACAAACAATGTATTTACCTTAACAGTCATAATGTATACAGCAGTTCATGACATCCATTTTTACAAATTTCAAAACTCCGCCATTTCTCTCCCCACATCCACCACTGCTGGCGGCTCACCTCCAACTGCGCAACGCTACGCGCTGTTCACATCCAGCTGCCGCTGCCCAACACTACAATGGCAGACAACAATGCAAACTAGCCACAGACTGCACACAGCACAGCCAGTGATTTTCATACAGAGCGCTACGTAACGTTGCCAATAAGAAAACATAAACAGCCTACTTACGAATACTTCACGGAATAATGTAGGCAGAGAGGTAGAAATTCAGTCCCATGCTTGAAAGGACGTGGGGTTTTATTGAATACTAAAAAAGGGTACAAAATGATCGACAGATAGCGCTTCATATGATACAAAAGCAATGACTATCTTAACAGATGGTTTTTTTTAGCAAAGACGATGTTCTTTATAACAAACGATCAAAATGTCGTTCTTCATTCATCAACAATACCTGCACTCGAGGGACAATGTTGTGAACAGCACTGTACAGCATATCGGTAGGAATGGTGAGAAATTGCTGTCGGATGCTGTCTTTTAGCATTCCTAATGAGGTTAGACCATCGCAGTAGGTTTGCGACTTCAGGTAACCAACCCCTCAACCAATAACCACACGGATCTGGGAAACTACGAGGCCAACCATGACGGACATCGAGGCTCAGCACGCGAGCATGCTGCTAGTAAATAATTTGTGGAAAATAAATAATTTGTGGAAAATAAATAAACTAAAACACCAAAAAGAATCGCTTCTTAGCTTTTGGCAAGATCAATGTGTAGTGTTTTTTATGTAATACAGATAAGAATAAAGGACAGGAAGAAGGAAGGGAACTTTATTTCAATTTCTATAGTAATGTGTGAGATCACCCACGAGTTTAATTTTTTTTACACTTGTCAACATCTTTCACAAATACTGACACAAATTCCGATTCGTTTATTTTGCAAGGATCATAGTCCTGACAATCAACGGCATGGTGGACATGTAATACGACTTTCCCATGTCTCTGAAATGTGCGATAGGCGATGACGTCACGACTGTTAAATGATTCGAGTGGTCCGCCCCTGATAGCTGAGTGTTCAGCGCGACGGAATGTCATACCTAAAGGCCTAGGTTCGATTCCCAGCTGGGTCGGAGATTTTCTCCGCTCAGGGACTGAGTTTTGTGTTGTCCTTATCATCATCATTTCATCCCCATCGACACGCAAGTCGCCGAAGTGGCGTCAACTCGAAAGACTTGCACCAGGCGAACGGTCTACCCGACGGGAGGCCCTAGCCACACGACATTTCCATTTCCAATGATTCGAGTCCTGGTACTTTTTCTACTTTAGGACCACGTACAAGAGCAACAGTCATCCAGCCATTTGCCATGCTGTGCGGCATCATTATTCGTTAGCGTAAAATTCAAAACACCGCCACAAAAGACTGACGGACCATGCAGAATTACTTGTGCCCCAACGTAGTTCTCCGTAGTAATAATAGCATATTATCAGCTGCTTTATACACTGTCAGGCGCGAACGCCTTCTCCTACTATAATAGCGCGGCATCCCTGTAAGTCGTTCAATGCTGCTGCAAGTGCGGCTGCTCGATGACTGAAGCCGTCTTTCCAGATACTGTAATTATATAACACTCCTATGTACGGGATATCGGTAGGAACGGTGAGAAATTGCGGTCGGATGTTGTCTTTTAGTATCCCTAATGAGGTTGGACGATCGCAGTAGGTTTGCGACTTCAGGTAACCAACTCCACAACCGATAACCACACGGATCTGGGAAACTGCGAGGCCAACCATGACGGACATGGAGGCTCAGCACGCGAGCATCACCAAACGAGATGTGTCACACGTTTAGCAGTGGAGTGCCAACCTGCATGAAAGTCGTTCCTTCCAGTAGGCCTAGATGTTTATCAGCCAGGCTAGGGATGGTCTGGTTCCCTCTCTCACTGCAGCTCATTTTATGCATGATTCTCATGTGGCGTCACTGATTTGTTACTGTTCAGATACGTCTGTTGACCAATTTATGCACACCTTATCGGTTTCAATAAAAACCCATGTTATTCCAGGCGTATGTGTCAGTTTTAACCTCTCTGCCAACATTATTCCATACATTAGCGCATTTTCAAATGTTAACAGACTTTTGGGTCACCCTAGACAACAAACATTAAACAAGCGATAGAAAATGTATGACCACAGCTCTAATTTGCATATTGGAGCTCTTCTTATTTTCCGTGCATGCTAAGAAAAATTTGAGAGAACATCAGCCTTATGCAAGAAACTGATTAGTTTTGTTTCACCCAAACCCGTTTCAGAATTTTCTCTGCTGTCTTCAGTAGGTTTTTATTTATTTTCTTCCTGACAATTATTGTTACAAGTTAACATCCTTTTGAGGTTATATGTATATTTTGCTTGAATTTATTTACATGCACAAAGGAGTTGTTAGTTCGGTATGCCATGCTGAGACTGTCTCGCCATACAGCATACTGAAGGAAGAGGAACTCAAAATAGTATACCGAACTAACAAAACAATACAGAACAGATTTCGAACACCACGTGAAATGCCGCGAGTAATGAGGATAATGGGCTAGGGGAACTACATCACTAGTGTGTGGATAAGTTGAGAACTTGGGTCTGATGGGAGGCGAGCTAGGGTTGTCCGTGCAGTGGTCAGCACATCTGACTATTGAGCAGGAGACCCGGGTTGGAACCCGAGTCCGGCACAAATATTCAACTTTGCCCATTGATTTAAATCAGTGCCTATTAGCAGCTAATGCCATTATTTCCTTTGTATCTTGACTGATAAGTATAACCAATCTGGTATTTTCAAATTAATTTCTAATTGTTGTCAGTCTGTATATGTTGACCAATTTTAGAAACAGATATTCTGAATATCTGGTACAAATGGTTCAGAGCACTATGGGACTTAACATCTTAAGTCATGAGTCTCCTAGAACTCAGAACTACTTAAACCTAACTAACCTAAGGACATCACACACATCCATGCCCGAGGCAAGATTCGAACTTACGACCGGAGCAGTCGCGCGGTTCCGCACTGAAGCGCCTAGAGCCGCTCGGCCACCGCGGCCGGCTACTGAATATCTCAGAGCATTAAAAAGTAATAGCTTCTGGTCAACGTTTGCTGATCACCTGGAGCATAGAATCACCAACCAACGAACGTAGAATCTGATTTAAAAATTCTTAAAAATAACAACAGCTTGCACCAAAAATTAACAACAGAAGAGAATTATCCCATGCAAAAATCAATAGCGCAAGGAAAGAATGTTGTAAACGCGTAAATATCCTTGTGCAATACAGCACTAATTGCTACAACAAAACTGCATAAATAGCACACTCACCTGCAAAACAAACGATTACCCTCCACATTAAAGTCTCCTTTGCTTCTCCGTAGTACATACACTGTCTGCCTCACCATTTCGCTCTCTCTCTCTCTCTCTCTCTCTCTCTCTCTGACTCACTCAAATGCACACACACACACACACACACACACACACACACACGCGCGCGCGCGCTACACACCTCAAATGTCAAGAACACTTAGAAATTGCGCACCACTCTCCAAACACGAAACGAAACAAGTCAACGTCAGATAGCTGTAACAACACATAAAATGGAGGCAGAGACCTTGTGTTTTAATGATACAATACGTCATATGCCTTTATAACAGCTAAAAACGACAAATGCAAAAGAAATAAGTTGTTTTAACATGTTACAAACAAGAGAAGCGAGACCACAGCATAAAAAACCATAAGTAACACGCTACATAACGCGATAAAATATATCGTTTTTCAGTCCGAACTAAAGGAAAAACCAAAAAGTAGAAAATATTTTGCTGTTTCCAGATGACAAGCTGTAGAATGGGTGGTAGATATACAACTACCAGCCTACGTAGCTGATAACGTCATGTGAGGTATGTGAACAATTTTATTTCGAAATAGTATGCTAGACCTAAATTTATCGACGTAGCATAAGCGTACAACATATAACGCCTCAGCTGTGTGACGTATGTCTTTAACTGTGGCTGTAAACTAATGTAAAATTTGACACAAAATTACCACTCCTTTGTACACGTAAATAACTTTTAACAAAAAACTGGTATAATCTCGAAATGTTACATAATAGTAACATTTACAAATAAAATCCACTGAAGATACTACAGAACGTGCTGAAAATTTTTTGGATAAAACAAAACCAATGAAAGGCGGTCCTGCATAAGGAGGAATTCCTCTCCAAGTATTCAGCAATTTAGAAAGACCAGCGTATTCGTTGGTGACTTCCTTCCGTCTCTCTGGTGCGCGGCAGAAGCGACTCACATTAAATCTCATTGTTCTCCTGCAGAACGCGTGGCAACTTCCTGCGTTCACGCCAAAACGTCGAAAGTTCGTGTGTTACACGCGTGGCATTTACTTGAGGAAACGGGACGCGCCGGATTCCTTCTCAGATGGAGACCACCTCCAGCAATTCCGTGATGCTGCCGCCATAACTGGTTTAAGGCCCAGACGACACGAGCGGTCGCTTGGGACGCCAAACTGAGAGGGGCGTCTCAGACCCCACCACCTGCAAAATTAATGTACAGGGCAAAATTACTAGCGAAGACTGATACAGGTGAAGTATACAAGAGGGTGGAGGCTCAAAATCGTACACACCTGGAAATTGAAATAAGAACACCGTGAATTCATTGTCCCAGGAAGGGGAAACTTTATTGACACATTCCTGGGGTCAGATACATCACATGATCACACTGACAGAACCACAGGGACATAGACACAGGCAACAGAGCATGCACAATATCGGCACTAGTACAGTGTATATCCACCTTTCGCAGCAATGCAGGCTGCTATTCTCCCATGGAGACGATCGTAGAGATGCTGGATGTAGTCCTGTGGAACGGCTTGCCATGCCATTTCCATCTGGCGCCTCAGTTGGACCAGCGTTCGTGCTGGACGTGCAGACCGCGTGAGACGACGCTTCATCCAGTCCCAAACATGCTCAATGGGGGACAGATCCGGAGATCTTGCTGGCCAGGGTAGTTGACTTACACCTTCTAGAGCACGTTGGGTGGCACGGGATACATGCGGACGTGCATTGTCCTGTTGGAACAGCAAGTTCCCTTGCCGGTCTAGGAATGGTAGAACGATGGGTTCGATGACGGTTTGGATGTACCGTGCACTATTCAGTGTCCCCTCGACGATCACCAGTGGTGTACGGCCAGTGTAGGAGATCGCTCCCCACACCATGGTGCCGGGTGTTGGCCCTGTGTGCCTCGGTCGTATGCAGTCCTGATTGTGGCGCTCACCTGCACGGCGCCAAACACGCATACGACCATCATTGGCACCAAGGCAGAAGCGACTCTCATCGCTGAAGACGACACGTCTCCATTCGTCCCTCCATTCACGCCTGTCGCGACACCACTGGAGGCGGGCTGCACGATGTTGGGGCGTGAGCGGAAGACGGCCTAACGGTGTGCGGGACCGTAGCCCAGCTTCATGGAGACGGTTGCGAATGGTCCTCGCCGATACCCCAGGAGCAACAGTGTCCCTAATTTGCTGGGAAGTGGTGGCAACATCGATGTACTGTGGAGACCTCACACCCCACGTGTTGAGCAATTCGGCGGTACGTCCACCCGGCCTCCCGCATGCCCACTATACGCCCTCGCTCAAAGTCCGTCAACTGCACATACGGTTCACGTCCACGCTATCGCGGCATGCTACCAGTGTTAAAGACTGCGATGGAGCTCCGTATGCCACGGCAAACTGGCTGACACTGACGGCGGCGGTGCACAAATGCTGCGCAGCTAGCGCCATTCGACGGCCAACACCGCGGTTCCTGGTGTGTCCGCTGTGCCGTGCGTGTGATCATTGCTTGTACAGCACTCTCGCAGTGTCCGGAGCAAGTATGGTGGGTCTGACACACCGGTGTCAATGTGTTCTTTTTTCCATTTCCAGGAGTGTATATTGCTTGAGTGGAAAAATGTTCACTAGTCGGCCATGTAAACTGTGCAACATAATTTAAGAGTCACTTTTTCGAAACCTCGTAATTGTCTCCCTTTGCGACAGAGAAGTTTGAAATTTGGCTCAAAGATGCCCAGAATCTTCCTCCGTAATGGTGCAAATGGGTGGCGCATTGCACCGTCACCTATGGGCTCGGCGACGATTCAAACAGAGGTGTCGACAGATGCGAAAAAAAGGCCGTGACTCAGTTAATGTGAGGTGTAAGGTGGGTTAATGATGTCGCATTGGCACCAAATTTCACCAAAATTTTGCCCAACGCCACCGTAGACGTGCAATACGATGGGAAGAGCGTCACATCTCATCTTCCTCACATTTCACCCCCCGTTTTTACGACTCCGCAGTGGAGGTCAGAAACCACCACGCCCAGCATTGAAGTCACACGGTTTTCTTACGGGTAGCCAAAGAAAACATAGCAGACACACCGCCGCTCGGAATCAACACGAAAAGGCCTCAGAGGACGGGGTATAAAGGGCGTCAGTTGTGCGGTAACGGACGAGTTGTGGCGCCCTGGAAATATTCTAAGTTCAGAGTTGGCCGCCACCGCTCTGGCCGCTGGGCAACCGCGTGATGGCGCACAACGGCCGGACCACGTGGTCCATCAACCCCGTGGCTCGGAATTAGATGGTGAAGCTGTGTCAATGAAAGAGACTTGCATGCTGAGAGTGCCAAAGATGGCGGACTTTGTGAAACCAACATGGCAGACTTTTCACAGTTCGTATAGAAATTAATAGTACCCAGATGAATCATGACTCCTCAAAAAGAAACACGTACAGGGTGTTTCAAAAATGACCGGTATATTTGAAACGGCAATAAAAACTAAACGAGCAGCGATAGAAATACACCGTTTGTTGCAATATGCTTGGGACAACAGTACATTTTCAGGCGGACAAACTTTCGAAATTACAGTAGTTACAATTTTCAACAACAGATGGCGCTGCAAGTGATGTGAAAGATATAGAAGACAACGCAGTCTGTGGGTGCGCCATTCTGTACGTCGTCTTTCTGCTGTAAGCGTGTGCTGTTCACAACGTGCAAGTGTGCTGTAGACAACATGGTTTATTCCTTAGAACAGAGGATTTTTCTGGTGTTGGAATTCCACCACCTAGAACACAGTGTTGTTGCAACAAGACGAAGTTTTCAACGGAGGTTTAATGTAACCAAAGGACCGAAAAGCGATACAATAAAGGATCTGTTTGAAAAATTTCAACGGACTGGGAACGTGACGGATGAACGTGCTGGAAAGGTAGGGCGACCGCGTACGGCAACCACAGAGGGCAACGCGCAGCTAGTGCAGCAGGTGATCCAAAAGCGGCCTCGGGTTTCCGTTCGCCGTGCTGCAGCTGCGGTCCAAATGACGCCAACCTCCACGTATCGTCTCATGCGCCAGAGTCTACACCTCTATCCACACAAAATTCAAACGCGACAACCCCTCAGCGCCGCTACCATTGCTGCACGAGAGACATTCGCTAACGATATAGTGCACAGGATTGATGACGGCGATATGCATGTGGGCAGCATTTGGTTTACTGACGAAGCTTATTTTTACCTGGACGGCTTCGTCAGTAAACAGAACTGGCGCATATGGGGAACCGAAAAGCCCCATGTTGCAGTCCCATCGTCCCTGCATCCTCAAAAAGTACTGGTCTGGGCCGCCATTTCTTCCAAAGGAGTCATTGGCCCATTTTTCAGATCCGAAACGATTACTGCATCACGCTATCTGGACATTCTTCGTGAATTTGTGGCGGTACAAACTGCCTTAGACGACACTGCGAACACCTCGTGGTTTATGCAAGATGGTGCCTGGCCACATCGCACGGCCGACATCTTTAATTTCCTGAATGAATATTTTGATGATCGTGTGATTGCTTTGGGCTATCCGTAACATGCAGGAGGCGGCGTGGATTGGCCTCCCTATTCGCCAGACATGAACCCCTGTGACTTCTTTCTGTGGGGACACTTGAAAGACCAGGTGTACCGCCAGAATCCAGAAACAATTGAACAGCTGAAGCAGTACATCTCATCTGCATGTGAAGCCATTCCGCCAGACACGTTGTCAAAGGTTCCGGGTAATTTCATTCAGAGACTACGCCATATTATTGCTACGCATGGTGGATATGTGGAAAATATCGTACTATAGAGTTTCCCAGACCGCAGCGCCATCTGTTGTTGAAAATTGTAACTACTGTAATTTCGAAAGTTTGTCTGCCTGAAAATGTACTGTTGTCCCAAGCATATTGCAACAAACGGTGTATTTCTATCGCTACTCGTTTAGTTTTTATTGCCGTTTCAAATATACCGGTCATTTTTGAAACACCCTGTACATTACTATTATTTCCACGAAGATTCTGATGGTGTAATCAGATTTTTCATATATTAGTAGTTTAAAGTTTAGTATCTGACGGTAAATTATACAAGTAACACTCAGCAACGAATTTCCAAAATTTAAACGCTTCATCCGATTTCGTCCATCGACGTGTCTTTAGAAAGCTATTAGTGTAAACCTACACTACTGGCCACTAAAATTGCTACACGAAGAAGAAATGCAGATGATAAACGGGTGGGTATTCATCGGACAAATATATTATACTAGCACTGACATGTGATTACATTTTCACGCAATTTGGGTGGATAGATCCTGAGAAATCAGTACCCAGAACAACCACCTCTGGCCATAATAACGGCCTTGATACCCCTGGGCATTGAGTCAAACAGAGCTTGGATGGCGTGTACAGGTACAGCTGCCCATGTAGCTTCAACACGACACCACAGTTCATCAAAAGTAGTGACTGGCGTATTGTGGCGAGCCAGTTGCTCGGCCACCATTGACCAGACGTATTCAATTGCTGAGAGTTCTGGAGAATGTGCTGGCCGGAGCAGCAATCGAATATTTTCTGTATCCAGAAAGGGCCGTACAGGACCTGCAACATGCGGTCGTGCATTATCCTGCTGAAATGTAGGGTTTCGCAGGGATCGAATGACGGGTAGAGCCACGGGTCGTAACACATCTGAAATGTAACGTCCACTTTTCAAAGTGCCGTGAATGCGCACAAGAGGAGACCGAGACGTGTAACCAATGGCACCCCATACCATCACCCCGGTTGATACGCCAGTATGGCGATGACGAATACACGCTAGCAAAGTGCGTTCACCGCGATGTCGCCAAACACGGATGCGACTATCATGATGCTGTAAACAGAACCTGGATTCGTCCGAAAAAATGACGTTTTGCCATTCGTGCACCCAGGTTCATCGCTGAGTACACCATCGCAAGCGCTCCTGTCTGTGATGCAGCGTCAAGGATAACCGCAACCATGGTCCCCGAGCTGATAGTCCATGCTGCTGCAAACGTCGTCGAACTGTTCGTGCAGATGGTTGTGGTCTTGCAAACGTCCCCATCTGTTGACTGAGGGATCGAGACGTCGCTGCACGATCCGTTACAGCCATGCGGAAAAGATGCCTGTCATCTCGACTGCTAGTGATACAAGGCCGTTGGGATCCAGCACGGGGTTCCGTATTACCCTCTTGGACCCACCGATTCCATATTCTGCTAACAGTCATTGGATCTCGACGAACGCGAGCAGCCATGTCGCGACACGATTAACCGCAATCGCGATGGTCAACAATCTGACCTTTATCAAAGTCGGAAACGTGATGGTACGCATTTCTCCTCCTTACACGAGGCAACACAACAACGTTTCACCAGGCAACGCCGGTCAACTGCTGTTTGTGTATGAGAAATCGGTTGGAAACTTTCCTCATGTCAGCTTGTTGTAGGTGTCGCCACCGGCGCCAACCTTGTGTGAATGCTCTGAAAAGCTAATCATTTGCATATCACAGCATCTTCTACCTGTCGGTTAAATTTTGCGTGTGTAGCACGTAACCTTCGTGGTGTAGCAATTTTAATGGCCAGCAGTGTAAATTGGTATGAATTACAGGCATGTAACTCGAATAGTACGTGAATTATTGGAGGTGAAATTGGCCGATTACTATCGATTGCGTCAGGCCACAAGTAGTCTACAGTTACACGAAAAAACGGTAGCTGCATGCTTATAAATATATTTATTCATCTATGTATTTGTTTATATCCGATATATGCTATTCATGAAAAACTTGGTTAAATATTTACTGTGTTGAGAGTGCCGACTTGTGCACTTGTGAGATTTCCGTGGCTTCCACAGTGAAGACGTAGTGTGCGTTTAGAAGTGAATATCTCGCGAGCTATAATGTTGTTCATGACTAATTACGTGCAGTAGGAATCTATTGTTTCTCTGTTATTCACCTTAATTACTGGACCATCGACACCAATAAGTGTTTTGCAGAAATTTACCGCATTCTCAAAAGTACTTTTACCATCGTACTCATCATTTAAAGTCGTTAAGATAGTACCTGCAGATTTTATTTAATGGCAATCTTTCATTTACAAATTTATATGTTACATTTATAATTCGCAATTTCCGAGTGGTAGATACCTTCGACCATTCGATTCATGTGTGTGTAAGTAGGCTGTTTAGGTTTTTATACTGGTAACGCCACGTAGCGCTCTGTATGAAAATCACTGGCAGTGCTGTGTGCAGTCTGTGGCTGGTTTGCATTGTTGTTGGCTATTGTAGTGTTGGGCAGCTGGATGTTAACAGCGCGTAGCGTTGCGCAGTTGGAGGTGAGCCGCCAGCAGTGGTGGATGTGGGGAGAGAAATGGCGGAGTTTTGAAATTTGTAAGACTGGATGTCATGAACTGCTATATATATTATGACTTTTGAACACTATTAAGGTAAATACATTGTTTGTTCTCTATCAAAATCGTTCATTTGCTAACTATGCCTATCAGTAGTTAGTGCCTTCAGTAGTTTGAATCTTTTATTTAGCTGGCAGTAGTGGCACTCGCTGTATTGCAGTAGCTTGAGTAACGAAGATTTTTGTGAGGTAAGTGATTTGTGGAAGGTATAGGTTAATGTTAGTCAGGGCCATTCTTTTGTAGGGATTATTGAAAGTCAGATTCCGTTGCACTAAAAATATTGTGTATCAGTTTAAGCACAGTCATGTATAATTTTTCTAAGGGGACATTTCATATGGCGACCCTGCCAGGATACCTCACTGGAATCTTCTGATTTTTTTTCTTGTAGTCTGTGTAATTAGTGTAACTATTGTTTATTGCTAGCGTGTAATTATAGAGAGAATTTCCTTTGTAGTTGTAGTTTTTCATTGTTGTACAGTAAAACAGTTGTGGCATGCATGTACATCTGCACCAAGTATTTCGCAACTGCGCTTGCAATTAACTAGATATTATTTTCAGTGCTATGTTAATGTGTTTTCTTATTTTGCTCTTCAAATTGTGCTTTTCTGTGTTGTTGTGTGAAATAATGTCACAATAATGGCGCGTGAAAAACGTAATACTAGGCTCCAAAGTAAACTGAGAAATGACAGTGAAGACTAAAGCAGTGTGTTAGTGCGGCCGAATAATGAATTAACTAATGTTCAAAGTAGTAATTTGGTAATTGTCCATAGGGAAATGGAGCAGGCTGCAAATAATGGTGTAGACAGTGAAACAATTAGTGAACAGGGAAGCATTATCGATCGATCGGTTGGCAACAGTTCGCCTCAGGAATCCGAAATGACAGGACACAATCTTGCAAATACTGTAGATTCAGGTTTTACGTCTTCACCGTTTTCTTAAAAAAGTCAAGACACTTTTTCTGCTCGTCAAAATGTGAATGTTGCCGGTGC
The DNA here is from genome assembly GCF_023864275.1 of Schistocerca cancellata. Classification (NCBI taxonomy): domain Eukaryota; kingdom Metazoa; phylum Arthropoda; class Insecta; order Orthoptera; family Acrididae; genus Schistocerca; species Schistocerca cancellata. The sequence continues at coordinate 209,479,111 of NC_064626.1, forward strand.
AAATGCACTGCCGAAAAGCATAGAGGAAGAGATTCCAGACACTAATACATTATTATTGCAATTAATGCAGCAAATGAAACAAAATCAGAGACAACACAGCAACAGTTACACACAATGGAACAAAATCTTCAAACTTTAGACACACTGGAACAACACCAGAGACAAACACAGCAACAGTTAGACACAATGGAACAAAATCTTCAAAAGTTAGACACAATGGAACAACACCAGAGACAAACACAGCAACAGTTAGACACAATGGAACAAAATCTTCAAAAGTTAGACACTACATTTGAACAAACACGTGAATATTTAACTATTGAGTTACATAAAATCGAATCGAAATGTCAAAAAGTCTGTAATGACGTATAAACACAAATTTGTGAACATTTCCAACCTATTTTTTCGCGTCATGTAAGTGCATTACAGAATCACGAAGCAGCTATAAAAGAGCTGCAAACTATTGTTCATGAAAATCAAGACATCTTGCAAGCTAAAATTGACTCAGCTGCATCTACAGATTCGGTTATGCAAATTGCAAAAACTCAGGAAAACTTAAAGGACACAGTAGATACGATTTCAACACAAATGGACACTCTGAAACTTGGTTCAGAAAAACACACTGAGGAAATAAATTCACTTTCGGAGAAAGTAGCCGAACATTTGGATCAGTTCACTAACTTATCTACAAAGGTGGATGATCTGAGTGACACAAGACCTGTAGCCTTCACTGACACAGAAGAGTATGAACAAATTAAGAAATTCAAACAAAATCAGAATCAAATTAATACGCAACACAAAAGAGAAATCCGGGAAGTACAAGATCAGTTGGCACAAGTAATACAAGATTTACATATTTCAGAAGACACTCGCGCTCCAATATGGGAAGAGGGACATAGAAATACGGAACAGCCACAAAATAACAACACAACGCATTTCGGAAATTATGAAAGAAATTGGCAAGGTGTACCGAATTTTGAGATGGAACCGCCGAAACGACGTAACAATGACCGACATGCGACTCGCCGACACGGTGATTTTGACTATAAGCTATTCATTACTACACGTAAATTCAAAAAATTTAAGAATTCTGGCAACGACATTCATACACAAGCGTGGCTTCATCAATTCTCTCATTATTTTCCTCCCAACTGGTCTTTAGAACACAGATTAGAATTTATGTGTGGCTATTTAGAGAATGAACCAGCTGTAAGAATGTGATCAGTCATTCACGATTGCCACAGTGAAGGAGAATTTTACCATGCCTTCCTCTCAGCATATTGGTCTCAAGCCACACAAGACCAAATAAAACATAGCATCATAATGATGAAACATTTCGAACAATCTGAATTTTCCAGTCTTGTGAAATATTTTGAAGACATGTTGCACAAGAATCAGTACCTGTCAAACCCATACAGCCCCTCAGAACTCATCCGCATTTGCTTAATCAAATTACCTGAACATTTACGATATATTATTTTGGCAGGACGTTGCAAAGACGACATTGAAGCTTTTCAGGGACTCTTACAAGAATTAGAAATTGACACTGACAATCACGGAACACGAAAACAAGAACACAACAATTACAGGTCACATCCGTCGCAATTCCGCGATGAAAGAAATAATAACTGGACACGACAAGGCTATTCTCACAACACAAATCGTGACCAAAACAGACACCACCCATATGACAACCGTTGGCAGAGTAGTAATAATTACAGGGAAAGATCACATCCGCAGTAATGACTATCACAGAGACAATCAGAGAAAAAGACAATATGGGAACCAAAATAATTATTATCAAGGGAGACAGAATTACTTTAGACGCAATGGTCTAGCGTGCAGTTGCGATTCAGGGAGAAATTCTCCACCACATGACCGACAAGAAAGAAACTATGGAATCTACCGACATGACGACAGATGATATGATCGTAACGACAGACCTGAATTGCATCAGAACTGGCGGGATTCAAACAGAGCAGGGCCCTCTCGACAAGGTGAATTTATAGAAGTTAGGTCTCCAAATCCCAATAACGACGCGCGCCAACAAAGACACAATAGGCAATGACTCATACCGCTGGCAGCCACAAAACATAAGTATGAAACTGACGAAGCAGCTGCCGTAACTAGTAATTGGGTCATTCCATGCCAAGTGGTCTAAACCTTCCCACCATCATGTCTCCAATTTTCTTCAAATTTTATCTGTAGCACTAGTCAAGTGCTAAATTAAGTTTCTCAAGATTTCAAGCCTCTAGCTGCAATACTTGCTGATCTACACCCCCTTGTCTGAAGGGTAGTAAGTTCGCATGCGCGCGACATCAGACAAAATGCCATTTTTGGGGTCTCATAAAATTGAAACCAATTCATAAGAATGGTTAGTAAGATGAGACCCTGTACAGTTTTTTGTGCTGATTCAAACGAAATTAATTATAAGATTACTGATGCAAAATCCGGTCAAACAAGTCGACTCAAAGTGTACCCCTAATTCTGTCGTGACTTAATGCGACAAATTTTGACCAATATTCAGACTGCAATAATTTCCTTGCAGATAAAGATATGGACTTGAACTTTTTACCAAGTCTTATCTTTGTGCTGGACATAATACAGCTGGATTTCCAACTACCCAGGCTTTATAGTCGCCTTGCAAAATCTCTTCAAATTTGGCAGTGTCAGCGCAAATGGCTTTATTTACCAAAGTTCAAAGCCCATTACTACAAAATAGTCAGCCTGGATTTAATTGTGAATAGTATCATCTGAAAGAGAAACTCTTGCTCTACAAGATGGATATATTTTTCTTTTGCAACGCTTCCATTAAGTGCTTATTTACTCAGGTCAAAGTATCTTATATTTTGTGTGCGCAGTGCCCTGCGTTGGTCCATGATGGCTGAGCCATTACTGGTTATCACAATAAAACCAGCATCCCCATCGCCATAGGGGCCACGCCCGATAGCCATGCAGTAACAGCCACGGGTGGGTATCTTTACTGCAGGTTCCCAAGCCTGATTACAGGGTGTCTTTACCACAGGATCCCAAGCCTGATTGTGGGTTTCTTTATGCAGGTTCCCAAGCCTGTCTTCCTCAGTTACTTCATCATTCTGGAAGCATCGTTGATTTGCAAGAGAATGCTTTCAGGAAAACTGTATTGCCGACCAGATGATGTCACTGATGGAGCTGGAATAACACCAATGATAAGTTGTTCTGGAATCCAGCAAGTATCACGTCTTAAGGGCCAATAAAATGAACTTGCAGGACCATGAGGATGCATAAAGCTTATGAAAGCATCTTTCTGTTCGACTGAGATTTCAACGATGTTTCCAATCCACCATTTCTTTTCATAAATGCAAGCAACATACTGCCCAGGCTGAAGATCCATGACTTGAACTACTACTTCAGCAGCACTAATTTTGGCCAAAAAAGATGTCGCATCATTAGAAACTCTACTGACCTTAATTGTCGTCATATCAATGGGCAAAAAATGGTGGTTTTCTCTTGTGCCAGCTAGAGTGTGCCCTTGCAGGAATCTTTCTTCTTGAGAAGCTTTTTCTTCTTCAACTTCCTCTTTGCTGATGAAAAAGAATTTGATTCCATTGATATTATCATTGCAGAAGTTGAAAAGATCTTTGGGTGTTAGAATCTGGTTTTCATATGGACGTTGCAAACTTGCTCTTGCTGCCAACCGTTTTGTTGTGCCTCCAATGCCATCACAAGGCGACTTTCCATGGCTTGTTCCAAAGAAATTCCATTCTGCTGTTATTTCAAAATCTTCTTTGTGATAGCATAAGTTGAGAAAATTCTTGAAATTCTTATATTGTGCAGCTGAACCATCACTGAAGTAGTGGATGTGGCTTATTTTGGAAAATTGCATCTTCAGGTAATTGATTACTTTTCCAATGTAAACATGGACAGTAATCGTATCGTGTCGAAGGCAGTCACTAATAACACAAAGATTCACACATTGCACCTCTTCGTTTTCACAGTAGTAGACTACAAATGGATGAACTGTTGCTTGACTGTTTTCCCAGTGAAAGCCTTGCACTGCATCTTGAACAATAAATGAATAGTTTTCAGCAAAATCCATTAGTATTATGAATTCGCCTTCTTTCAAATCAGTTTTGAGAGCTTTCAGGTGCTGGCTTTGATGCTTGGCAATGTAGTGATGACAAGACAGGTTCCAAATTTTTGCTGCAATATCTTCAACATACTCTTCTGTTGAAAGCTGCTTTGTTTCTAAAGTATCCCTGTCGGTATGAATCCATTGTTTGTACTCAATCAGTTCTTCAGGGTCATTATCTTCAAAATATGTTGCAATAACTGCTTCTACACCTTCTGGACCAGGGCAGTTTTCACAACGATGAAGCATACAATCCTTGTTTTCCAAGCTGCAAACAGCTTTGCTAAGAATTTCCTTGTAGTCTTCATTGATTGATGCACCAGAGAGCATAAGCTTGACATTTTGGTGTATTGTACAGACACAAACTGAGTGCATTCCAGCAGAGCCAACTGTAACACACCATTTTGGTCTAAGCTCGCAAAACTTTGAGAAGCCAATTTCTGGTCCATTTTGCTTCTGATAAGACACGTACATTTCCTTCAAATTGCAAAGCAACAACCGCTTTTGCTTGTACACCTTTGTTCCTGAAATTCTCACAGGCACACAGTCTTTCTTCCCTGGACAAAGTCTGCTGAATTCGTCATCTTGAAAAAAGTCATGTACTTTCTGGACAACTTCATCTGAAAGCTTCCTTCCTTGCCGATTTGCTGGAAAAGCTAGAACACCTTGCTCATTCTTCAGTTTTCTCGCTTGCTTTACCATTCTTTCTGATACATTAAATGCTGTTGTCGTATCTTTAATTGTCCAGCTTCTTGGAACCAAGGTCAATATTTGAACTTTTGTCCTACGATTTGACACTTTACATTTTTCTTTCAACTCTTCTATAAGATTATCAAGATCTGCACAATTATTGCATGGGCGACTTTTACTTGAACTTGGCTGTTCATCGTAATTGATTCCTACAGCAGCAGCAATTTGATTCCCAATTAAACTTTGTGCATCCAAGATCTTTCTTTTTGCATAGCTTTGCTTATCTCTTTTACTTAGTTGTCTTCTTTTCAATGGTGAAGCACCAATAAATGATAAACTTTTGTTGATGGCTGGTTCAGTTTCATCCGTTGTGAAATCTTGTTCAGATTGGGTTGATAGTGATGATGAATCTTCTAGCTTTTGGTTCAGTGCCGACATGCAGTGAGGGCAAAGCTTCTGACCAGGTTTTATATCAATCACTTCTTTTTTCTTTAACAGGCAAAGTTTGGCAGCTGTTTCATTATCAAGCAGTCTAAGTCCAGCTTTTACATTGTGATTCCTCTTCTTGAATGGATTGCAACATTTCTTTTGCATCGCTTGATATTCATGTAGGAAGAGGGCTTCATGGTGGAAGCAAATGATGGAATTTTCGTCAAGTTTGGCTTCTGAACGCGAAACAAGCAATTTCTGGTCACATTCTGTGAAATCACTAAACGCTTTGAATCCAGTCTTCTTAGCATAGAAGATAACATGGCACTTTGATGCAGCAGCATCTTTTCCAATTGAACAGGGGGCCAACGATTCTTCTTCTTCATTAACTTCTGACATCTCTCACTGGCCAATCACTGAATAAAACACAAATGAAATATCCAATTATATCAGTAATTCTAAGCGACTATTAAGATTCAAATTCCTAGAAATGAAGAAAAATTAGTGCATCGCGCATACAAAATATAACAACTTTGATGTGAGTTAATGAGTACTTAATGGTCGCGTTGCAAAAAAAACAAATGTCAGTCTTGTAGAGCAAGAGTTTCTCTTTTAGGTGATACTATTCACAAGCAGATTCAGGCCAACTATTTTTTAGTAATTGGCTTGAAACTTTGGTAAATTTTACCGTTTGTGCTGACACTGCCTAATTTGAAGAGATACTGCAGGGCGACCATATGGCCTGGATCATTGCAAATCCGGCTGCATTATGTCTAGCACAAGCATGAAGCTTGGCCAAAAGTTCAAGTCCATATCTTCAACTGCAAGGAAATCATTGCAGTCTTAATATTGGTCAAAATTTGTCGCGTTGTGTCACGACAAATTTTGAAGTATACTTTGAGTCGAGTTATTTGACCGGGGTTTGCATGAGTAATGTTATACATAATTTCGTTGGAATCAGCAAAAAAAACTGTACAGGGTCGCATCTTACTAACCATTCTTATGAATTAGTTTCGATTTTATTAGACTCCAAATATGACATTTTTTTTATGTTGCATGCACACGGACTAAGTACACTTCAGACAAGGGGGTCTAGATCAGCAGCTATTGCAGCTAGAGGCCTGAAATCTTGGGAAACTTACTTCAACACTTGACTAAAGCTACAGTTAAAATTTGACGAAAATTGGAGACCATGATGGTGGGAACTTTTTTCAGTTTTAGACCACTTGGTGTGGAATGACCCAATTACGTAAAAATGGAAGACATTAGGGACATCTTACTCCAGGAACACGATGTAAAACATAACAACATTGCATATCCTGTGATTCACGTTACAGTAAATGATGTAAAATTTACGGCAGTACTTGACTCTGGCAGTCCCATTTCAGTAATTAGTGAAACAGCCTTTAGCAAATGCAACAAATCGAACGATTGTCCCACACTTCCGATACGTAAGATTAAATTACAAGGTGCAATCTTGGGAAAAAGTGTAGATGTACACCAACAAACGAACTTAGAATTCTTTTGTCAAAGTCACAGCTTCTGTATGAACTTTCTTATTGTTCCATTATTGTCGACGGAAATTATATTGGGAGTAGACTTTTTGAATGAATACAAAGCAATCTTAAACTTTCACGATGCTGAAATAAGTTTAGAGAAAGAAGGTAAGTCAATAGCTTTGAAATTTGAAGATTGGCTCTCAAACCATGACAAGGAAATTAATCGGCTTTACCTTCTGTTAGACAACAGTTCGGAATTTTCTACAGAACTAGACACTAACAATCACTGTGCAAGTACTGACAGGGATGATATCGACGGCATATTTGATACTAATGAGTTAATTCAGAATAAAATTCAAACAATTGAGAATTGTAATGACACTGATAGGCGGGACCTTTTTGAGATTTTACAAGCACATTCCACAATTTTTACTCACAAAACAGGAACAATCAAGGGATTTCAATACCAATTTCGTGATCGTGAGCATACTAAATTTTGTGTTAGACCATACGTAATTCCAGCACATTATAGGGACCATGTTAGAACAGAAATACAATCTATGCTTGATGAGGGCATTATTGAGCCTGCAGTAAGCTCATACAACAATCCATTACATGTTGTTGAGAAGAAAAATGGATCGATCAGGCTTGTCTTAGATTCGAGACAAATCAATACTATCATCATTCCTGAAACAGACAGGCCGCAAACAATGGAAGAACTTCTTCAAAATTTTAATGGTGTAAAAGTGTTGTCTTCTATTGATCTCAGATCCAGCTTTTATCAGATCGAACTTCACCCAGAATGTAGAAAATACACAGCTTTTCTTTGTTTCGGCGTTTGTTATCAATTTCGGAAACTTCCTTTTGGTTTGAGCATTTCTTCGGCAGCGTTCATTCGCGGGCTAAATTCCATATTACCTGATTTCTTAAAACGTCACATCACCTTATATGTGGATGATATTCTAATAACAGAAGCCTCACGGGAACAACATAATCGCATTCTTAACAGTTTGTTACGTATTTTTGCAGAATCTGGAATTACAGTTAACTTGGAAAAGTCTGAATTCGGTAGGACAAAGGTGAAGTTTTTGGGACATTATTTCTTCTGAAGGCATTCGGCCGGATCCTGAAAAGTTAGAAGCAATCAGAGCCATTCCAGTTCCATCCAAAAAAAGACAAGGCCGCAGTTTTCTAGGTCTCGTAAATTTTTACCGTCGTTTTCTGAATATGCAAATTCTAGTTACACCAAAACTTTGTTCTCTCACTGGAAAAATACTATTTGGAACTGGGACGAACAAGCACAGTTGGAATTCAATTCTTTGAAAGAATCGCTACTTAACGCGCCAATACTAGCTCATCCAGATCTGTCACAAGATTTCTGCCTTAGCACGGATTCTTCTAAAGTCGGTCTTGGTGCACATTTATTTCAAGAAGCCGCAGAAAATGACACTACTGTTCAGAAAACCATTGCTTTTGCTAGCCGAGTGCTAGGAAAATCTGAAAAAAAAATATTCCGTTACTGAATTAGAAGCTTTAGCTATCGTTTGGGCATTTAACAAATTCCGTTTCTTTCTTTCTGGTAAGCACGTAAAAGTATACAGTGATCATCGTGCATTACAGTTTCTTATGTTTTCAAAATTAAATCATGATAGGTTAAAACGTTGGGCATTGTTTCTGCAAGAATTCCACTTCACAATAGTCTACATTCCCGGCAAGGAGAACATTGTTGCGGACGCACTGCACGCGCACCAGCTGGGCTTGAGAAAAGTAACACAGAAGGCAACCTCGAGAAAAATTTCAGTATTCTTTACATTCAGAAAGGCGCCTTTGAAAACTTCATCTACACTTCTTTAAAGGACATTGCTCATGAAGAAGATGAAGATGCTATTTGGAAAGACATCAAAATTAAATGGCATGAAAAGACACACACTCGGATTCGGCATTATTATCTGGTTAGAAACAACATACTCTTCAAACGGTGTACTGTTCATGACAAGCTATGGGTACTTTGCATTCCAGACGATTTTGTTAATAAGCTCATTTGGTACATTCATTTCAGCTACGCACATTTTGGTCCACGAAAATGTTATCATATTCTTCGAACGACCTGTTATTTTAACAATATGAAAAAGAGAATTCGAAGAATCTTGCCTATTTGTAAACTTTGTCAAAAGGCGAAACGATCTACTATCTCACATCGTGCTCCGTTGTTTCCTATCATTCCTTCTAAATTAAAAGAATTTGCTGCTGTTGATCTCTTGGGACCCCTTGTCAGAACATCGAATGGATTTTCGTACGTTCTAGTCGCTGTTGAACTTACTTCAAAATTTGTTTCTTTCACTCCGTTACGTAAAGCCACTGGACGGTCTGTATCCAATGCCTTTGTTAAAAATATCTTACGTGAAGTTGGACACGTTAGTAAAGTCATTTCAGATAACGGACCGCAATTCAGATCTGGTGTTTGGTCACGCATGCTCCAGAACCATAAAATCAAACCTGTTTTTATTTCATTGTACTCACCACATTGTAACCCGTCTGAACGGATTATGAAAGAAATCAATAAGCTTTGCAGACTTTGTCACAGAAAGCATCAGCATTGGGACAGATATTTATACTTATTTCAAAACGTGCTGAATGAAATGCCTCATTACTCCACTGCTTTATCACCTATTCTTGTACTGAAGAATGAAGAACCACCGAACAGAATCAGAGAGCTTGTACCTTTTCCGAATACACGTAAACTTCGACACAAAGACATAACTAATTTGGCTATTAAAAATATAAATTCTGCAGCAGACAAAAGGAGAAAACTACACGGTAAAGCAAATGCAAAGAAATTATATATTGGTCAGAAAGTTCTCATTAAAGCTCATTCATTGTCACATAAGAAGAAACACTTGAGTCACAAATTCTTTCTGATTTACAATGGACCTTACAGAATCTGACGTATACCACATGATAATTGCGTTGAAGTTGAAACTCTGCCTACTAGGAAGAGTAAAGGATTGCACCACATTTCACATGTAAAACCGTTTATTGAGACATAATCTGTTTTTTTAACTTAGTCTTTGCCATAAAATTTTTCACTTTACATTGCTAGTATGCTTTGTCAGATTTAGAATGTGTTAACATCCAACAATGTTTGAAGTTAAATATCCAGTCAAGAACCACGAGAACTTATTTAAGCAGAAATTACGAATGCATTGTTATAGTGAACAGAGGACACGGTGTTATTGTGTGTGTACATTCTTGCTTATTAATTTCACGATTACGTAACGACTATAAGGCTTACATACTTAGAACATATACTGCTAATGAGATTTTAATGCAACATTTTGGTTTACTTGAAAATACATTCTGGATTTAAAGTACTTTCTGTGAGATACCAGATGACACAGTGGTTAGTTTATGTGACAGCTACACGATTTTATCACGATGCTACTAATGAGTGACAATTTACATTGTTGCTTTTGCAGTGTATCTGTTTTATATCTGCTCAGTTTTTCTGAATTCTTCTGGAAAGTAAAACATGTTTTAGTAGTAACATTTGTGGTATAGCTACAATGAGACAGCTTTTTTTTTGTAGCACAACAATACGTTACAGTGTAGTACTTTCTTGATCACGGTAAGGTACATAATAACTGCGATATGTATATGCATAGCATTTCACTTTTGTTTATTACGAGGTAATTACATTGACTTCTACAGAACTTTGCTTACGGACGACTATAATTACTACACTTAGCACATTTTTACCGTTAAGTAGTGACAGAGATTATCTTACAACAAGACGCACAGTTTAGCACTGCAGTACACGTATTTGAGTGATTAAATTTGTACTTAAAACATTTATTTTTAAAGATTTTTGAATTACAATGATACAAAGGTTTTCTGTGATACATTTCATTCCATTGCTGTAATCTGTAACACCTGAGGGTATAATTACATTAATCCTCAGGGGGGTACACGCCTACTTTGTGTACCATGTGTTTGGCAAGCACAAGGAGCCCTAACTAATATGGTATTTGCTTATACAACTTTACACATCGGTATCATATTTCTCCAACACAGAATTACACAGCTACCTGATTATTTAACAGAGAAACAAACACTTTTTTTACTACGTCAGTTGGACATGTTTACGCAATTACACAGTTGGATAACTTCACACTTATGAAATTGTATTTTGTCTGTACTTTGTTAACTGTTCGTATATTTGTTTGGAACCATTGTGATACTATGAGAGCTTTGAATGATGTGTTTGGTATGGGATCATGATGTTTAAAGTATGTTTGAGGTAGATAACACTATTGAAATGAGCAGAGAATTTTTTAGGTTTTAAAATTGTTGCAGAAAGCTACGACGTTTTTGAGATTTAACTGAAGTGTTATGATGTTATTTTTACGATGACAATGTGTATTATGCTGTTGAGGTATGTTTATGATCAATAAGCTGATGTTATATGAGGAATTTGATTATGCTACGTATATATTATGATGAAATATTGAAGAAGTGTCGACGAATATGTATATGTGTACTAAGGTAAGGAATAATGAGTAGTGGTTAGGGACTCTGACTTGTGAAAAAGGATGTTGGAAACCAAGAATCGTACTTTAAGAGTTATGAAATGTGTGTAAATGCGTGAATGTATCACAATGCCGGCGAAAATTTTTTGGACACTGTTATATTTATAGGATTTTGTTTCTACAGATTTGCAACGCAAATTCTTGACCTGTGAAATTTTTTTTATATGAGGCTGTCACTGTAGTACAAACTGGTGTCGTAAATATTTTGGTAAGAAAGTTAAGTGACCACCTTCACGTAATGCGCCATGGGCACCCAGCTGCGCGACAGTCGCCTGGAAAAAAGCCATTAGTGTGTGCCTTTCAGAGGCACAGGCGGAGAAAAAAAAAGAGGCCATTATCCTTGCTATTGACATTCCTTTGTAGAAAGCATCGCAAATACGATACGCTCAAACTTGAAAACATATGATTATATTGTGGAGCTCTTAATTTATGATATTTACTAAAATGCCTAATGAAATGATGAGAAACATTTTACAGCTATTGTCTTTCTAGTTGAGAGAATTTTCTTGCCTTTGGAGACGCCATTTGCCTCATGAATGACGTTTCATATGTTGCTTTATATATATATTTGCTCATTTTGTGTAATATCAAGTTTCCAGCTGCAGCAGCATTGGTTAAAATAAAATTTAATATATGTAGTAATATCACTATTTTCTGTCTACAGACCCAGAAAAGAATAATTTTATGATGTACTTTCTTAGAAAAGAGAGCACAAATAGACATTTCCCTTCACAGGAATTGCAGAAATAATTTTTTAACAGTTTGGTAACTTATCTGCTAGAGTAAGTCAAGGTGATGCATCACTTTAGTGTTAATATGTGACATAGGTATTAGACATGGCCATCTTTACTGTAATTTTCTTTCTGCTTGAGCTTTGTCGTGTTTAGATATAAGTTATTGCGTTTGCTGCTGCTGTGTGCCAAGCATAGTGCTACAGAATTTCGCTTTGTATTACTGTGTTAAGCCAGTTTTACTACTGATTTATTTTTCTTGTTTGCTGCATATTGCCTTATATTAGTTGTAATATTGCAATTACATTGCTAATTTGTATTTAATGCTGCTTGCTTTGCCAATTTCCATTTTTTTTGTCATTGCTGTTTGTGTTAATTTGTTATGTGCTGCTGCATTGCCTCGTCCCTTGGTATATATATCTGAGCTCAGCAGATTTAAGTTAGCTTAAGAGGGGTAGACTATATAAGAGAATGAGTTGCGATGAATTGGAAAAAATGCATTGAGAAGTTACACGAAAAAAGTACAGAAAGCAGGTATAGGTAGGATTTTCTTGGAAATAAATGATGAGATAAGATAATGGAAAATAAATAATGAGGTAAGAAATATGTGAACATATACACTCCTGGAAATGGAAAAAAGAACACATTGAAACCGGTGTGTCAGACCCACCATACTTACTCCGGACACTGCAAGAGGGCTGTACAAGCAATGATCACACGCACGGCACAGCGGACACACCAGGAACCGTGGTGTTGGCCGTCGAATGGCGCTAGCTGCGCAGCATTTGTGCACCGCCGCCGTCAGTGTCAGCCAGTTTGCCGTGGCATACGGAGCTCCATCGCAGTCTTTAACACTGGTAGCATACCGCGACAGCGTGGACGTGAACCGTATGTGCAGTTGACGGACTTTGAGCGAGGGCGTATAGTGGGCATGCGGGAGGCCGGGTGGACGTACCGCCGAATTGCTCAACACGTGGGGCGTGAGGTCTCCACAGTACATCGATGTTGTCGCCAGTGGTCGGCGGAAGGTGCACGTGCCCGTCGACCTGGGACCGGACCGCAGCGACGCACGGATGCACGCCAAGACCGTAGGATCCTACGCAGTGCCATAGGGGATGCACCGCCACTTCCCAGCAAATTAGGGACACTGTTGCTCCTGGGGTATCGGCGAGGACCATTCGCAACCGTCTCCATGAAGCTGGGCTACGGTCCTGCACACTGTTAGGCCATCTTCCGCTCACGCCCCAACATCGTGCAGCCCGCCTCCAGTGGTGTCGCGACAGGCGTGAATGGAGGGACGAATGGAGACGTGTCGTCTTCAGCGATGAGAGTCGCTTCTGCCTTGGTGCCAATGATGGTCGTATGCGTGTTTGGCGCCGTGCAGGTGAGCGCCACAATCAGGACTGCATACGACCGAGGCACACAGGGCCAACACCCGGCATCATGGTGTGGGGAGCGATCTCCTACACTGGCCGTACACCACTGGTGATCGTCGAGGGGACACTGAATAGTGCACGGTACATCCAAACCGTCATCGAACCCATCGTTCTACCATTCCTAGACCGGCAAGGGAACTTGCTGTTCCAACAGGACAATGCACGTCCGCATGTATCCCGTGCCACCCAACGTGCTCTAGAAGGTGTAAGTCAACTACCCTGGCCAGCAAGATCTCCGGATCTGTCCCCCATTGAGCATGTTTGGGACTGGATGAAGCGTCGTCTCACGCGGTCTGCACGTCCAGCACAAACGCTGGTCCAACTGAGGCGCCAGGTGGAAATGGCATGGCAAGCCGTTCCACAGGACTACATCCAGCATCTCTACGATCGTCTCCATGGGAGAATAGCAGCCTGCATTGCTGCGAAAGGTGGATATACACTGTACTAGTGCCGACATTGTGCATGCTCTGTAGCCTGTGTCTATGTGCCTGTGGTTCTGTCAGTGTGATCATGTGATGTATCTGACCCCAGGAATGTGTCAATAAAGTTTCCCCTTCCTGGGACAATGAATTCACGGTGTTCTTATTTCAATTTCCAGGAGTGTAAATACAGAAAGCATGCTTGGATAGGATTTTTTTGGTGGAAACAAATGTTGAGATAAGACGAAAGATCTATGGAATGAAGTTTTGGGTTGGACTGCAGTACCAAATGTTACACTGAAAAAAAAAACCCTGTCCTTTCCTCCTGTGTTATTCTGCTATGTGTTTGTGTACTCTTTTGTATTTGTGTTTTTCCTGTCTTTATGTGTTTAGCTAATACGATTTATGTTGTAGAATTTTTCTAGTACTAAGCTACATTAACTATGAGGAGGAATACTGTTATCCTCAAATATAATTTGCATTAATAATATGTTATTTTCTTTGTAAATATGTTTATAGACATTATTAATTCTGTTCTGTTTCAATGCTCATGTGTGAAATTGATGTTTCGAAAACTATTCTCATTATTTTATATATTTACTTATGTCATAATTCCTGTAACACTGATGAATATGTTTATTTCTATTCTTTTGTAAAGCCTGTATTACTACAAATGTTATCTGTATTATTATATTTTAATGATGTTTTCTGTATCTTTGTAATTGTATTCTCATGTTATAAAATTGTAATTGACACCAGCTCAGCAAATTAAGTAACTTGTAAGCATTCATTTCAGTGCACACGTTTCTGTTGGTCATAGTATATGCACAATATGTGAGAAGTTGGGACCATTGGTGTTTGCACGTATGTTGATAATTCATATAGGGACTGGTTAACAGCATTTCTGGTTCTAAGGACAATCCAAAAACTTTGCGAGTGCACAAGTGGTGGTTTATGGACTTGCTATATAGTACAAGACTCTTCGATGGCCGTCTCTACAAGGACTGAAGTGGGTCTGCACCTTTGATGGCCCACCAATACCATTATTTCTACAAGGACTGCAGTGGGTCTGCATCATTGGTGGCCCACCAATACCATAATTTCTACCAGGACTACAGTGGGTCGGCTCTGTGATGACCTACCTACCAATATTCTTCAAAACTTCGAATGACTCTGCTGTGGGTTTGCTCTGTTGTGGCCCATTACCTGTGCGCATGTCAAGAGTCAGCACTGTCTTTCCGTTGGAAGGACAACACTACTTCTTCAAGACTGGATGGAAATCCACTACTTCCGTGTGCATTTTCTTTTGCTCATCAGACTTTGAGAAAAAAGAGGACTGCAATTTTACTGTGATGAATGATCAGGACTGTCTTTATGGACTGTGAGAAAATTTTAGCTTTTGACCAACATTGTATCAATAAGTGTGTGCATTTGATATCTTTCTTACTGTAATTATGAAAAAAAATTTCAAATCTGTATAGGCCACGGCCCAAAACAATTTGTAAAAATTTTTTGTGGGGAGCACAGGGGCTATGTAAGTAGGCTGTTAGGTTTTTATACTGGTAACGCCACGTAGCGCTCTGTATGAAAATCACTGGCAGTGCTGTGTGCAGTCTGTGGCTGGTTTGCATTGTTGTTGGCTATTGTAGTGTTGGGCAGCTGGATGTTAACAGCGCGTAGCGTTGCGCAGTTGGAGGTGAGCCGCCAGCAGTGGTGGATGTGGGGAGAGAAATGGCGGAGTTTTGAAATTTGTAAGACTGGATGTCATGAACTGCTATATATATTATGACTTTTGAACACTATTAAGGTAAATACATTGTTTGTTCTCTATCAAAATCTTTCATTTGCTAACTATGCCTATCAGTAGTTAGTGCCTTCAGTAGTTTGAATCTTTTATTTAGCTGGCAGTAGTGGCACTCGCTGTATTGCAGTAGCTCGAGTAACGAAGATTTTTGTGAGGTAAGTGATTTGTGAAAGGTATAGGTTAATGTTAGTCAGGGCCATTCTTTTGTAGGGATTATGGAAAGTCAGATTCCGTTGCGCTAAAAATATTGTGTATCAGTTTAAGCACAGTCATGTATAATTTTTCTAAGGGGACGTTTCATGTGTATTCTTATCGCATACAGTAGACTCAGCAGTATTTGGCCTGTAGTGCGACAACTACATGTGTGAATGATGCACACATTGTGATGACGCCACAGGAGGGCGCGAAACAGGAGCGCTGAAGAAGCATAACCACCCTTTGCTGCTTCGTATCACGAAACCAGTCAAAACTTTTAATATTTCAACGTCGAGTCGGAGGGTGCGTAGTTCTTTGAAAGCCTGTACAGTGAAACCACATGTTGGGGCGTCGATTCCCTCAAATTTTGCTATCTAGAACAAGAATTCTCAGTGCGATACACACCAGGACGGCGTTCTCGACACTGCTGACACCCCTCGGACGGTTCAACCCTTCTCTAAGGACATCGTGCGCCTGCAACCACACAAAGCGTGATCGCACCCATTTGGATTGCAGTGCGACTGCAAATTTGGCTCTGGTATACAGGGTGGAACCACTAGGACCATTCACAAGAACGCGACCCGAAGCACTGTTTCGTACGCTCCTATGGCGTGATCACAAGGGGATGCATAATTGACACAGGCGTAAATAAAATGGCAAAGGGTCTCTCTAAGGCCACTCAATTCAGCAACATCATCGGTGGCACTTGACCACCTTTGTGGGCAATTTAAAAATGAATCTTTACCGGGGCAATCTCTGACGGAGTTCCAAGCACCTGCAGGCAGTCTATTCTACTGTTCTAGCAGCAGCTGTCGGCCCTGCGGAATCGGTTGTGCGAGGGAGCTGCCTGCCTGCATTTTTAAAATGCTCAAGAAAAGTGTGCGGGTGACTCCGAGGACGTCCCCGAATTGGGATATCTTAGAGGAACCCTTTGCCATTTTATTTACGCATTTGTGAATGATGCACACGTTGTGATGACGCCACAGGAGGGCGCGAAACAGGAGCGCTGAAGAAGCATAACCACCCTTTGCTGCTTCGGATCACGTCCAAATTTCACCGAATGGATTTGAACGGTAACTAGTGGTTTCACTCTGTCAACCAGAGCAGAAACTGCGGTTACGCTACACTCTACGGTGGTACGATCGCTTTCAATGGGGTTGCTGGCCTATGATGTCCTTAGAGAAACGTTGAACCGTCCGGGAGGCGTCAGCACTGTGAAAGGCTGTCGAGAACGTCGTCCTGTTGCGAACTGCCGTTTTCGATCGTGAAATGTGTGGACAACGCCCCAAGCAAAGGGGTGCTTTCATTGACGCTATTTATGCCACCCCCGAGGCCTTTTCATGGCGATACTCTGCGGTGATGCGTCTGAACTCATTTCCTCGGCCACCCATAAGGGAACCGGCACAGTATCGGTAGTAACTTAGTACCAAATGGGAATAGGCAAGAGCACCGGCAACAGAATCGAGGCACAAACAGTGGCAATGGTTATAACGGCAACGGTTATAATCGTCAAAATCGGAAGAAAAAACATGATGGACGCATGACTAATGGATATCTACATCTATCTACATCTACATCCATACTCCGCAAGCCACCTGACGGTGTGTGGCGGAGGGTACCTTGAGTGCCTCTATCGGTTCTCCCTTCTATTCCAGTCTCGTATTGTTCGTGGAAAGAAGGATTGTCGGTATGCTTCTGTGTGGGCTCTAATCTCTCTGATTTTATCCTCATGGTCTCTTCGCGAGATGTACGTAGGAGGGAGCAATATACTGCTTGACTCTTCGGTGAAGGTATGTTCTCGAAACTTTAACAAAAGCCCGTACCGAGCTACTGAGCGTCTCTCCTGCAGAGTCTTCCACTGGAGTTTATCTATCATCTCCGTAACGCTTTCGCGATTACTAAATGATCCTGTAACGAAGCGCGCTGCTCTCCGTTGGATCTTCTCTATCTCTTCTCTCAACCCTATCTGGTACGGATCCCACACTGCCGAGCAGTATTCAAGCAGTGGGCGAACAAGCGTACTGTAACCTATATAATAGTAATGGCAATCCGCAATGGCGGAACAACCGAAACCAGTGGCGTGGTTACAATGAACCGACACCACAGTGGCAACAAAACACAGCGCCACAATGGAACGCCAATTCAGGTCCATCACAGAACATGTCAGGAAGTTACAACCGACCACCCCAAAACCAGAGCCATACACAGTATCAAAATACACCATCGGGGAGGCAGGGCGGCCAACCCAACAGTAGCAACAACAACAACCAGAACCACAATGTGAGATTAGTGGAGTGAAGAATTGTCGTGTAACAGGTGCAGTAGGTGCACAATTTCATACCATAAAGCACCAGGTGCAAGTCGAGTTTACGGTAGGAAATGAAGCAATGAAAAGCTCGTTCGTAGCAGTTAAGGGATTAGGTGTTTCTTGCATCCTGGGGATGGAGTTTTTACGCCAGAGGGACGCAAAAATCGACCTCTCGTGCGGCGAAGTAAGCCTTATGAATGAGGGTAGACGTGTAATTTTCCCATTGTTGAGAACTCTGGAAGTGCACGGTAAATATTGCCGGTGCTTTCAGTCTAGATTCGAAGCAATACGGGTAATGAATTTATATTCTGACTTAAGTACAAGACAAGCATATTATAAAGAGTTTATTACCGAAGACAGAGAGGAAAAAAGGAAACTGATAGCCATGAAAGTCATGGAGTCAGAACATTTGACTGAAGCACAACAAAACGAATTGAGTCAGCTACTTACAGATTATGAGAATGTGTTTTCGGAAAAACCTGGTGTTATCGAGGGCTACACCTATAACATCCAAGTGGTACCTCACGATACTTTCTGTCACGCAAACTACACCATTCTGTGGTCAAAGAAGGAGGCAGTTACGAAAGAAATAAGGAAAAAGCTTGATTGGGGGATAATTGAACCGCCTCTATCTTTCAGCAGCCCGCTTGTGGCAGTAGCGAAAGCGGATGAAAAAAAAATGGTTCAAATGGCTCTGAGCACTATGCGACTTAACTTCTGAGGTCATCAGTCGCTTAGTACTTAGAACTAATTAAACCTAACTAACCTAAGGAGATCACACACATCCATGCCCGAGGCAGGATTCCAACCTGCGACCGTAGCGGTCGCTCGGTTCCAGACTGTAGCGCCTAGAACCGCACGGCCACTCCGGCCGGAGAAAGCAGATGAAGAAATTTGCTCAATAGAGCAATATTTCCAAGCGCAAATAATAGATTAAGTTTATAGTGTTTTTTGTGTGTGTAAATGTTCCAGTTTTAGTGTAACATGTGAAGACAATGAGGCACGCAGGATTAGTGCGATTCAATTTTGTAGATGTTAAGGAGTAACTGTAATTTGAAAGCAATTGCATTTTGAAAGGAAAATAAACGTAGGTTTAAGAATATTTTACAAATTTCATGTTTAAGAAATGCTTCAAAATATTATTAAAAAAATTCAAATGCATGTAATGATGGAAGATTTTTCATTAATGACTCATGAATATTTTTAACTGTAGTAGTAATGGAACTTATGGAAGTCAGTACTGTAATATATATGTTATTCCATGTATTTATGTCTATACGGATCCTGAAATATGATCAGTCATAATTTACTATAAAACATGGGTCCAAGGTGTGCATCACCCAAGGTACCTCATGTGTTATGGACAAGGTACAAGGCAAATCAGTAAACGAGATTAACGCGAAGCACTGTTAAAATATGATGCTATCTGCTAAGGCAGAGATTTGCACGAATTTATCGTATAAACTAAAGTCACAAATCTAACACTAATCTAGGAACTTGCACGCTAGGCCTAGATTACGAAACGTGTAAAATAATGCGAGAGGCAAAGTTTTGTAAAGTAGAGCCTGGCTCCGGAGGGCAAGTACGCAATGAGTAGGCAGACATGACATGGGGACTTACCTCAGATGAGATGGAAATACAATTGTATAGTCAAAAGTCTGAAGGCAAGTACGACGTACGACTCTGTAAGTGGAAAATGGAACGAGGTAATTAGTGCGAGAGACTGGTAAAATCCAGCACGAGCCAAAATCCAGTTCAGACTGAATGAAATACGTTAGTGTTTGTGAACTAACCGAAACAGTTACTTTACGCAGTGTGAAAAACTGTGAAGGTGAAACTGTGATACGGACAGTGAAGTGCTAGTATTGAACATTCCACAGCGGTGAAGACACCAAACGCCAACATTACGAACGAAAAACTGTGAATTTGCTTATCAATGTGAACTGTTAACGTGAAGTGAACCCACAGTCAATATTTTTGGGACAGACTGTAATTTCAGTGAGTACATAATACGAGATTGGTATACGATGCGTGGACTGTTGCAAAACAGCGACCGCGAAAACGGCGAATATTTGTGCTAAGCACGTATTGGGACACTCACCCGTGCCTGCGAGTGCGGCGAAAACATAAATAATTTTATCAAAACAGAAACTGAAGTGTAATGAAAACAGTGACGCATCAAAACTACATTCACAGGAGAAGATCCATGTCACGTATTCTGCAAGACAATGCTGGCTTGACACACGGAAACTGGCGAAAACTTAACAACTGCCGCACTAATAAATGATTCTTTCCCACTAGCGTAACCATCTGCAGCGGGAGGGAAATATTACGTTGTTTGCGTGTATGTTTCATGTACTACGTCGGAGATTCGTAGCAGAGCTGACTCCTGCCAGTCGAGACAGAAACGCATCGCCAACAGTACACCCGATCAGCTGATTCTGACTACCCGCGACGGCCAGAGACACGCTGGCGTTGAGCGGCGTTGACCTCTCCGTAGCCGCCGCGAACGCCGAGCACCGGACACACCAACCGGCGCCGTTGCGAGCTAAACGTCGCGGCGTAGATCATCCACGACACCGCAATCAATAACCACGCTATATTAATTGTTATAATGATCTCATTTCTTTGCAAAGTGCAACGAAAAATTGTTCGTAACGAATGCACATCCTTTACTCCAATGATATCCCAAAAAGAAAGAAGTGAAATTAACCAAAGCGGTCAGTCTGTCGCTCCGCCGATGTTTTCCCCAGGATTTTCCTACGGCCGCGCCAAATGGGGAGCGAACAGTTGACACCCCTGGGACTGCAAGAATTACAGACTAACTCGTAATTGTATATCTTCGAACACTGGATAAGCTGCAACCATAAGCAGATAATATACTGATTTAATATTATTGTTCACTTGTAATTTGTAAGAGGTGATCCTGGTTTCATGTCCACCTTCCTTGAATTAACCTGCATTCGAATAATTCACAGTGCAACAATCGCAGTGGCCGATGCAGTCAACGACGCCATTACGTGGCGATATTAACTTATAAAACTTAGCGGAAGCGAAAACTCGCCCGCTATTAACTTAACATACATTTTTCTCCACAGCCGCCCGACGTTGCAGAAAATGTGTAGCTTTAAGATTCTTATTTTCAGTACAACAGCCGAGAGCCAGAGCCAGGACTCCGACTACAATGCAGTGGTTAACGGAGGTAAGAAAAAATACTCTAGGGAGGAAAGGCAAACCAACACCCAGTCTAACCATTTACCTCTATCAGTGTTATTTTGTTTATAATCGGAAGATGACCTAACGCCTGAATTTTCCTCCACAAGCCCTGCGTCAAATGAAATCTAATATTGATGAAAATGGTCACATCTGAGAAACTGCTTTGTGTATAGCTACTTCGATATTAGATGCAATGATTGCCGGTTGGTACTTAGTGTTTATGTCTACACAAGCATTGACGATTTCAGTTAAAACTTTTTTGTATGTAAGTGTTGTTTTGTTGTGTAACAAACAAAATACTGAGGCGTTGTACTGACCGTTGTTTGAAACACCAATTAAAACACTCGATTTTTTTACGACATGTCTCATCCCGTGTATTCGACTTCTTTACTGAGGTAATACTGAAACTGCTAGCGCGCAGTTGAGCAAACAATAAAACTTTAAGCGCGCAGTCAATAACCACACGTCTGGAACTGGTTAAGAATGCCTTTGTTCGCTATGTCTGTGATGTTCGACTCTTTGATCATATTTCACCATCATACGCAAAGCTAACCTGGCTGCGTGGAGACAGTCGCAGAGATTTCCATACCATCTGTCTTCTATATTATCTTATCAACGTTCACTGTCCCTCATGTCCCTCCTCGACCTTAAAGCTCTTACCTGAACAACATGGCAGAAACACCTGTTCTCATTAGAGCAAAATGCTGTCTATCCCACTCGTTCGTTGTCACTTTCTCGCTTCTCAGTAACAGGACGTCCACTCTGGAATAACCTCCTACGTTATGTTAGAGAACTGAATAACATTTCCAGCTTCAGAAATCAGTTAGTGACATATATCCAGAAGCAGCTTGAAGGGTAGAGTTTGAGCGTTTCTGTTACTAGTTTCAAATGTTATTGTGAAATTTTTTCCCAGCAGGATAACACCAGTTGTATAGTAACGTCAATTTTCAAGCTGGCTTGCGATTTTGGGCAGTCCTTGTGTAGTGTGATGCATACAGTTGCGTAATTAGGCCAAATATTTATGATTATTACATAATTAGGACCGATCTTTACATCGGTTTGCCAACCAAAATAAAGTACACTAACCAAATCTTCCTCTCCTGCATATGGGCAGTTCCTTGTGTTGGGAGGGGGGGGGGGTGCCCTTGGACTTTCCACCAAGAAGGACCGCCATTTTTAATTTCCCGACGATTCTCGGGTGGGGTGGGACGGCAGCATAGCCTTGGGACAAAGAAATTTCCACCAAAATTAGAAATTTCCGCCAAAATTCGAAATTACGCCAATAGAGTAGGCATGGGAAGGGAGAGGGGATTTGGGGCCCACGTGCAGGCTGAGAATAACACAACACGTCATACGGGGGTGCTGGTGGGCGTGGTCTTGGGGCTGCAATCGGGGGGGGGGGGGCGAATTAATTGATCAACTTAATTAATTTGCATATCAATTTGATATCAATATTGCACCGATGACCCCATCTCCCTACAACTAATAACGCTTGTCCACATACTCTTGTCTACAGAGTGTCGACATGTTGGTTTGGCCCACTTGAGCCACTCTGTCTCTAGTCGAGCTCACATGAGACATAACCGTACGATTACTCTAAAATTATCCACAGCCTGAATTAACCGTCCCTCTAATGACTATCCTAATGCAATAGGCATACTCTTGTCTACAGAGTGTCGACATGTTGGTTTGGCCCACTTGAGCCACTCTGTCTCTAGTCGAGCTCACATGAGACATAACCGTACGATTACTCTAAAATTGTCCACAGCCTGAATTAACCGTCCCTCTAATGACTATCCTAATGCAAGGCACGGAACTCCATTGCAAAAACTGACACCTGTACAAGACAATGCATGCACGTTTGCATGCTTTCATGCAGCACCAGCATTTCGCATTTTCAATACTTATCTGAAGCTTACATACACCCGCAATCTTGCAATGTTAATCACTTAACATTTCGCTTACACAAATGTATTCTCGAAATTTTATTAAGTTACATTAATGATCATCTGTTGTTGGGTATTTCTCCGACAGTGTAATTGAGAAGGGTAAAATTCTCGACTAGAACATCTATCCGATCTTGAAATTTCCAATTTTTATCTCTATTCGAGAGCATAAAATTGGCGTTTCTGTTTCAGCTGATGCACTTGGGCTCGTAGATTAAGTACAGATGGTTGTGTTCGTCAGAGTCCACTGCAACAGCTCTGCCGTGTAAATCAGAAAATAGAATTTCCAAGCTATCACGGGTCTCCTTCGTCTACAGACAAACGGTAAATTGCTATGGAGATTCTGGTGCGCAGCAGTGGGGTGGGGGCGTTTGATGGAAGCTGGCGACAGACGACGAGCACTTACACCGCTGCAATGCTTATGTCGTGCTGGAATAGGCGCTTGAAAGTATTAGAGCAGTCTCTTTCTGCAGCCCGAAAAGGGTTGTGCGAGGAAGGCAGAGAGAAAAAACTGCTGACACTACATCAGCATCGTTCTGTAACGGTTCACGACGATGTTGACTACAGAATATCGCAAAATTGCCGCCGCGCAAAGTTTTCGCGTCACCGCCTCTCTTTAAATGACTTGAAATTGCGTAAAATAACCGAGAAACGAAAATACTAACTTTCTGTATATTTTGACTAGAAAAAACTAGCAATGACGGCAACGTTAAAGAAAATCTTGGTTCTGTTGTTAATGTTTTTACGTGAATTATTAAACAATTTTAGTAGCCACGTTAAAATATCTACGGCCCACAGGTTGGTAGACAGTTCTTTTGGCAATCTATAAATTGACTGTGAAATTTAATGTTGTTACCTTACGGAAAAGAATATCTCAGTTTATAATCCGACATCGTAAACCAAAAGGGAATGGAGGATCTATCGGAATTTAAAGACAAAACCATTGAAAATTATGCGGACCAAAAGAAAGGCTTTCGTACTTAATTATTCCACTATTAATAACCTTGTAAGGAAAGGAATTGTATTTTAAATGAAATAAAAAAACGAGTTTAAGAATATATTCAACGTAATTGACACACACACATTTGGTCATCACAGTGACTAATCGATAATTATGACGGAAAAACAAAAAAAAGTTGTCTGTGAACATAATAATCAACTCCTACACATTTCATTATTCCCACAATCTGATTAAACGTTTCATCTCCAGATAAGAATTAAAGCTGAACACTCAGCTAAATTAACGTCAGATCAAAGCTAGCGCAGTTCAGTTCCGAGTCGAGCGATCTAACAAATCGAGCAAACAAAATAAGCGAACAATGAGATCAAAAAGTGAGGTCGAGGACCGTTATGTAGTGGTTTATGTAAACACTTATGTCAGTGATATTTGTCTATTTAGTTATGGTTACAGCTCTAGTATCTCTGATGCAGTTAATATATCTCTAAATTTTATACGTTTGGTTTGAGCACTTTTTAGTGTCTGTTTCCACTTCTTCACATCAAATAAAATTGTACCGAAAAGTTTGTAATTTCGGATGTCACACCGTAAACTAATGGGCATAATTTTTCATGAACGATTTGGGAAAAAAACCACAAGACCGGCTTGTATTGCTGAAGTTACAGTATTTCTCTTCGCACTCGGCAATGTTAAATCACCGAACAAGGTGGCGCAGTGGTTAGCACACCAGACTCGCATTCGGGAGGACGACGGTTCAATCCCGTGTCCAACCATCTTGATTTAGGTTTTCCGTGATTTCCCTAAATCGCTCCAGGCAAATGCCAGGATGGTTCTGTTGAAAGGGAATCCGATGAGACCGATGACTTCGGTGTCTGGTCTCCTTCTCTAAACAACTAGCCCCCCCCCCCCCTACTGTCCTACCGTTTGATCTTCGAATGTTAAATCTGCAGTTTAGTAGAGTAGTATCGCGTAGCACATTCCCTCTCTAGAACTCGCGATATGTTGGTAAAAAACCGTAACCTGTAACTGCCAATTTGAGGCTTCACAGACGATACAACTGAACGTAATATCTTTTGGACTTAATCTGAAAGATTTCAATTTTTCGTTCAAATGAGCCAGTAGCCAGTTATTCCCATAAATTACTATGGTTCTTCTTAATGAGGTAATGTTACAGTTGAAAGTATTTCGCAAAAGATGTGGCAGACATCTTCAAACATAGTTTCACAGCAACTTACTTCAAATGTAGCAATAAATTCTATGAACAAACTGATGGAGTAACTTTAGGGAACCGACTCAGAACAGTTATAGCGAGTTTTAATACGGAAAAAAGTTGAAGAAATAGCCTATCAGACGTGAAGAAGAAACATTTGCGTTGGTTTTGACATTTTGATGATAGTTTCGTTATGTGGCCCCACTGAGAAAAAGAAGTGTCAGAATTTTTAAACTTTCTGAATGGAAAAAGAGAAAGGAAGTCAGATTTCATTTTTGAATATACAGGTACCTGCAAAATCCGAAGGAACGTTAGGGCGCAAAGTCTATAGAAGGTCCACTCATGTGGATGGATACTTGCACAAAAATTCCATTCACCATCCCAAGCAGGAAAGAGCAATGATCGAAAACATAACATTAGAGGACCTAGTGGAAAGGATCTGTCAACCACAGTACCTGGAGGGCGGACTCGATAGTTCAACCCCGCGACAACGTCTATAAGCTCGTTGGATAAAAAATTAGTCACCCCAATGCGCACGCCAGACGAATCGTTAAATTCTTACAGGTAGCGCAGCGTTATTAGGAAAGAGACATGTATCAAGCTATCAGGTATCATCCAACTGGGAACTAATTACATGTGGGGTCCCACAAGGTTCCATTTTGGGGCCCTTACTTTTTCTTGTGTATATCAATGACCTTTCATCAGTAACATTACCAGATGCCAAGTTTGTTTTGTTTGCCGATGATACAAACATTGCAATAAATAGCAAATCAAGTGTAGTCTTAGAAAGATCAGCCAATAAAATATTTGTGGACATTAATCACTGGTTCCTAGCCAATTCTTTGTCACTAAACTTTGAAAAAACACACTACATGCAGTTCAGAACTTGTAAAGGGTGTCCCAAGAGTATATGTCTAACATACGATGACAAGAAGATAGAAGAAGTGGACAGTGTTAAATTCTTGGGATTACAGCTTGATAATAAATTCAGCTGGGAGGAGCACACCACAGAACTGCTGAAGCGTCTTAACAAATCTCTGTTTGCAATGCGAATTTTGTCAGACATAGGGGATATAAAAATGAAAAAGCTGGCATACTATGCTTACTTTCATTCCATAATGTCATATGGGATTATTTTTTGGGGTAATTCATCAAGCCAAGCTAAAGTTTTCCGGGCACAAAAACGTGCAGTAAGAATTACATGTGGTGTGAACTCAAGAACATCCTGCAGAAGCCTGTTTAGGGAACTAGGGATACTAACTACTGCTTCCCAATATATTTATTCCTTAATGAAATTTATCATTAAAAATATATCACTTTTTCAAACCAACAGCTCAATTCATGGAATCAATACTAGAAATAAGAATAATCTTCACAAGGATTTAAAGTCACTTAGTCTTGTACAAAAAGGTGTGCATTATTCAGGAACACACATTTTCAATAACTTGCCAGCAGCCATAAAAAGCTTAACAACCAATGAAATTCAGTTTAAGAGAAGCCTAAAGGATTTATTGGTGGCAAACTCCTTCTACTCCATTGATGAATTTCTTAGTAAAACCAACTGATTTGTATATAAGTACAACATAACTTCTGCACAATTTCAGTGCAGTAATGTGTTCATTGAAAATTTGTGTGTGTGTGTGTGTGTGTGTGTGTGTGTGTGTGTGTGTGTAAGTATAATCTAACTTCTGCACCATTTCAGTGCAGTAATGTGTTCATTGTAAATAAGTATTACAGTAGTTGTATTACATGTTTATTACCTTATAAATAAATAAAAAACTTTTTATTTTAAATTCAGTGCATTAATATTTGTAAAATGACTCTTAGTGTTCATTAAAAAATAACGATCATTCCACTTGGGACCTGTGGAATGGTACATTAGCTTATTTGTTTTGATTGTAAATATTTGTCATGTATTGTTGTTTTCCTGACATGTTCCACATCCTGAAGGACCTCCTCACTACGGATCAATTGGAATGAAAGTAAATCTAATCTAATCTAATCTAATCTAGTCACTTGCTCAATCGCGCACGCACTTTCTCTACGCGAGCATAAGGCAGTAGCGTTCAGTGAAACATTTGTGATTCAAGTGGACATTTTATGTAAACATGGGTAAATGTAATGACGTGACAGAGTGACAAAGAATGTGCAATCGTGTTTGGTTGTGCCCGTCGCCATACGGTGTGTGAAGTTGCTGGATTTCTTGGTGTTTCGCGGTGGACTGTTCAACGTGTCTGGAAACAGTGGTGTAACACTCTTAGTCACGAAATACGTCAGAATTGTGGTCGGAAAAAGATCCTGACTGAGACGGACCGGGGACGGGTTCCACGACTTGTGAATCAAAATCGTTTCCAAACCCCAACAGGAATTGCTGCAGACAGTGAATTCGTCCCCAAGTATTAACAAGAGAACATTGCGATGTTAACTGCATGCAATGAAAATTCGGAGTCGGCCACCTCGCAAGAGCCTATTGCTCACACAGGCACATGAAGTACCACGTCTTCAGTGGGCTAGAAATCACCGAACGTGGACGGTAGCTGACTGGAGGTAAGTAATGTGGTCTGACGAATCACGTATTTGCCTATATTCAGCTGAGGCAAGTTGTCGGATACACCGAAGGTCAGAGGAGGCATTTCATTTTGTATGTTTGCAAGGTCAGGTTCAAATCGTAGGTGGGAGTGTTTTCTTATGATGAACTGGGGCCGCTCACTGAGGTGATCACTAACTTGAACCAGCATGTTTATTTAAACATTCTGAATAATCTGGCGTTGCCTTTCAGTCAACGTCTGTATGATGAGTATGCTATTGATACCCCTATTTTTCAAGACGACAGCTGCAAAGTTGATCAGGCTGGAAAAAACATTTTACTGATTTTCTGAACACTCCCCTATTAAATCTCGACTGACCTGCAAAGTCACCTGATTTGAAACTCATACAAAATCAGAGGGACATGTTGGAACAACGCATAAAACCCCGATGTCAGTATGCCCGCAGTTTGGTTAAATTGGGCGAACAAATCCGCAGCCAGTGGGTTAACTTGGATATGACATACCTGAAGAGTCTTGTGGACTTACTTCCTAACCGAATATACGGTGTTATCAAGTCCAGGAAGGAATTACACGGTATTAAACGATGCCTGTAATGAGTTCTCTAGAGGTGAAAAAAAAATGTTCAAATGCGTATGATATCTTATGGGACTTAACTGCTAAGGTCATCAGTCCCTAAGCTTACACACTACTTAACCTAAATTATCCTAAGGACGAACACACACACCCATGCCCGAGGGAGAACTCGAACCTCCGCCGGGACCAGCCACACAGTCCATGACTGCAGCGCCTGAGACCGCTCGGCTAATCCCGCGCGGCTCTAGGGGAGACTAATCATTTGTCCGGAGAGCATATTTAGCTGCAGATGTAAAGCGTAATACCTGACTAGTTGCTGAACATGAAACACGAATCTTGGGCCCGCTTAGAATTTTGTTTAGAGCCACTTCGTTTGGAATTTATTTGGGGGTTGCTACAGCGTCTGTACACTCATGCGCTGTGCGCACTTTATCAACATCTTACCTCACACCCCCAGCCCGCTCCCCCATCCCCCGAAAACTCTAGGAATTTGGAAACGGCCCCAGCCTTCCAGCTGTACGAACATACGTGCCATCAGCGATAAGAACTCTCTCCGGACGCTGAGTTATGGTCGCTGGTCGCCAGCAGAAGAAAGGAAGACGTATGCGACGCGCAGGCTGTGACGGCGAGGACAAGGGGAGGCGACCTTCCGCTTGTCAGCCCACCCAGTCGTGTCGAGGGCTGCCTTCACACATCTCAACACGCCGTACACCGGCCGCGTGTATCATCCCACACCTTCCAATATTTGACTTTCCACCTACACGCTTAATAGAACGAAATGTTAGAAGTTGCTCGACCTTTTCGAAATCCTTTGATGAATCATCCAGATGCCATGTTTATCGTCATGACTATTACTCCACACAATTTCAGGAGAACTACTGAACGATGGTTACCTGATGCCACGATATTCCGGCGCAGAGTCATGTAAGGTATCAGATCGATATTTCTTTAGTTTACCATTCGATACACTCCAGAACTGAAGCATTCGATACTTGATCGCAAATACGCAAGTCCCGAGTTCGAGTCTCGGTCGGGCATACAGTTTTAATCTGCCAGGAAGTTTCATATCAGCGCACACTCCGCTGCAGAGTGAAAATCTCATTCTGGAAACCTCCCCCAGTCTGTGGCTAAGCCATGTCTCCGCAATATCCTTTCTTTCAGGAGTGCTAGTTCTGCAAGGTTCGCAGGAGAGCTTCTGTAAAGTTTGGAAGGTAGGAGACGAGATACTGACAGAAGTAAAGCTGTGAGTACGGGGCGTGAGTCGTGCTTCGGTAGCTCAGATGGTAGAGCACTTGCCCGCGAAAGGCAAAAGTCCCGAGTTCGAGTCTCGGTCGGGCACACAGTTTTAATCGGCCAGGAAGTTTTCATATCAGCGCACACTCCGCTGCAGAGTGAAAATCTCATTACGGAAATCTTTATTACTGGAATCAACATTTTCTCATTGGTTGTTTAATATTGCATGCCTGTCCAAATGTCGTTTAAAAGCATGGTTATATTGACGTTACAGCGCAGCTAATGTCATGCAAAATTACTCGTAATATTTTTTAAAAAAGTTAATTCTGTTTTATGGAGTGTTTCTATTTGTAATCAGAAACTGGCCAAATTAAATTGTATAACTCCTTCACAAGATCATGTGGAAACTATAGCAGCTACAATTATTTTGCAGTTACTACGAGGTTTAATGTTGTACAGGACAAATTATTTCAAATTCTCATATGATAAAAATTGGTACAGAAAACTGACTTCCTACAAAACTTTGGTTCTGTCAAATACACTGAAGAGCCAAAGAAACTGGTACACTTGTCCAGTATCGTGTTGGACCCCGAGAGCATGCATAAGTGCCGCAACACGGCGTGGCATGGACTCGTTTATTGTCTGAAGTAGTGCTGGAGGGAACTGACACCATGAAGCCTGGACAGGGCTGCCCGTAAATACACGGGGATAGTTGAAAATGTGTGCCCCGACCGGGACTCGAACTCAGGATCTCGAGCGTCCATGGCAGACGCTCTATCCGACATTTTTTTCCTTTTTTTCTTTGTCATTTTTTTCTCTTATTTTAAAGCCCCTTAGGAAAATGGAACTAAGAAAAAGAAACTAAGGGCCACCGCCACTTTTCATCTTATAACCAAAAAAAATCTGGCCCACTTCAGGCGTTGGCTCCTGACTAAACCTACCCCAGAGAGCTGCCTATACACCAGGGGAAATATGGGAATTCAAGGTTAGGGCTATCCTTACAAACCGAATAAAATCATCCTTTTTCTGAATTTTATTTTTATTTGTATTTTTTTTTGTTTATTTTTGTTGTGTAATTGATCAGAGGCCTTCTGCGCCCCGCTGGTAATATGTTTAGTCACGTCTTCTCGAAATTGATGTGTTCCGTTCAACTGTTCAGAAATGTTCATTGGTTCAAACAGGAAACCTTCTTCTCTCTTGGCTTAAAACATTCCAGCTGCGCGGCGGGTCGTGGAAAGCACTCCCAAGGAAGTTCGAGAAAAATTGTCTGTATTTTGGGTGACGGACAACGACGTAATGACGGTCATTGAGGTATGTCCAAAAATCGAGTACAGAGTCTACAGTTTGTCCAAATAGTTAGTGAATGGCATGTCCGCGAATCCAATTCGCAGCATTGGTCTTTGTCCGAGGAAAATAGTCACGTTCCGGAAAGGATAATAAAAGGGGAGTAATCCGATCCGGAATGTCCCGTGTTAGAAAAGCCACAATACGACGAATCAATTGCCAAACCTCCGCCGCCGGTCCGCAAACAAACCGATGTTCGTCATTGTCTGGCACTCCACACGTGGAACATAGAGGTGATTGGGCGAGGTGGATACGATGAAGGCGAGATTGGTTGATTTGCTTACCATTGACAGTTAAGTACCAGACAGATTGAACATTCGTGTCAAGGTAACAGGCGAACACCACGCGCCATTCATAACGCCACTCAACCTGGGGGAACTTCTGTTCAATCGGGTTAGGCGGACGACCTAATTGTAGGACATTGTATACTGCCTTTGTCTTGAGTAAAAGCTATCTTTATAAGGTGAGGCGTAGATAACTGAGTTCAAGAAAGAAGTATCTTATATAATGGAACTGGTCCGGAACATCCGAGATCATCACTGGGGCTGACAGTGAGACCGGCGTATATGCCGACAGGAGGAGACCAGTGAGGCTCGTTGGGCAACGTGTCCATACCGTCATCTGGGAGCTGACAAACAGGGCGCGAGCTCTATCCGGCACGTGAAACAGACCTATCCCACCTCGTTCACGGGGAAGAGTAAGGGTTGCATAGATAACTTTGAACAACAGCCAAGAGCTGACGAAAGATGCCATCGCTGCCAACATGCGACGTGCGGGAAGGGTGGAAATTGTGCTACATGGGGAACTCGGGATGCGATATACACTCCTGGAAATTGAAATAAGAACACCGTCAATTCATTGTCCCAGGAAGGGGAAACTTGATTGACACATTCCTGGGGTCAGATACATCACATGATCACACTGACAGAACCACAGGCACATAGACACAGGCAACAGAGCATGCACAATGTCGGCACTAGTACAGTGTATATCCACCTTTCGCAGCAATGCAGGCTGCTATTCTCCCACGGAGACGATCGTAGAGATGCTGGATGTAGTCCTGTGGAACGGCTTGCCATGCCATTTCCACCTGGCGCCTCAGTTGGACCAGCGTTCGTGCTGGACGTGCAGACCGCGTGAGACGACGCTTCATCCAGTCCCAAACATGCTCAATGGGGGACAGATCCGGAGATCTTGCTGGCCAGGGTAGTTGACTTACACCTTCTAGAGCACGTTGGATGGCACGGGATACATGCGGACGTGCATTGTCCTGTTGGAACAGCAAGTTCCCTTGCCGGTCTAGGAATGGTAGAACGATGGGTTCGATGACGGTTTGGATGTACCGTGCACTATTCAGTGTCCCCTCGACGATCACCAGTGGTGTACGGCCAGTGTAGGAGATCGCTCCCCACACCATGATGCCGGGTGTTGGCCCTGTGTGCCTCGGTCGTATGCAGTCCTGATTGTGGCGCTCACCTGCACGGCGCCAAACACGCATACGACCATCATTGGCACCAAGGCAGAAGCGACTCTCATCGCTGAAGACGACACGTCTCCATTCGTCCCTCCATTCACGCCTGTCGCGACACCACTGGAGGCGGGCTGCACGATGTTGGGGCGTGAGCGGAAGACGGCCTAACGGTGTGCGGGACCGTAGCCCAGCTTCATGGAGACGGTTGCGAATGGTCCTCGGCGATACCCCAGGAGCAACAGTGTCCCTAATTTGCTGGGAAGTGGCGGTGCGGTCCCCTACGGCACTGCGTAGGATCCTACGGTCTTGGCGTGCATCCGTGCGTCGCTGCGGTCCGGTCCCAGGTCGACGGGCACTTCCACCTTCCGCCGACCACTGGCGACAACATCGATGTACTGTGGAGACCTCACGCCCCACGTGTTGAGCAATTCGGCGGTACGTCCACCCGGCCTCCCGCATGCCCACTATACGCCCTCGCTCAAAGTCCGTCAACTGCACATACGGTTCACGTCCACGCTGTCGCGGCATGCTACCAGTGTTGAAGACTGCGATGGAGCTCCGTATGCCACGGCAAACTGGCTGACACTGACGGCGGCGGTGCACAAATGCTGCGCAGCTAGCGCCATTCGACGGCCAACACCGCGGTTCCTGGTGTGTCCGCTGTGCCGTGCGTGTGATCATTGCTTGTACAGCCCTCTCGCAGTGTCCGGAGCAAGTATGGTGGGTCTGACACACCGGTGTCAATGTGTTCTTTTTTCCATTTCCAGGAGTGTATATATTGACATATCGAGCTCGTTGGAGAATATCTAGGGATCGAAGGCGATGGTCCATAAGACCTTCTCTGATCATTAAAAGGAGGCGTCGGCAGTTGATGGTGGCTGAACGCCGGAGATCAGATGAAAAATCTATTCCCAAACAGCGAATGGTATCAACGGTGGTGATAGGTGTAACGCACTCCACGGGAAGCCCCGTGCCAATGAACATAACTTGTGACTTACGTACGTTTAAAGAGCTACCCGACGCCTCACCATTAGTCGCTACCCACGTCAAAACAGCCCGAACATCGTCTGCATTACGTAAACAGATGACTACATCGTCAGCATAGTCCGTGCAACAGAATCGGTAGCGATCTATGGACAATCCTACCAAACGTTGTCTTAGTCCATATAGCAAGGATTCCAAGGAAAAGGCGTACAAAATCGCTGACGGAGGGCAACCTTGACGTACGGATCGACCTATTGATCATACAATGTAAGGTTTCACGGCCGGTATTGTCTTCACTTAAAACTTCCGGGCTGATAGGCCGTGGTCGAAGTATAAAACTCTCTCCTCGGAGGTAAAGCGGCGAACTGCGAAGAGAACTCGAGGAAGCGCTGATTATATAGACAGTACAGAGGGAGCCACTGTCGGTCACGTGGCGTCGGCTATGAGATTGTCTCTGGTAATGCCAACATTCTCGATTGAAAGTGATCGATCATCACACTTGCGGTGCAACGCTGACATCCAAATTTTATCCAGTTTAACACTTCGTCTTTCCTGTTAAGGTTATTACGATGTTTATCAATCTCGATAGCCTCTCTATACAAGCGTGCATAATAATGCGAGGTTTTTGATATGACGCTCGTCTCGCTGAATTTTATTTCGTGATCACCTTCCTGGTAAACATCGTGTGACCCAGGTGGCAATTCCACTTATGTTCAACAAGACGGGTGTTCACACTTCTCTTTGTGGTACCGATGTAAACCTGTCCACAACTACAAGGAATTTTATATACCCCTGGTGTAGCCAGAGGGTGTCGTGCATCTTTTGCCGACCTTAAAAATTCTTTTATTTTCCTGGTGGGTCTGAAAATAGTTTCCACCCCATACTTGCCTAAAACTTTCCCAATGCGGTCTGTGACCTTACTAATGAACGGAAGAAAAACTTTGCCCTTGGACGACTGTTGTTCGTCGTTACTCCTGATTCTCTGCCTAGACCGAAGTGCTCGATCTATATCCTTGCTAGAATAGCCATTCTTCACGAAAGTTGACCGTAGATGTTCAATCTCATCTTTTAAATAAACAGGTTCACAAAGTTTGTACGCCCTGTCTACCAAAGTTTTCATTACACCTCTTTTTTGTCGAGGGTGGTGGTTTGATTCTTTGTGTAGGTAACGATCAGTATGTGTGGGCTTTCTATGCTCCTTATGGCCCAACATTCCGTCCCGTCGTTTAATCACAGACACATCCAGGAAGTTCAATTGCCCATTCCTTTCCGTCTCCATAGTGAATTGGATTTTCGAATTAATGCTGTTTAAATGTGCCAGGAAGGCATCCAACTCCTATGCTCCGTGTGTCCATACTACGAACGTGTCATCGACATAGCGATACCATCTGGCTGGTCTCTTACTGGCAGTCTGCAACGCCCGTTGTTCAAAAGTCTCCATAAATAAGTTAGCCACCGCAGGACTGAGAGGACTGCCTATAGCCACCCCGTCTAACTGTTCATAAACGTTATTATTGTATTGAAAGTAGGTTGTGGTGAGGCAGTGTCGGAATAATGCCACAATATCGGTAGGAAAAATATCCGCTATGCATAAGATAGCTTCGTTTACCGGAATCATGGTAAATAACGACACAACGTCAAAACTGACGAGGATATCATCCGGGCCCACGCTCATTTCCTTTAACTTGTCAATGAAATGAGCTGAATTTTTAGTATGACTGTCCGTCCTACCAACATAAGGCTGCAGCATTGAGGCAAGGTGTCTAGCTAACTCGTGTGTTGGTCCGCCTATAGCGCTGACAATTGGCCTCAACGGAATCCCAGGTTTATGAACTTTGGGTAAGCCATAAAGTCTAGGTGGGTACGCTTCTGTTTTACAAAGCAGCTTCTTATCGTCGGAGCCAAATGAAGACGCTTTCACCAGTCGATTTGTCATTCTTAAAATCTTCAAAGTCTGATCTTTCTGAAGTTTTTTGTAATTGGAGGGAACAAAAATATCATTGATTTTTCCATGATACTCCTCATTGTTCAGTATGACGGTGGCATTACGCGTAACTGCATTAAGAACAATAATGTTTTTATCTCCATTTATACCCCTCAGCGCCTTCCTTTGAGCCAGCGACAAATTACTTTTAGGGATCGACCTACTGTTATCGGAGGAGTGAGTCTGCCATTGTATATAATCCCTGGATGAGGCACCCCGCAGAAGGCGCATCACTACCTTGATAACGGCGACTGGGAAACCCA
Organism: Schistocerca cancellata; assembly: GCF_023864275.1. Taxonomy (NCBI): domain Eukaryota; kingdom Metazoa; phylum Arthropoda; class Insecta; order Orthoptera; family Acrididae; genus Schistocerca; species Schistocerca cancellata. Next base: position 209,515,050 of record NC_064626.1, read on the forward strand.
CATGGTGGAGAACGGCCGTAAGGAACGAATGGTCAACCCTATCAAAAGCTTGACTAAAGTCCAAAGACGCAAGTCCCCCAGAGAGGCGTTGTGCCTGGGTAAAGCCGTCGGCACACGGACCGTGCTGTCGAACGTTAACGCTGAGCGTGCCAAGTTCAACGTGCTGCTGAACGCTCAGGAACGATGCGACTTGTGCATACGGTACGTGGGCCCCAACGTGGTATACGCGATCGCAACGCACTCCAGCGGCAGTTGAGGGGTGTTTCTAGTTCATAAATCACACTGTTTACTCAACGGGCGTGCGTAAAATTCCCACGTTAGCTCTATTAAAACGCACATTTCCTCCGTCGTCCACGAAAAGGAAAGTACCACGTCCAATCTATAAGGACACAGGCATATAAAAGTTGCATTACAAACAGCGCGGTACAAATTTGGAATATTTCTCTGTATACGATAAACATTATTTCATCATTCCCAGATTTTAGTGAAACCCCAAGGTCAGGCTTACTTGATCACTGTTCCTACCCAGTAGCAAAATCTTTGCAACATGTGAATTACGAAGTGTAAAAGAAAAAGGAGCAAATAATTTTATACAAGTAGCGCAAGCTGTCCTGTAGATTAAGCCTATCGAACAAAGCCGCCCCTTAAAAAAAGGTGAACTTATATTTACATAACATCAAATATTATAGCATATACTTATATTAAACTAATAATAAAGTATCAGAACTTAGTAAAAACGGGAATGTTGGAAAAAAATTTGAAAGTGTCAAGACGCGAACCACCGCCACAACAAAAAGTTCTTGTGGAACAGAGTCGCTACCCATTACGCTAAACCCATAACTTCCTTTGTATTCTTAATTATATTGTATTAGCGGTTGCTAAAATCGTTAATCGTAGATAATTATGTTACTAATTGAAATTTAATTATAACAAATTGTACCAAGAACAATGCGTTTTTGGTGGATCTTCAGCGTGTCGCTGCCTTCAAATTGCCTACTCTCATAATACGCAGTTACAATAATTCTTTTGCCACGAATACGATGTTTCTCATAATGTTATTGGAACGAATCACACAACCAACATGGGGTTTTCCAGTAATTCTCAATTTGCTGGTGCTCAGAAACGGCATATATACATATAGGCATGAAATGAACGCCAATATGGCGCCTATCAAGTCTGTACTGAAGGGAGACGGCGTGCGTGTGACGTAGGTGGCGTTGTGCCATCTCATTGGTCAACGCTCAGACGCACGCTCAGAATATCTGACATGCCAGATATTGCTCTGCACGTTCGGAAAGACTCCCGAGCGTGCTATTCCACGCTATGACGTCAGAAACTCGGCACGCTCAACGCTCAACGTTGGGATGCACGGTCCGTGTGCCGACGGCTTAACGGCGATCATCCGACTGAGCCACTGAGGACACAGAGGATAGTGCGACTGCAGTGACTTATCTCTGGCACGCTCCCCGTGAGACCCACACTACCAGCCTACTGTCCACACACTACATTTGTTGTGCCCCTGCCCTCCCGGTAGTCAATCTACCGATTCTCGTAAGAGTTTGGGCAATGTGAGTGCATCCGCACTGAAGAAGATCATTGGCCGGTAAGACTTATCTTTATGAAGATGGTATCTGTTTTTCGGACACGTGTGCGTAGTTTTCTCACCTCCCACCTAACTGTCGTAGTACTTGCAGTGGATCCTGGTGCAGTGTGGAATTCCTGTGTGCTGGTCTGGATAGATGTCTGCCTATTACACTTTACGGCCCTCTTCAACTGTCTGCGGTTTCTGTCAGTCAACAGACGAGATCGGCCTGTACGCTTTCGTGATGTACGTGTCCCTCCACATTTCCACTTCACAGTCACATCGGAAACAGTGGACCTGGGGATGTTTAGGAGTGTGGAAATGTCGCGAACAGACGTATGACATAAGTAACACCCAATCACCCGTCCACGTTCGAAGTCCGTGAGTTTCGAGGAGCGCCCCATTCCGCTGTCTCACGGTGTTTAATGACTACTGAGGTCGTTGATATGGAGTAGTCGGCAATAAGTGGCAGCACAATGCACCTAATATGAAAAAATGTATGATTCTGGGGGTGTCCGTATATTTCTGAACTCATAGTGTATCTTATTAATTTATTATGACTTATTTAATTTAAAATGTTTCTACGGGGTGTGAAAATCTGAGCGCATTTCTGACTGCTTACTTTTTCCATATTGTTCGGTCATACTGTGAGACAGACCCCCCATCTTTGAACAGACTTTAGATGTTCTTCTGAATTGTATTTAACCTTTCTTCTGTACTTGAGGATTTCATCAGCACCCGACAGAATAACTCCCATCCTTTCACTTCAATGAAACTTCGTTTCATTGTCTCGTTACTATCAATCCCTTACTCAGTCGCTTGAGCGCTCGGAAGAAAAAGTGGGAAAGGCGACAACGGTTGTGATTTGTCGACACTGCCTGTTATAGGAAGACGGGAGAGGGTGAATTACCACTGCAGTGCATCTACTCCTTCAGAGCAGCACCTAGGTATCGTTAATGTTTGTAACAGACGCGGTATAATAAAGTTCGCTAGATTACTTCTGTCGGTGAGACACATAAGAGAAAGGAAGTAAGCATGATTGTGATTTAACGTCATGTTGATGACAAGGTCATTAGAGACAGAAGAAGCTGGAATGTGGGAAACATGGGGAAGGAATTCGGCTGTGCCCTTTCAAAGGAACCATCCCAGAATTCACCTTTAATGATTTAGGGAAACCGCGGAAAACTTAATTATTCAGGATGGCTAGACTGGGATTTGAATAGTCTTCCTCCCTAATACGAGGTTTGAAGCTCCTCTTGATGTTCATCCGTGTTTGCGATTTAAAAATTGGGTTGTTTTGGAAATCAGCATTATGCAAACACAGTTTATTTTTATGCTCGGTCTGTTCATAATAATTTCCGTCGACTAAGAATTAGGTTGACATATGTACCAATTGAAACAGTTCAAAAATGGTTCAAATGGCTTTGAGCACTATGGGACTTAACATCTGAGGTCATCAGTCCCCTAGACTTCGAACTACTTAAACCTAACTAACCTAAGGACATCACACACATCCATGCCCGAGGCAGGATTCGAACCTGCGACTATAGCGCCTAGAACCGCTCGGCCACACCGGCCGGCAATTCAAACAGTACCGAAAGCGCTGGCACAAACTTTTCTCCTGTGAGGCTTTAGGGAGCCTCTTAGAGGTACGCTTGTAAAGAGAGATACATTGTCGTACTGCTGCACCAGCTCTCCCGATCAGTACACAGGGAGAGGTTTGGTGTCGAGTGTGGTGACTAGGAACTATACGGCACTGCTTCCCTTCCGCTTTCTGGCCAAATATTGGTGATGCTAATATCATCCACAGCCAAGATTCGAACCAGCTACCTGTGACTCACAGCCACTGTGAAATTCCCACTTCAGCTTATACCTTGTTGAGTAATCTGTAACCAAAGTCTCGCACCTTCCTTGTTGAAGCGGTAAGAAGCTGGTAAGATGAATGGTAAGGTTATGCCAATGAAAGCATGTCAAATTTTTTAAAAGATTTTAGGTTTTCCCGGCGTAGGGAAACCTTGAATAGTTCTGGGTTACTCAGCCGGGTGGCGTCGTCCAAGCGATATTTTGTTAGGCTGACTTATTGCTGTCTTCAGGTGTTTCTCATGACTGAGTTATCCCTGCCGAGTGCCGCCTTTATATCCTTCTCCTCCCCCCCCCCAAGCCGTCCGCTTCAGGATGCGGTCCTGGTGCGGTGGTGGGGTAAGGGCGGCGTCAGGCGCCGATCAAGTGTCCACAGTAGCGCCGCGGATCTCCGCTGGCATGCCGACAATGCTTTTCCGTAGTCTTTAGTTGTCAAGACGGGAGCGGACCTCCTCCGAGTGTCACGGTGCTCTGATTATGCTCCAGGCTGGGTCCCAGACCTTGCTGAATTGAATACGACTGCAGTCGGATCTCCAGAGTTTCTTTGAGAATACAGTCACAGACGGTGCTGGATCGTTCCAGCAACTTAGTGCCGTCATAATTCATGGTACGTCGATGTGAGATGCAGTGCCCTACCACTGCAGACTATGTCGGTTGAAAGTTGTCTGTGTGGCGTGTACACTCAGTGCATCTCCAGTGTAGCAGCCCATCGCTGCTCCGTCTGTTGATGATAATTTCCGTCGACTAAGAAGTAGGTTGACGTATGCACCAGTTCAAACAGTACCGAAACCGCCGGCCCAAACTTTTCTCCTATGAGGCTTAGAGAGACTCTTACAAGGGAACCTCCCCATCGCACCTCCCTCAGATTTAGTTATAATTTGGCACAGTGGATAGGCCTTGACAGTCTGAACACAGATCAATCGAGAAAACAGGAAGAAGTTGTGTGGAACTACACTCCTGGAAATTGAAATAAGAACACCGTGAACTCATTGACCCAGGAAGGGGAAACTTTATTGACACATTCCAGGGGTCAGATACATCACATGATCACACTGACAGAACCACAGGCACATAGACACAGGCAACAGAGCATGCACAATGTCGGCACTAGTACAGTGTATATCCACCTTTCGCAGCAATGCAGGCTGCTATTCTCCGATGGAGACGATCGTAGAGATGCTGGATGTAGTCCTGTGGAACGGCTTGCCATGCCATTTCCACCTGGCGCCTCAGTTGGACCAGCGTTCGTGCTGGACGTGCAGACCGCGTGAGACGACGCTTCATCCAGTCCCAAACATGCTCAATGGGGGACAGATCCGGAGATCTTGCTGGCCAGGGTAGTTGACTTACACCTTCTAGAGCACGTTGGGTGGCACGGGATACATACGGACGTGCATTGTCCTGTTGGAACAGCAAGTTCCCTTGCCGGTCTAGGAATGGTAGAACGATGGGTTCGATGACGGTTTGGATGTACCGTGCACTATTCAGTGTCCCCTCGACGATCACCAGTGGTGTACGGCCAGTGTAGGAGATCGCTCCCCACACCATGATGCCGGGTGTTGGCCCTGTGTGCCTCGGTCGTATGCAGTCCTGATTGTGGCGCTCACCTGCACGGCGCCAAACACGCATACGACCATCATTGGCACCAAGGCAGAAGCGACTCTCATCGCTGAAGACGACACGTCTCCATTCGTCCCTCTATTCACGCCTGTCGCGACACCACTGGAGGCGGGCTGCACGTTGTTGGGGCGTGAGCGGAAGACGGCCTAACGGTGTGCGGGACCGTAGCCCAGCTTCATGGAGACGGTTGCGAATGGTCCTCGCCGATACCCCAGGAGCAACAGTGTCCCTAATTTGCTGGGAAGTGGTGGTGCGGTCCCCTACGGCACTGCGTAGGATCCTACGGTCTTGGCGTGCATCCGTGCGTCGCTGCGGTCCGGTCCCAGGTCGACGGGCACGTGCACCTTCCGCCGACCACTGGCGACAACATCGATGTACTGTGGAGACCTCACGCCCCACGTGTTGAGCAATTCGGCGGTACGTCCACCCGGCCTCCCGCATGCCCACTATACGCCCTCGCTCAAAGTCCGTCAACTGCACATACGGTTCACGTCCACGCTGTCGCGGCATGCTACCAGTGTTAAAGACTGCGATGGAGCTCCGTATGCCACGGCAAACTGGCTGACACGGACGGCGGCGGTGCACAAATGCTGCGCAGCTAGCGCCATTCGACGGCCAACACCGCGGTTCCTGGTGTGTCCGCCATGCCGTGCGTGTGATCATTGCTTGTACAGCCCTCTCGCAGTGTCCGGAGCAAGTATGGTGGGTCTGACACACCGGTGTCAATGTGTTCTTTTTTCCATTTCCAGGAGTGTATGAAAAAATAAGCAAAATATACAAACTGAGTAGTCCATGGGCAACATAGGCAATATCAAGGATGATGTGGGCACAGGAGCGCCGTGGTCCCGTGGTTAGCGTGAGCAGCTGCGGAACAAGAGGTCCTTGGTTCAAGTCTTCCCTCCAGTAAAAAGTTTAAATTCTTATTTTCAGACAATTATCAGAGTTCAGGCACTCACCCATAATCAATTTCGCTCTCCAAAATTCCAGGAAATGTTCAGATTTGCTTGGACATATGTAGGATTTGACGGTGTACACACGGAAAAATTTGAAAACGTTAAAAACACATGTTTTGACAGAGCACAGAGAAAACTGTGCGACTGTGAAACTGTTACATTCATTTGTTGCAGTTTATGTGACACACTCTTATGTTTTCATCACTTTTTTGGGAGTGATTGTCACATCCACAAGAAAACCTATATCGGGGAAGGTAGAAGAATCTTTTTACTCATTCGCCAAGTGTGCAAGTTAGGTGGGTCGACAACATATTCCTGTCATGTGACGCACATGCCGTCAATAGTGCAATTTATAAACAATGCTTTGTGAGTAGAATAAAATTTCCAATGGTAAACTTAACTGCTTTTTCGACGTTATTTTACCAGCTAACTAAAAATAGGAAAGCCTTGAACCCCTTCCACTAAATTTAGTTAGTATTAAGATTCTTTTACAGGGAGTGCAGTGGAGCTGACGCTGAAATCTTTAAGTATTTGGTTATATCATCGCTAGTCTCACTGAACTCTTCTGAATTCTACATGTCATGTGTGGTCTGGCGTCTCCTTACCAGCAACAGGTACCAGGTACAAACTAGTCAATTCCCTAAAAAACACGCTCCGAGCGTCGTTGCGCGAAAGTGGTAGGGAGACACGATATAGAACAGATACCACGCAGAATGTTAGAAAATGGCGACCCTGCCAGGATGGTAAAATAGCATGATTGAAGGTCGACCTCATGCCTAATTAGGTCAGAAAAATATCCTGTTTTCGTAATAAAAAAAATTTTTTTTGAACGTTATAAATAGTCGAAAACAGTAGCTGCAGCGATAGATAGTAAGAAAGTATTCAATAAAAGTGAGAAATTCTGGCAGAGACAATAGCATGATTAAATTATGAATTTTAATATTGTTAGAATTAAGTTTTCTCTCCAATGCACGCGCACAGGTGGCGGATACATCGTTGACAAGTTGGTTATGACCAAACAAGTAAGTGAATGGTTTGTCAAGTCGTGTGAACAAAAAGTTTATGAACCGCTTGAGATCGTATGAGCGCATGTTGACTCGAAGTAGGGCGCGTGAATTGCTTTTAAAACAGAAAATAAAGGATTCGGAAAGATTAGCAATGGCAGATCGAGACCTTGACCGAATTGAGGTAGAGACCCAGCATGAAAATGGACAGAGAATAGAGGACAGTACAACAGACGATGCAGTATCGCGAGAAATAGGACATATAACGCACCATAACGAGGATAATGTACGCCAAGGGATAGAAAACATAAGACAGCATACGACAGAGGAGCAGGAAAGTAGAGAGACAGTCGATGAGGATCCTAACTTGCGTCTTGAATACGTAGAACCCATAGTACAAGTGATGAGAGCTCCCTCACCACAGAGTACAAGGAATGCGAGCAGAAACGTGTCACAGCACAGTTCAGTGCAATCGGTTGCAAACCAACAATTGGGCGAAAACACAGAGCGTAGGACGTCGGAAGAAAACGCAATAGGACCCACCATCTGGCAGAATTATTACAATTAATGACGGAAACCATGACAAAAAATATAAAGAAATTGCGAACCAAATTAAAATTCAGAATGCAGAAATGACGAAACAAAATGCAGAAACCACGAGACAAATTCGTGCGATTGAAGAACAAAACAAAAAAAAAAAAATCAGTTACACCTAAGTCATATTGAAGACGAGGCTAAAGAATCTCGAGAAGTGATAGGAAACTTAATAACAGGTTACAATCAATTGAGAACAGACATTGACAAGGTACAAGTGGACGTACAAACATTGCGTAACAACACCGAGGGAGAAGTCAAGAAACTAGAGAAACAGATAAACGTAATTACTAGACAAGCAGCAGGTACAGCGCGTGAAACTGTTGAAAACAGAGTGTTACACAAACGTATCACAAAAGCAGCGCTGAAAAGATATGATAACCGCATAGTCAAAATAGAAGCGCAAACGAAGCGACAATTTCAGAAATTGCGAACAGAGTTGTTGCAAACCATCGAAGAGCGTAGTGAACAGGATCGAACAAGCACAGAGTCTGCAACCACATCCGTATCTGTAACAGCACCGGAAAAACAAGCAATTAACGAAGATATTACACATTTGCGATTCCAATCACAGGCGGAAAGTAACATACGTGAAATCAGACAGCCTGCACAGCAACAAACACGTTTCGAAATTCTTGATGAACAAACGTCATCACAAACACATGCGGAACCACAAATGTATGTTTCAAGACAGTTTGGATCGTGCAATGAAGCAGCAAGGTTAGCCAGACAAGATACCGAACCAATAACTGACAATGGAAAGCCAGGTCGCGAAGAGTACAGTGCAATGCATTCAGCTACACGTTCACAACCGATGGAAGAAAATTATTGCGTACCACTCCAACGATACTACGCAAGGGTAGGCGAAAGCTAAAGTGGACAGTATCCAATGGATCTACCATAACCGGAAAGAACGACGGGAGAAATGATCAGAAACAAAAGTGGCGAAGATTCGCGAATTTCATATGGAACTATGACGAAGTACGACAACGATCATTTCCTCACAGTCAGAAAATTTCAACACTTTCGAGAAGGAAACTCATTACATCCACGAACCTTTATTGATCAATTCCGAGTAGGATTACTAGAACACTGGACGCTAGCACACATATTAGACTTTATATGTGCACATGTCAGGAACAGTCGGAGAAACCATGCAGGATGTTGCAGCGACATGCCGATCGTACGAAGATTTCAGAGAGAAGTTTCTCTCACGATATTGGTCCAGCGAAGCACAGAACAGAGTGAAGTACGAATTATTACAGAACCCATATTTTGAAAATTCAGGAGAGAAGAGTCCCGTGAAATTTTTCGAATTAATGGCAAAGAAAAATCAATGCTTAGATGTACCATACAGTGACGGAGAGTTGATTAAATTATGTGCGATGAAGCTACCATTGAAATACCAGCAATCATTAGTAGGTCGCGGAGCCAATGACGTCGAAGCATTTAAAGGTATTCTAAGGGAACTAGAGTTCATATTTTCGGAAGATGACGCAAGAAAAAGACGAAGCGCACGTGAAAACGAAAGCAAAAAGCAGTGGAATCCACAAGACACAGTACGAAGAAACAATAATTACGAACCATATGATAACTTCGCACCAAGAAACGACAATAGATTTCAACAAAGAACTGGTTATGGATTTAGAAGAGAATATGGCAATAACTATAATTCACCCAGGAACGGCAACAATTATTACAGAGGGAATAACGACAACCGGAATGGGTACTGGAGAACCAATAGACCGACAAATTATCAACAAAGAAACCACTATCAACAAGCTGAACAAGAAAAGAGAATACAGATAGAAGAGGTAGAGATAAGACCACCAAACCCCGATAAACGTTCGAATTGACAGCTAAGCGGCCATGCCAAAGAGAATGACGCACCGACCCAGGCAATTGCAGCACCTTGAACACAGAAGTTAAAATCTTATCACGAGAAGAGAAGAAGGAAGAAACAAATCCGCAGGGACCAGATGAAAACGAAGACAAGAAAATAACAATATCATGTTGGGACGAAATTAATTGGGAGAATACTGACGAGGAAGATGAATTACCAGAGGCATGCACAATGAATGTAGGAGGAAAGGACGAAGTAATGAGTATTGCAGAGCTATTTGAGATGGAAACCAGGGAAAGCGAATTCAATGAGGATAATGCGCAGTCGGCAGAAGTTGAAAATAAGTTACGAGTGGGCACACAACCCAACGTATATAATGAAGGAAGTTATGAAGCGATAATTAGAGCATTTACATGCGATTATGTGGAAGTAGCGACGAAGAAGGAGAAGATAGACGAGGATGAGGAAAAAGTAGAGGATGTTGAAGAAAGCGTAAATGAAGGAAGAAATAGAGAAGAGGAAATCAAAGAGAGAGAAGTAGCAGTCGAAGCTTATCTTACAGAAAGTTCGAATTCACAAGGGAAATTCCTAAAAAGACTTATGTATGATTCAGTGGAGGATTCGTTGATGCAAGAAGAAGAACAGAACCAACCCCTTCAAATTCAACAAATTGTGAAGGCCATGGTAAAGCATATACCAGTCAATATTGTAATTGATAGTGGAAGTGAACCGACTGCGATCTCAGAAAATTTATTCATGCAGTGTAATGCCAATGAGGAATTGCCAGTTCTGAAAACACCTAAGATAAAAGTAAGAGGTCCTATTAGAAACAATGCTGCAGAAGTTACGAGACAAACAAGGGTAACTCTTTCGTGTCAAGGTCAAAAGATCGAAGCCAACTTCATGATTATACCTAAACTAACTGTAGATTTGATTATGGGTGCAGATTTTTTAAATGAGAGACGAGCGATAATAGATATGGGGAACAGTAGCGTAACATTCGGGAATGTCACACTTCTCTTTGAGCAAAAGCTAAAATGGGAAGAAATACCAGTTATAAACAAACAATTAAGAATGACACGAGATAAAGAGGATGGAGAATTAGAATGGTATGCATAAAAGGAGGAATCGCCTCAACTCATGTTAGAAGTCCATAAAGAAATCGACGAAAAATTGCAAGCAGTTCAAGGTATTTTGGAACACAGTAAAAGAGAATTAGAGGGTATTTTACGAGATAAAGCAGAGGTATTTTTACCTAAGACTGGCAGTATTAAACACTTTCAGTACAAGTTTGAAGATAAATTTTATTACTGGTAAATAATCAGCGCAATATGTCAAGATTATGTTGCAGATAAGATCGTCAGGAGAAAGAAGAATGAAGAGAGAGGAAGGTGGGAAAAAGAAAGTAGTTTCAATAAAAACAAAAACAAAAATAACACCAATAGTACCATAGATTAAGGTGAAGGGATAAAGCGTAGATAGTCTAACAGCATTAAATACTAAAATGCTGTACACCACGACACTACACAAAAAATAAAAAAACGAATTTGAGGATTTTTGTAGAAGTTAAGACTCAAAATATCTTAGAATTGTAGAATGGAAAGGGCGCCAAAATTTGTAAAGCTTTTTAAGAAGGCATAAAACAATGTACGTACTAGACATATGTTCGATGATTATAAGTAAAACTTTTTGTAAGAACCATTGTAAAAACTCCAGCAAGGACGAGATGCAATGACCCACTAGTTGCAACGAGAGAAGTATCAAGAAAGAAAAGGACGTAATTAGCAAGACACGATTCCTACAAGGCAGAAGCGTCGAGAGAAAGGAAAGGTCAGCGAGACCAACAGAAGGCCCTTGTATCGAAAGTGGGTAATAAATCTGCCCGCTAGGCGGAACCCTGCTGGGGCGGAACATGGAGCCGCACAGTGGCGGAGCCCTGCAGAGACGTGACGGGACGCCGAACGCCGGAAGGGTCGGAAGGGTCTCCGGGTGCTCCCACTCAGCGGAACGAGCAAAAAACGGCCTGACGAGAAGACCGCTTAGGCAAGCCACCACTGGCAAAAAAAAAAAAGTGTAAAAGTCACACTACTGCTATTAAACAGCACGCTGATGCACGAAACTGAAGAAAACTTCCACAAAGTAAAAATGACACGCCCAAAAAAATTTATCAAACTGTTACTAAGAGGAGAACTTCAAAGCGACTAGTTATCAATAAATATTTCCATATCCTGCCTAGAGAAGAACCAAGAAACAAGTAAGAAGCAGACACAAAGCAGGAAGAACAGAAGTTGAAGATTCGCAAGATTGAGACCAAGAAAGAAGATGGGTGAAGAATAGACGACATACCTTCCCAAATCCCTATCCTATTGTAAACTAGTCATCTGCGAAGTACTACAACGGAAAACGACCGCATTCAGCGACACATAACGATGACTTTCACGCATACAAAGCCAGTAAACCATGAGATTCTGCACTCACAGCTCCATTCCATTATGGGACCTCCACAACAGCAACACACACTTGCAAAGCCAACAAGGAACGACGAACAAAGCTGTACGTCAAATACTTGCCCACATCCATCTCGCCTAAGTCCATCACCTTCATGCAAAAAACATTCGCCAACCTCATGCTTAAACATTAATAGGATTGTGTGAATGTGTGAAATCAAATTATGTGATGTAGGAATTGTGCAAAAGAAACGTGTGAAGAACTAAATAAGTTAAGCACACCAGACAGCTAATAAACTACAAAATAACAGTCATTGACTATGGACTTAAATAAACAATAGACTATCGATAAAAATAAGTCATTAGTTCTGAAATGGACAGTATATAAAGAACAAAAGTAAAGCATAATAAACACTAAAACTATATGCCACTTATTTTCTCCTCATAAAAATAAAAGAATAACTATATTTTACTTATTTTCTCCTTATAAAAACAAAGAATAAAAAATTATCTTGTTGGATGTTTTCCCTCTTTTTTAACATTTGTACCATTTGTTAGGATAATATCTCAATACTTGTGTATGTATATTTCTTTGTCAAAGCAATTCTTGGAAATAATTCTTATTTGTTAGTGTAACAATGTTGAAATGAGTGTCTAGAAACAAAAACATTTTACTTGTACATGATATTTAGAAAATGTGTTAGGAATAGATTTTACTTAATTGCTACATTTATAAAAAAAATATATTTCTAGGAAAATCGATGTGAAAGACTCCTCACTTTCGATAACAAACTTCTTAAAAAACAAACTTAACACTTAAATACAGAAAGAAAATAATTAAAAATTAATAATAGCATAAAAATATTCTTCTCTTGTCATTTTTGAGAATAATGTAGAAGAATATAAAAATATAAATTAGTAATATAAACTAGCATAGAACCAGAATAACGTGGCTGAACAGTAGGCAACAAAATTTAGATAAAGGAATAATTTTTGACTGAATTAGACAACGATTCAATCATTGCCTAAATTCAGTGCAAAAATTAAGTTTGAAGGGTGGTGATATGTAATGTGTCAGGAAAATCCAACACCTTCCATGAAAACCCTGACATGATAAGCAAATCCAGTAGTATGTCACATAGCTCCGAATAAATCGTGACATTAAATTAACCAAAGTAATACGAGTAATGAGTGAGCAAATGGAATACCACAGACTAACACATGAATGCCTAAATGCTTGTCATACCTTCCCACCGTGAGACAGAAGCAGTTCCGAGGGGAGAAACGAGAACAGAAGCCGAGAGCAGAACCGTGTTAAGTTAGAAGGCCCTACGATAAGGGACAGACACCCACGTCGCCAGCTAACCATTAGGACGACCCCCCAGCCCATGTTAAAAGCTAGAGCCTTAGTGTGAGACTTTTTTGCGTCTCTGTTACGTCAGGACCACCCCCCCAGCCCATGTTAAAAGATAGAGCCCTCCAGAAGAACAGTATAGATCTTATGATAACATTAAAAGGACCACACCAGCTGCAAGTATTATCGTGAGACTTTTTCACGTCTCTGTTACGTTGCAAACTTTAAAAACATTGCCCCACCACGAAAAGTATAACGTTTCTCATTGGATAGACAGAATTTTTGTAGGCGGAGCTTAAGGTTAACATTGAGACCCTGATTGGTCAGATGAAAACACAGCCAGATAGTTTTTTTAAAAACAACTTCAGTAAATTGTAGTAAGGGAGAAGTTAGGAGAGAGTTGATTCCGAGACGGCGAGGTGAGCGGAGCTGCGCCGGTTGCCGCCCCCTGACGAACACCGACAAGGTAATGAACGCACGTGATGCCGCATAGCAGCGCATAAAGCTTCACTCAGAACTGTAGAAGTCTCATCTGTTACACCCCCTTTTTGCGTATTACTAGTGTCGATCGTCAATTATAGCTCATGGTGTTCACATTTGCCACTTGAAGTAAAAATCTGAAACGCGATGATTTTTCTGTTATCACATCAGCCACTGTAATTTACGACAAGTTAAATAAGGAATTAAAGATAATTGAGGGCCACTGTAGTCCATTTTTGATAGTTTTCTCTTTTGTGAAACTTAATTTAAACCTAGATTATAGATGCGATATGGCATAGGTCATCCTTCGATCCATTGTAGAACTTGGAAACCCATTCAGGGAATATTCGTTCACATTTTTTGTTGAACACAGTTGGTTTTTACCATCCTGTATTAAAACATTTCCTTTTATCAATAGTGGAATTTATAAACAATGTTTTGTGAGTAGAATAAAATTTCCAATGGTAAACTTAACTGCTTTATCAACGTTAGTTTACCAGCTAACTAAAAATAGGAAAGCCTTGAACCCCTTCCACTAAATTTAGTTAGTATTAAGATTCTTTTACAGGGAGTGCAGTGGAGCTGACGCTGAAATCTTTAAGTATTTGGTTATATCATCGCTAGTCTCACTGAACTCTTCTGAATTCTACATGTCATGTGTGGTCTGGCGTCTCCTTACCAAAGAATTTACAGCTTTGTAGATGATAATAGCTGGTACATCTTTGAAGTACTTAATAAAACAGGAGTTTAGAGAAATTTAAACAAAATGCTTCAACATTGCCTCAAATACGTGTAATACGAATATTTAAGTATAAAATGACCTCTTTCATGAATATACAGGGTGAGCACGAAGTCTTGCCCTGATTATAAAAATTTATAACAGAATAACCGTTTGATATAATAAGTTACATTTGATGCCGTTACATAGATTAGTGCTACTAGTTGTTGTGAGCATTAGATGGCGCTAGAGCTCCACAACACAGACGTGGTCTGTTAGGTCACGTTAGTTGCTGGCGAAATGGTGTCGAAGCAGGAGAAAGCGCAATGTGTACTTTGTTTTCACGAAACGACATCGCCCATCAGTGTTCAGCGTAAATTTTGGGCTTCTTACAGACGCAGCCCTTCTGCAATGTTTAACGAAACAGGAAGCGCTGAAGATCGTCCTCGAAGTGGCAGACCTCGTGTGAGTGATGCAACTATTGATCGAATTCGGCAATCGTTACAACGGAGTCCGTCTAAATCAACTCGCCAAGCATAGCGTGAATTTCAAATACCGCAGGCAAGTGTGGTGAAGATTCTTCATGAAAGGCTTAGGTTGCATGCTTACAAAGTGAAAATCGTGCAGGCCTTGCAACCGAATGATTTGCTGACACGTGCTGAATTTGCAACTGAGATTCTCAACAGGATTGATGGCGCTAACGATTACTAAAAACGCATATGCCTTACCGATGAATCCAGCTTTCATAATGTCCGTATATGGGATTCAGAGTCACTACATGCTACTGTACGGTTACAGCGAGACAGCAAAAAAGTGAATGTTTGGTGCGGCCTCATGCACAACAAGGTTTATGGAACGTTTTCTTCGCGGAAAAATCCATTACCGCTAACATTTACTTAGACGTTTCGCAAAAGTTTATTGCTCCACAGTTAGGAGAATATCAACCATGGATAATTTTCCAGCAAGATGGAGCACCTCGGACGGCCGGCGTGGCCGATCGGTTCTAGGCGCTTCAGTCTCGAACCGCGCAACCGCTACGGTCGCAGGTTCGAATCCTGCCACGGGCATGGATGTGTGATGTCCTTAGGTTAGTTAGGTTTAAGTAGTTCTAAGTTATAGGGGACTGATGACCTCAGATGTTAAGTCCCATAGTGCTCAGGGCCATTTTTTAGAGCACCCCTCCCCTCCCCCCCCCCCCCTCCACTGGGCTTTGATAGTACGTAATTTCCTGGATCTGGATGAAACATTCCGGATCGTTGGATTGGAAGGAACGGTCCAACACCCTGTCCACCCCGCTCTCCATAAATTACGCCCCTTGACTTTTTTTCTGGGGCTATATCTAGGACAGAGTCTTCGTCACACCATTTGCTGACGTCGACGAACTGAAGGCTAGGATACAAGCTGCTGAGGGTACTGTGACAGAACACATGTTACGAAACACCTGGCGGGAACTGGAATACCGCCTCGACATTCTGCGAGTTACCAAGGGAGCACATGTTGAGGTTTACTAATGTAAGTGGTCTTAAAAAAACTAGTAACACCAACCAATGTAACGGTATCAAATGTAAATTATGATGTCAAACGGTTATTCTGTTATAATTTTTATAGTCAGGGCAAGGCTTTGCTCACCATGTATTTATGCCTATATACGAAGTTATTTATAAGGTATCGATATACACTGGTATCTTCGGTTTCTCATTGTATTATTGTCTTGATTGCATTACTACACAACGGTTTAACGCCCAATTGCTCTGTTGCAGTTCTCGAGTTCTTTAATTATTTGAAAAGAAGCATAACCGTTACTAGTCGGAACACACGACTCGTCTCCTGTCAGTTACTGTCCAGTTTCGGTGTTATTCGGCCCACTGAAGGCGTGCAGATTTGTGCCTCGCTCTGAGCAATGGCGTTTTGCAAGGTACATGACTGCAAATGTACATTGTATACAGGTCCCTTCGCAGTATTCGCTCGAAAGCTGGTTGAGATGGACATGCAATCACGAACAGTTTACGTCAAGTTTGAAACTGTGTGTCACTGACAGGGCGTGGTACTTGTTTCTGGTTCATGTCGGTCAGGATCTCCTTACGATGTAAGTAGGCTGTTTATGTTTTCTTTATGTAAGTAGGCTGTTTATGTTTTCTTATTGGCAACGTTACGTAGCGCTCTGTATAAAAATCACTGGCTGTGCTGTGTGCAGTCTGTGGCTAGTTTGCATTGTTGTCTGCCATTGTAGTGTTGGGCAGCGGCAGCTGGATGTGAACAGCGCGTAGCGTTGTGCAGTTGGAGGTGAGCCGCCAACAATGGTGGATGTGAGGAGAGAGATGGCGGAGTTTTGTAATTTGTCATGAACTGGTATAAATATTATGACTATTAAGGTAAATACATTGTTTGTTCTCTATTAATATCTTTCATTTGCTAACTATCCCTATCAGTAGTTAGTGCCTTCCGTAGTTGGAATCTTTTATTTAGCTGGCAGTAGTGGCGCTCGCTGTATTGCAGTAGTTCGAGTAACGAAGATTTATGTGAGGTAAGTGATTTCTGAAAGGTATAGTTTAATGTTAGTCAGGGCCATTCTTTTGCAGGGATCTTTGATAGTCAGATTGCGTTGCGCTAAAAATATTGTGTGTCAGTTTAAGCACAGTCGTTATATAAATTGTTCTAAGGGCATGTTTCATATGGCGACCCTGCCAGGATTCGAACCTGAAATCTTCTGATTTTTCCTTGTAGTTTGTGTAATTAGTGTAGCTTTTGTTTATTGCTAGCGCATAATTATAGAGAGGATTTCCTTGGTAGTTGTGGTTTTTCATTGTTGCACAGTAAAACAGTTGTGGCATGCATGTAGATTTGCACCAAGTATTTCGCACAGCTGCGCTTGCAATTAACTAGATATTATTTTCGCTTCTCTGTTAATGTGTTCTCTTATTTTTGCTCTTCAAATTGTGTTTTTTTGTGTTGTCGTGTGAAATATTGCGACAATAATGGCGTGTGAAAAACGTAATACTAGGCTCCAAAGTAAACTGAGAAATGACAGTGAAGACGAAAGCAGTGTGTTAGCGCCACCGAGTAAAGAATTAACTAATGTTCAAAGTAGTAATTTGGTAATTGTACATAAGGGAAATGGAGCGGGCTGCAAACAATGGTGTAGACAGTGAATCAATTAGTGAACAGGGAAGCATTATCGATCGATCGGTCGGCAACAGCTTGCCTCAGGAATCCGAAATGACAGGACACAATCTTGCAAATACTGTAGATTCAGGTTTTGCGTCCTCACCGTTTTCTCAAATAAGTCAAGACACATTTTCTGCTATTCAAACTGCGAATATTGCCGGTTCAATGCGTTGCCGAATATCACTGAGGAACATGTTTCAGACACCAGTGCACTGTTATTACAGTTAATGCAACAAATGGGACAAAGGCTACAAAAGTAAGACACAACGCTTGAACAAAATCAGAAACAAATGGAACAAAATCAGAGACAAACACAGCAAAAGCTTCAAAAGTTAGACACAATGGAACAACACCAGAGACAAACACAGCAACAGTTAGACGCAATGGAACAAAATCTTCACACCACGCTTGAACAAACACGTGAAGATTTAACTACTGAGTTACATAATATTGAATCGAAATGTCAAAAAATCTGTAATGACGTAAAAACACAAATTTGTGAGCATTTCCAACCTATTTTTTCGCGTCATGAAAATGCATTACAGAATCACGAAGCAGCCATAAAAGAACTGCAAACTATTGTTCATGAAAATCATGAGACCTTGTGGGCTAAAATTGACTCAGTTGCATCTACCGATTCGGTTACGCAACTTGCAAAAACTCAGGAAAACTTAAAGGACACAGTAGATTCGATTTCAACACAAATGGACACTCTGAAACTTGGTTCAGAAAAACACACTGAGGAAATGTGTTCACTATCGGAGAAAGTAGCCGAACTTTCGGATCAGGTCACTAACTTATCTACAAAGGTAGATGATGATCTGAATGACACAAGACCTGTAGCCTTCACTGACACAGAAGAGTATGAACAAATAAGAAAATTCAAACAAAATCAAAATCAAATCAATACACAGTACAAAAGAGAAATCCGGGAAGTACAAGATCAGTTGACGCAGGAGATACAAGAATTACATATTTCAGAGGACACTTGCGCTCCAACACGGGAAGAGGAACTTAGAAATACGGAAAAGCCACAAAATAATAACACAGGGCATTTTGGTAATTATGAAAGGAATTGGCAAGGTGGACCGAATTTTGAGATGGAACCGCCGACACGACGTAACAATGACCGATATGCTACTCGCCGACACGATGACTTTGACTATAAGCTGTTCATTACTACATGTAAATTCAAAACGTTTAAGAATTCTGCCAACGACATTGATCCACAAGCGTGGCTCCATCAATTCTCTTATTGTTTTCCTCCCAACTGGTCAGTAGAACACAGATTAGAATTTATGTGTGGCTACTTGGAGAATGAACCAGCTGTAAGAATGCGACCGGTCATTCACGATTGTCACAGTGAAGGAGAATTTTATCATGCCTTCCTCTCAGCATATTGGTCTCAAGCTACACAAGACCGAGTAAAACATGGCATCATAATGATGAAACGTTTCGAACAATCTGAATTTTCCAGTCTTATGAAATATTTTGAAGAAATGTTGCATAAGAATCAGTATCTTTCAAACCCATACAGCCCCTCAGAACTCATCCGCATTTGCTTGATCAAATTACCTGAACATTTACGACATATTATTTTGGCAGGACGTTGCAAAGACGACATTGAAGCTTTTGAGGGACTCTTACAAGAATTAAAAATTGACACAGACAGTCACGGGATGCGAAAACAGGAAAACAATCACTACAGGTCACATCCGTCACAATTCCGTGACGTCAGAAACAATAAATGGCCACAACAAGCCTATTCTTACAACGTAAATCGTGACCAAAACTGACACCACCCGTATGACAACCACTGTCAGAGTAATAGTTACAGAGAAAGATCGCATTTCCGCGGTAATGACTATCACAGAGACAATCAGAGAAACAGACAATATGGGAACCAAAACAATTATTATCAAGGGAGACAGAATAACTTTAGACGCAACGGTCCAGCGCGCAGTTACGACTCAGGGAGAAATTCACCACCACGTGAGCGACAAGAAAGAAACTATGGAATCTACCGACATGACGACAGACGATATGATCGTAACGACAGACCTGAATTGCATCAGAACTGGCGGGATTTAAACATGGCAGGGCCCTCTCGTCACAGTGAATTTGTAGAAGTTAGGTCTCCAAATCCCAGTAACGACGCGCGGCAACAAAGAGACAGACAATGACTCGCACCGCAGGCATACACGTGCGCCGGCTGGCTCCGAGAAAAATAACATTATATCTGGTACTGCTAATGAGATTTTAATGCAACATTTTGGTTCACTTGAAAATACATTCTGAATTAAAGTACTTTCTGAGAGATACCAGACGACACAGTGGTTAGTTTTTGTGACAGCTACACGATTATATCACGACGTTACTAATGTGTGACATAATTTACATTGTTGCTTTTGCGGAGTATCTGTTTTATATCTGCACGGTTTTTCTGAATTCTTCTGGAAAGCAAAACATGTTTTAGTAGTAACTTTTGTGGTATAGCTACAAGGAGACAGCCTTTTCTGTAGCACAACAATACGTTACAGCACAGTACTTTCTTCATCACGGCAATAAGCGTAATAACTAAGATATCTCTACGCAAAGCATTTCACTTTTGTTTATCATGAGGTAAGTACATTGACTTCTGCAGAACTTAGCTTTTGGAGGACGATAACTACGACACTTCCACAGAGATTATCTTACAGCAAGACGCACATTTAGCGCTACAGCACACGTATTTCAGTGATTAATTTTGTGCTTAAAACATTTATTTTTAAAGATTTTTGAATTACAAAGAAAGTTTTCCGTGATACATTTCATTCCATTGCTGTAATCTGTAACACCTGAGGGTATAATTACATTAATCCTCAGGGGGGTTCATGCTTACTTTGTGTACCATGTGTTTGGCAAGCACAAGGAACCCTAGCTTATATGGTATTTGCTTATACAACTTTACATATTGGTACCATATTTCTTTAACACACAATTACACAGCTATCTGATCATTTAACTGAGAGAGACAAACTTTTTTACTACGTCAGTGACACATGTTTACGTAATTACACCGTTGGATAACTTCACACTTACGAAATGGTATTTTGTCTGTACTGTGTGAACTCTTCATATTTTTTCGGAACCATTGTGATACTATGAGAGCTTTGAATGATGTATTTGGTATGAGATCATGATTTTTAAAGTACGTTTGAGGCAGATGACACTATTGAAATGAGCAGAGAATATTTTTTATGGTTTGAAATTATTGCAGAAAGCTACGACTTTTTTGAGATTTGACTGAGGTGTTATGATGTTATTTTTATGACGACGATGTGTATTATGCTGTTGAGGTATGTTTATGTCAATAAGATGATGCTACCATATATGAGGAATGTGATTACGTGTTTATATGTATATGGATAATAAATAGAAGTTAGGGACTCTTGACTTGTGAAACAGGATGTTGGAAACCAAGAATCGTACTTTAAGAGTTATGAAATGTGAGTAAATGCGTGAATGTATCACAATGCCGGCGAAAATTTTTTGGACACTGTTATATTTATAGGGTTTTGTTTCTACACATTTGCAACGCAAATTCTCGACCCGTGAAATTTTGTATATGAGACTGTCACTGTAGCGGAAACTGCTGTCGTAAATATTTCCGTAAAAAAATTAAGTGACCACCTGCACATAATGCGTCGTGGGCACGCAGCTGTGTCAGACGCCAGGAGAACAAGTCATTAGTGAGTGCCTCGTCAGAAGCACAGGTATGAAACGTCCCCTTATAACAATTGTACAAGAATGTGCTTAACCTGACACACAATATTTTTAGCGCAACGCTATCTGACTATCAAAGATCCCTGCAAAAGAATGGCCCTGAGTAACTTTAACCTATACCTTTCACAAATCACTTACCTCACAAAAATCTTCGTTACTCGAACTACTGCAATACAGCGAGCGCCACTATTGCCAGCTAAATAAATGATTCAAACTACAGAAGGCACTAACTACTGATAGGGATAGTTAGCAAATGAAAGATATTAATAGAGAACAAACAATGTATTTACCTTAATAGTCATAATATATATATATATAGCAGTTCATGACAAATTACAAAACTCCGCCATCTCTCTCCTCACATCCACCACTGCTGGCGGCTCACCTCCAACTGCGCAACGCTACGCGCTGTTAACATCCAGCTGCCCCTCTACAATGGCAGACAACAATGCAAACTAGCCACAGACTGCACACAGCACAGCCAGTGATTTTCATATAGAGCGCTACGTGGCGGCGGCGTTACCAATATAAGAACCTAAACAGCCTACTTACATAAAGAAAACATAAACAGCCTACTTACATAGCCCCCATGCTCCCCATAAAAAATTTTACAAATTGTGTTGGGCAGTGGCCAATAATGATTTGATAAAATTTTTCATAATTACAATAACAAAGATATCAAATGCACACACTTATTAATACAATGGTGGTCAAAAGCTAAAATTTTCTCACAGTCCATAAAGACAGTCCAGATTGTTCATCACAGTAAAATTTCAGTGTTTTTTTTTTTTTTCAAAGTCTGAGCAGTAAAAGACAATGCACACGGAAGTAGTGGATTTCCATGCAGTCTTGAAGAAGTAGTGTTGTCCTTCCAACGGAAAGACAGTGCTGACTCTTGACATGCTGACAGGTAATGGGCCACAACAGAGCAAACCCACAGCAGAGCCATTCGACGTTTTGAAGAAGATTGTTAGGTAGGTCGTCACAGAGCAGACCCACTGTAGTCCTGGTAGAGATTACGATATTGGTGGGCCACCAGAGGTGCAGACCCCCTGCAGTCCTTGTAGAGATAATGGTATTGGTGGGTCATCAAAGGTGTAGACCCACTGTAGTCCTTGTAGAGATGATGGTCACCAGCCATCTGCTGCGACTGTGCAGGTGCACAATCACCATTGAAGAGTCTTGCAAAGAAGATAGCAAGTCCATAAACCACCACTTGTGCACGCACAAAGTTTTTGGAATTGTCCTTAGAACCAGCAATGCTGTTATCCAGTCCCTTGCTGAATTATTAACACACGTGCAAACACTAACAGTCCCTACTTCTCACATATTGTCCAAATACTATGACCAACGGAAATGTGTGCAGTGAAATGAATGCTTACAAGTTACTTAATTTGATGAACTGGTGTCAATTACAATATTATAACATGAGAATATAATTACAAAGATACAAAATACACCATTAAAAACATAACAATACAGATAACATTTGTAGTAATACAGGCTTTACAAAAGAATAGAAATAACATATACATCAGTGTTACAGGAATTATGACATAAGTAAATACATAAAAGATCAGAATAACTTTTGAAACATGACCTTCACATATGAGCAACAAAACAGAATAAATAATGTCTCAACATCTTTACAAAGTAAATAACATAGTATTAGAAAAATTCTACAACATAGCTCTCATCAGCTAAACACATAAAGAGAGGAAAAACACAAATACACAAGGGTACACAGACATATAGAGGGATGACACAAAAGGAAAGGACAGGGTTTGTTTTACTGCAGTATTTTGCACGGAGATCTCCCTTTGTTCATCATTATTCCCAAAAGTCCTATCTAAGCCTGCTTTCTGTATTCTGTTCACATCCTCTGTCAAAAATAGTTTTTCTCCACTGTACAGTATCCTTTTTTTTTGCCCAAACCATTTTCATATAGCTTCTCAATACATTTCTTCCAAGTCATCATAGTTAGTTTCTTATATAGTCTACCCCCTCTTAAGCTAACTTAAATCTACTGAGCTCAGATGCTAAACTAAGGGACGAGGCAATGCAGCAGCACATAACAAATTAACACAAACAGCAATGGAAAAAAATGGAAAATTGCAAAGCAAGCTACAGTAAATCTAAATTACCAAGCAATGCAACATTAAAACTAATATGAGCCAATGTGCAGCAACAATAAAAATAAATCAATAGTAAAACTAGCTTAACAGAGTAACACAATTTAAAATTCAGTAGCACTATGCCTGGCAAACAGCAGCAGCAGAAGTATTAACTTATATCTATACATGACAAAGCTCAAGCAGAAAAAATATTACAGTAAAAATGGCCATGTTTAATACCTATGTCACATCTTAACACTAAAGTGATGCATCACGAGAACTTACACTAGCAGATAAGTTACCAAATCATAAAGAAATTATTTATGCATTTCCTGTAAAGGGAAATGTCTATTTATGTGCCCTCGTTTTCTTGGAAGTAGATCATAAATTTCTTATTGACTGGATCTGTAGGCATAAAATAACTATATTAGTACATGTATTAAATTTTATTTTAACCAATGCTGCAGTGCAGCTAGAAACTAGATATTAAAGAAAATGAGCAAACATGTACAAAGGACGGCATGAAACATCATTCATTAGCCATATGGCATTTCATAACGCAGTAAAAATTCCCTCAATTCTAGAGAAAGACGCTTGTCATAATCAGGTGTGCAAATGTAAGCGTGTCGTGTTTGCGGTGCTTTCTACAAAGGTATGTCAAAAGCGAGGATAATGGCCTCCCTTTTTTTTTCTTTTCTACCTGAGCGTCTGAAAAGGCTTGTTCTCCAGGTGTCTGACACAGCTGTGTGCCCACGACGCACGTGCAGGTGGTCACAACTTTCTTACGGAAATATTTACGACAGCAGTTTCCGCTACAGTGACAGTCTCATATAAAAATATTTCACAGGTCAAGAATTTACGTTGCAAATGTGTAGAAACAAAATGCTATTGATATAACAGTGTCCAAAAATTTTCGTCGGCATTGTAATACATTCACGCATTTACACACATTTCATAACTCTTAAAGTACGATTCTTGGTTTCCAATATCTTTTTTCACAAGTCAAGAGTCCCTACCCACTATTCATTACTCCTTACCTTATTACACATATACGTATCCATCGACACTCTTCAATATTTCGTCATTATAAATATGAAGCATAATCAAATAACTCATATATGAAACGTCCCCTTGGAACAATTTATATAACGACTGTGCTTAAACTGACACACAATATTTTTAGCGCAACGCAATCTGACTATCAAAGATCCCTGCAAAAGAATGGCCCTGAGTAACATTAAACTATACCTTTCAGAAATCACTTACCTCATAAAAATCTTCGTTACTCGAACTACTGCAATACAGCGAGCGCCACTACTGCCAGCTAAATAAATGACTCAAACTACGGAAGGTACTAACTACTGATAGGGATAGTTAGCAAATGAAAGATATTAATAGAGAACAAACAATGTATTTACCTTAATAGTCATAATATATATAGCAGTTCATGACAAATTACAAAACTCCGCCATCTCTCTCCTCACATCCACCACTGCTGGCGGCTCACCTCCAACTGCGCAACGCTACGCGCTGTTCACATCCAGCTGCCGCTGCCCAACACTACAATGGCAGACAACAATGCAAACTAGCCACAGACTGCACACAGCACAGCCAGTGATTTTTATACAGAGCGCTACGTACGACCAATGTTCTTAGGCCATGTTACATGACTGAGTGATACACAATTCCTTGTAAAGTCATTAGACAGTCCGAGTGGACACACCAATACATCGGACAACATCACATACGGTGTAGTCATGAATAAACCAAAACACGATACCTTGTTTCATCAATTCCGTCACGTTTCTATGTCGATCCATCTCACTGCGCTGAGCCCATACAACTGACTGCACATGCAAATTACTTCAATGCCATGACTTATATCAGTGGTGGAGCGTCATGTGACCACCAAGTGCCTGCTCTACACCATAAAAAAAGGGTTCCGAAGCTTTTTTTCCCTTTATTGTTATTTCATACCGCACTTGCCGCATACGGGCGGCGGGGGCGGGAAATGCACTTAGCGGTACAATCAACCTGCTCTTCCGCCACGTGAGAGGAAAATCTGGATTTGAAAGAATAGTAAACAGAAATATGCGATATTTACAATGAATGTAAAACTTTTTAAATGTGAAAATAAATCGGAAGTTTTTGTAATTAAGAGAAATGACTTCCGTACTTTTAGTGAAAAATAGTTGTAATATAAGGTAAAAATCAGAAACACTGTAAGATTACATTCAAAAAAGCATTTTAAAAAACCTTGAAGCACAACACTGTTAAAAAGAAACTAATCAGTACTAAAGCTGGAAGGCCCTGCTCTGAGGTAGGGATGGGCTATGATCGCGCTCGAGAAACGCGCGACGCGAAGGCAATTTCTCGAGAATGTCTCGGGTACGCTCGAGAAGTTGACAGTGCTGCGCTCTCTGAGAAATTGCGCAAACCTTCAGTACACGAAGCACCAAGCCGCAGCGGTCGTACTCGTCGTACGTACGTGCAAGGAAAACTTTGAAATTCTATAATTGATATCAACTGTACTACCGTTATTAATGTGTACGGAAGAATTAGTATATGTCTCACAAGACAAAAATCATAGAATTGTTGTTTAAAACAAAGCACAGAATTCGCATGAAACAGAAGCTTTATTCTTACAAAATAAATTACCTTGTACATTCTGCATGTATGCATGCGTGCTTAAACGCAAAAGAGAAGTGCTATAACCTTTTATATACAGAAACTGCGTACATGCGTTTACTTACTGAAGAAAGAAAGGAAACAAAAGTTGTTCAGCATAAGGCATTTTTACATCCCATTGCTGCACTGCCGTCGATTTTTGTTTAGAAATATGATTTTATTAATCAATTGGCCTTTTAGTCTGCTTCTTTGTTTGTTTATAAGTAGTCCTGTTTTCGAAAATATTCTTTCACTGGGAACAGAAGTTGAAGGTATTGCAAGATATTTTTTTGCCACGACAGCTAATCCTGGGTAACTGTTTTCATTTTTTTTCCCAGTAGTGTAAAGAATTATCCGTGCGTTGTAGGTACGGTTCTTCCAAATATCGTTGTACCTCCAGGTCTATGCTATCACAACCGCTTTTCATTAGATTTTTATTGGAAACCTCTTCATCGAAAGAAGCCCATAAGGAAATACTGGCGTTTTGTACGAAATGGTACTCGTGGCTAGTGTCGTTATCAGCCGAATGAGTGGACCGTACGGTCTCTACCACGTTTGTGCACTCTGCAATTAGGCTTGCAACGGCATGTTTTGAATGAATGGGATTCCTAAATGGTAACGTTTTGAATCTTGGGTCGAGAACGACGGCATGTACTTTGTTTCTATTAATCATAGCCGGGCTATTAGTGAGTTGTGCAGATGTTGCTGTTGCTCTTGCGCTGTCGTGGTAGCCCACTTCTCATTGCATACGGTTAGGATTAGGTGTCTGATTATTGGAATAGCTTTCGAAAGAGAGGTATAATTTTCAGTTGAGATTTCACTTTTTACCACTTCAAATGGCTCCAGTACACATAAACATTCGCTCAAAATTCGCCCGCTGTGAGGTTCTCTACACCCGAATACAAAGATGATAAACAGGCTGTAATGCATTCCTTTTGCTCCACTAGACGTTGTAGCATATAAAACGTACTGTTCCATCGGGTTTCGGTTTCCTGAATCAATTTATGAACAGGTTTTTTCATTAGATCCTGGATGTCATGGAGTTTTTCATTAGCATTGAAACTTGTTTTAAAACAGCAAACAATTTTTCTGGCCTTTTCCCGCATTGTGCAGAGCTCACTGTTGCTGTTCAAAGAACTTTTCACAACTAAATTGATGGTGTGTGCTAAACAAGGCACATGTTGCGTATCTATGTTGCCACTGTGAATAAGTTGTATGGCTGCCGTCATGTTACTGGCGTTGTCAGTTGTGATGCTTACAACTTTGTTTTCAATATTTCATTTTGAAATCACGTTATTTAGCGCTGTATGCTTTTCCGGGAAACGGAATGACTCGAGGGCTAAAGCTTTCACGCACCAATTAGTGTTAATGAAATGACCAGTTACAGAAATATATGCCCCACTATTGAGTGAGGTTCAAATATCGGTCGTTAAAGAAACACAAGTAGAGTCTTCCACGGCCAAGTTTACAGCCTCTTTCTGTTTATGGTATCGTCCTCAATCATGAGGCGCAACTTTTTTCGATTTGGTATCGAGTATTGTGGGTCCAACAGTGAAACAAAACGTCGAAAACCAGTGTCCTCGACGGTTGAAAGCGGTTGAAAATAATCTGTTATCATGGCCACTAGTGCTTCATCTAGCTGTTGTTGCCGTTTACTTCCCTCTATGAAGAGAAACGTAAGATTTAGATCAGTGCTTCTGCAAGGGGGTACGTTATGCTCGACAACTAGCCCAATAAAATTACATATCGTATCGTGCAAAAGCTAGGATAGTATAGTTTTGATTTTGGGGTATGCTAAATCAATGTTTTTTAAGCGTGTCGCACCGCTTCGGACACTATCGAAACTTTTGCACGGAATTCACCTTTTGTACCATACGTACCTGGATATTTTGTCTGCCTCGCACTACTGGAAGAATGAGCCTCTGTATCCACGGACGTCGCTGTTTTATTGCTCGATAAATTGTGCAGATAAGATGTCTAATCATGCCCGTTGTTTTTTTGTACATTACGGAGATTTTTACGACAAATGTTGCAAGTATCGTTATCTCCATCCTCCGTAAAGTATTGCCAGCACCATGATGTTCGTTTCGAGTGTCCATATTGATTTGAATAACAACTTTACTCGAATGAAACCTGAGACACACTAGTTACGAGCACAGCGAGCAGCGAGCGTGTTTGTCTAGCGGCGGCATTCAATTCATAAAACAACAGCGGCGCGGCGTATGTTGTCGCAGGCAACTGGCGCGCAGCGGCACACGCCGCTGTGTCGTTTCTCGTGAGCTTCTCGAGAATTGCTTGAGAACTAAAGGCTCGAGGAATTCTCGGTGCGCTCGAGTCGCCGCGCCTCGCCATCCCATTACTGCTCTGAGGTAGTCCATTGTTGAAGGCGCAAG
Source organism: Schistocerca cancellata (assembly GCF_023864275.1). Taxonomy (NCBI): domain Eukaryota; kingdom Metazoa; phylum Arthropoda; class Insecta; order Orthoptera; family Acrididae; genus Schistocerca; species Schistocerca cancellata. Next base: position 209,543,609 of record NC_064626.1, read on the forward strand.
GTTGGTTGTTGAGGAGGGTAGAATGGAGGTAGTATATGGATGGAGGACTGGTCCGGATGTATCGCTGAGGCAGGAGTGGCTGTTGGGATACAAAGTAGGTTGGAGCAGAGAGGGTATTAGTGAGGCTGAAGTTAGATGGGTCAAGGAGCTATGGAAGGAATGGTGTAAGGGGTAAAACACGTGGGGGAGGTAGGAAAAGCATGAGGGGGTAGGGAGAGAGGCAGGGAGGGAGAGTACGCTCTGACGAAGTGGAATGAGTAGACTGGGTTTAAAATTGGTAGGAGCGCACCGAAGTCATCAATCTGCTCGTTTAAGGGGACCATTTTTCAAATGGCTCTGAGCACTATAGGACTTAACATCTATGGTCATCAGTCCCCTAGAACTTAGAACTACTTAAACCTAACTAACCTAAGGACAGCACACAACACCCAGCCATCACGAGGCAGAGAAAATCCCTGACCCCGCCGGGAATCGAACCCGGGAACCCGGGCGTGGGAAGCGAGAACGCTACCGCACCACCACGAGATGCGGGCCGGACCATTTTTATTTGGCCTGCTGAGCATATCCTGTAATCTCTCTATTGCTCAGACGTAAGCCCTTTCGTGTATTCGTCCACTGTCGTGGATAATTTTATTTTCACCTGTACGCGTTGTGTAAGATTTGTTAGCCACTGGGCGTAGCGTACCTTGTGGTGCACACTCTCTATGAGTCTGAATGCCAGTGCCATCTGTTGACCGATATTTGACCTACCACTGCAAGTGTCGGCTGTGCAAAGCGTGTAGCTGAGTGTGACTACTTAGCTTTTAGAATTGTATAAATGTATTTTTTCTAAATGATCAGCGAAGTTCTGGTATTTTTTCCTATTGAAAGAGGTCTCCATAATTTTAAAACTAGTTACAATCACAAGTTAGCGCAATTACAGTTGCCATGACAAAGTTTCAAAAAATCGTGAAGGACATTGGACAAAGTGTCAATAGCCATCCTCATCCCTGATTTTCTATGACAATTCACGTTTTGCGTGTGTGCTGGTTCTAAATGTTAATTTTTGTTTCTTCATTAGGTTGTTGTTAGTAATAACTTGTAATTATCACCACAGTAATCAAAACTTATAAACAATAACTTAGCGTGGAAGAGATATTAGAAATTATGGAAAACAGTGATATGTCTGGAATGAGATTTTCACTCTGCAGCGGAGTGTGCGCTGTTATGGCAGATTAAAACTGTGTGCCGGACCCAGACTCGAACTCGGGACCTTTGCCTTTCGGGGGAAAGTGCTCTACCAACAGAGCTACCGAAGCATGATTCACGCCCGGTCCTCGTGCTTCGGTTGCTCAGATGGTAGAGCACTTGCCCGCGAAAGGCAAAGGTCCCGAGTTCGAGTCTCGGTCGGGCACACAGTTTTAATCTGCCAGGAAGTTTCATATCAGCGCACACTCCGCTGCAGAGTGAAAATCTCATTCTGGAAACATCCCCCAGGCTGTGGTTAAGCCATGTCTCCGCAAATCCTTTCTTTCGGGAGTGCTAGTTCTGCAAGGTTCGCAGGAGAGCTTCTGTAAAGTTTGGAAGGTAGGAGACGAGATACTGGCAGAAGTAAAGCTGTGAGGACCGTGCGTGAGTCGTGCTTCGGTAGCTCAGATGGTAGAGCACTTGCCCGCGAAAGGCAAAGGTCCCGAGTTCGAGTCTCGGTCGGACACACAGTTTTAATCTGCCAGGAAGTTTCAGTGATATGTCTGATACTGAAGAACTTGAATATGGTGACAATTTTTCTTCAGTGGCTGACAGTAATGCTGGACTTCCCCAGACAGTGGGTTATCTCGAGGAGGAAAATTTAGATGAAGATGATCATGATGCTCAGCCCAGTTTTAATACAGTAATATAGACAGAAAGAAAAATGAACCACAAGGACTTATGCAGGATGTTATCAGCAATGGCGATGCCGTGATCCTCACAAAATGGTTTGACAACAACTCACTTTGGGCTCAAACTTCGAAGCTATTGGAACCATGGATGTCCGTAGAAGTTGGGAGAAGACGAATAAATTGTACATTGATGTTCCGAGAACTGAGATTGTGGAACTGTACAACATTGACATGGATGGTGTTGGCAGGTATGACTTTTCGATTTCAGTTTATAGAACATTATTTCGACCACGAAAGTGGACAAGCGCATGGTTACTCAGGCCATTGATAGGGCTGTAACTATAACCAGTTCATGGCTGGAATTCGTGCACGAGGTTTCCTGAAAAGAAAATTTTGGATGTACACTATTTTCGGCAGTATATAGCAGAGTCGTGGATTATGACACGAAAGAGGTCTATAAAGAACAGAGGCAGACCTTCAAATGAAGCTACCCCGGTGTATGTAGCTGTAAAGCGTAGATTATTTACCGTGCTATGATCAGCAGAAATCGACATCTGGATGCAAAAATCCTTGGTGCAAGGCTAAAACGCACATACAGTACCAAATGAAAGCTCCGTCTTCGTACAGCAAGAGGGCACAACTGCTTTCTACATTTCCACAGAAAATATGCTTTCCGTGGAGAAACTGTCTCACCAGCATCATCCACTTTTGTAAAGCCTTTTCTAATAAATTTTCATCGCTCTTTTACAAGAGTTTTATTTAAATGTTCCATTCCTTTGAAAACAGATGTCACAGTATGTATAGACATTAAAAGTACACGATAAAAAATTCTGAAAACTGTGAAGAATTATACCATTAGGTCATAGTGTCCTCTGTAGTGGACGATCCATATCTCGGATGTGGATCGTCCAATTTTGGTTTCTGCTGTATTATAAATTTTCTAAAAATAGTTTTTGTTTGGATACCAAATCACAAAATTATCATCACATCCTTTCTTCATGTTTGACAAGTTTTAACGCCGTTCTGTCGCGATATCGCAATGAGTATAGACCTTGGTGTGCTTGTATTAGCGAGTTACTACATTTAAAGGCAACACATCTTCCTAAAGACGAAAACCGAATTTCGGAAACTGGTTATCACTGTCCTGTTTACATGTTAAGAACTGAAGCGGATTTGCTAGCTCATTTAAATATGGTGCCTGATAAACTGCTATTATAGTTTCTGAGCCGACCGCTGTGGCCGTGCGGTTCTAGGCGCTTCAGTCTGGAACCGCGTGATCGCTACGGTCGCAGGTTCGAATCCTGCCTCGGGCAAGGATGTGTGTGATGTCCTTAGGTTAGTTAGGTTTAAGTAGTTCTAATTTCTAGGGGACTGATGAACATAGATGTTAAGTCCCATACTGCTCAGAGCCATTTGAACCATTTATAGTTTTTGATTTAGTCAACACAATCGCTATTTCTCTTCAATTAGAAGAAGCGTAAACAGTTTCAGTCTAATATTTCAACTATCCTCCACTGTACAAAAAGCCACTATGTTCATATTATCCGGAAATTTTTAAAACAAAACGATACCTGAGAGCCGAGGCATGTTGCAGAATCGGCTGCGTTTACATGGGAACGAAAATCGGTTGCGGATCTGGATAACCGACAATTAGAAACGGATTTCCAGAATCGATTTTGAAGTGTTTGCATGCCCGCCCCGAAACAGTATTGGGAAATCTGGTTTTGGGAGGCCCATGTAAACGGGGTGAGTGATCGCCAAGGAAGCGGTCCGCGCCCAAAACAAAGGGCAGGGCAGAGCCGCATTGTGACCGCGCGGCGTGACGCTTTCACTCTCTCCCGAAGATGTCCCTGCGCTCGCCATTGTCAAACACACTCGCTTTCTGCGACAAGGTCCGCGTCGCGTGCTCACGGCCGCACTTGTTTGTAAGCGAAAGTCGCTCCGTGTTACGGTGCTCAGCAAGCAAAGCGTCAGCAACGATCTTCTTCCCGTTTCCGGTTTGGCAGACGAAGAATGCACGTCTATTGCTACTACTAGAGGACTGTAATGTACGCCTATAGTTCAATTCTTTTATCTTGGCGATTCGCGCATGCCCGCCCAGACGCGGGAGATTGCTGCGTTGCCAGTTGTACGCGCCAAGAGAAGCAGCGCCATAGTATAGTTCGCAAACTTACGTTTAGGGGGGAGCGCGCAGTTTATCGAGTAAAGCCACCACGGCCGCATTAAGCCTTTCGCTGCTACAGAGATGTGCTTCCCGCATTCCGCGGTGTGCGCGATTTTGTCATCATTGCACTGCTCGCCTGGTGTTTCGACTGCTTTGACACACTTTATCATTCGATTTCACAAAAACTATTTGGCCCAAAAATTTGATTTTTACAAATCTTCTTGACTGATACCTTCCCCCATAAATGACTTAATTTTGTTTCAATGTTCAACGCAGTTATTGTGCAGCATTAGATGTAGTAGACCATTGCACGAAATTTTGAAGAGTTTGCAGAGGTAAAAGTCCATAGCGTATACCTTCCGTATGGTCGATTTTAGTTGCCACTAGAAATTTCAAAAAATTACATTCAAACGAATAAAATTCATGAAGTAAGACTCTTCGATATTGTTTTTAAATAAATAAAATAGTAAGCATCGAACAAGGTGTACAATAGGAAATAAACAATTACCGTTGTTCTTTATTGCGAAAAAGCCGTCCGTGAGAATGATACAAACACCTTTCCTTGCTATTGCCTGAATTAGGAGGCTTATTGCTTGTTTTGTTTAATTCATTAATAGAATATGAAGCAATTGATATAAAGAATGCTTTTTCCAAACTTTCTATAAAAGAAAGTCTGCTATCAAGACATTGCTTTTGTTCAATTACTTTACTTATGACTGGAAGTTTCTAAAACTGAAGACACTCTTCCGTAATCTGCACTGCAGTTGAGCTCTGGCAACAGAGTTCTCTGTTCATTGGCTGACTGTGTTTTGTGACATCAGATGCGCAGAGCGAACCTAAACTGGGCCACCGTCGTAAATGACACGCACTATAGTAACAAATCTCGTATTACAGTGCCGTTCAGGGAAGTGGGGATTATTGAACGTTAGTGTTGTCAACACTGTAGTGCCGGCAGTTGTTTTGGAACAGATGCCCAGCTGTGGCCACATTGGCGTTTAGTAATCATTAGGGGCCGGATTAATATGTAAATACCCATTTTCAATCTTTTTGTAGTTTTTACACAAATCCTGACATTTGGAGTCTGAAAATGTAGCTTTCATTTTCCATATTTCAAAGTTTAGTCCACATCTTTTTTATCAAAATTGCTTAAATCCGTCTTTTCAATGCTACGTCATATAATACAGATCTTTTTAAAACGTAACAGCATTAAAAAATCATTAAATGACACTTCAAAGCGCGATTCCTGCCCTCGGAATGGACGACCCAAAAACACAAATCGCACTATCATTCAGACAGCCTGCAAGACTTTTAGTTGCTTCCCAGGGATTATGGGAAGAAGGTAAGAAACGAAAGGGAAGTGAAGCATTCAAATAATGTTTTCGGAGTGATGGGGAGGGGGGAACAGTTTTTGACATGTTGTCCACTGCTGTCACATTTCCTGTAGTGAAAACGTCCCACCGAAGTTACAACCTTTCATGGAAGCACATTTATAAACACGCTATTATCAACTGTGGTACTTATCTGTAGCAATGAATAGGATATTAAATTAAGGCAGTTAAATGCTATTTCTTTCGATGGCAAAGGTTTTTGGTGCCCTTGACGTCCGCGAAATATATCAATCGAAAGTAGGGCCCAACGGCTCACTAAGAAGTTTACAACCGGTACATTACATGCCGTCTTCGTGATTTCCATTCCTCCACGTTTTCTGTTTCGTCATTCGATTGTCTTTCGCATAGAATGCAAAACAATTAGGCCTTACCATCAGGTGGGCTAACTCATGCCAGCGATGCGAACAATAAGGCTAGTTAAACGATTCGTCATTGTTATACTCGAGTATTTCGTTCAACGCTCAACGTCTGACGCGCAGCCTCACAAGTAACTATTCACTCTTGACAGCGACGAGGTTTTCCCCTAAGCTTCATTGAGTTATTTACGCATCTCCGTTCTTTAAGTATAAAAGTTCTGTATCTCAGTCTGTGTGCGTGTGGTTTTTTTTACACGCATAAAAGTTTCGAAGGATAAGCAACCTTTGTGTTTCAAATTACAAAAATTTGTTGAAGATTTACCAAACCAGTCTTTGAGTACAGATGGTAAAGTATTGTTTTTTAAGGGTTCTGAAAAATCCGTGTCGACTGAGCAATGGTTTCTAATACCACAGTACATATCAACCACAAAGCGTAAGGTAAACATTACAAGGAAGCATAAATTCAAACAACAGTTTTTTCAGATGTAACAGAATTTCTGCCCTCTCGATAGGTTTGTGTTATGTCATGACTTGTGCAGATATACTTTTATGGAAATTAAATTCCACAGTGTTTAAAAGCTTCCTAGAAAGGTATTCAGGCAAACATATTCCTGACAAATCTACACTTAGCAAAAAAACTCTGTCAGCAGTATTTATGAGGATTGTTTGGCTTTGATTCGATACGTAACATACGTTGGTCCTAAATGCGTCGCAAGCGACAAATTACGGACACCCAAGGGCGGTGCATGAGTAATGTAATAATTGGACGACTATTTGAAGATGAATCGAACAAATCCTTTCTGTTGGCGTGTGAAGAACTTCGTTCGTAAGTGTAACCACCAATTGTCAGCAAAGCTATTTGAAGTTGCTGTGAGTGTTTTATGGCGTAAAAGAAGAACAAATTTTCTTGGTCGTTAGGGATGCTGCTCCTATTTGGTTAAAGCCGCAAATATCCTGAATGTTTTGTATCCCAAAATGATCAATGTGACGTACTTGGCACACGGAATAAAGAGATTAGCTGAATTCACAAGAATAAATCGCAAAAACGTTGATAGTATAATACTGAACATGAAAAAAATGTTTTTGAAAGCTTTCAGTAGAATCTCAGAATTTAGATAGATGCATCCTAATATTATTTCACCACCAGAACCAGTACTACCACGATGGGGTACATGGGTAGAAGCAGTTGAATACTAAGTTGAGCATTTCATTGATATTAAAGCAATTATTTTTCATTTGGAGATGAGTATGCTGTGTGGAAGAATAGATGACAAACTTGACATCTCATACTCACTTCCAGAATTGTGCAAATTTAAGTTTGCCCCAATCACTTCCTGCGACGTTGAAAGAGCTTTCAGACAGTACAAAGCGTTGTTCCATTCAAACAGAAATAGTTTTCATTCTGAAAAGTTAAAAAAAAATGTGATTGTGTATTAATGTTGTGTTTAATGTTGCAGCCTTATTATTCGCATCGCTGGCATGAACTAGCCCGCCTGTTTGTAAGGCCTAATTGTTTTGCATCCCATGTGAAAGACTATCGAATGACGAAACAGAAAACGTGGAGGAATAGAAATCACGAAGACTGCATGTAATGTAATGCCAGTGAGACTGAAGAAGCATAAAATTATTTGTTTTGGTATAATAAAGTGAAGTTTATAGCAGTTTTTTGTCTTCATATTTTTTTGTCATTTTTAATACATATTTATCCGAACCCTAGTAATCACCCAGCATTGGAATGGTGCGGAACGTGCTATCACAGTGAGAGCGTTTTACAAGAAGGATCATCGAGCGACTGTTGCGCAAAGGGTGCATTGTCACCTACGGCGCAAGGCTCAATTTCGGCCGGAATGCGCCAGAATGGCGTTCCGATAACTCCCACGGAATTTTTTTTGTTTTTGTTTTTTTGGACTCATAAAAATAAGTCGGCACCTGAGAATTAAAATAGCATGAACGTATGAAATCGTGACATACCCATAACTTGCCGCTGCACCGGCACCAATCACAATGGCTGATCAATGTCATGTGATTGGCAGATGTTGGGGGCTACCATATTTCAGGCGCCACCCACCGATCGGTTGCTACGGTACAAATGTCACACGGAATTAACGTTTCATGAAGACATGTTATAGGAACGTTCGTGTTCAAATGTGTTGCTAAGGAACAGGCCCGGAACAAGGGGTGGGAGGGGGAGGGGGGGGGGGGGTCAACTGGGGTATGCGCTTCCAGGCGACAACTTCATGGGGCGTCAAATTAATGTTCCTGGAGAAAAAAACCTTGTTGCACGAAGCGCCTAGCATCCGGCGCACGTTGGGCCGTCGGTTGTTTACATGCTTTCGAAACACATTCCTATTGGTTTTTGACCATTTTAACTCATTCTAAGTCTGACCGAATCATAAATTGATTTTTGAATGCGTGCATAGTGTATGTGACGTTTCTGCCAGGGGAATCCCTGTCGCATCTAGACATAAAAAACTTTCCCGTAGACAAAAGCGGCCGGGGCTATACGAGCTGAGCCAAATAAACGCGAACGGTTGAATGCCAATCACTGTTTGTTTACCTGATTGACTGCGTGTGCAACTGATAAGCGTTGTTATATTTGTGATTTCGCAGATTCAGACTATCAGAGTGGAAATAAACGACTAACAGGAATAAGAGGTAAGAAAGATTACGTATTATCTTTTCGGTGTATCAAAGAAAATGAAATTTTGACAGAAAATTTTTGCCAGATCGCTACACTATTAAGGGCCAGTTGTTTAGTCCCCAGTTAGCAGCACCGCGCGGTCTCAGGCGCCGTGTCACGGATTGCGCGGCCCCTCCCGCCGGAGGTTCGATTCCTCCCTCGGACTTGGGTGTGTTTGTTGTTCTTAAGTTACTTTAAGTAGTGTGTAAATCTAGGGACCAATGACCTCAGCGGTTTGGTCCCTTAGCAATTCACACACATTTGAACATTTCCGATTAGCAGCCGCTTTAGTTCTTATCTCGGATTAGCGAGGAAAACGTTGTACAAAAACGTGATAACGCCAAGCCGGAGAATAAACGCGGGATAACTGAACCTGTGATTCAAGCAGGGTTAGCGAAGTTAACTGGAGAGTAAATTTTGACAATGGTAGAGTTAGTAATGACAACATTGTTTGTTAGAATGAGGAAGGAGAAGAAAAAATGGTTCAAATGGCTCTGAGCACTATGGGACTAAACATCTGTGGTCATCAGTCCCCTAGAACTTAGAACTACTTAAACCTAACTAACCTAAGGACATCACACACATCCCTGCCCGAGGCAGGATTCGAACCTGCCACCGTAGCAGTCGCGCGGTTCCGGACTGAGCGCCTAGAACCGCTAGACCACCGCGGCCGGCGAGGAAGGAGAAGAAACGGGGACATCACTCAAATTATATGGTGCAATAAACGATTCGAAATTTATATAAAAATTTCGTACTACTACTTTTCGATCTCATGCTTGAGAAATGGGAGCATACGAATGAACCGTGAATTATATTCTGTGCGTTATTTATGTAAATGAGGTAGATAAAACGACCATTTGCGCCAAACAGGCTCGCTTATTTGGCATGTATTAGACAACAACATTTTGATTTTTCATGTAGCAAAACGTTTGACGTACTTTGATGAGGTAATAGATTCTTTCGCTGAAAGGAAATCATGCCGTGTAAAGCTGTAGCAAGCTTCGACAGAAAAAAATGCCAGGACCTAAGGATTGAAGAAATAAGAAATGTGTACTGTCTTATCTCTTGTCTTTACTGCTTTTATGTTTCGTGTATTTAATTTTATGTCACACAAAAGAGAAAGTTATGAGCTAACAGGTAAGAAAGAGTGCAAATCTTCTGAAGAGGTCTTATTCTTCCGGTCACAAATGATCCCACACAGTATTAATTGTGAGTGGGTTAAAAAAAAAGGGGGGGGTAAGTTGTCAAACAGGCCGACGGGGAGCATAAGAGCACCACAGTAAATTTTAATTTCCATTGACCTGAATATAGGTTTGATGGCTTCCGTTACAAAATATAAACGTTTGAATCCCACAGACTGAATACAGTGACGCGCGATAGAAGAATGCTGCGTGAAGAGGCGTGGCACTGTAGTTTGACACACTTGAGACCAAATAACATGTCTTACATTTCCTCGAACATAAATGTTATATATATCAAAGTCTTCAGAAAGATGTGATTTTTTAGTTTTTTGACGTCCTATCTCAAACCCTTGAGGGAAGGCGAGGGGCACCTATTTCAAGTTTTTGCCCCGGTTCGGAAATATCGTAGATCCGAGGTCGCTTATGAATATGAACTTCAATAAACCCAGATGTAGTACAACTCAGTGAGTAGAAGACGGACGACATTTAAAACATTCACTAAACGTCTGAGAATGGTTCAAATGGCTCTGAGCACTATGGGACTTAACATCTGCGGTCATCAGTCCCCTAGAACTTAGAAATACGTAAACCTTACTAACCTGAGGACATGACACACGTCCATACCCGAGGCAGGATTCGAACCTGCGACCGTAGCGGTCACGCGGTTCCAGACTGAAGCGCCTAGAACCGCACGGCCACAGCGGCCGGCTTCTAAACGTCTGACTCCGAGTCTCTGTTACGTCGTGTTTTATTGGAGGATGAAGAGGAAGAGATTAGTGTTTAACATCCATTCGACAATGAAGTCATTAGAGACGGAGGACCAGCTCGGATTAGGGAAGGGTGGGCAAGGGGAGCGGCTGTGCTCTTTCGAAGGAAAAAAAATGGTTGGTTCAAATGGCTCTGAGCACTATGGGACTTAACATCTATGGTCATCAGTCTCCTGTCCGCCCCAGTAGCTGAGTGGTCAGCGTGACGGATTGCCGTCCTCCGGGCCCGGGTTCGATTCCCGGCTGGGTCGGAGATTTTCTCCGCTCAGGGACTGGGTGTTGTGTTGTGTTCATCATCATTTCACCCCCATCCGGCGTGCAGGTCGCCCAATGTGGCGCCGAATGTAATAAGACCTGCGCCAAGGCGGCCGGACCTGCCCCGCGAGGGGCCTCCCGGCCAATGACGCCAAACGCTCATTTCCATTTCCATCAGTCTCCTAGAACTTAGAACTACTTAAACCTAACTAACCTAAGGACAGCACACAACACCCAGCCATCACAAGGCAGAGAAAATCCCTGACCCCGCCGGGAATTCGAAGGAACCATCCCAGTATTTGCTGTAATCGATTTATGGAAATCACGGAAAACCGAAATCAGGATGTCCAGACGCGGGTTTGAACCGACGTCCTCTCGAATGCGAGTCCAGTGTGTTAACCACTGCGCTACCCTACTCGGTTGTGTTATCGGTGAGCTGGAATTGTACGTGACTCCGAAGCGCCAGGAAAATCTTCATCGTCAGTCGTCGATAAACACTCTATTAATTAATGCTGAACACACGTTCACCGAGCTGCTATGGACGTTGTGTCTGTCAGCAGATGAAAACGTGACTTCACAGACACGAAGAACACCGACTTCTGCCTGTATGAATCGAGCAGAACCAGGGAGCAAACTGACACTGCTACGTGGACAGACGGAAGCACTTGTTGTTTATATTAAATCTCGCGGTTTTATTGTCTTAATAACAAGAAATTATATTTAAAAAATTTTTTATTTCAGAACAGTATTATCTAAAAAAGATTTCTCGTTGTAGGTTTTATTACAAATTTTCAAAAATCGAAACTTGTGATTTCTAGCCGGCCGCGGTGGTCTAGTGGTTCTGGCGCTGCAGTCCGGAACCGCAGGACTGCTACGGTCGCAGGTTCGAATCCTGCCTCGGGCATGGGTGTGTGTGATGTCCTTAGGTTAGTTAGGTTTAAGTAGTTCTAAGTTCTAGGGGACTTATGACCTGAGATGTTGAGGCCCATAGTGCTCAGAGCCATTTGATTTCTATGACTGGAGGGGAGTGAGAATGGGGGCGGGGGAAGGGGAGGGGGTAGAGGGGTGGGGAATTGCATGGTTGAAGAGGTGTGTTCCAGTACTTAAAATTTTAGAAATTAAGCACTGCTAGGACATAATAGGCCAACGGCCTATTCGCAGTGGTAACACCGGTTCCTGCCAGATCACCGAAGTTAAATGCTGTCGTGGTGGCCTAGCACTTGCATGGGTGACCATCCGGTCTGCAGAGCGCTGTTGGCAAGCGGGGTGTACTCAGCCCTTGTGAGGCAAACTGAGGAGCTACTTGATTGAGTAGTAGCGGCTCTGGTCTCGGAAACTGACATACGGCCGGGAGAGCTGACCACATACCCCTCCAAATCCGCATCCAGTGACGCCTGTGGTCTGAGGATGACGCGGCGGCCGGTCGGTGCCTTTGGGCCTTCATGGCCTGTGCGGGAGGAGTTAAGGTTTTTTTTTTTTTTTTTTTTTTAAGGACATAATAGAAGTATACCATCTGCTAATGCGATTACAATGTGGTTGCCAAATTTTCAAGAAACTGTTTCAGCCTCTAAAAAAACCTCCAAGTGGCGTTCGAACGTTGCGTAGCCGGGAAACGTTACAGCTGTTCGAGTTTCCATCGAGGCGAGCCCTCGACACCCCATTCGACAACGCGACCGCGCCAGAGATCGAGCGATGAAGCGTGCAAAGAATACTGCACGGGTTAACGTCCCATCCTATGAGCAACAGATTGTGCAGCAGCAAAATCTACGTAATCCCGTAAGGTGTTTAGCGGATGAGTGTTGGCTAAAATCTACGGATACGGGAATTTCCTTAATAAAATTATGGACATAAGACGAACCACACGACCAGCTTAACGCATATGTTAACAGAGTTTCCGCTACAGGACACAGGAAAGTGCTTGTGAGATTGACCAGCGTCCATTACATAACGCCAAGGTTACAGTATGATGTACTGTGTGATGTCATGGTGTCACTGACCCTACAAAACGCGATGGTAATACTGCATCAACAGTAATATCCGTTCGGTACGCTGATAGGCTTGAAATATTCTTTTCACCGAGATTGCACGATGTCAATATCGAAAACACGTAGTTTCAGCCGGACGGAGGCTCATCACATATTGCTCGACAATTGTTTGAAGCCGTTCGTAAATTCCTTCCACGGCCTGCGAGATCCCCTAATCTTACTGTGCGCGATTTCTTCCCGTGGGGCCATCTTAAAAGCAATGTGTACCGCACACGTCCTGCAACTATCCAGGAAAAGAAGATCGAAGACGATATCACTGCCGTTGCCCCGCGAGACGCTACACCGAGCATAAAGGCTATTAGAACGTCAACGACAAAAGGGAGCATACATTCCCGATGTCATCTTCAAGAAGTAAAGAGGCAGTTTCTGAAATTTTGTTATTGAAATAAAAATGGCATACTGCGTACATGCGCTTTCGTCAATAAAAAATGTTTTTCCTGTGTTCATTCGTGCAAATTATGTTACTATTCGACATTCCCCGTTTCTCTGTTCCACTCGTACAAATTCAAAGGAGGAGATCTACCGCAAAGCGAGGAGACAAAACAGTGATTTATCAAATTTTTGTGCGTAACGTAATGAGAAGAAAGCTAGGGCTTAGCCTTATCTACATGAAGTTACTAGAGACAGAACTCAAACAAAGTTCGAGAAGAATATGGAAAACAAACTGACTGTGCTGTTGAAGCACCAGTCCCAGTATTTATTTGAAGTGTCTTAGAGAAACCACAGAAGTGACCCAAAGGAGAAATGGCGCTGTCGTTCTTATAAAAGATTAAAGTCACTGAATCCCATTGCAGGGTTGCGGCTTCTACGGACAATAAAAATTTGATTTTCAGTATTTCATGAAATTATTAACCCAATTTAAAAGTTTAAAATACTGACATCTACTCAGCAAGAGGTACAGTCTTACTGAGTGAAGCACAAAAGTTAAAAACTGCATATATGTCTTGAGGTAGTGAGATACATGGCGCTCAAGTTACTCATACTATATTCGTCCAGTATCTGAGAATGAGAGTACTTGGCGACTTTCAACATACTTTACACATAATTTCAAACCATTTCGAAATTTTACCTGCCTGACACCACTCACAAAAATAATGAAAGAAGAAACATTTGTAGCTTACTATAAGGGGCAATCACAAAGTTTCCGCTTGAGTACGTTGTTGCTGTGTGTATGCAACTCAGCGCGACTCCGACGCGGGTATACGAGGTGCGACAATAAAGTAATGAGACTGATTTTCTTTGCAAGATGTGGCAACCCTGCAGGCTTGCATAGGCACAATATCTTTGCCTCGGTCTATAAGCTGCTCCTAGTCCAAGTGGCACGTCGATGCAACTGCTGAATCGTGAGTTGTGCTGTAATAAGTTAAACGTGTTTGTGTATCTCGTCACGGAAATGGAACCGCATAATATTGCGCAACGGTATGCCTTTTTTTTCAGGGTTAAATTGGGTGAAAACGCGACAACAACTTACAGTAAGCTTCAGAAGGCTTTTGGAGAGGAGGTTATGTCAAGAGCTCAAGTCTTTCGTTGGCATAAAATTTTTAGTGAAGGCAGAACGAATATTGAAGATGAAGACCGCAGTGGACGACCATCAACGTCACGGACGGATGTCAACTTGGCCAGGGTGCGTGAACTCGTACGATCTGATCGAAGATTATCCGTGAAAATAATTGAGGGAAGAACTGAACATCAATCGAGAAACGGTTTGTCTAATAATAACTGAAGATCTTGGTATGAGAAAAATTTGTGCAAAAATGGTGCCCAAAAGTCTCACACAACAACAGCGAGAAACACGGAAAAAAGTGACAGCCGATCTGTTAGAGACACGGAAATCAATCCAGAATTGTTGAGCCGTGTTATCAGTGGTGATGAAAGTTGTTTTTTTCAGTACGATCCAAAGACAAATCGCCAAAGTTCGCAATGGTGCTCAAAGGTATCACCCAGACCAAAAAAAGCTCGCATGTCAAAGTCAAAAGTGAAATGCATGCTTGTGTGCTTCTTTGATTCCAAGGGAATTGTTCATAAAGAGTGGGTGCCTCATGGACAAACAGTTAACCAATATTACTACAAAGAAATTTTAGAAAGACTTCGTAAAAGAGTTCTTCGTGTCTGCGCCAACATTGCTGATAATTGGATTCTGCATCACGATAATGCGCCATCTCATACTGCTCTGTCAGTACAGCAATTTTTAACCTCAAAACAAATTTCAGTACTACCACAGCCACCTTATTCACCAGATATCGCTCTATGCGACTTTTTTCTATTTCCAAGAGTCAAAACGGCGATCAAGGGACACCACTTTCAAACGACACAAGATGTCCAAAAAGCTGTGACGAGGGTCTTGGAGGATATTACAGAGGATGAGTTCCAGAAATGTTACCATCAATGGCAGAAGAGCTGGAAAAAGTATGTGTGCAATCAGAAGGGAACTACTTTGAAGGAGACAACACTAAAGTTGACTAAATCGGGCCGGCCGGAGTGGCCGAGCGTTTCTAGGCGCTGTGAGTCTGGAACCGCGAGACCGCTACTGTCGCGGGTTCGAATCCTGCCTCGGGCATGGATGTGTGTGATGTCCTTAGGTTAGTTAGGTTTAAGTAGTTCGAAGTTCTAGGGGACTGATGACCAAACTAGTTAAGTCCCATAGTGCTCAGAGCCATTTTTGACTAAATCGGTAAGCAACATTTTTTTTCACATCAGTCTCATTACTTTATTGTCGCACCTCGTATAAGCAATAATATGTAAGCAAAGGTTTAGTGTGGCATTAGTGTCTTTCCGACGTGCGTGCGATAAATGAGGAAACGTGGGCTAGGCGACGTTATTGTTAAATGCGTCCAAACACGAACAACGTACTGTTATTCTTTTTTTGGCTGCCGAAGGACAAACAGCGATAGGTAACCACCGGAGAATGAAGAATGTATATGACGTAGCATGACTGTCGAAAATCACCATTGTGGAATGGTGTGCCAAGTTCCATGATAGTCGCGATTCGACACAAGACGCCGGTCGATCTGTCGTAACGTAGAAGCTACAGAAACTCATGTTGGGGGGCAATCGAGCACCCGCCCTACAGTCCTGATCTCTGCCCGAGCGGTTATCACGCCTTCGATCCCTTAAAAAAGGCCTACAAGAGTCGATGATTTCTGTCGGGCGAGAATGTGGAGCAGGCAGGACATGGTGTTCAAACGGGTATGTTCAACCTGGTACACCGCTGGGATGATTGCCTCAATGCTCACGGTGATATTGCCTGACTGTCATACCGATTTCCACGCTACGGCCTTCGAACGGAAACTTTCTGATCGCCCCTTATACATTATCACTGTTTATGCCGCATGACGCCGGCATCAAGCATGACATTTTAATGTATTACATCTTCGGTACTGTCAGCACCGATAACGCCGGCACGGTAACTCAGCGTGTTCGGTCAGAGGGTTAGCTGCCCTCTGTAATAAAATAATGTTAATGGATGTCTCTGACGAGGCTTCCCCAATGATAAGACCTGCCGTAAGGCAGAACACAAAGTTTAGTTTTCTTTAGTACTAACTCTATTCGCAACACATGTTGCAGATCGTATCCGTATATATTTCTGAGTGTACTTGCAAAATTATATCATTGTGCTGCACATAGCTCAGGAGGTACGACATAATTGAGATGCCTGAAAAACTTTTTTTAGTTATTTTTTTTAAACGAATCACAAATTACCCAGACTATACTCATCCATGAGAATTAGATTCTTTAAAGTACTGAGGTTGGGCTGTTGTATTCCGTCTCTAATGATCAGGCGTCCTTCCATCTTTCCAATGGGCATCTGAACCGTGCTTCTTTTGAATATGATCGACTATTTTCCGTTTACTTGCTTTCGCACTCCTACAGTATTTCAGTAATGATAACATTTTCCATCTAGACTATCACTGAATGTATCTACATATTTACGTTCCCGATTTTGGCCGTTGTGCCATTTTAAAGTAACAAAAATGGTTCAAATGTCTCTAAGCACTATGGGACTTAACATCTGAGGTCATCAGTCCCCTAGCCTTAGAAATACTTAAACCTAACTAACCTAAGGACATCACCCACATCCAAGCCCGAGGCAGGATTCGAACCTGCGGCCGTAGCAGCAGCACGGTTCTGGACTGAAGCGCGTAGAACCGCTCGGCCACAGCGGCCGACTTTTAAAGTAACAGCGTCTATAAAGTGCCTCCCATAAGGAAATATCATCCTCGTGTCAACTAAGTGTACATATTTAGTACGTGTAATGATACAGTAATCTTCATCGTATTTCATATATAGAAGTTACAAGGACCGTTCAATAAATAATGGAACACACTTTTTTTCTGAAATGAGATTGGTTTTATTTAGGGTTCCTATACGACGTATTATTCCCAACTCTTTTGGTTACAAAACCCTGTTTTTCGACGTAATCTCTGTTCAACCAACGGCCTTACACCACCTTACTGGGAAGGCTTGTATGCACGCATAGTACCATTCTGCTGGTCGATGTCGGAGCCAATGTCTTGCCCCATTAACCTCCCAATCATTCACCTACTGCTCCCCGCGGAGTGCAACCTTCACTGGGCCAACCTCGTTGCTGTTTATGGTTTTCTGTGGGGCGGCAAGGAATCCAGCGAGCACACATCTTTGAGTACCTCAACTGGTGGACGAGTGTTTGAGCATTACCACCACAGACGTCCGGTTGTGCATCGACGTTTTTGACTATGATCCATAGATCACCTCGAACGAGACAGTCCTCACGTTCCAACCTGCAGGAGTCACAGCTGTGTACGGTCGGACGGCACGCGAAAGATTGGACACATTTGCGCGACGTTGTTGCGATGATGGCAGAAGCGTCGCCCTACGACTCACCTTGCTTTTGTTCACTGCCAGATCTCCGTAGGCATTCTGCAATCGCCTATGAATATCTGCTGTGCTTTTGCTTTTCGGAAAAAGAAACTCGATGACCGCCCTCTTCTCAGAACGCTACTCCGTTACAGGCCTAATTTTGTAGGCTTTGTACCGCGCTGGCACATGTCGGAAGTTGAGGTAACTGTAGGGGCTGAAGCGGGAATATTGCACGATGTCACACAACCGATTCCGCACTTTTTCAACAAATTAACCGAGAAAATAAATGTGTTGCGTTATTTACTGAGAGCCCCTCGTTCAAGAGATGAGTTGTACGACACGGAGAAGGTTGATATAACTACTGGAGTGTACTATATCTGGGTGGTCGCCTTCTATAATAACTGTTATACAGGGTGTCCCAGCTATCTTATCCACCCAAAATATCTCTGGAACAATAACAGCTATTGGAAAACGACTTTTCCGGTATCAATGTAGGGCTGGGGCCCATGAATGTACATATTTGGAAACATTCTAAAACGAAATCATATGTGTTTTTTAACACAAACTTATGTTTTTTTAAATGGACCTCCTACATTTTTTCTTCAGCAATCCATAGCATGACAAAGCACATACACAATGGCGTTGATTGCATCGCAATATTTCAATTATATCCCGAGATATTGAGACGCGAAGTTGACGCTTGAAACACCCGACATGCACTGCTAGCGCACGTCCTGAGGCTCAGGCGTGAACCCCATGCTGCCCGTAATCGCGATGTGATTGACAAGTAAGTGTCCCTCTTTATTAGTATGGAGGTGTGATTACACATGTCAATCACATCGCGATTACGGGCAGCATGGGGTTCACGCCTGAGCCTCAGGACTTGCGCTAGCAGCGCATGTCGGGTATTTCAAGCGTCAACTTCGCGTCTCAATATCTCGGGATATAATGGGAATATTGCGATGCAATCAACGCCATTGTGTATGTGCTTTGTCATGCTATGGATTGCCGAAGAAAAAATATAGGAGGTCCATTTAAAAAAACATAAGTTTGTGTTAAAAACACATATGCTTTCGTTTTAGAATGTTTCCAAATATGTACATTCATGGGCCCCAGCCCTAAATTGATACCGGTGAAAGTCGTTTTCCAAAAGCTGTTATTGTTCCAGAGATATTTTGGGTGGACAAGATAGCTGGGACATCCCGTATATTAGTTTTTTTGGTCTTTCTCGTCTCAAGAGCACTTCAGTTTAAGAGAGATTTTCACCAGACTTGTTTCGCTTTTGTTTACACAGCATCATCAGTGGGGTGTTCAAAAAGTCTCTCCGCAGTGCCGTAGGATTGTTAGCCGCACGTGCCGTATGACTGTTCGTCTGCCTGGGTTTTTCAACGAAACAATAAACGCACAACGATATTGCAGTGATATTCTGTACCCATTCATAGGAGAACTTGTCTTAAGTGAAATACTGAACGGTTATTTTCAAACAAGATGGTGCAACCGCGCATACAGCTCGCGTTTCAATGTCACTGCTTGCTGATGTTTTGGGTGATCGCATAATTTCATAGGGACTTTGGCCTCCACGATCGCCTGACATAATACCACCTGAGTTTTTCTTCTGGGGTGCAGCGAAAGCAACTGTCTGTAAAAACCGTCAAAAATCCATCGATGAACTGAAAACTGCAATATCCACTTTCATTGCTTCTGCTACAGAAGAAATGTTACAGCTTGTGTTTGTAAACATGATTAGACGAATTAAATTGTGTATTCAACAACAGAGGGGACACTTTCAATATTTAATGTGAAAATTTGTAAGTAAAAATGAATATTCAATAAATTAATAGCCTGTATTTCGCTGAGTTTCATTTTGGTATATTCACTGCGGCATACGGCACGAGCGGCTAACAATCATACGGCACTGCGGAGAGACTTTCTGAACACCCCGTATAATAGTCCTACGTTACTACATTTTGGTATTTATATCTGGTGAGCCAGAAGTTACACAAAAAATTCAAATCTCGGTTAATGTACTTCTAACGTATGTACTCACAATACGTATTTTCTCATGACACCTGCTGGAGATGTCGTCCTAGTGCTGCAATACACGCCTGAACACTTTTCTTCATGTTAGCTGCTACTTTTCTTGGTGGTCACTACACTTATGCGTGATTGCAGGAATATTTCGTCCTCGATGTTATGCTGTAGTTAACTGATTCTGTGAGGGTAGTTCTTATAGACGTGGGATAAGTTCGGCGATCTATGCGACCACAGGTCACGTGAAATGGTGTGTCCCCCAAAGAACCCACGCAGAATTATCTTAGGCGCTATTCGCCGTGTGCGCTGTTGCAGCATCTTACTGCGGCCAATAGTATCGTTTTCCAGCCTCTATAATACTACGAACTGGACAATGATGTCCTGGTAACGTACAGTTGTGATCGTCTCAGGGCAAAACAAAAACTGGATCCACAATTCTTCTGCGCGTAATTGCGCACTAAACTCCAACCTTCTGCGAATGTAATGGGGGCTCATGAGAAACGTGATGGTTTTCTGAACACCAGTATCTGTCGTTCTGGCTGTTTATATCGCCACTTACGTAAAGCCATGCTTCATCACAGTAGAAAACATAATTCTACCCCCGAACACTGTTGTAAATAAAACGAAAAAACCATTGACAGAAGACTTTTTCCTCTATCATGTTCTCGAAACTCATGCAAGGCGTGAATGCGATAAGGATGGAGTTGCATTGTATTTGCGGCTCTGCGAACACTACTGTAACACATTCCAGTTTGAAACTTCCTGGTAGATTAAAACTGTGTGCCGAGCCGAGACTCTGGCGGAACTGAAGCTGTGAGGAGGGGGCCTGAGTCGTGCTCGGGTAGCTCAGATGGTGTCGGGCCGTGAGCAGGTGTCGCCCCCGACACGAATTTCATTTCATTGCTACAGAAGCATGTTTCTTTTGTATCTGTACTATCCGCAATGTCTTCCTGGCTTTCATTTGGGCATTTTCAGTTTTCTTCATTTCCTTAATTAATTTTCTAATTAGCCACTGTTTGTCAACATATGGACATTGTAGACACTATTTATGCGGTAGTATATGTCAGCAAAGGTGGTAAGCCTGACATTGCAATAAATAAATAAATAAATAAATAAATAAAATAAAAACAAAAAAATAAAAAAATAAAAAAGGGGAAAAGTAAAAAAATAAAAATAAAAAAGGGGAGCGTCTAAAAAAATTTTAAAAAGTTGGTAGAGCACTTGCCCGCGAAAGGCAAAGGTCCCGAGTTCGAGTCTCGGTCCGGCACACAGTTTTAATCTGCCAGGAAGTTTCATATCAGCGCACACTCCGCTGTAGAGTGAAAATTTCATTCTACATTCCAGTTTGCCGACAGTTTTCATATTGTTTTTCTTGGTGAGCGTAGCAAGAATGTGGGGATATTTAAAAACGAAGGTCGGCCGGAAAGTTCATATTCATACACACTACCACTTTTTCTTAAACGAGCGACTATACGAGGAATCTTTGGTTTGTTAGGTACCCTTGTTTCAGGAAAAGCTAACCTAAAGTTCTCCTGACATTTTCAGAAAGATAGCGATCTGAAGTAACTGTCAACATGTTCAGCCAGGGATAAACACATGTTTGTTCGCTCTCAGCTAAGTCGACACTGACATAAAAAGGACCGGAAACTGGATTTCACGTCTGTGCGTCTCCCCCGTGATCACCCTGTACAAACACAAACATTCAGGTAGGCAGGCAGGTAGGAAACCCACCACACTATTGTTATGAATTTAGAGTTGCGTAACTTCCAACTCGCCATGCATTTTCAAAGCAGTGTTTCCTTATGAAAGTGGTGATCAGCTTACTTACTGTGTTTATTATTATTGCTATTATTATAATTATTACAATCAGCATCAGTGGTGGTTTCGTATATACTGACTGTTTCACAGTTTCTATTAAAGGCGTCTAGAGGTTGTAGAGAGGACTCACAAGGGAAACTCCCCATCGTATCCCGCTTAGATGTAGTGGAAAGATGTCCCAGTGGATGGCCCGTCAAAAACTGAACACAGACCAAGCATGAAAACAGGAAGAAGGCGTGCTAAACTGTGAAAAAAAAGAAAATAGAAACAGTGAACGGTCCAAGCTTAACAAGTGCAGCATGGAGAGCAGCTGAAAAGCCACAGCGTCGTGGTAAAGTGGGCACGGTGGTCAAAACTCCTTAGTGCCATTTGAAGAGGTTTTATTTTTTCACAAAATTATGAACTTTCCGTCCGGTCATTGAAATATCTGTTCTCTTTCTATAGTCTTGGCAGTTGTCATATTATACATTGGTTATAGTATATGAGTCATGTAGTAAGAATACACTACCGTCGCAAGCAAAAGTGATGAATAGCGAGAGCAGAGGAGATACCACATTAGACATGTCACAGAAAAGAACAACAAATAAACGTGTGTGAACTATGTTACAGCAAAGGAATTCGAGAGTAAAAACTTCCAAAACAGAACGCAAGGTCAAAAACGTTAAAAACATATGTTGTTTGACTGTGAAACTGTTGCGTTCATTTGTTGTAGCTTATGTGACAAACTACACACATCAAAAAGAGTTTTGCACCAACCCGGTTCCCAGAACTCCAGAAGGTAGACGTTGACTGTGGATATTGTATCACAGAGACAGTCCCTTTGACTGTTCACTAAACCCACTCAAAGATGTAAACAACCTTGTATGAGCAGCACCTATTAGAAGGAGGGTGTTCGACAGCCGATCAGTTCCAGTCACTCTATCACGAAGGAGGAACACGGCTCGTGTTGTCTGTAGTTTAACTATGCGTAGACTGTCAGTGCCGCGGTTCGGTTGCGTCCGTCCGGCCGGCCGCTGTGCCCGAGCGGTTGTAGGCGCTTCAGCCCAAAACGCGCTGCTCCTGCGGTCGCAGGTTCGAATCCTGCCTCGGGCATGGATGTGTGTGATGTCCTTAGGTTAGTTAAGTTTAAGTAGTTCTAAGTCTAGAAGACTGATCACCCCAGATGTTATGTCCCATAGTGCTCAGAACCATTTGAACTATTTTTGATCGCGTCCGCATTGTTATTTTGTGCTATAAAGGGCTCTCAACAAGGGAAGTGTCCAGGCATATCGGACTGAACCAAAGCGATGTTGTTCGGACATGGAGGAGATACAGAGAGACAGGAACTGTCGACGACATGTCTCCCTCATGCCACCCAACGGCTACTACTGCAGTGGATGACCGCTGTCTACGGATTATGGCTCGGAGGAACCCTGACAGCGACGCCATCATGTTGAATAATGCTTTTCATGCAGTCACAGGACGTCGTGTAACGACTCAAACTGTGCGCAATAGACTGCATGGTGCGCAACTTCACTCCCCACGTCCATGGCGAGATCTATCTTTGTAACCACGACACCATGCAGCACGGTACAGATGGGCCCAACAACATGCCGAATGGCCGCTCAGGATTGGCATCACGTTCTCTTCATCGCATATGCCTTCAACCAGACAATCGTCGGAGAAATGTTTGGAGGCAGCCCGGTCAGGCTGAACGCCTTAGACACACTGTCCAGCGAGTGCAGCAAGGTTTCCTGCTGTTTTGGGGTGGCATTATGTGAGGCCGCCGTATGCCGCTGGTTGTCATGGAAGGCGCCGTAACGGCTGTACGATACGTGAATGCCATCCTCTGACCGATAGTGCAACCATATCGGCAGCGTATTGGCGTCTTCATGGACGACAGTTCACGCCCCCAACGTGCACATCATGTGAATGACTTCCTTCACGATAACGACATCAATCGACTAGAGTGGCCAGCATGTTCTCCAGACGTGAACCCTATCGAACATGCCTGGGACAGATTGAAAAGGGCTGTTTTGTACGACGTGACCCGCCAACCACTCTGAGGAATCTACGCCGAATCGCCGTTGAGGAGTGGGATAATTTGGACCAAGAGTGCCTTGATAAACTAGTATGCCACGACGAATACAGGCATGTATCAACGCAAGAGGACGTGGTACTGGGTATTAGAGGTACCGGTGTGTACAGCAGTCTGGACCACCACCTCTGAAGTTCTTGCTGTATGGTGGTACAACATACAATGTGTGGTTTTCATGAGCAATAAAAAGGGCGGAAATGATGTTTATGTTGATATCTATTCCAATTTTCTGTACAGGTTCCGGAGCTCTCGGAACCGAGGTGATGCAAAAGTTTTTTTGATGTGTGTATTATGTTTCCATTATTTGCTTAGGAGGGATCACATTCACATTCATACAACAATTAAATCGGGCAAGGAGGCATACCTCACTCACTCACCAGCCGTGCAAGTTTGGTGCGTCGAGAAGAGGATCTTATAGCACACGTGTTTTCCTGTGGAGGATTCGGTTGACTTGTCACTATGTCGTCTAACGTTTGCTGTTCCTATTCGAAAGTCACTTCATTTAGGCTGCTTGCAGAGTAGTTGTGCAGAATCAACTTTCTTTACAGGTCCCTTCCTTACACCTCGCTGTTGCAAACACAAATCTTACCAAAAAAAATGGTACAAGGGAGCTTTGTACAAGGCTCGCGCGTTTTGCAGTCCAACATCGTGACGGCTTGGCTTGACTTTTCCAAGCTGTTCTATGTTGCAATTCCTGCATCACTGTTCCTATTTTGCTTTTTTTTGTAGTTGAATACACCTCCTTCCTGTTTTCATGCTTGATCTGTGTTCAGTTTTTGACAGGCTGTCCATTGGGCTCTCTTACCACTAAATCTAAGTGGGGTGCGATGGGTAGTTTCCCTTGAGTAGATATGGTTTTAATGAGCAGTCCATGTCAGGAAAGATGCACTTTGAATATAAAATAATTTGCAGATGAGAGCACTTTCAAATCTCGCGCTTCACGGTATGCATACGTATACAGCTGAGACAATGAGGCCTGACCCGCGTGCTCTACAGGAGCCCACGGCGTGGGAAATGTTTTTAGAGTCGTCGGGTCGTCTACCACTTGGCGAAGGACGTCCGCTTCAAAGTGGAGAATGCGGCGTGCCCGTGGAGCACAGCACTCACTCATCCTAGTTGTGAACCTGCCAGATTCTTGAAGCTGTTGGTGTAGTCGGACGAAAATGGTGAGTGATGTCGTAATTACAATACGGACCAACGACGGCGCCCTTATCAAAGTTGGTGCACGTTTTGAGAAGCTGGAGATCTGAAGGTGATACGTTCTTCAAACTAATTTTATATTCAAATGTTGTTTATCAAAAATTTGTCCGCAAAATCCCCTCTACAAGCCCAAGAAGGCTGTAATGGGAACGGTGGAACATCCTCTACAGTGAAACTTCCTGGCAGATTAAAACTGTGTGCTGGACCAATACTCGAACTCGGGACCTTTGCCTTTCGCGTGCAAGTGTTCTACCGCATTTTTATTTTTATTAAATTATTCTATGTGCCAGAATTCCAGGGGTCGCTAGCGCCTTCCGACTGGCGGAACATCCAAACGTGTCTCCTCGAAGTTTTAATGGAGATTCCGTTTAAGGACGTTTAGAACATCATGCGGCAAAAAAACATCAGCATCTCATGGCGTGGACGTTCCAGCTGGAAGGCGGGTCATGAAAGGCGCTAGAAAATTGGAAAAGAATTGCTTGTATCTGGGGTTGCGAACAAGTGCACAGAGTCGATCATTAACCCTGATTTCTCGTCGGGGCCTAAAAGGTAGCGGATCGTATGACCGCGTATCCAATTCACTGCGTTAGTTTTAGTTGCGGGGTAATGAATCACATCCGGGAATAAAAGCGTCAGGAAAGTGATCTGGGCAGGTGTCTGTCGGGTAAGGAAAGCCAAGATACGCTGCACGAGCCTCCAGACGTCAGACGACGGACCACACGAGAATCGATGAGCGCCTGTGTCCTCCACACCACAGAGAACACAGAGGGGTGTGTCAGAGAGGCGGGTGCGGTGCAAACGAAACTGGTTGACCTGTTTGCCATTGACGGTGATATACCAGGTGGACTGGACGCTGCTGTCGAGATAACCTGCATGCATTGCTTTCCACACCGATGCCATCTGATCTGGGAAAACTTGTGTTCGATGGGGTTGGGCGTCCGACACATTTGTAATGTGTTGTGTACAGTCTATGCCTAGAGTATATGTGGTAGGGGTAAGAAGTGGAGGATGGAACTTAATTCAAGAAAGAAGTGCCGAAAGTGATAGAAGGGGGTGGAATGTCTGGGGTTGACATTGAGACTGGTGTATATTGATGCAAAAGCAGTGCGGCCAGGCTCGTCGGACAGCGAAGCCAGATTTTCTGTTGGCAGCTACCAAAAAGTGCCGTAACTCTGTCTGGCACATGGAATAAGCCCACTCCACCACGCTCTCGTGGGAGGACAAGGAAGGAATATTGAACTCTCGTCTCTCGTCGTTGGATATTCTCTATTGATGCAACCTGTTCAGGGTCCCAGACTGATAAGCAATACTCAACAACGAATGCCCTTAAGCCTCTTCTGTAGTGGATGAAGTACACAATCTTCAGACTAGCTGGGTCCCTGACGTTGCCTGGGTATGTATTTATTCGAATCTTCTATCTTCTTTTTTACTCTCTCTCCTCCTTCACCCCCTCTCAGTCCACCTCCTTCATCCCCTCTGTTTTCTCCTACCCCTCTCTCTGTCCATCTCCTCCTCCCCCATTTCTCACTCCATATGATCCTCCTGTCCTACTATTCCCTCCCCATTTGTGCATTTCTTCCTCTTTCCTATGATTCCATCTCCTCCTGCTCCCCACTCTGCGTCCATCTCCTCTTCTCCCTACCTCTCTGTCCATCTACTCCCCCCTCTCCCTGTTCATTTGCTCCTCTTTGTGCATCTCATCCCTCATATATCTCAGTGCTCCAGTCCGGAACCGCTCTGCTGCTACGGTCGAATCCTGCCTCGGACATGGATGTATATGATGCCCTTAGGTTTAAGTAGTTCGCCCTCTCTCTGTGGATCACCTCCCCCTCTATCTGCGTCCATCTCCTCCTCGCCCCTTCTCTCTCCACATTATCACTCTCATACCAGCAGGAGATTCTTATCCCCAGAGTACTTCTTTCAAGATTGTAACTAGTGTCTGTACCAAGTTGTAGCCGGCCGCAGTGGCCGAGCGGTTCTAGGTGCTCCAGTCCGGAACCGCTCTGCTGCTACAGTCGAATCCTGCCTCGGGCATGGATGTATGTGATGCCCTTAGGTTTAAGTAGTTTTAAGTCTAGGGGACTGATGACCTCAGATGTTGAGTCCCATAGTGCTCAGAGCCATTTGAAGCAAGTTGTATGGGTTTAGTATAAGCTTTTTGTCTTTGACTTTACCCATGTACGCACATGTCAAATACATTTCGTATATATTTAACATATTTCACTTGTATTTGTACACATATTTCACCGAGTAATCTGTAGCGAATTTCGCCCTGCATTTTCATTTTCACACAGCTCAATGTTTATAGCATCGTATCTCCTGAACCATGTTGCACAAAGATATATTTTTATAGGCACATTCAGCGGCATATGTGGATACTGTCTGCGAAATCTGATACGAACAGAGTTAGTAGTACAGAGAAAACAAATGAAAACGTCAACACGATGCCACAGTGTTTCATGTACCTCAGTATCCGACGTCATATCTCCTGAAAAAAAAGGGTCAAATGGCTCTAAGCACTATGGGACTTAACATCTGAGGTCATCAGTCCCTTAGACTTAGAACTACTTAAACCTAACTAACCTAAGAACATCACACACATCCATGCCTGAGGCAGGATTCGAACCTGCGAGCGTAGCAGCCGTGTGTTTCCGGACTGAAGCGCCTAGAACCACTCGACACAGCTGCCGGCTATATCTCCTGAACTGGGTGTCGCACTGTGATCTATTTTTGTAGGTAAATGGAGCGGCTTATGTGGATTATGTCCGCGAAAAGTTTTGAGAATAAATATATACTAAGATGGTATCTGTTTTTTCGGACATGTCTGAAAGAACAGATACCATCTTAGTATTTCTATAGTTAAGGCTCACCGGCCACTTGACCATCTTCTTCTTCTGTGAGAATGCAGAAACAGTGCCCGAACTCTTACGGGAATCGGCAACGCGCCGCGAGGAATGAGTATAAAGGGCGGGGGCACTACGAATGTAGTGCGGGACAATACGTTGAGAATGTGGGTTTCGCGGGAGGCGGGCCAGAGATAAATCCCTGCAGTCGCACTGTCCTCTATGTCCTCGGTGTCTCAGATGGATAGAGCTTCTACCATGTAAGCAGGAGATCCCGGGTTCGAGTCCCGGTCGGGGTACACTTTTTCATCTGTCCCCGTTGACGTATGTCAACGCCTGCAAGCAGCTAAGGGTGTTCATTTCATTGTAATTTTGAGAATAAAGTTAAAGCAAGGGAATAATTAATTTACACGTGTTGCATGATACCACAGCTTTTCACGCATCTCAGTGTGTATGACGACATATCGCCTGAACTATGTGTCGTACAACGACATAATTTTGCTGGTACATCCAGTGGTTTATGTGAATACTATGTGCAAAATGAGCCGCGAATACAGTTATGAGTAAAGAAGTAACAAATTAAAACGTCATGCTTCATGCGGAAGTTTTGCAGCATGAGAAGCGAAAATGTAGTTTGCGGTAAACGTTTTTCCTTGCATCACTTCGGCGGGGCTGTGAACAAGCAGAAGTTTCGTAAAAGGTTGAAATTATGTGTAAAATTTGTTCCAAGTCACTAAGCCCTCTCATTCTGCAGTTCTGGATGAGTAGGCCTACTCTGAGGTGACTACAGTCATAGGATGGCGATATGATTATATATACACGGCGGTAGTGTCGGGCACACAAGGTAGAAAAGGGCAGTGCATTGGTGGAACTGTTATTTTTCCTCAGATGATTCATGTGAAAAGATTTTCGACGTAATTATGGCAGCACGACAGGAATTAACAGTCTTTGAACACGGAATGGCAGTTGGAGTTAGATGTATGAGACATTCCATTTTGTAAATCGTTAGGGACTTCAATATTCCGAGATCTACAATGTCAAGAGTATGTGGAGAATACTAAACTTTAGGCTTACCTCTCACCACGGACAACGCAGTGGCCGACGTCCTTCACTTAACGACCGAGATCAGCGGCGTTCGTGTAGGGTTGTCATTGGTAACGGACAAGCAACACTGCGCAAAACAACCGCAGAAATCAATGTGAGACTACGACGAGCGTATCCGTTAGGACAGTGCGGCGAAATTTGACGTTAATGGGCTGTGGCAGCAGACGACTGACGCGAATGCCTTTGCTAACAGCACGACATCGCCTGCAGCGCCTCTCTTGGGCTTATGAACATGTCAGAAGGATCCTAGACGACTGGAGAATCGTAGCCTGGTCGGTTGAGTCCAGATTTTAGTTGGTGAGAGCTGATGGTAGAGTTCGACTGTGGCGCAGACCCCACAAGCCCATGGACCCAAGTACTCAACAAGACACTGGTGGTGGCTCCATAATGGTCTGGACTGTGTTTACATGGAATGGACTGGGTCCTCTGGCACAACTGAGTTAGTTGGAGAACATTTGAAATCTCTCATGGGCTGCATATTCCCGAACAATGATGGAATTTTTGTGGATGAAATTGTGCGATGACACCAGGCCACATTTGTTCGCGACTTGTTTGAAGAACATTCTGGACAATTCGAGCGAATGAGCACACCACCTAGCTCTCTCGAGATGAATCCCATAGAATATTTATGGGACATAATGGAGAGGCCAGTTCGTGCACAAAATCCTGCACCGGCAATATTATCGCAGTTATAGACGGGTATAGAGGATCAATATTTGTGCAGGGGCTTCCAACAACTCGAAGTCTGTGTAAAGTAAGGGTATTTGCGAGTGATGGGTTACACTAGTTTTTCACTCCCACCACCATCCGTTTGGTAAATAAGTGGTTCCTACCCCCTACAGTGATTCTTTCCAGACATCAAGCGATGTGTGTACTAATTTTAGTTGATATCGGTTCTGTGGTTTAGTAGGAGATGTGGTACAAACATACATACACACGTACTCGTACATACATAAATAATTATATACGTCCATCCATATTTATAATACGTATGGCTCCTTCCAATGAATCCTAGCCTGTCGTCTGCTTTTAGTACGACAAGTCTTATGTGGCCTTCCCGCTGTAGGTCATTCCGGAGGGGATACTCCTCGGTGATGTAAGGTAGTTGCTGTTTCGGGTGATTTGGCGCCAATAGTGTGATGGGACAGTAAAGGGGCTCTTCGCCTATTTATGCCCAGTACGTTACATCTACTTCTTCAGGATCAACTGCCGGACGTCCGCAGCTCGTGGTCGTGCGGTAGCGTTCTCGCTTCCCGCGCCCGGGTTCCCGGGTTCGATTCCCGGCGGGGTCAGGGATTTTCTCTGCCTCGTGATGACTGGGTGTTGTGTGCTGTCCTTAGGTTAGTTAGGTTTAAGTAGTTCTAAGTTCTAGGGGACTGATGACCATAGATGTTAAGTCCCATAGTGCTCAGAGCCATTTTTTTGAACTGCCGGACGCTGCAACAATCGTCATTCCACTGTAGCCCTACCTGCATTTCGCTACGGTCTTCTGGCGTTGCAGCCTTCGTAAAGGCAACACCACTGCCTGGGAACAGCCTTGCGTAACTTCCGACGCTATTCACTGCAAAACAAACGTACACTGTAAACAGTAGCGCCGCTATAGCACTCCACTATAATAATCTCTAAATTACATGTCGTCGATTGATTTTGTCCCATTAACGAGAATTCCATTATTGGCCGCCGAGTTTTTGGCTTGATTTAAGATCCATAGATTATTTTTTTACTTCATGGCAACTATGAAGTATTGTCAAATGAAAACCAGAGAGATAGGAAAAAGTTAGTAAACTTTTTATTATTTCAAAACTATTCGCCATAACTATTAATACATTTATCCCAGTGCGAGACAAGACGGTCAGTGCCCTCGTGGAAAAAAGTTTGCGGTTGCTTACGGATCCGTCATTGTACCCAGGCATGCAACTCTAATTCCAAACAAAATCGACGGCCACAAATGTCTTTCTTCAGGTCTCCAAAAATACGGAAATCGCGTGAGGAAGGATGGGCACTGTGTGGAAGATGTGTGAGGGCTTTCCAGCGAAACTTCCTCATCGTAGTCGAAACAAAAAGCATACCATCTCCCGGAAAATCATGATAACCTTTTCTTTGACTGCAATGGCCCGCTGCTCACTGGCTTTCTGGAGCACGCCATCACAATGAATGCACAGCAGTATGTGAACACGTTGCAAAAATTGAAGTCCAAACCCTCAGGTATGTTGACGGTCGGCGTCATTCTGTTGCAGAATAATGACCGCTCACATGTTGGCATGATTGTTTCGAGTATGCTGCGTGCTGGGTAGGCCTTGCACGTCCTCCATACAGTCCTGATCTCTCCCCATGCGATTTCCATACTTTTGGAGCCCCGAAAGAAAACATTCTTGGCCGACGGTTTGTTTCGGAAGAAGAAATGCAAGTCTGGATACAGTCATGGTCCCCTAGGCACCCCAGACATTTTTCCACGAAGGCATTTAACGTCTTGTCTCACAGTAGGATAAACGTTTTATAGCTTTATGAATAACAAAAAGTTTACTTACTTCTTTCCATCTGTCTTGTTTACATTTGACTGCCCCTTATATGTTACTGAACGACTAAAACGGTCACCTGATCACACGGACAAGTTGCAGGATGCCTATCTAGCGTCTTCCAGGGGCAACAGAAATTTAATTTTCAGTATTTCATACAGTTATTGCACGAATAAAAAAATCCAAGGTGCTGTCATAAACTACTCATTAAGAGGTGTACTCTTACGTTAAACGTTTAACGCAGTAAGTCAAGTATTAAAGTTAAAAACTGTGTATAGGTGTCGAGGCAGTCTAAACTCGGAGCACACAAAGTATTGAGTCTAAATTCATCCTTTATTTGAGAATGAGAGCATTAGAGACCTCCAGTAAACCTTACACATAATTTCAAACTTTTTCGAATCATTTCTCTCTGATACCGTCCAAAATAAATTAAAAGGAAAAAAGTTTATCGCTTACTACATTTTCGCTGATCGTGCAAGCATGACAAACTATTCACTACTAACTCTCGTCGTAACAAATTTTACGTACAGTATCCATGTATAACATTGAATCTATCTGCAATTTTATATCGTTGTATGACACACAGTTCAGGAAACGAAAAACTATCTTTCTTAAAACGGAGCGGAAATTATCCCAAACTGAACTAATTCAGTGTTTGATAATAAGAGCACTTACCGACCTCCAACAAACTTTTAACATTATTTCAAAGCTTTTCTAAACTTTTTCTCTCGTACTGCCGCGCAAAGTAATGAAAGGAAATTAGTTTTTCGCTTTTATTTCGTTTTTCGTGAGGTAAAGCATCAGCATCAAGTCTGATGTTCTAGTTTATTATGTCTTTACTTCTAGCTCTAGCCGCTACCCATTTCAGAGACAGTATCCACTTATACCATTGAAGCGGTTTTGCACCTTCAACCATAAACGTTAAATATTTAAGACATTAACTTACTTCTAATCAGACGTTTGATACTGTGTTATGCGTGAGAGTTCGAGTCTTTAGAGCCTCCCCCACCCCCGCCCCATTCCCTCCCCCTCCGGCTTACTAGTATACTGAAAAAAAAAACATAAAAGAAACTTCTGGCAACCAGACACACATTATTTTTATGAAATTTATTTTCAGTTGCAGAATCTTTCTGCCATTCCCAGAATGAAGTTTTTACTCTGCAGTGACGTGCGCGCTGATATGAATCTTTCTGGCTGACTAAAATTGTGTGGCAGACCGTGACTCGAATTTGGAGCCTACTTTTTTTTTCTTTTGCATTTTGTTCGTTGTGTCTGGACGTAGCAGACATCACATGACATCCGTTGAAGTTCGTTGTTTAATCGCTTCACTCAGTTTTTTATTTCAGAGAGCAGCCATCTCTCCGACGGAAGCGACTGAGCTACACAAGCACGGCTCGCGACCCATTCTTACATCTCTGCTTCTACCAGTACCTCGTCTCCTACCTTCCACACCTTACAGAAGTTCTCCTGCGAAACTTTCAGGTCTAACACTACTGTAAGAAAGGACTGGCTAATCCATGTCTCCGCAATATCCTTTCCTCCAGGAGAGCTAGTCTTGTAAATTTCGCAGGAGAACTTCTGTGAAGTTTGGAAGGTAGAAGATGAGGTACTGGCAGAAGTAAAGTTGTGACGACGAGTCATGAGTCGCGCGTAAATGGATCAGACGGTAGAGCACTTGCCTGCGAAATGTAAAAGTCCCGAGTTCGAGTCATGGTCCGGCACACAGTTACATTCTGACATTAGCTGCAGCACGTGTGAAGATGTTTCCCATCGATGACGCATGAAAATTTGTGTCGGACCGGGAGTCAAACCCAGATTTGCCACTCGTCACCAGTGCTCGCCTTTGCAACTTCAGCTATTCGATCATGTTCCCACGACCGACTCAAACTTCCGCGCGTCATACTGCCTACGACCCCATCGTTCGCAACTTTATTTGGTTTCGCGCCACAGGGTTTGAAGGAGACAAACGTATTCAACGGTAGTATTACAATTGTCATTTTGCCCATCCAGGCTTGTAAATTTAGTACAGCTGCAAGATTGTCGACAATGACTGTTTCTTCAGACTTTGTTAAAAATAAAACATTATTTTATTTTCTAAGATACACATGATGCAGTGTCGGGCGATATGTACGGTTGGCAGTGAAGAACGCATTTCGTACGCCGTGATCCCTGTGTTGACATTTTCATTGTTCAGAAGATACCAGTTATCAACAGTCTAATGCTGCCATCGCCTGATCTCATGGAATGTGTTATAAAACTGTCATATTACATTACATGAAGTTAGAGCACAAAAGACACTCCATTGGCGCACATACGAGGGGCGTTTGAAAAGTCCGTGCAAAGTCCCAGAGATGGCACCACCAACGCGTATCCAGGTCATGTTTAGTTAGTAGCATCTTTGGAAAGAACACACACCAAGTTTCAGCCATATTGATCCATTTCTTTGTGTTTGGCATTCATGTGAATCAAGGAAGTCGAATGATTGTCAAAAAATGGACGAAAAAGAATTTCGTGTGGTGATTAAACATTACTTTATGAAAGGCAAAACGTCTCAGGCGGCAAAAGAGAAGCTTGATAAACATTACGGTGACTCTGCACCTTCGATTAGAACAGTTTATAAGTGCTTTCAAAATTTTCAGAGGGGCCATATGGGCACAAGTGATGCTGAACGTTCTGGACGCCCTGTGGAGGTTACGACTCCAGAAATCATTGTTAAAATCCATGATATGGTGATGGGTGACAGAAGAGTTAAGGTGCGTGAGACAGCTAGCGCTGTGGGTATCTCGAATGAACGGGTATATAATATTTTGCATAAACATTTGGACATTAGAAAGCTATCCGCAAGATGGGTTCCGCGATTGTTCACGCTTGACCAAAGACGGAATCGTGTGAAGTGTTGCAAGGATGGTTTGCAGCTGTTCAGTAAGAATCTGCAGGACTTTAAGCGTCGTTTCGTCACTGTGGATGAAACATGGATACGTTACTATACTCCTGCGACCAAACAACAATCTAAACAATGGGTTACCAAGGGAGAATCCACACCAAAAAAGGCGAAGACCATTCCTTCGGCCAAAAAGGTTATGGCGACTGTCTTTTGGGATTCGCAAGGGATAATCGTCACCGACTATCTGGAAATGGGTAAAACTATTACAGGTTCATATTATTAATCGTTATTGGACCGTTTGAAAACCGAGTTGCAAGAAAACGCCGACGATTGAACCGCAAAAAAGTCCTTTTCCATCACGACAATGCACCAGCACACACCTCAGCAGTTGTGGTCGCAAAATGAAATGAAATAGGATTCCAACTCGTTTCACATCCCCCCTATTCTCCAGACTTGGCTCCCTCGGACTACTATTGATTCCCCAGTTTGAAGAAATGGCTGCCGGTACAAAGATTTTTTTCAAACGAGGAGGTGATTTGCAGCAACTAATAGCTATTTTGCAGACTTGGACAATTCCTATTATTCGGAAAGGAACAACAAATTAAACCAGCGTTGGACGAAGCGTATAAGTCTAAAAGGAGACTGTTGTTGTTGTTGTTGTTGTTGTGGTCTTCAGTCCTGAGACTGGTTTGATGCAGCTCTCCATGCTACTCTATCCTGTGCAAGATTCTTCATCTCCCAGTACCTACTGAGCCTACATCCTTCTGAATCTGCTTAGTGTATTCATCTCTTGGTCTCCCTCTACGATTTTTACCCTCCACGCTGCCCTCCAGTACTAAATCGATGATCCCTTGATGCCTCAGAACGTGTATTACCAACCGATCCCTTCTTCTAGTCAAGTTGTGCCACAAACTCCTCCCCAATTCTATTCAATACCTCCTCATTAGTTATGTGATTTACCCATCTAATCTTCAGCATTATTCTGTAGCACCACATTTCGAAAGCTTCTATTCTCTTCGTCTAAACTATTTATCGTCCATGTTTCACTTCCATACATGGATACACTCCATACAAATACTTTCAGAAACGACTTCCTGACACTTAAATCAATAGTCGATGTTAACAAATTTCTCTTCTTCAGAAACGCTTTCCTTGCCATTGCCAGTGTACATTTTATATCCTCTCTACTTCGAGCATCACCAGTTATTTTGCTCCCCAAATAGCAAAACTCCTTTACTACTTTAAGTGTCTCATTTTCTAATCTAATTCCCTCAGCATCATCCGACTTAATTCGACTACATTCCATTATAATCGTTTTGCTTTTGTTGATGTTCATCTTATACACTCCTTTCAGAACACTGTCCATTCCGTTCAGCTGCTCTTCCAAGTCCTTCGCTGTCTCTGACAGAATCACAATGTCATCGGCGAACCTCAAAGTTTTTATTTCTTCTCCATGGATTTTAATACCTACTCCTAACTTTTATTTTGTTTCCTTTACTGCTTGCTCAATATACAGATTGAATAGCATCGGGGAGAGGCTACAACCCTGTCTCAGTCCCTTCCCAACCACGGCTTCCCTTTCATGTCCCTTGACTCTTATAACTGCCATCTGCTTTCTATACAAATTGTAAATAGCCTTTCGCTCCCTGTATTTTACCCCTGCCACCTTTAGAATTTGAAAGAGAGTATTCCAGTCAACATTGTCAAAAGCTTTCTCTAAGTCTAAAAATGCTAGAAACGTAGGTTTGCCTTTCCTTAATCTTTCTTCTAAGATAAGTCGTAGGGTCAGTATTGCCTCAAGTGTTCCAACATTTCTACGGAATCCAAACTCATCTTCCCCGAGGTCGGCTTCTACCAGTTTTTCCATTCGTCTGTAAAGGATTCGCGTTAGTATTTTGCAGCTGTGACTTATTAAACTGTCAACACCTGCTTTCTTTGGGATTGGAATTATTATATTCTTCTTGAAGTCTCAGGGAATTTCGCCTGTCTCATACATCTTGCTCACCAGATGGTAGAGTTTTGTCTGGACTGGCTCTCCCAAGGCTGTCAGTAGTTCTAATGGAATGTTGTCTACTCCCGGGGCCGTGTTTCGACTTAGGTCTTTCAGTGCTCTGTCAAACTCTTCACGCAGTATCATATCTCCCATTTCATCCTCATGTACCTCCTCTTCCATTTCCATAATATTGTCCTCCAGAACATCGCCCCTATATAGACCCTCTATATACTCCTTCCACCTTTCTGCTCTTCCTTCTTAGCTTAGAACTGAGTTTCCATCTGAGCTCTTGATATTCATGCAAGTGGTTCTCTTTTCTCCAAATGTCTCTTTAATTTTCCTGTAGGCAGTATCTGTCTTCCCCTCGTGAGATAAGCCTCTACATCCTTACATTTGCCCTCTAGCCATCCCTGCTTAGCCATTTTGCACTTCCTGTCGATCTCATTTTTGAGACGTTTGTATTCCTTTTTGCCTGCTACACTTACTGCATTTTTGTATTTTCTCCTTTCCTCAATTAAATTCAGTATCTTTTCTGTTATCCAAGAATTTCTACTAGCCCTCGTCTTTTTACCTACTTGATCCTCTGCTGCCTTCACTATTTCATTCCTCAAAGCTACTCATTCTTCTTCTACTGTATTTCTTTCCCCCATTCCTGTCAATTGTTCCCATATGCTCTCCCTGATGTACAACCTCTGGTTCTTTCAGTTTATCCAGGTCCCATCTCCTTATATTCCCACCTTTTTGCAGTTTCTTCTGTTTTAATCTTCAGTTCATAACCAATAGATTGTGGTCAGAGTCCACATCTGCCCCTGGAAATGTCTTACAATTTAAAATCTGGTTCCTAAATCTCTGTCTTAACATTATATAATCTATCTGAAGCCTTCTAGTATCTCCAGGGTTCTTCCATGTATACAACATTCATTCTGTCGAAAAATAAAAAAGGTTTACCCCAAACACGTAAGTAGTTTTTATTTTTATACGGACTTTTCAAACGCCCCTCAAAAATGGTTCAAATGGTTCTCAGCACTATGGGACTTAACTTCTGAGGTTAGCAGTCCCGTAGAACTTAGGACT
Source organism: Schistocerca cancellata (assembly GCF_023864275.1). Lineage (NCBI taxonomy): Eukaryota > Metazoa > Arthropoda > Insecta > Orthoptera > Acrididae > Schistocerca > Schistocerca cancellata. Next base: position 209,580,680 of record NC_064626.1, read on the forward strand.
ACTTAAACCTAACTAACCTAAGGACATCACACACATCCATGCCCGAGGCAGGATTCGAACCTGCGAGCGTAGCGGTCGCGCGGTTCCAGACTGTAGCGCCTAGAACCGCTCGGCCACCCAGGCCGGCCAAATGCGCCTCATTTTTCGACAAAAATCCAGGTGTTAAAATGCGCGCAGTTTGTAAAATAGACACAGTTGATAACATGCACGTAACATGCATGCATACCGGCGGCGAACAAGAACTCCAAAACTCTCCACACGCCTGTAACCACAGAAAATAATCAGTTCGCTTGTACTAGTGCATTACGCCATCCAGCGCCGAGACAGGTAACTTTGTAGGGGGTCGGACTCTATAAACACTCGCCGGCAGCATGGGATAGTCATTTCGCCGCCGATATGCAGGATGGTCCGAGCATTTTATCAACTGTGTGCATTTCAACAACGGGGGCACTTTTATAAGGAATTGCTTAAGATCAGATAATGGCAGCTTAAGAGTGTTGAAACCGGTCATCTTTGAACAATGAAAGTATCTACAATGCAACTGCGAAGTGCGTTCTCCATTTCCAGTTATCTTATTTAGTCGCGGAGATGGAATTTACGCTGTAGGAAGATGGCTGCGTACACTGCAGAGATCGACCACGCCTCCGCCAGGCTGCACAGAGAATTACACTACTGGCCATTGAAATTGCTATGTCACGAAGATGACGTGCTACAGAAGCTAAATTTAACCGACAGGAAGAAGAAGCTGTGATATGCAAATGATTAGCTTTTCAGAGCATTCACACAAGGTTGGCACAGGTGGCGACACTTAGAGTGTGCTGACATGAGGAAAGTTACCAACCGATTTCTCATACACAAACAGCAGTTGACCGGCGTTGCCTGGTGAAACGTTGTTGTGATGCTTCGTATAAGGAGTAGAAATGCGCACCAAGACGTTTCCGACTTTGGTAAAGGTCGGAGTGTAGCCTATCTCGATTGCGGTATATCATATCGCGACATTGCTGCTCGCGTTGGTCGAGATCCAATGACTGTTAGCGGAATATGGAATCGGTGGGTTCAGGAGGGTAATACGGAACGCCGCGCTGGATCCCTACGGCCTCGTGTCGCTAGCAGTCGAGATAAGAGGCATCTTATCCGCACGGCTGTACCAGATCGTGCAGCCACGTTTCGATCTCTGAGTCAACAGATGGGGACGTTTGCAAGACAACAACCATCTGCACTAACGACGTTTGCAGCAGCATGGACTATCAGCTCGGAGACCATGGCTGCGGTTACCCCTGACGCTGCATCACAGACAGGAGCGCCTGCGATGGTGTACTCAACGACGAACCTGGGTGCACGAATGGCAAAACGTCATTATTTCGGATGAATCCAGGTTCTATTTACAGCATCATGATGGTCGCATCCGTGTTTGGCGACATCGCGTTGGAAGCGTGTATTCGTCATCGCCATACTGGCGTATCACCCGGCGTGATGGTATGGGGTGCCATTGGCTACACGTCTCGGTCACCTCTTGTTCGCACTGACGGCACTTTGAACATTGGACGTTACATTTCAGATGTGTTATGACCCGTGGCTCTACCCTTTACTCGATCCCTGCGAAACCCTACATTTCAGCAGGATAATGCACGACCGCATGTTGCAGATCCTGTACGGGCGTTTCTGGATACAGAAAATGTTCGACTGCTGCCCTGGCCAGCACATTCTCCAGATCTCTCACCAGTTGAAAACGTCTGGTCAATGGTGGCCGAGCAAGTGGCTCGCCATAATACGCCAGTCACTACTGTGGTATCGTGTTGCATGGGCAGCTGTACCTGTACACGCCATCCAAGCTCTGTTTGACTCAATGCCCAGGCGTATGAAGGCCGTTATTACGGCCAGAGGTAGTTGTTCTGGGTACTGATTTCTCAGGATCTATGCACCCAAATTGCGTGAAAACGTAATCACATGTCAGTTCTAGTATAATATATTTGTCCAATGAATAAATGGTTCAAATGGCTCTGAGCACTATGGGACTTAACATCTGAGGTGACCAGTCCCCTAGAACTTAGAACTACTTAAACCTAACTAACCTAAGAACATCACACACATCCATGCCCGAGGCAGGATTCGAACCTGCGACCGTAGTAGTCTAGCAGTCCGGACTGAAGCGCCTAGAACCGCACGGCCACCACGGCCGGCTGTCCAATGAATACCCGTTTATCATCTGCATTTCTTCTTGGTGTAGCAATTTTAATGGCTAGTAGGTTATTTAGATTAGCGGCATCCTTCCAGCTATGACTGTGGCGTTATTTAACCACGGCCGTTGGGTGGGCGCGTTGCGTGACGCGGAGAGGCCTTTCTCCTCTCCCGGCAGAGAGCAGCATCCGCTACGCAGGAGCACGCGTGCGTAAAAGAACGCAAGACAAGAGGAGGCGTCCCGCGACAGCCGTGGCTATAAGTAGGGGCCCGCGTCCTGCCGCCGAGCACTCACTGACACACCGCACCACGGCACCTCAGTACTGCGCGACATGGCACAGGTGAGTCACACAGCTCGCGCGTCCTTGACAGTAGGGCAGTGATAACGAATTTCAAGGATCCACCCCCTTGCTAAAACACAATTTTGATTTATTCACCAAACATTTTTCACTACTGATGTAGTCGCAACACCAAAATATAATTAACGTAGAGTAATGAAACTCCAGGAATACATTTCTCTAGGGAACATATTTAAGTGATTAATATTGCATAATACAAGCGCGAGTTGAGCCACTGCAATTGTGAAATGCTGATACATTAATAAAAGATGTAACAGCCAGGATGTTGAATGCAAACGTGCAAGCATTGTGTTGTGGAGTTATCGTATGCCAGTTTGTGGGCTGGAGTTCCGTGCTTGTTGCACTTCTTGCTCAATCCAGGTACCGTTAATGCTGTTTTTGGATGACGCTGGAGTTGTCCGACGACTGGAGACAAATCTGGTGATCGAGCACACAAAGGCAACATGTCGACTCTCCATAGGGTATGTTGCGTTACAACAGCGGCATGTGGGCGAGAATTACTTCGTTTGAAAACGTTCTCTGGAATGCTGCTCATCAATGGCAGCACAACAGGTCGAATCATCAGAGTGACGTACAAATTCGCAGGCAAGGTGCGTGGGATAACCACGAGAGTGCTGGTGCTGTCATAGAAACTCAAACCCCAGATCATAACTCCAGGTGTAGGTCCAGTGTGTCTAAGACGCAGACAGGTTGGGTACTGATCCTCAACTGGCCTCCTTCTAACCAACACACGGCCATCACTGGCACCAAGGAAGAACCAGCTTTCATGAGAGAACACGACAGACCTCCACCCTGGCCTCCAATGAGCTCTCACGTCTCAACTCTGAAGTCGCAAATGGAGATGGTTTGGGGATAGTGGAATACACGCTACAGGGTGTGTGGCTGGGGGCTATCCTTGAAGTAACCTTCGTTGTACCACTGTGGAACCAACTGCCGCTCAAGTTTCTATGTAGATGCAGTACAATGCGCCACAGCTCCACGCCAAACACCATGGTCTCGGTAGTGCTAAGTAGCCATCCGGAGCTCGGTCCTCTTGCGACCGTACCGTGACCACCGCTGCCAGAATCATGTACATTCCTGCCAAGTCTATCTGTAATATCGAACATCCAGTTCCTTGTAGCCCTATTATGCGACCCTCGTTCAAACTCAGTGACGTGTTGATAACGGCGTCTTTGTCGCCTTAAAAGCAATCTTGAGTAACATCAACCCACCATGTGCAATTTCAAAGGTAACTAACGCTGACGACCGTCACAGGATGTATTTACAGCAAACCTGATTTACATCCTCGTTGTGGCAGTACTAGCTCCACTGTTATGCGACTGGCGCGAAATTTTGATAGACATCATCTTTCAGATGAAGAAACACGACTACCAACTTTCGTTTATGTCGGACAACTTCTTCTTGGTATTGCGATTTTTGTTCCTTCAGTGCGTTTGAAGGGCTGATTTTTTTCCTCCAAGGTCCAATCGATAGCGAAATGAAAACCACAGTGTAAATCAAGAATGTTGTATTTGCAACGTTTAGCAGGTCAAGGGAAGTGTCCGATTCCTATAGATTTTGTAATTATTTTTTTGTTCGTCTTCTTGTGTGTTTTGGGATCGTGGTGTGTTTTTTTTACTGTTATGTAGCTTGTTCCCTCCCGAAAAACCCCAATTTCCCGCGTTTGTCCCGTTAGTTTGAGTGTATTTTAGGAGGAATTTGTTATTGTCTTATTTATACGTATTTTCGTGTCTTATTGTCTTATTGTTGCCGTGTGTATGTAGTGACATCATAGGCCCCATATTGGAGATGCTTAGAATAGCCATTCCCGCCATATTGGTGACGTCATTGGTCAAAGAAGACGGGTGGAATCGGACACTTCGGTTGACCACGTTTAGCTACACCTTGCAACTGCTTGTCCACAAAGTCGCCATTGTGACTTAGACATTTGTCATAAGATGGTACCAATTTCCAGTTCACTCGTCATTGAAGGAAGCCGTCTGAGTCTTCAGCCAGTTCTCTAAGCTGGTTTGCAGCTTGATGTAGCAAGCGTTAGTTAGTTAGTAACGTGCTACATTGATCAATCTCACGGTAACCGTTATAATGTGGAACGTGTCAAGTGCATCAGAAATGCACAAATGAATGAAGTTTTTTTTTTTTAAAAAAAGAAAACGTTTAAACTTTTTATTACGTACCCCATTCCCTTAAATGGCACAAAGCGCATGTACTATAACTATACATTCATTTATTCCTGTTCAAGAATTCATCTAGGGTATAGAAGGAGTTGCCAAGGAGATATGATTTCAATTAATTTTTAAAACTGTTACTGCTGTCTGTCAGATTTTTATTTCATATGGTAATTTATCGCAAAGTTTTACAGCAGCATATTTTACCCCTTTCTGTGCCAAAGACAGGTTAAGTAGAGGATAATGTAGGCCTTCCTTCCTTTTGGTATTATAATGATGACTGTCACTGTTGAAACTGGCCCATGTTGTTGAGAACAAATTTCATTATTGAGTAAATGTACTGTGAGGCTGTTTTAAGAATTCCTAACCTTTTAAAGAGATGCCTATAAGATGTGCTACTATGAGCCACACACATTATTCTTTTGAGCAGTGAATACTTTTTACCTAAGTGTTGAGTAACCCCAAAATGTTATTCCGTATGATATCAGAGAGTGAAAGTATGCAACGTATGTTAGCTTGCTAATTTCTATATCTGCAAAATGAGCAATTATTCTGATTGCAAAAGTTGCTGAACCTAGTCGCTTTAGGAGATCCAAAACATGAATTTTCCAATTAAGATTCTCATCTATATGTACACCCAAAAACTTGGTATGCTCTACACTGGCTACTGACTTCTGTTGAAGTGTTACATTTACTGAAGGAACTGTACTCCTTGCAGTAGAAAAGTGGATGTAGTGTGTTTTTTCAAAGTTCAGAGCAAGCCCATTCGCAGAAAACCAATCAATAACTTTTCCGAAGACATTATTTGCATCATTTTCTATTGAAGTTTCTTTTACTGGATTAATAATGATGCTTGTATCATCAGCAAACAGTGTCAGTTTAGTTTCTTTATTCAGATAGGAAGGGATGTCATTCATATATATCAATAGCAGAAGGGGGCCCATGATCGAATCCTGTTTAACGCCTAACGTAATATCAACCCAATCAGATGAAATTTACTGTGGAGTAAGAATATGAATATGAATGGTGGACTCAATGTGGTTCCCAAGTCGTGCAGCGACCGTAAACCATAAAATTACCAAATATGCACCAACCAGTCGCAACGTAATGTTTTATTTATTCACTTTTTCAAATCGATTTCAACTGATTAACAGCCATCATCGGTTCTTTAATCAATAATTGCCCTGAGTAGTAATACTGTCTTAAACAGAGGTCAAACATAAAGTCAATAAAAGTGAATAAATAAAACATGATTTTTGGACTGTGCGGCTGATCGCGGTGGAGGTTCGAGTCCTCCCTCGGGCATGGATGTGTGTGTTTGTCCTTAGGATAATTTAGCACAAGTAGTGTGTAAGGTTAGGGACTGATGACCTTAGCAGTAAAGTCTCATAAGAATTCACACACACTTTTCTTGAAAACATGATTTTCCGACTGGTTGCTGCATAATTGGTAATTTTATGAATATGAATATGTTTACATCTGAATTTTGTTGTTATTTAGGTTACTTATGGTGGCTGGACTTTTCCTTTTGTTACGTTATATGTGACCTGTGGCTGTCAAATGAAATGAGTCACAAGTCTGCATCAATACGAGATTTCATCTGCAACACAGAGATGTCTATACTTCATTTTTCCTCCTAGAATATAACCTCAAAACTTTGTTGTTGCTGTTGTAATCTTCAGTTCGAAGACTGAGTTGATACAGCTCTATCCCGTACAAGCCTCTTCATCTCTCAATAGCTACTCAAGCTCACATCCAGTTTAGCCTGCTTCAGGCCTAGATATCCCTCCACAATTCTCACATCCCATACTTCCCTCCGTTATAAAACTGACCATACCTTGATATCTCAGGATGCGCCCTATAAACCTATCGCTTCTTTTAGTCAAGCTGTGACATAAATTTCTGTTTTCCTCAATTCGATTCAATAGCTCCTAATTAGTTGTTAAATCTACCCATCCAATCTTCAGAAATCTTCTGTAGCACAACATTTCAAAAACTTCTATTGTCTTCATATATAAACTGCTAATCGACCACGGTTTATTTCTGTTCAAGATTACGCTCCAGACAAATACTTTCAGAGAAGACTTCCTAATAATTTAATGTAAATTATGTACTGATGTAAGAAATCTGGCGTATGCTCCATTTTACACTTACCAACGTTCCAGTTAATATATTCCGAACTGTACTTGATTTGTATTTGGCTGCTAAATGAATTGTTATTATTAATCGTCTATATAAAGTTACCTGCGACCGTCTGATGAAAATGATTTGTTTTTGTTATGGAACACTGTCTAGTATGCTATGGTATTTTTAGACAGAGTTGTGGATTTGTAACAGCGTTTACTTACGTTTTCTCGTGCTGAGTGGCGAATTGCGGTTGATTTTTCACTGTGGCTTACTCGCACTCTTCACTGCATATCTACAAATAAGCTATTGGCAGTCATCTGTTTCGCCGTTTTGTTTACGACCGTCGCCTGGGGAGTTTAAATTTTTTCACTTGTCTCTTGAGAGCTAAACGATGCAAGGTCCAAGTGCCGATTGTGAATGTTATAGGCGCCTTTTGACAACTTTCCAGCTAGGAATCTATGCCACTAGATAGAGAAACACGTGTTTTGTCTAACTGGCAAACCAATACCTTGATACAATGATCACTCGCTTCCTTCTTCAAACCGATCATTCTCACGTTCTGAATTGCACGCACCTATGAACCATTAGTTCATTAATATTCTCTGTACGTTTCATACACTTCACGGTGGCAGTCCATTATAGTCAGCTCCGCGCTTTAAAAAATCGAATCCCGCGGCCACCTCGAATCTGTATAAAGGTTTTACAGGAAAATACCTCGTCGTCGTCGTCGTCGTGGTCTTCAGTCCTGAGACTGGTTTGATGCAGCTCTCCATGCTAATCTATACTGTGCAAGCTCCTTCATCTCCCAGTACCTACTGCAACCTACATCCTTCTGAATCTGCTTAGTGTATTCATCTCTTGGTCTCCCTCTACGATTTTTACCCTCCACGCTGCCCTCCAATGCTAAATTTGTGATCCCTTGATGCCTCAGGACATGTCCTACCAACCGATCCCTTCTTCTAGTCTAGTTGTGCCACAAACTTCTCTTCTCCCCAATCCTATTCAATACCTCCTCATAAGTTACGTGATCTACCCACTTAATCTTCAACATTCTACTGTAGCATCACATTTCAAAAGCTTCTATTCTCTTCTTGTCCAAACTATTTATTGTCCATGTTTCATTTCCATACATGGCTACATGGCTCTGAGCACTATGCGACTTAACTTCTGAGGTCATCAGTCGCCTAGAACTTAGAACTAATTAAACCTAACTAACCTAAGGACATCACACACATCCATGCCCGAGGCAGGATTCGAACCTGCGACCGTAACGGTCGCTCGGCTCCAGACTGTAGCGCCTAGAACCGCACGGCCACTCCGGCTGGCCACATGGCTATACTCCATATAAATACTTTCAGAAACGACTTCCTAACACTTAGATCTATACTCGATGTTAACAAATTTCTCTTCTTCAGAAACGCTTTCCTTGCCATTGCCAGTCTACATTTTATATTTTTTCTACTTCGACCATCATCAGTTATTTTGCTTCCCAAATACCAAAACTCCTATACTACTTTAAGTGTCTCATTTTCTAATCTAATTCCCTCAGCATCACCCGACTTAATTCGACTACATTCCATTATCCTCGTTTTGCTTTTGTTGATGTTCATCTTATATCCTCCTTTCAAGACACTGTCCATTCCGTTCAACTGCTCTTCCAAGTCCTTCGCTGTCTCTGACAGAATCACAATGTCATCGGCGAACCTCAAAGTTTTTATTTCTTCTCCATGGATTTTAATACCTACTCCGAACTTTTATTTTGTTTCCTTTACTGCTTGCTCAATATACAGATTGAATAGCATCGGGGAGAGGCTACAACCCTGTCTCACTCTCTTCCCAATCGCTGCTTCCCTTTCATGCCCCTCGACTCTTATAAGTGCCATCTGGTTTCTGTACAAATTGTAAATAGCCTTTCGCTCCCTGTATTTTACCCCTGCCACATTCAGAATTTGAAAGAGAGTGTTCCAGTCAACATTGTCAAAAGCTTTCTCTAAGTCTACAAATGCTAGAAACTTAGGTTTGCCTTTCCTTAATCTTCCTTCTAAGTTAAGTCGTAGGGTCAGTACTGCCTCACGTGTTCCAACATTTCTACGGAATCCAAACTGATCTTCCCTGAGGTCGGCTTCTACCACTTTTTCCATTCGTCTGTAAAGAATTCGCGTTAGTATTTTGCAGCTGTGACTTATTAAATTGGTAGTTCTGTAATTTTCACATCTGTCAACACCTGCTTTCTTTGGGATTGGAATTGAGACGTTTGTATTCCTTTTTGCCTGCTTCATTTACTGCATTTTTATATTTTCTCCTTTCATCAATTAAATTCAATATTTCTTCTGTTACCCAAGGATTTCTACTAGCCCTCGTATTTTTACCTACTTGATCCTCTGCTGCCTTCACAGTTTCATCTCTCAAAGCTACCCATTCTTCTTCCACTGTATTTCTTTCCCCTATTCCTCTCAATCGTTCCCTAACGCTCTCCCTGAATCTCTCTACAACCTCTGATTCTGTCAGTTTATCCAGGTCCCATCTCCTTAAATTCCCACCTTTTTGCAGTTTCTTCAGTTTTAATCTACAGGTCATAACCAATAGGTGTGGTCAGAGTCCACATCTGCCCCTGGAAATGTGTTATAATTTAAAACCTGGTTCCTAAATCTCTGTCTTACCATTATATAATCTATCTGATACCTTTTAGTATCTCCAGGATTCTTCCAGGTATACAATCTTCTTTTATGATTCTTGAACCAAGTGTTAGCTATGATTAAGTTATGCTCTGTGCAAAATTCTACCAGACGGCTTCCTCTTTCATTTCTTAGCCCCAATCCATATTCACCTACTATTTTTCCTTCTCTCCCTTTTCCTACTGTCGAATCCCAGTCACCCATGACTATTAAATTTTCGTCTCCCTTCACTACCTGAATAATTTCTTTTATCTCATCATACATTTCTTCAATTTCTTCGTCGTCTGCAGAGCTAGTTGGCATATAAACTTTTACTACTGTAGTAGACGTGGGCTTCGTGTCTATCCTGATCACAATAATGCGTTCACTATGCTGTTTGTAGTAGCTTACGTGCACTCTTATTTTCCTATTCATTATTAAAGCTACTCCTGCATTACTCCTATTTGATTTTGTATTTATGATCCTGTATTCGCCTGACCAAAAGTCTTGTTCCTCCTTGCCACCGAACTTCACTAATTCCCACTATATCTAACTTTAACCTATCCATTTCCCTTTTTAAATTTTCTAACCTACCTGCCCGGTTTAGGGATCTGACATTCCACGCTCCGATCCGTAGAATGCCAGTTTTCTTTCTCCTGATAACGACGTCCTCCTGAGTAGTCCCCGCCCAGAGATCCGAATGGGGTACTATTTTAACTCCGGAATATTTTACCCAAGAGGACGCCATCATCATTTAACCATACAGTAAAGCTGCATGCCCTAGGGAAAAATTACGGCTGTAGTTTCCCCTTGCTTTCAGCCGTTCGCAGTACCACAACAGCAAGGCCGTTTTGGTTAGTGTTACAAGGCCAGATCAGTCAATCATCCAGACTGTTGCCCCTGCAACTACTGAAAAGGCTGCTGCCCCTCTTCAGGAACCACACGTTTGTCTGGCCTCTCAACAGATACCCCCCCGTTGTGGTTGCACCTACGGTACGGCTATCTGTATAGTTGAGGCACGCAAGCCTCCCCACCAACGGCAAGGTCCATGGTTCATGGGCGGGGGGGGGGGGGGGAATACCTGCAACGCTTAATATATTGTGCGGGACGGCATATTAACCCCTTTTCAGGAAGGAACCTCTGACAGGACATGCCTTCTTTGAGCCCTGCGGGGCGTCAAATTTGAGAACGATTCTGTCAAATTTTCTTTTACTTTTTTTTCGTACCATAGTTAGTTATGCAGTCCAGTAGCCATCAGTATAAGGCGGACGCGCTGAGAGTATCTAATAGCCATCTTGCACCTGTTTGCATGTTTCCGTAGACCACTGTTCTCATTATAATTTGGTAGATGTATTCTGTACCAGTGCAGACATCAACACGATATGCACTATGACAACATCAACACGACATGCAGCATTACATACGAACTGAAATAGCTGATATGCTGCATCTGTACGGAAAAGTTGATGTAAACGATAGAGATGCTTCACCGATGTCTACAGACTGGATGCACCATTCAACTTTTTAAGAATTTTAACAAACTGATTATCGCTACAAAAGATGTCTTCTGAGTACATTTTCCCCGTTTCCTCCAATTACTTTCGAACAAACAGATAATTCGTTAAAAGGCTTTTTGCTGTATACAACGAGATGCATGTAAAAATATTTAACTGACAGGCCGGTATTCATGTATATAAATCATCACCAGTGGCATCTGATACAACGGACAAAAACGTAAATACAATATACATACCCATGTCTATACCATAAGAACATCTTGTGTATACGTAAAGTAGAAATGTAAATAAGTCTGATTCTAACCATCTCTATGAGATCACCTCTGTGGTACACAGCTTGTTGTGCGTACATGTTACAACTGTCAAACGCTAAACCGCCACACTTCTTGATCTCGCTGGACACTACGGTCACGACAATCTGTGTGCCACAGAAAATGGACCCCTTCATAATCACACAGACATGGCTGTAATTAGATTTTTAATGTCTTTGGGGATCTATGAGCTCTATTTACACATATAAAGATTTCAAACTTGATACAAACCTCACTTGATGCAGACGTACATAACAAGGAAGTCATTTATTTGTTTGTCCTCTATATCAGGTGCCATCGATGGTGGTCTGTATGCCCAAATACCAGTCTGACAATTAAATATTTTTCATGCAGGTCATCGTGTACAGCAATACGTCTTTTAACAAATACTTAGAAGCTGCGGACCACCAAGCACACAAGATTTTCAAACAGGTGATTCTCCACATCGCAGTGAGACTACTAGAGGACCGAACATTATGCAGGATATGGGTCTGCCCTGCCACAACGGATATATACCAACTGAAGTGAATCACTGACAAGTAGGTAGAGCTAATGGGAATTAAATCAACGCATACGCAAAAGATATGAAATGATGACAATCAAATAATGATAATAAAACCTTACTGCCATTGTCATGCAAATTTCGTAATAAGCGGAAGCAATGATAATGAATGTTGAATACGGCCTGGAGGTGTGCGTTTAGGTGACTGATCGCGAAACGAGGGTTCAAATCCTGATCATTACTCACAACAAATTCATTTCCAGCATCTGCTTCCAACCGGACTAGCGGCTCATCAGACTTCACTTGATTATTGTCATGCTCACAATCGTCAGATTGTGAGCGCGCTTGCATAGTGCAAACTGCCTGATTGCCAAAGAATGTTCATACTAGACCTAGGTCCCCGATAGAAACTTGTTTTTCGAGCCCACTATCCGTTGCATCAATTAGTGCGAAACCTTTTAAATCTGCTTGTATACGCTCGCGACATACCTGAACGAAGTCTGGGATGAGCCGACAATTCATTCAGTTGCAACTTCTGTGCGATCACTTACGGACTGCTGCATAGATAATTTCATTGGGATTTTCGGAAGTCTGGCGTTCTCCAAGCTCCCATAATTCTTGAACTTAGCTGTGAATGATAATAAAGACTGATACGCCGGTGTGCTTGTGTTTTTTGCAGAGTAAGCCGTTAGCTTCGGTGACACTGGCGGCCATTGTGCTGGCTCTTCTTACTCAGGGAAGCAGCGCAGGGCCCAAGAAGTACGACTCCCACAGGTAAGTCTGCAAATCAAGCAAGCTGGTTCTCACATGAAATCACTTTTAATCGCAGATTAATAGCATACCCGTGGGAAACATTCATCCAAACCCTATACGAGGGAGAAGAACTGTTACACTGCATAGCAGAATTACATAAAGAGGTGGATGTGGAATTTACAGGATCAAACGTTAGAATTTAACATCCCTTCGACAGTGAGGTCATTAGACATTTAGAAAGGATGAGGAAGGAAATCGGCCGTGCCCTTTTCAAAAGAGCCATCCCGACATTTGCCTGGAGTGATTTAGGGAAATCACGGAACACTTAATTCTGCATGCCCGGGCAGGGATTTGAAACGTCGTCCTCCCGAATGCGAGTCCAGCGTGCTAACTACCGCACCAGCTTGGTCGTTTGGAATGTGTATATGATCTACAGCGGTCTCTAAAATGTGACACGACACTGAAATACGTAAGCTCAAACGAAGAGTATCGATAAAACACTTCCGAAATTACTAAATCTAACAGATATTTTAGGTTAACAGGCACTAGGAAATTAAGGCCTGGAATTCAAATTGTGGGGAGAACGTCACGCTGTTGATACAAGCATAGGCGGATAATGGCGAGAACTGAGGTGCGGTTGGTTAATATGGCATTGATGTAACTACAAAGCACATTTGGGAATTCACATTGGAAAAATAAGTCAAGCCTTCGATAATAAAAGTGTTGAAGTGCAAAGGTAGAGGAGTACGACAAGTATCTAAAATAATTTAAGTGAGAAGTCTGAAACGTCCGCTTAGAAAAACTATTGAATTACTGTGCTCGTAAACCCCTTACGTTATTTGATTTTCAAACAGCTGAGCAGAACTGAATGTACTCAGGCATTTCGCTCTTTACTTATTCTGATCAACACTAAACTGAGACACAATCTTTTTAGCGCAACGCAATCTGACTTTCAAAAATCCCTACAAAAGAATGGCACTGACTAACAATAACCTATACCTTCCATGAATCACTTGCCTCACAAAAATCTTCGTTACTCGAACTACTGCAATACAGCGAGCGCCACTACTGCCAGCTAAATAAGAGATTCTAACTACTGAATGCACTAACTACTGATAGGCATAGTTAGCAAATGAAAGATTTTGATAAAGAACAAACAATGTGTTTACCTTAATAGTGTTCAAAAGTCGTAATACATATATATCAGTTCATGACATCCAGTCTTACAAATTTACTGCCTCTGATGGACACACGTCCAGATCATCTGCTCTCAAAACTCCGCCATCTCTCTCCTCACATCCACCACTGCTGGCGGCTCACCTCCAACTGCGCAACGCTACGCGCTGTTAACATCCAGCTGCCCAACACTACAATAGCAAATTCCAACAATGCAAAACAGCCACAGACTGCACACAGCACAGTCAGTGATTTTCATACAGAGCGCTACGTGGTGTTACCAATATAAAAACCTAAACAGCCTACTTACATAGCCCATATGCTCACAACAAAAAATTTTAAAAATTGTTTTGGGCTGTGGCCAATAATGATTTGATAAAATTTTTCATGATTACAATAACAAAGATATCAAATCCACACACATACAATGTTGGTCAAAAGCTAAAATTTTCTCACAGTCCATAAAGAAAGTCCTGATCATTCATCACAGTAAAACTGCAGTGTTTTTTTTTTTTCTCGAAGTCTGAGGAGTAAAAGAAAATGCACACGGAAGTAGTGGATTTCCATGCAGTCTTGAAGAAGTAGTGTTGTCCTTCCAATGGAAAGACAGTGCTGACTCTTGACATACAGACAGGTAATGGGCCACGACAGAGCAAACCCACCGCAGAGTCAGTCGAAGTTTTGAAGAATATTGGTAGGTAGGTCGTCACAGAGCAGACCAACTGTAGTCCTGGTAGAGATTATGGTATTGGTGGGCCACCAGAGGTGCAGACCCACTGCAGTCCTTGTAGAAATATTGGTATTGGTGGATCATCAAAGGTGCAGACCCACTTCAGTCCTTGCAGAGATGGCCAGCAGCCATCTGTTGCGACTGTGCAGGTGCAGAATCACCATCGAAGAGTCTTGCGGATAATATAGCAAGTCCATGAACCACCACTTGTGCACTCACAAAAATCTTCGTTGCTCGAACTACTGCAATACATCGAGCGCCACTACTGCCAGCTAAATAAGAGATTCTAACTACTGAATGCACTAACTACTGATAGGCATAGTTAGCAAATGAAAGATTTTGATAAAGAACAAACAGTGTATTTACCTTAATAGTGTTCAAAAGTCGTAATATATATATATATATCAGTTCATGACATCCAGTCTTACAAATTTACTGCCTCTGATGGACACACGTCCAGATCATCTGCTCTCAAAACTCCGCCATCTCTCTCCCCACATCCACCACTGCTGGCGGCTCACCTCCAACTGCGCAACGCTACGCGCTGTTAACAGCCAACTGCCCAACACTACAATAGCAAATTCCAACAATGCAAACCAGCCACAGACTGCACACAGCACAGCCAGTGATCTTCATACAGAGCGCTAGGTGGCGTTACCAATATAAAAACCTAAACAGCCTACTTACAAGTCATGTCGGTAAGGAGAACTTCAAATGGTTCAAATGGCTCTGAGCACTATGGGACTTAACAGCTATGGTCATCAGTCCCCTAGAATTTAGAACTACTTAAACCTAACTAACCTAAGGACAGCACACAACCAACACCCAGCCATCACGAGGCAGAGAAAATCCCTGACCCCACCGGGAATCGAACCCAGGAACCCGGGCGTGGGAAGCGAGAACGCTACCGCACGACCACGAGATGCGGGCAAGGAGAACTAGCAGCACGTCTAAATGCACCAACGACCACCTACCAGTTGTCAACCACGCTGGTGAAGGAATGGAACGGCCTGCCACAATAACTCCTTACCAACCTCGTGACCTGCTTGGCAACAAGTTGCAGAGCATTCACTGAGATGACAAAAGCCATGAGATGCCTCGATACCTCCTAATATCGTGCCGGATCTCCTTTTGGCCGGTGTAGTAGAGCTACTGGACATGGCTTTAACTCAACAACTCGTTGGAAGTCCGCTATTGAAATATTAAGCCGTGCTGCCCCGATAGCTGTCCATAATTGCGAAACTGTTGCCTGTCCAGGATGTTGTGCACGAACTGACCTCTCGATTGTGTCCCACAAATGTTCCATGGAATTCACGTTGGGCGATCTGAATGGCCAAATTCATTCGATCCAATTTCTCAGAAAGATACTCAAACCAATCGCGAACAATTTTGACCCGGTGACATGACGACGTTGTTTGGGAAAATACAATCAATTGATGGCTGCAAATGGTCTCCAGGTAACCGAACATAACCATTTCCAGTCAGTGATTGCTTCAGTTGGACCAGAGGACTCAGTCCATTTCATGTGAACACAGTCCACACCATTATGGAGCAACCATCAGCTTGCGCAGTGCCTTGTTGGCAGCCTGAGCCCCTGGCTTCTTGGCGTCTGCGCCACACTCGAACCCTACCATCAGCTCATACCAACCGAAATCGGGACTCATCTGACCTGGCCACGGTTTTCCAGTCGTCTAGGGTCCGATTATTATGGTTACGAGCCGCAAGCAATGTCGTGCTGTTAGCGAAGGCACTCGCGTCGGTCGTCTGACCTCACGGATACGTTCGTCGTGCGTCACACGTTGATTTCTGCGGTTATTTCACACAGTGTTACTTGTCTGTTAGTACTGACAACTCTGCGGAAACGCCGCTGCTCTCGGTCGTTAAGCGAAGGCCGTCGGCCACTGTGTTGTCCTTGGTGAGAGGTAATGCCTGAAGTCTGGTATTCGAGGCACACTTCTGACACTGTGGATTTCGGAGTATTGCATTCCATAATGGTTTCCGAAATGGAATGCCGCATGGGTCTAGCTCCAACTGCTATTCCGCTTTCAAAGTCTGTTAATTCCTGTCTTGCGGAAACTTTTTCACATGAATCTCCTGAGCACAAATGACAGCTCCACCAGTGCACTGCCATTTTATATCTTGTGTAAGCGACACTAATTCATCGGAGGTGAGGGTATCATCTGGAGTGTCCCAGGGAAGTGTGGTAGGTCCGCTGTTGTTTTCTATTTACATAAATGATCTTTTGGATAGGGTGGATAGCAATGTGCGGCTGTTTGCTGATGATGCTGTGGTGTACGGGAAGGTGTCGTCGTTGAGTGACTGTAGGAGGATACAAGATGACTTGGACAGGGTTTGTGACTGGTGTAAAGAATGGCAACTAACTCTAAATATAGATAAATGTTAATTAATGCAGATGAATAGGAAAAAGAATCCCGTAATGTTTGAATACTCCCTTAGTAGTGTAGCGTTTGACACAGTCATGTCGACTAAATATTTGGGCGTAACATTGCAGAGCGATATGAAGTGGGACAAGCCTGTAATGGCAGTTGTGGGGAAGGCGGATAGTCGTCTTCGGTTCATTGGTAGAAATTTGGGAAGATGTGGTTCACCTGTAAAGGAAACCGCTTATAAAACACTAATACGATCTATTCTTGAGTACTGCTCGAGCGTTTGGGATCCCCATCAGGTAGGATTGAGGGAGGACATAGAAGCAATTCAGAGGCGGGCTGCTAGATTTGTTACTGGTAGGTTTGATCATCATGCGAGTGTTACGGAAATGCTTCAGGAACTCGGGTGGGAGTCTCTGGAGGAAAGGAGGCGTTCTTTTCGTGAATCGCTACTGAGGAAATTTAGAGAACCAGCATTTGAGGCTGACTGCAGTACAATTTTACTGCCGCCAACTTATATTTCGCGGAAAGACCACAAAGATAAGATAAGGGAGATTAGGGCTCGTACAGAGGCATATAGGCAGTCATTTTTCCCTCGATCTGTTTTGGAGTGGAACAGGGAGAGAAGATGCTAGTTGTGGTACGAGGTACCCTCCGCCACGCACCCTACGGTGGATTGCGGAGTATGTATGTGGATGTAGATGTAGATGTAGATCTGTGTATGTGAATGTCGCTGTCCCACGGTTTCTGTCTCCTCAGTGTACATTGCCGTCCGTGGGAACCACACACCGTACTAAAAACCACGTCCCGCCATATGTCATGTGCAGGGGACCATCATAACTCGTGGTGACTCCAGTGTAATTGTTGTTTTTGAATAGAAGTGTAATTTCTGTTCGTCTCATGGCGTATTTCTTTCATTTATCTTCTGTACCAGATCTTTCTATGTATAGCTGAAGTTTCGTCGAGCTACGTTACTTGGCAGTGACACCTCATGCGAAAGTTAGTTTCGCCGTAGAGTTTTGCACACCAGTGTACATCGCGACTGAATGTTTTACAGTGTGACTGGACTGTAGCCGCGCGGGGTAGCCGCACGGTTCGCGCGGATCTCCCCGTCGGAGGTTCGAGTCCTCAATCGGGCATGGGTGTGTGCGTTGTCCTTAGCATAAGTTAGTTTAAGATAGATTGAGTAGTGTGTAAGCCTAGTGTGACGTCCCTTTTCTCCTTCTTCACTCGCCGGTAGGAGACGCGACTCGTAACAGTGTTCGTCCCCGTCGGTGTGACGTGGAACAGCACCTGCAACTCTCGTAAGAACACAACTCCTCGCGTGGTTTAGAAATATTCTGCTATCTTTAAGCAACAGTCTTCTCAGTTTGTGCGAACTGGTAAACTGTTGTTGTTGTGGTCTTCAGTCCTGAGACTGGTTTGATGCAGCTCTCCATGCTACTCTATCCTGTGCAAGCTTCTTCATCTCCCATTACCTACTGCAACCTACATCCTTCTGAATCTGCTTAGTGTATTCATCTCTTGGTCTCCCTCTACGATTTTTACCCTCCACGCTGCCCTCCAATACTAAATTGGTGATCCCTTGATGCCTCAGAACGTGTCCTACCAAGCGATCCCTTCTTCTGGTCAAGTTGTGCCACAAACTTCTCTTCTCCCCAATCCTATTCAATACATCCTCATTAGTTATGTGATCTAGCCATCTAATCTTCAGCATTCTTCTGTAGAACCACATTTCGAAAGCTTCTATTCTCTTCTTGTCTAAACTATTTATCGTCCATGTTTCACTCCCATACATGGCTATACTCCATACAAATACTTTCAGAAACGACTTCTTGACACTTAAATCAATACTCGATGTTAACAAATTTCTCTTCTTCAGAAACGCTTTCCTTGCCATTGCCAGTCTACATTTTATATCCTTTCTACTTCGACCATCATCAGTTATTTTGTTCCCCAAATAGCAAAACTCCTTTACTACTTTAAGTGTCTCATTTCCTAATCTAATTCCCTCAGCATCACCCGACTTAATTCGACTACATTCCATTATCCTCGTTTTGTTTTTGTGGATGTTCATCTTATATCCTCCTTTCAAGACACTGTTCATTCCGTTCAACTGCTCTTCCAAGTCCTTTGCTGTCTCTGACAGAATTACAATGTCATCGTCGAACCTCAAAGTTTTTATTTCTTCTCCATGGATTTTAATACCTACTCCGAATTTTTCTGTTGTTTCCTTTACTGCTTGCTCAATATACAGATTGAATAACATCGGGGAGAGGCTACAACCCTGTCTTACTCCCTTCCCAACCACTGCTTCCCTTTCATGTCCCTCGACTCTTATAACTGCCATCTGGTTTCTGTACAAATTGTAAATAGCCTTTCGCTCCCTGTATTTTACCCCTGCCACCTTTAGAATTTGAAAGAGAGTATTCCAGTCAACATTGTCAAAAGCTTTCTCTACGTCTACAAATGCTAGAAACGTAGGTTTGCCTTTCCTTAATCTTTCTTCTAAGATAAGTCGTAAGGTCAGTATTGCCTCACGTGTTCCAGTGTTTCTACGGAATCCAAAGTGATCTTCCCCGAGGTTTATTTTTTATTTTTAGGCCCGGTTACTTCCGTGATGAAATAAAGTCTTGAGTCTTGATTTCATCATTACGGTCGTTTTTCACATCATACATAGCGAGGATAAAAATTTGCTGTCTACTATTCCGTTGCTATGCCGTTGCTACGTCCAGTTATTAACAACGGTCCGACGTAACTCCAGAGATAACTTATGTTAGCGTAAATTTTCTTTTTTTTTATACGCCGTAATACTGCTTTAAACTAATCACTCTTCGCTGTCCATTATTCATGTATTCACTTAGTCACTTAAAACGCTTAAAGAATTAGGCGACACATATGATTTACCTTTTGACTCAGATTTTATTGTTCTTTCTGTAATTAATTGTTTGTCCCTACAACACACGCACACCGACATGCCATTCAAGATTAATTTCAGTTCAGTAATCGTGACGCTGACGACAATTTTTGACTAATCGGCGTACTTGTCTTTCTTCGTGTCTTCCTTTTATTGTGTCCTACTGAAGACTACGAATTGTTTTTCTGTCCTTGAGCCATTGCTCTCAAAGTTTGTGACTGTTCGTCAGTACGAAGGCTACGTCCGATAAACCAATATCACTCAATTGAAGTCTAACACTCGTCTTACTATACCGTCGCGTTGAAGACGGTAAAGATTAACTTTCATCAGTCGAATGACTGAGCAATACTTCAGTCTCTACCTCACGAATTATCAAACTTCCAAAACTGAAACAATCTAATAGCGTTTGCGTCCAGACAACTATCGCAAAAGTACTCTAGAACGACTCAAGAGCAACTAACTAAGTAACATTTCCATATACGAGTTGCACTGTAGTCGCACTGAATTTCCTTTTCGATGCGGCTGCAACTCAGTTCCGTGGTAAATGTTATCTCTGACTGAATTACTTCCTTGGATTTAACCTCCGTTCATATGATTTTGAATTTATTCTATAGATGTTTAATAAAGAATCTATGCTAATCCTTTCCTTTTATCTCCCCTTTTGTATTCTATTCTCAATATTTATTTCCAGAATGAGATTTTCACTCTGCATCGGAGTGTGCGCTGATATGAAACTTCCTGGCAGATTAAAACTGTGTGCCGGACCGAGACTCGAACTCGGGACCTTCGCCTTTCGCGGGCAAGTGCTCTACCAACTGAGCTACCCAAGCACGACTCACGCCCCCTCCTCACAGCTTTACTTCTGCCAGTACCTCGTCTAAATGGTTCAAATGGCTCTGAGCACTATTGGACTTAACTTCTGTGGTCATCAGTCCCCTAGAACTTAGAACTACTTAAACCTAACTAACCGAAGGACATCACACATATCCATGCCCGAGGCAGGATTCGAACCTGCTACCGTAACAGTCTCGCGGTTCCGGACTGAGCGCCTGAACTGCTAGACCACCGCGGCCGGCAGTACCTCGTCTCCTACCTTCCAAACTTTACAGAAGCTCTCCTGCGAAACTTGCAGAACTAGCACTACATCTACATCTACATCTACATTTATACTCCGCAAGCCACCCAACGGTGTGTGGCGGAGGGCACTTTACGTGCCACTGTCATTACCTCCCTTTTCTGTTCCAGTCGCGTATGGTTCGCGGGAAGAACGACTGTCTGAAAGCCTCCGTGCGCGCTCCAATCTCTCTAATTTTACATTCGTGATCTCCTCGGGAGGTATAAGTAAGGGGAAGCAATATATTCGATACCTCGTCCAGAAACGCACCCTCTCGAAACCTGGCGAGCAAGCTACACCGCGATGCAGAGCACCTCTCTTGCAGAGTCTGCCACTTGAGTTTGCTAAACATCTCCGTAACGCTATCACGGTTAGCAAATAACCCTGTGACGAAACGCGCCGCTCTTCTTTGGATCTTCTCTATCTCCTCCATCAACCCGATCTGGTACGGATCCCACACTGATGAGCAATACTCAAGTATAGGTCGAACGAGTGTTTTGTAAGCCACCTCCTTTGTTGATGGACTACATTTTCTAAGGACTCTCCCAATGAATCTCAACGTGCCACCAGCCTTACTAACAATTAATTTTATATGATCATTCCACTTCAAATCTTTCCATACGCATACTCCCAGATATTTTACAGAAGTAACTGCTACCAGTGTTTGATCCGCTATCATAAAATCATACAATAAAGGATCCTTCTTTCTATGTATTCGCAATACATTACATTTGTCTATGTTAAGGGTCAGCTGCCACTCCCTGCACCAAGTGCCTATCCGCTGCAGATCTTATTGCATTTCGCTACAATTTTTTAATGCTGCAACTTCTCTGTATACTACAGCATCATCCGCGAAAAGCCGCATGGAACTTCCGACACTATCTACTAGGTCATTTATATATATTGTGAAAAGAAATGGTCCCATACCACTCCCCTGTGGCACGCCAGAGGTTACTTTAACGTCTGTAGACGTCTGCAGACGTCTGAAAGAAAGGATATTGCGGAGACATGGCTTAGCCACAGCCTGGGAGATGTTTCCAGAATGAGATTTTCACTCTGCAGCGGAGTGTGCGCTGATATGAAACTTCCTGGCAGATTAAAACTGTGTGCCGGGCCGGGCCGAGACTCGAACTCGGGACCTTTGCCTTTCATGGGCAAGTGCTTGCGTAGCTCAGTTGGTAGAGCACTTGCCCGTGAAAGGCAAAGGTCCCGAGTTAGAGTCTCGGCCCGGCTCACAGTTTTAATCCGCCAGGAAGTTTCAATATAGATGTTAATTGACATATTACCAGTGCAGATTTTATCGTCCATAGTTACCATCACTGTCAAGATGACTCAGTTCCCTGCTTTACGTTTCCACAAAGTTTTTTTAATTGGGGTTTTCTGTCCTTGGGGCGTTACACAAGGGATCGATTAGCTCAGCAGTTCGGTCACATAATTTTGACTTACTACATTTGAACCCGTCCCCAATTTTTTCCAAGCGCCGTGCCTTATCTAGTTGTTTGTACACAGCACGAAGCAGCCGGTGGAGCAGGTGGACCAGCAGGCGATGGAGAGCCAGGGCGTGGCCTCGATGTCAGCACAGGACCCAGAAGCTCGCTTCGGGTTCGCCACCACCGGGCTGGGAGCGGTGAGTACACCAACCAAACTATGCCCGCTGCTGCTACACAGTCTGCAAATTACGTTCTTCACAATGCGTTGTATCGTGCATGCAATGGTCGGGACTTTATACAGTAGGCAACTCCATCTCTGCCATATGGACAAGGGCGACCGAAACTGCTTGCCGCTGGTGCACATGGAAAAGCGTGTGCGATTGCACCGACAGTCTGCCGTCCTTACAAGCCTGTAATATTAATTTTTCCCAATGACAGTCACACATCTGCTACGGGTAACTAGAATGAATGCTGAAATTGCTCTACCCGGTGTATGACAATCAACAGCGAAAGCTGACACTGATGACTGCTGCTCACGTCCGCAGATTTAATCACATAATTGCCATGCACGTGTGCCCTGGATCGTGCCAAACGAGCAACAAAATACTGGCAACTGGACAATCCTCGAGATTTCCTAATAAATTTCGGCTCACTCATCAGCAGGTGAATGAGTCGAAAAATACGGCGTTAGTAAAGTGAAATGCCAACTGTTGCATAAGATCTTGTAATGTATAGTATTGTATGTTAACCGGGGACCTAGAAACGACGGAGAGGCTCCGTCCCCGCAGCAGCAGAAGTGGTCCACAACCCCACGACGACCACCGCGGTCCACTTCACCCCTCCTCCGCCCCACACCGAACCACACTTTCAGGGTTATTGTGCGGTGGACCCCCCAGGGAACGTCTCACACAAGACGCGTGTAACCCCTATGTTTGCGTGGTAGAGTAATGGTGGTGTACTCGTACGTGGAGAACTTGTTTGCGCAGCAATTGCCGACATAGTGTAGCTCAGGCGGAATAAGGGGAACCAGCCCGCATTCGCCTAGGCAGATGGAAAACCAGCTAAAAACCATACACAGACTGGGCGGCTCACCGGACCTCTACACAAGTCCGCCGGGCAGATTCGTGCCGGGGACCAGGCGCTCCTTCCCAAACTGGAAAGCCGTGCGTTAGACCGCACGGCTAACCGGGCGGGCTGCATAAGATCTTAGTTGACAACAAAACTGATTTAGTTGAAATCCAGGAAAACAACGAAGCTAACGAAGCTCAACTCAGTCCAAGAGGACTATTACCCGGACATTACTTATGCCTGCTACCTATGACAACGTTTAAGGTGTGCGAATACACATATAATTCTGTATTTTGATACAGAAAACTCACACCTTACTCTTGTAGTTGTCACAGGAGTAGGCGATATGACTGTACTTGATATTTATGAACCTCAGTTGGCCTTCTAAAGTTCTTAGAACTCGGGATCAGCCTACAACATCTCTGAGGGACTTAAACAGCCATCATGAATTGTGGAAATGCAGGGACAGTAAAGAAAAGGGAAAAAGCTTCCGTGGACTGGCCCGAAGAGCATCATATTCATCTTATCTGCAATGCTAAGAATCAGGGAACTTTCAGTTGAGGTGCCTGGGAAATGGATCATACTTCTAATCTCTGCTTTGTCACATTCAACAGGAAAAACCAACCACTTCTAATATCAAGAAAAGTCTTTCACGATTTCCCACACAGGGCTCAATTTTTCTTGAAATTAGGATTATAGACCTTTAACAGCAGCATTTCCTAGGCCAAGATGGAATTTTCAAGAGGCCGATTGGGACACTTTCTCAGAAAGTCTGGATAAATGTGTAGGATGGATCCCACCAGTAAGTTCAAGCTACAAGTGGTTCTTTGAAGCTCAAATTAGCACAGAAAAGAAGTGTACGCCAAGAGTTATATATTCTTGGCTGGAAAGAAGAGTGTGGAAATCTATACAATGAAACAGCAGATAAGCTGCGGAGTGACACCACGTATAACTACACGTATAACATGGACT
The DNA here is from genome assembly GCF_023864275.1 of Schistocerca cancellata. Taxonomy (NCBI): domain Eukaryota; kingdom Metazoa; phylum Arthropoda; class Insecta; order Orthoptera; family Acrididae; genus Schistocerca; species Schistocerca cancellata. Next base: position 209,605,040 of record NC_064626.1, read on the forward strand.
GAGACCGTTGAATCCGTTGACATCCGCAAATCGAGTAGAAAAGTTTGGTCCCTGCTCATAAAACTACGTAGTGGCACTCCACGAGATCAGACCTATGATTCTGTTACCACCAACCAAGCTGCAGCCATCATCGTGTCCAACTACATATCTTCTCACTCCGAACACACACTATTGCGGCTAAGAAGAAATCAAATGCACTTAAAGCAACTTATAAAGTTGAAACTGAATATTCTCTGTCATTCGGCATTGAAGAAGTAACGACTGCCTTAAAAGAAATGAAACCAGGGAAAGCATCGTGCTTTGATGCCATTCACGCAGAGTCCTTTTGCACTGTGGCAAGTATGTCAGAAAGTAGCTGGGTGAGGTCTTCATAAATATTCTGGAAATGGGTAACATACCATTTGAATTGGAACCACCTAAACCACATGACAAGCCAGAAAGTTACAGCAGTACTTAGTATGTTATATAAGCTTCTGAAAAGAACGATCTGCGATACAGTATGTCACAAGATCTTTGAAAGTAAACGGATTGAGCGGTCAGGATTCAGACCTAACCGCAACCGTGCACGTGAAGTTCTCTACCTAACAACCTTCACGGAAGCTGCCTTCCAGGATCAAGAGAAGTCATATGTGGTATTCATCCCACAGCTGCATACGTTCCTGTGTGGAGGCAAGGCGTCAAACTGAAACCTCCACAAGTCATCCCAAACCTAACAATAAATTAAATGGCCAGTAACCGATGTTTTCAAGCACTAACTGGTAACAAGATGAGTTCACAGATGAAGGTGAAATAATGGGCTGCCACAAGGATCAGTACTGGCTTCTTTCCTGTTCAGTTTGTACACATCAGATGCACCTGAAACCACATCGAGAATTTTTGGGTATACTGACGATTGGGCATTCACAATGAGGCATACAGATCTTGAAGATACCGAGTCCGAATTGATCTAGGATTTGGCAATTACTGGAAAATTTTCCCGCAGATAGAAGTTGTAGCCAAATGTCGATAAGACAGAAATGTCAAAGTTTCACCCAAACAAGTTGTCCAACAAAGAGCTACTGTGAATGGAAGCTACTGAGACATAACAGAAACCCCAAAAACCTAGCAGTCACGCTTAATAGAACACTCAGTTACAAACAACTTCTTTTAAGAATAGCTCCCAAAATCAAAACTCGAAATAATGTTTCTCAGAAACTGAGTGGCACATCATGAGGATCCTTTGCGTCAACACTGCGTATTTCAGCTCTGAGATTTCTTTACCCATTTGCAGAATATTGCTTACTAGGTTGGATGAATAGCGTTCACACAAGACTTGACACACAGCTCAACCATACCACAAGTCTTGTGACTGGTGCTATCAAGCCTACATCTACTTTCTGGCTACTCATACTTAGCTACAGACTGGAGCTCTGCAACCGGAAAGTGCACTAGTATGGGAGCACAGAAAACTATAGAAAAATATTTACCTCCCTGTTCACGCAGACACTGCAAATGTCAGTAAAGGGAAGCTTTGCTTTCGTCATCAGGCCCTTGGAAACTACAAGGATGTTAATTGGCAATGCCTTTAATGCTAATGACTGCTGCAGACACTCACGGCAGCTTAAAGCTACGACAGAACAACTTAAAATGTCGTGCACATCGACCAAGCCACCTGCTTTTGAATTACCACGCAAGATCTGGTCGGTTCTTGACCGAATAAGAACTAGCACGGGCAGATTCCCTGAACACATGGAGGAAAATAACCTCTCCTAGTTGCGACCGTGGCCCTGAAAATGAGACTATTCACCATGTTGTCCAAGTACGTCCTCTGAGAGCTTTCCCAGGCGATTCAACAGAGTTCCTGATGATGACAGAGGGATCAATAGAGTACATTCGTGGCCTAGATATTTATTTGTAGTCTGAGATAATTGTCATTCTTACTTTTTAGAGATGTAGCCATAAGCTAAATAAATAAATTGACACGGATGGAAGTATGCGATGATAGAAGCAAAAACGGGTCTGCAAACGTGTTGTTTACAAAATAATTGCAGATGTGCAGTTAAGAGCCTCCACTGACTTTAGTAATATTATCCTACGTAGTACAAATTTAGCAAACACAGGCATGCCGTTGTAGGTAATGTACGGTTTTCATCAGACGCGAGTATCATCAGATAATCATTGGCCTGGTGTTTTGTTCCCAACGAACACTGGTATCGAACCGTGCTTTTACCCCCTAATGTGTTGCTACCAGAACAAAGGTTATCTGACAATGGTCGCGTCTGTGATAAAACCATGCGAATTGTGGTTGTTCTATCTGTATCTCAGTAAATACCTGTTTTAAATGTAAACTCTTCAAACAATTGACTCTCATCGATGTGTTAGGCAGTCTTTTTTCTATGAAACATAAACAGTTGATAATCACGAGTGTCACATGGATTGTTCGTTCAAGGTCTCATACTGCCTGAACTACTCAATTCCAATAACTGATTACTTATCTCAAAATATTGAATTTAGAAAACTCTGCCTGTAATTTTGATCCTACTGTTTTGGGGACACCGTACAAATCATTTTAGGTGAAAAATAGAAATTACACTACTAAAATTACCATAGTAACAGCTAGACTGAAATAGTAATTATAAAAAGAATGTACTTATACATGCAGTGACTGATATACAAAAATGTGAAGATCACCGAAGAAAAATTCTAATTTTTTAGTTTATTAGAATTAGAACGTTAGAAAACGACTAATCTCTGGGTGGTGCACTACAACTTTAGAAACTCCTATTCATTTTAATGTCTTCAAAAGTTTATCTCAACAACAGTGGTAAAAAATTTCAGAGAGAAATCACTGTTATTTAATTGTAAAGTGCAATAGATCTTCATTGTTTTCAATACGAGTTTGGTTTAGGCAGCAAATCATCTTCATGTCCCATTGCAAGTAATGTTGAGATGACGATATTAGCCGGCCGGAGTGGCCGTGCGCTTCTAGGCGCTACAGTCTGGAACCGAGCGACCGCTCCGGTCGCAGGTTCGAATCCTGCCTCGGGCATGGATGTGTGTGATGTCCTTAGGTTAGTTAGGTTTAATTAGTTCTAAGTTATAGGCGACTGATGACCTCAGAAGTTAAGTCGCATAGTGCTCAGAGCCATTTTTTGACGATATTATCCATATCTAGTTTTGATCAAACTAACCACATGATTTTATCCATTCCAACAGAGTACATAGAATTTTTGGGCATATCTTCTGAGAATTGTGAGACTTATTCTGAAAGCTAAAAGACAATTTTTTTTTCATTCAAACTCGATTTCAAAATATTTTATCGTCATATGTTTTTAATAGTTCCTACAGATTTAGAGAAAATTTGTAGTGAGGATATGTTGTTATTAATACGAATAGGAAGTATTTATAATTTTCCGTGCGATAGGGTCTGCAGATGCGATGAATTTTTTGAAATATTTCGCGATACCTTCAGCTGACAGATTCTTTATTTCATGTACAGTTGTACAATTTCGGCCTTCGGTCATGTTCAAGCATTTTGTGGATGATTTTTAGTAGTAAATTATGCCATGTGTATCATTGCTCCTATGACTCCACGTTCTGCTCACATAATAAATCCAAGATGTTTTACGCTATTTTAGGAGCACGTCACTTTCGAGCGGTTGTTGCAAAGCTTTTCCAGGAGCTTCATTGAGAATTTTAAAAATGTACCTGTACTGAGACAATCTGTGAAGTATTGCTAGTTGCCTGTAGGCAGGCAACCCCCTCAACACCCTTCTGGTCCGAGACGCCTGCTAGGTTGTCTCAGTACAGGTGTATTTTAGAATTTTCAATAAATCTGGGCAGTGGCCTCGAGGCTGTTGTCGAACAGTGGGCGTCTTAGAGAGACTCTTCATTTTATTCACATATGTGTCAATGTTGCACTGTCGCAACCCCTCTCCCCCTTTCCTTCCCTTTCCCACGATCAAGTCACAGAAGAGCGCGAAACAGGAGGGCTGAAAATGCATAAGCACCCTCTGCTGCTCCGAATCACGTTCAAATTTCGTCGAATGGCTTTCAACGGTCCTTAGTGGCTCCAAACGGTACACAACACAAAAATAGCGGGCGCGCTGCACGCCAAAGGGGTGCGATTAGGTTCAATTAGGAAGGAGCTCCACACGGTCCTTAGAGAAGGGTTAAAACTTCCAGTGATGTTAGCAGTGTCAAATGTTATCAAGAACATTGACCTACTGCTCGTCATACTATAAACTGTCGTTTTCGACCGCGAAATCTGTGAAATCAATGCCCCAAGAAAAGAGGTGGTTTCACTGATGCTATTATGCCACTCCCTGAGGCTCTGTCGTGTCAATTCTGAGCGGCGGTGTATCTGAAATGTTTTCCTCGGCCACCCACAAGAAAACGGCGTGAGTTCAATGCTGGGCGTTGCGGTTCTGACCTCCATCGCAGAGGCGTCAAAAGAAGGGCTGAAATGCTGGTAAGAGGGCAGTGACGACCTTCCCATCGTGTGGCTTGGAGCAGAATTGATGCGAAATGTGGTGCCAATGTGACGTCATTAACCCACGCGCTGGCTCTCTGTTTCGCAAGCGTCGACACCTTGTTGTCTGAAGCGTCGCCGTGGTCGACAGTGACGTCACTGGGCACCACGCTTTTGCACCGATATAGAGGAAGGTTGCAGGCACCTTTGAGCCAAATTTCAAACTCCTGAGACAATGTCAGGGTTTCAAAAGCTGATCCTTTAGCTCTGTTGCACAATAGTTGCCTGATGTCCCATGTCCGATCAATTTTCTTTCAGCATTAGGAACAAACACGAGGGCAACGCTGCAGAAAAGTTTCATGTGCAAAATTTGTGTTTCAAACAATCTATGAAGCTTATTTTCTGAATACACTACTGGCCATTAAACTTTCTACACCACGAAGATGACGTGCTACAGACGCGAAATTTAACCGACAGGAAGAAGATGCTGTGATACGCAAATGATTAGCTTTTCAGAGCAATCACACAAGGTTGGCGCCGGTGGCGACACCTACAACGTGCTGACACGAGGAAAGTTTCCAACCGATTTCTCATACACAAAAAGAAGTTGACCGGCGTTGCCTGGTGAAACTTTGGTGTGATGCCTCGTGTAAGGAGGAGAAATGCGTACCATCACGTTCCCGACTTTGATAAAGGTCGGATTGTAGCCTATCGCGATTGCGGTTTATCGCGTCGAGAGACTGCTGCTCGCGTTGGTCGAGATCCAATGACTGTTAGCAGACTATGGAATCGGTGGATGCAGGAGGGTAATACGGAACGCCGTGCTGGATCCCAACGGCCTCGTGTCACTAGCAGTCGAGATGACAGGCATCTTATTCGCATGGCTGTAACGGATTGTGCAGCCACGTCTCGATCCCCGAGTCAACAGATGGGGACGTTTTCAAGACAACAGCCATCTGCACGAACAGTTCGACGACGTTTGCAGGCGCATGGACAATCAGCTCGGAGACCATGGCCGCGGTTACCCTTGAGACTGCATCACAGAAAGGAGTGCCTGCGATGGTGTACTCAACAACGAACCTGGGTGCACGAATGGCAAAACGTCATTTCTTCGGATGAATCCAGGTTCAGTTTACAGCATCATGATGGTCGCTACCGTGTTTGGCGACATCGCGGTGAACGCACATTGGAAGCGTGTATTCGTCATCGCCATACAGGCATATCACCCAGCGTGATGGTATGGGGTGCCATTTGTTACACGTTTCGGTCACCTCTTGTTCGCATTGACGGCACTTTGAACAGTGGACGTTACATTTCAGATGTGTTATGATCCGTGGCTCTACCCATCATTCGATCCCTGCGAAACCCTACATTTCAGCAGGATAATGCACGACCGCATGTTGTAGGTCGTGTAAGGGCCCTTCTGGATACAGAAAATGTTCGACTGCTGCCCTGGCCAGCACATTCTCCAGATATCTCAGCAATTGTAAACGTCTGGTCAATGGTGACCGAGCAACCGGCTCGTCACAATACGCCAGTCACTACTCTTGATGAACTATGGTATCGCGTTGAAACTGCATGGACAGCTGTACCTGTACACGCCATTCAAGCTCTGTTTGACTCAATGCCCAGGCGTATCAAGGCCGTTATTACGGCCAGAGTTGGTTGTTCGGGGTACTGATTTCTCAGGATCTATGCACCGAAATTACGTGAAAATGTAATCACATGTCAGTTCTAGTATAATATATTTGTCCAATGAATACCCGTTTATCATCTGCATTTCTTGTTGCCGTAGCAATTTTAATGTCCAGTAGTGTAATAATAACTACAACGTTTTGGCACCCTTGCTCCGAACACAGCAGCGAATCACAGAGCAGTATCATTATGCAGGCGGTCCGAATCTAACATCTGTCACAGGTACCTCACACCACATTTCGTCATCTATATACTTCTTGCATCTCCACTGCTCTGAGAACAGCTTCTTGGAGCCTAATATGATGGTTGACTAACAAGGAGACGGCACGACCGCGGGGTCGGGGATTTGTCCGAAATTTTGTGTGGTGAAAGAGGACCCCTAACACGTCACGTGGTTAAAATATTAGGACGCACTACCCAGAAAATCCCGGGAAAAATCGATCCAAAGTTTTTAGGTGCCTTGTGATTATAAAATTTTAGCCCACTGCCGAGCCGCCGTCTGGCCTGGATGTTTAGAGCTCGAATTCTTATGCCGGAGGTCTCGGGTTCGATTCCTTCTCCAGCACTTTTTTTTCTTCTCTTTGGTTATTCCACCAATTATTCTGAAAGTTTCCCAAACGTACATTATCTTTAACAAATTAGTTACATTATTGAATAAAAAGTATTTTCTTTTTGTCCAACAACACAATTCATGGCGGTGGGTTTTCCATTTTTCACTGTAAAGTACATGAGGAAAAACATTGAGTTTTTAATCAAAATAACAAAGTCGATTGGGAAACATTCAATTTTTATACACATAATAATTATAAAGAATAACCGCAGTGGTAATTATCGTAAAAACAAACAAAGCAATAATATTTGCGACATCTTGCGCAGCATATAAAAGCGGATTTTTTTTCAATCACAGGGCGTTTGCAATAAATCTGTACAAGAACATGCCCCATTAACATTTACGAAAATTTTTTGAGTTTCTGATAATTTTGAGGCAAACCAGGCACACTGAATCATGTCTCGAAATATTGGTGACGATAATTGGTGGTGAATTACAGAATGAATTTTTATACAGTCTTCCCGGGAATTAATTTCACCATTCTCCTGTAACAATGCGCTGCAATTTTGCAAGCAACAGAAGAAAAAAAAAGCGCAGGAAGAGGAATCGAACTCGAGACCTCTGGCGTGAGGGTCTGAGCGCTAACTATGTAGGCCAGCCGGCGGCTCGGCAGTGTACTTACATTTTGTACTCATAAGGCACCTAAGAAACTTTGGATCGATTTTTCTCGGGATTTTCCGAGAAGTGCGTCCATATGTTTTAACCACGTGAGGTGTTAGGGGTCCTCTTTCACCACACAAAATTGCGGACAAATCCCCGACCTCAAGGTCGTGCCGTCTCCTTGTAAGCCAGACATACGAGGTACATTCAAGTTCTAAGGCCTCCGATTTTTTTTTTCTAATTAACTACGCACCCGAAATCGACGAAACTGACGTTAGTTCTCGACGTAATCGCCATGCAGACGTAGACATTTTTCACAACGCTGACGCCATGATTCCATGGCAGCGGCGAAGGCTTCTTTAGGAATCTGTTTTGACCACTGGAAAATCGCTGAGGCAATAGCAGCACGGCTGGTGAATGTGCGGCCACGGAGAGTGTCTTTCATTGTTGGAAAAAGCCAAAAGTCACTAGGAGCCAGGTCAGGTGAGTAGGGAGCATGAGGAATCACTTAAAAGTTGTTATCACGAAGAAACTGTTGCATAACGTTAGCTCGATGTGCGGGTGCGTTGTCTTGGTGAAACAGGACACGCGCAGCCCTTCCGGGACGTTTTTGTTGCAGTACAGGAAGGAATTTGTTCTTCAAAACATTTTCGTAGGATGCACCTGTTACCGTAGTGCCCTTTGGAACGCAATGGGTAAGGATTACGCCCTCGCTGTCCCAGAACATGGACACCATCATTTTTTCAGCACTGCCGGTTACCCGAAATTTTTTTGGTGGCGGTGAATCTGTGTGCTTCCATTGAGCTGACTGGCGCTTTGTTTCTGGATTGAAAAATGGCATCCACGTCTCATGCATTGTCACAACCGACGAAAAGAAAGTCCCATTCATTCTGTCGTTGCGCGTCAACATTGCTTGGCAACATGCCACATGGACAGCCATGTGGTCGTCTGTCAGCATTCGTGGCACCCCCCTGGATGACATTTTTCGCATTTTCAGGTCGTCATGCAGGATTGTGTGCACAGAACCCACAGAAATGCCAGCTCTGGAGGCGATCTGTTCAACAGTCATTCGGCGATGCCCCAAAACAATTCTCTCCACTTTCTCGATCACGTCGTCAGACCGGCTTGTGCGAGCCCGAGGTTGTTTCGGTTTGTTGTCACACGATGTTCTGCCTTCATTAAACTGTCGCACCCACGAACGCACTTTCGACACATCCATAACTCCATCACCACATGTCTCCTTCAACTGTCGGTGAATTTCAATTGGTTTCACACCACGCAAATTCAGAAAACGAATGATTGCACGCTGTTGAAGTAAGGAAAACGTCGCTATTTTAAGTATTTAAAACAGTTCTCATTCTCGCCACTGGCGGTAAAATTCCATCTGCCGTACGGTGCTGCCATCTCTGGGACGTATTGACAATGAAAGCGGCCTCATATTAAAACAATGCGCATGTTTCTATCTCTTTCCAGTCCGGAGAAAAAAAGTCGGAGGCCTTAGAACTTGAATGCACCTCGTATTACATGCTACTGAGATGTGTTGGCTGGCAGTGAGTTCCTGGGTTCTTGCAGGTGGGCGCCACGAGTCTCCTACCTACCGTCGGCAGCACTCTGCGCCTGGACCTCGGTGGCGTGCTCCTGGGGGCGGCGCTTGGCTTCGGCGTGGTGCTGCTGCTCCCCAAGCTGCTGCACGTGCTCGACGTCCAGCCGCATTCCTACCACGGCTACGACGGCGGCTACCACAGGAGTGAGTAGCAAGCCCGCCACCGTCTCCCACACTCTCACCGCCCTCACTGCCCGTGGGCAGGGCTCACGCCTCTACACTCTCATTAAAAACTTCTTCGACCGTTTATCGTGAATCAGTGCTGCATTGTGTAACGACCCTTTTTTCTATCCCGACTTACGTATCTTGCTTGAAAGTAGGAATGTTAACTTATCTATACATTAACTGGTATTGAGGGGTTTTGTTTCATCCCGGCTAGTTCTTAAATTAACCCCAGTGAGTCACTACACGTATTGACTTCCCAGTTCTGAAGGGAAAAAAAAAAATGGTTCAAATGGCTCTGAGCACTATGGGACTTAACAGCTGTGGTCATCAGTCCCCTAGAACTTAGAACTACTTAAACCTAACTAACCTAAGGACATCACACACATCCATGCCCGAGGCAGGATTCGAACCTGCGACCGTAGCAGTCGCGCGGTTCCGGACTGCGCGCCTAGAACCGCGAGACCACCGCGGCCGGCTCTGAAGGAAAAAGCCAAAAGTAAATTAATACTAGTGTTTTGAATAGATTCTCGTTCACTTGTTTCAGTTACTAGTCTGCAGTTTATTCTTGGTGAAAATCACGTAACCTAGTTATTTATGAACCCAAATCGAAGTAAAGTTCAAGACGAATAGTCAGTTTCAAATTAACACGTTATTTTATTTAACAATGATTATTAATAAATCAGTTCATTCACACGATCGCATTCAAAGGGGTTCTTTGGATAAGTATCTAATCTGGAATCCCGTCAATATCAGAGATACTAAACAGTGTTCTGTCACTTTCGATAAAAATATTGTTCCCGTTTAATATCCATAAACTGTCACGAACTGTGATTACTAGTCGCGTGAAGTAAAGCTTTTCCAATATCACAATACAAAGTCCGAATCTGTCCAAAAATCGTTAATTCCGTAAAATATTTAAATCTTCACACGAAGTGACGTTAAAGTCAGAGAGATTATTGATCACCTCCCCGTTCCTTTAATATGACAAAAGTTCTAATTCTGATCTGAAATTAATGCTTCCCAAAAAACAATCTCGTCGCGATTTATTCTTGCACCCTGGTTTAATAAAGCTCCTATAGTTGCTTCCTAAAGCTATACGTCCTAATTGACTTCGAACAGACTAGAGGATAGAGACTGGAGTATCGTAATTGCATTGTATGTCTATTTATACTTTAGTAAACGCTATCTTTGGTGTTCAAGACCTACGTTCTGTGAGTATAATATTGATTTTCTCATATATAAGAATAACTAATAATTTAACCATTTCTATCGTTTTTCCCCCTCCAATGCTTCCAAAATTTATGATTAAAATTCTTTTCTTTTTCTATTATTTTTCTACTATAGATTTCCTTCTATTTGTCTCTTATTTCTATTTCGTAAATTACTACTTGTGCAGGGGCTTGGGACATTTTCTGAATTTATATTTCGAGGGCATGAGAGGTAATCTGGGAGCTATTTTGGTCTATTAACACCGAGAGGCGTTGTAGGTGTTACAATTGCCACAATAGATATCAGGTGCCTTTCTTTTTCCTTTTTTGTTATTTTATCCCACTTCGCCCCATCTCGGCTTTCTGTTGGGTGGTCAGTCAGTGAGGTTTCCACGTTAGCAGCCGGTCAGCGGTTACTACAGTCAACCTGCTGTTCAGTCAACTGACAAGGAAACTAAATAGAATGAAAAACACTAAACGGAAAGGTGAGATACTGACAGTGAATTTAAAAATTGTTTAAAAGTGAAAAGAAAATTGAACACATCAAAGTTTTGCATCACATAGCTTCCGAGAGTTCTGGAACCTGTGAAGAAAATTAAAATAGACATCAATATAAACATCATTTCCGCCCTTTTTATTGCTCATGAAAACCACACATTGCATGTTGTACCACCATACAGCGAGATCTTCAGAGGTTGGTGGTCCAGATTGCTGTACACACCGGTACCTCTAATACCCAGTAGCACGTCCTCTTGCATTGATGCATGCCTGTATTTGACGTAGCATACTATTCACAAGTTCTTCAAGGCACTGCTGGTCCAGATTGTCCCACTCCTCAACGGCAATTCGGCGTAGATCCTTCAGAGTGGTTGGTGGGCCACGTCGTCCACAAATAGCACTTCTCAATCGGTCCCAGGCGTGTTCGATAGGGTTCATGTCCGAAGAATATGCTAGCCACTCTAGTCGACCGATGTTGTTATTCTGAAGGAAGTCATTCACAAGATGTGGACGATTGTCGTCCATTAAGACGAATGCCTCGCCAATATGCTGCCGATATGGTTGCACTATCGGTCGGAGGATGGCATTTATGCAATGTACAGCCGTTACGGCGCCTTTCATGACCACCAGCGGCGTACGTCGGCCCCATATAATACCACCCCAAAACAGCAGGGAACCTCCACCGCTCCGCACTCGCCGGACAGTGTGTCTAAGGCGTTCAGGCTGACCGGGTTGCCTGCAAACACGTCTCCGACGATTGTCTGGCTGAAGGCATATGGCCGACCGGAGTGGCCGTGCGCTTCTAGGCGCTACAGTCTGGAGCTGAGCGACCGCTACGGTCGCAGGTTCGAATCCTGCCTCGCGCATGGATGTGTGTGATGTCCTTAGGTTAGTTAGGTTTAATTAGTTCTAAGTTCTGGCGACTGATGACCTCAGAAGTTAAGTCGCGTAGTGCTCAGAGCCATTTGAACCATTTTTTGAAGGCATATGTGAAACTCATCGGTGAAGAGAACGTGATGCCAATCCTGAGCTGTCCATTCAGCATGTTGTTGGGCCCATATGTACCGCGCTGCATGGTGTCGTGTTAGCAAAGATGGACCTCGCCATGGACGTCGGAAGTGAAGCTGCGCATCATGCAGCCTATTGCGCTCAGTTTGGGTCGTAATACGACGTCCTGTGGCTGCATGAAAAGCATTATTGAGCATGAAGGCGTTGCTGTCAGGGTTCCTCTGAGCCATAATCCGTAGACAGCGTTCATCCATTGCAGTAGTAGCCCTTGGGTGGCCTCCTCCGAGCCATAATCCGTAGATAGCGTTCATCCATTGCAGTAGTAGCCCTTGGGTGGCCTGAGCGATGCATGCCATCGACAGTTCCTGTCTCTCTGTATCTCCTCCATGTCCGAACAAGATCGCTTTGGCTCACTCCGAGATGCCTGGACACTTCCCTTGTTGAGAGCCCTTCCTGGCACAAAGTAACAATGCGGACGCGATCTAACTGCGGTATTGACCGTCTAGGCATAGTTGAACTACAGACAACACGAGCCGTGTACCTCCTTCCTGGTGGAATGACTGGAACTGAGCGGCTGTCGGACCCCCTCCGTCTGATAGACGCTGCTCATGCATGGTTGTTTACATCTTTGGGCGGGTTTAGTGACAGCTCTTAACAGTCAAAGGGACTGTGGCTGTAATACAATATCTACAGTCAACGTCTGTCTTCAGGAGTTCTGGGAACTGGGGTGATGCAAAACATTTTTTGATGTGTGTAGTAAGAGACATGACTTCCTTTGCTTTTAGTTAAAAACAATAGTATCAGAAGGTAACAGCTGAACACAATAAGAGTACATTTAAAAACATGATGCAGAACACTGATGTAATATGAAGCACTTCACTGGCACTGAAACTTGAAGGACTCGCCCTAGAATAGGTAGTCTGTTGTTGAAGGGGAGAAGGTTGCTCCTTGAGATGGGCAGAAGGGTAGCCTATAAGGATGGAGGACTAGTGCGTAGTACCAATGGGATAGGAGTGCCTCCTTCGATACAAGAGCAGTTGGAGTAGAGGGAATATCGGTAAGGCTAAATCTGGTGGGAATAATGCGGATAGGGAAAGACGGGTGGAAGGGGAAAAAGGGAATAGGGAAATATGGGGAACAGAGGGAGAGGAAACGAAACCTTAAGAGGTGGAGAGCTTGGGGTGTGTTTAAATTTGATAGGATGGGCAACTGTAGGGACAGATTTCATGATCTGGGAGGGAAGACAGTTGAAGTGACTTTGGGAGAGTATGTGGAGGGTGCATATGTGTAGGGTTGGTGGAAGGCATTGGTAGAGCGGTGGCAGCATACAACGATTGGAAAATAAACTATGGGATTATTGAAGTTGTTTGCAGATGGTATAGGTTATTCAGAGGTCGTTCAGTGTGAGCGATCCTTGTGGCGTGAAGGTAATCGGGTGTGGAAGGCGAGGCTGAGTGCATTGTGTTCAAGGATATGGAGGGACTTAGAGAACTTGGGGGTGGGGGGAGGTGGGCAGATATCAATGCAACATTTGCATAGCAAGGATGGGTCTGATCAAGGTTCTGCAGGTGTGGAGGACAGTCGAGTGATGCAATCCCCAAGTTCGACCAGTTAGTAGTTTTAGAAGTTTTAGTGTGTTCTGCGCTTTCTGTCAGAAGGCTTGTAGGTTAAGCTTCAACACTAGTTTCAGGTCGATGCTTAGTACAAGTAGGGTGGTCATAAATGCAAAGGTAGAAGCCATGGAGACAGAATATGTGGATGGTGCATCCTATAATTATTGTCTAGGTTTTGGAATGGATGAAACATCACAACTCAAGAGTGTAAGCCCTTTGGCATCTATAACCTCCTAGCTCCAATAGAAGTGGAGATATTGGGCAAAAACTTGTTTTCCCAGCCTCTGGCATATGGAATGTTCTATACAACAAACATCTTGTATGGGAACAGTATTGGCCTGCCTTACCAACCTGATTTGCAGGGCAGCCTAAATTTCAGGGGAAAAATGGTTTCCTGGCCCCAACATTTAGTGTGGCCTGCGTTACAAGTGTTTTGTGTTGGAGTTGTATCAGCCTGGTTTATCGACCTGCCTTGCATTGTGGCCTGTATGTCGTATGTCAGGGACAAATAAATAATTTTCAGGCCCCTGATGTGCAGTAGTACCCTACTTTATTCAACTGTATTGTGGGGGCTGTCAAATGAAGGCAGTTTATCAGTTTGTAATTTGTGCTTTACTTGCAGCGTTTCGAAATAAACATACTCTTAGACATTAGCAGTGTTGTAACATTGGCATGTCTGCACTTGTTCATATGTCACACTAGATACATTATTGTTTTCCTGGTTACACAAGGAGGTAAACTGAATGAGGTGGATTTGAAGAGGTGGTTGGGATTTCTGTAATGTAGGTTAGAGGGTAAGGAAAGAGATGTCATGAGCCTACTGAAGGAAGTGGATTGATGTAGTTGGTTTGGGCGTATCAGGAGTGTAGAGGAGATATAGGAGGGGAGAATGGAGTCTTGGGCCACGCCTGCGGTGCGATGGTGTTGTTAATGATGATAAAGGATGGGCGATTTGAGAGGAAGATGCAATAAGGCTGATAAGTTAATTAGAAGTGTACATGTCTGGAGTTTGAAGAGGAGACCAGAATGTCATACACATTTGTAGGCTTTTTCTAGGTCAGGGGAGATGAAGATAGCGGATTTAGGGGTGTTGAGCTGATGGGGCAGGAGATGGGTGAGGTGCAGGAGCTGCTCATAACAGGAGAAGGTGGGAAAAAGCCACACTGTTTATTGAGAAATGGGCGATGTAGGTTCAGGTGTTGGTGGATGCATCTGGAGAGGATGGATTCGAAGACCTCGTCATGAACACTTGCGAGATGGCGAGCCGCTAAGGGCTGCTCGTACTGTGAACAAGGGCAACTCAGTCTTGTTGCAACCCTTGTTCACAGTACGAGCAGCCCTTCGCGGCTCGCCATCTCGTAAATGTTCATGACGTCGCCTTTCCGGCTTAGATCTTTTTTAATATGTGACTTGTAAGTACTGCATCTTTTCGAGTCAGTACAAAATTTAATTTTATTAATGTACTATATACCTAATGTTTTAGTACAGTTAGTCTAATTCTGAAGACGACGCTCATCGTAGCGTCGAAACCAGGTCAATTTTGACTTAATATTTGTGACCGAGGGCTTATTTGTTACAATATAATTCTGACACGGTCACTGAATCTTAGCAGCTATGTTCAAAGGTACAATATATGTGGGTGAGACAATCGTAGGGGATGGGATATTTTTGCCTACTTTGGCTGCCAAAGTAAAATGGGCTGCTAGCAGCACTCGATAATGATTATAGGCGTCGTTGAGTACTAAAAGAAACCCCTTGGCTTCTTAATAGACACATAATTATTTTACATTTGACTATATTCAACAAAGAAAGCACTCCAAATATAATTTTGTTTCTGTTTTTACAATGTTTCAGAGAAACACTGCAATTTTACTAGTGGGTCTGCTTCTTGTGAATCTAGTGGTCAGTTTGACATTTCAGAGGGGTGTCCAGGTACTTTTAGACAAATAGTGTTCACTGAGTGACCAAAGCTCATAGGAAGACGATAAATTTGGCGTTAATAGCGTGTCTCTCCTCGGTGAGCCTTCAAAACTGCAGTAAGACGTCGATATACGGGTTCTATGAGGTATTGAATCGTTTTCGAGAGACCTTGCAGAGCTACCCAGAATCGTTCTTGTGTAACTGATGCTGAATTCATCGAGCGTACACAGGCATCGGCAACAGGAAATAAAAGCTCAGTTGGGATTAGACTGGGTCACCTGCACGTCCAAGTTATCCATGATAGTGAGTTCAGTGGACTGTTCATAATGCAATCTTCGTGCAGCCAAAGAGCGGCAACATATCGCATTATTCTGTTGAAACGTGCTATATCACTAGGGTACTTTCATGCAATAAAGGGATGCAAATGATCAAAAGAGTGTCCATATAACGTGTGCCTGCGTGTGGTTCCTACAACCAAATAGTGAAGCCTAACTGCGACCATGTGAACACAGCTTACCCCATAATTGAGCCTCCTCCTGCGTAGAGAAGTCGTAGACTAACGGAGCATGTGATACATTCTTATGTGCACAGCAACTGGATGCAAATGAAACTGGGATTAATTACAATTGGATCTGGTTCAGTGGGGTCACAGTTTGCCATTCCCTTTCTCTGCCCAGATATAACTTGCCGTTACCCTCACTTTTAACAAAATACAGGTTTGTACGATTTCAACGACAATAATATCCACAGCTAGTGTGATAGAAGTAAAGGGAAAGTGATCAGCGTTGCTGCCTCTATATTGCAGGGCCTTGGGTTCGATTCCCAGCTGGGGGTAGAGATTTTGCATATGATCATTTCATTTTATCATACGATAATTAGACATAATAATACAGCAGAGCCCCGCTACTTTGAGGTTATTGGGGATGAGGCTACAACGAATTACAAAATACTCGGATAATACGGAAATATGACTTAATCCATGGGTAAATTATGAATAAATTTTTACTGAGCACAATAATGAATAAAAAATAAATAAAAAAACAATGTAGTATATAATAAATGAAAAGCACCAGTTTGCTTTTGTTCTGCAATATTATTTTTATTGCTAACCGGTTTTCGGCTTACAAGGCCATCTTCAGGCATTTACTGAGTATTATCACCAAAGAAGTTAAATGTTAAATGTTAAATGTTAAATAACAATTGTTATTTATGTACTGTTCAGTTTTTACTATTTCATTGCAAAGATGTTACTCACCGTATGTTTCTACTTCACTCTAGATGTGTTACTTCTCTTCCAATGTTGTCTGCTAACATTTAACTTCTTTGGTGATAATACTCAGTAAATGCCTGAAGATGGCCTTGTAAGCCGAAAACCGGTTAGCAATAAAAATAATATTGTAGAACAAAAGCAAACTGGTGCTTTTCATTTATTATTATAATGTTGTTCTACCAAGAACCGACGGAATATTCTGTTAATGTAGTATATACCTGTGTGTATATATATGGCTACACATTTACAAGTTGCAAAAATATAAATTACATTTTAAAAAATTGTCCATAGTCTTTTGTTTGAAAAAAGAATCTCGCTTTTTAGCAGCAATGTCGCGCCATCTTCTAAGAAGCATTGTCTCAGTTGGTGTAGCTTCCGCTTGTTGCTCTATATAACGCAATGGCACATCTAGCGCTGCCAAACCCTCGGCGTGAGTGATCACTGGTACAGTTTCTTCAGGCAATTTCTCATCGTCACTGTCTTCAGCGGGTTCGCTAACCATTTCAACAATTGCAAAATCGGCCACTTCAAATTGTTGACCACTGTTCATCCATTCTAAAACACCACTTGCGTTCGCATTTTCACATTCAGCAAGCTTTTTCATCAGTTCTGCCAGCGGTAGGTCAACTTCATCTGTACCATAGGTGTCCGTTTTATTCCGTAAAATCTGGTTCCAAGGCTTTTTTAGTGTCTCCGCCTTTATATCAGACCATGAAACGGCTCTCCAGTAAACTACGTCTTTTATCGTAGCTTTTTATAAATTCTTTGGCGGTTCCTTCACCTTCTGTTGTTTATAGAAGCGTCTGAAGCAAACGATGACTATTCCTTTTTTTTTCAAGCATTGTAAAACGCCTTGGTCCATAAGCAGTATTAAACTCGTGAAGTTAGGGGGTAAGAACAATGCACGAATACCGCACATAAAAATTATTCCTCATCAGGGTGTGAACCAGCGTTGTCAAGCTTTAAGATTGCTTTGGAAGGCAAGTACTTTTTTTACTTATCCCTTGGTCTCTGGAACAAAATCGTGGAAAATCCACTTCTTAAATATATTTCTGTTCATCGAAGCAGATTTTTGGTGGACTTGTGTAACAGTCAGTGCAGAAGCACTGATATTTTTTTAAATCTCTAGGCTTACCGGACTTCCCTATTGCCAGCCGCTTCAGTTTATGATCTCTTCTTGCATTCGATGCAGCAGAAAGAGGGTAACCCCTTCCTAGGTTTTTTGTAGTCTGGAGCAGCCTTTTCTTCTTTTGAAGCCAGAGTTTTACACAAGCATTTTACAATTTAGCCTTGTTTCTTCGTAGTTATACAATGATCAGCAGTATGGTTTTCTTCTTGTATAATTTTTATTTAATTTCTCACAAAATTATGTAACAGTTCGAGAATCCAACCATCTTGAACTTGCAGTGAAATCGTCTCACCTCCCATTCAAATGGTTCAAATGTCTCTGAGCACTATGGGACTTAACTTCTGAGGTCATCAGTCCCGTAGAACTTAGAACTACTTAAACCTAACTAACCTAAGGACATCACACACATCCATGCCGGAGGCAGGATTCGAACCTGCGACCGTAGCGGTCGCGCGGTTCCAGACTGTAGCGCCTAGAACCGCTCGGCCACCCCGGCCGGCCTCACCTCCCATTAACTCATTTCTAAAAATACAAATTTTTCATGCAGAATACTCATTGAAAGTAGATTTTCTTTTTGTCTTTGTTGGATAAACCAAACGAACAAAGATTCACTCGTTTTTTCATACTCAGATTTCTTCACTGACAGAATACTGTAGAATACTTGTTTGAAGAAAACATCTTAATTTTCTCTCTGTTTCTGCACCAATCTCCAACTGTCACTTCACTGACTCCACAGTCGTCAGCAATTTTTTTAATGTTTTTCCTTTCTCTAGTCTTTTCAAAGCCTCTAGTTTCACATCCGACGGTACAAATTTTCTCTTACTCCTACCACTCACTGTGATGTATGAATTAAAAAATTAAAAAATACACGGTTACATATGTACAGTACACTACACATAACATACAACGCTTTCAAATCAACGTGACACACGTGGGCTCACCACAATCCAGTTGTTACTACACAACCAATACAGTACATACAACACGGTTGCTGAATAGGCACAACAATAGCGTTACAAATGGATGCTGTGGACTGTACAACTGATTGTCAGGCGATCCCAGTTAGTGAAGGAACGACGAAGAAAGAGCAAGCGCGCTCCTCGAAACCTAACAGAACCTGTCCACCTGTAATCGAAATGCAGTAGCAGTCTGAGGCCAAAGTTACTTCTGTGCATTGTGAACGAAAACCCTAAGTGAGACAGTTTTATCTGTATTGAACAAGGAAAACTGAAAGAAAGTTCAGAATGTAACACATTGGAAAGCGTGTAAAACGTACATGCAGACAAAGTATGAAAACGGATCTTTACTCCAGTTTTGTGTAAAATATTAATTCTCTTAAGACTAGCTCGAATGACATGGAACCTCGACATACCAGGGCTCAAATTTCCAGGGCTCTGCTGCAATCGTAAAATGTGAAAATGTTTTTATGTAGTAATAATAAATTGCATAATTGCAATAAATGAATGGATGGTTGAACTGTTATAGGTACAGACGAAAGGAGTGAATAAACGACACCGATTCATGCAAACAATTCCAGTTATCATTGGTCTGGAAACCAATAATTTCCCTGATTCGACATAGGGACTAGTCCAGTCATGCAAATGTTACACACTGATAATGTCTAAGAGTATGTTTATCTCGAAACGCCACAAGAGAAGCGTAGATTACAAACTGATAAATGCCTTCATTTGATTTTATCATCACGGCCGCCTAAGAACCGGCAAATAGCGTTCTGACAATAAATGTACTGGGTGTTGTTGACGTTACCAAGTGTGTAGTTTTAGTGTATTTCAGCCCTGTTGATAGTATCGATCAGCTCCAGGAATGCTTTATGGGTGGTCGTCAATTCATCTGGAACACAGAACAGATTTTTGAACGTGTGTGGGCATTGTTGAGATGATGCGATGGATCCTATCTTCATACGAACAGTGACCATATGTGACACTTTTTGTAATTAGTTTGTCCTGAAGTGCACAGCTGCACTTTGTATCCTCAAGAACTGTTATAAGTTGATCAGGTGCTCAGTCATAGTATGTCATATTGGGGAAAAAATAATTTTCCGGACCTGTATTTGTTAGGATTAGTAGCCTTATCCCTGCAGCTTTGCCCACATATGCTTTTGACACTCATATTGAACACAGCTTCTGCTCCCCTTCTATGTGTTCACCTCTTCCTCCCTCTGTCTATCCATCTCATCCTCCCACCTCTCTCTGTCAATCCTCCACATTCTCTCTGTCTGTCCAGCTCATCCCCCTCCTGTGTTTGTCCTTTTCCTCTGCCTTCTCTCTCTGATACCTTCTCTCTCTGGTCATTTTTTCTCCCCCCTCCCTCTGATCATATCCTCCCCCTGTGTCCTTCGATCTCCATCTACCCTTTTGCTTTCTCACCTGCCCACTACCCCTTTAAACCTTCCACCTGCCTCATGCGTCTCCTTCTCTGCTCTCTAACTTCCTCCTCCCCTCACTCTGTCCACCCCCTCCTCCATCCATCTCAGCCAGTCAGCATGTGTAGCCTCCATAATACCATTCAATAAAGGAGGCAAATACTGTTTCCACAACATGCCTGTTATACAGGACAGGCCACATATCAGGGGCATGAAAATCATTTATTTCCCCTGTCATGTGGGCTGCCCTGCAAATCAGGTTGATTTGGGAGGCTGATACCATTCCACACAACATGCTTGTCGTGTAGGGCAGCCTGTATATTAGGGGAAAAAGTTTTTGCTTGTATTTCCACTCCTATAGGAGCTGCGAGGTTATAAACCACACAGTTCTCACAGTTCTGATAATTGCGAGGCCCAATGTTAGTGTGCCAAATTTGGTAGAAATCGATGCAGGGTTTCATGAGGAGAGTGTGACATACACATATATACTGCTTTATACACAGGGTGACTAGGAACGGTCTACAAATCTTGTGAAAGTGCTTCAGGGTAGGGAGTGGTGAGAAACAATTGTTAAGAAAAAAATCGATACATTTCCCCATTTGCAGGTCAATTAGCTCAGAAGTTAGTCAATTAGGCTGTCGCATGTGTAAATGCACATGGCCCACCAGGTGTGGTGTCACTAAATGAACAAGAGAAGAATACAAAAATTGGACAGGGGACGGTAGTAATGAACAAACCCAAGCCAAAGGTTGAGCTATCTCATGTGCTATTATGTACACTATGAGAACAGCTGACACTAATTGTTACTGCACAACTGCTTAATTGGCTAACTTCAAAGCTAATTAACTCAGAAATGGCACAATTTACCAGATTTTTTAAAGAATTATTTGTGAGCACAATCTGGCCTGCAACAGCCTTACAAGCTTTGCAGACTGTTTCTGACCACTATGTATATGATAAATTCGCTTGTTCATTGTCATCTTTTCGTTTGAACCTATGATAGTCAAACAGCCTGCATAAAATATCTTAATGTAATAATGATTATGTGTAGCTATCAGTGATTAGCATAGCACCCAGTAAGTTTTATTTCAGAAAAATATATCCTTTAATTAACATATGTCTGAAAATTCGAGAAGTAAAAATGTCATACAAATAACGTAGAAACTATAACAGGAAAAAACTCTCATAACTTTAATAACGTCAATATTTACAGAACTTAAAACTGAAGTTTGCACCCACAGTTGTCAATGGTGCCCCTAGCATTTCAGTTGTGAACACTGGTCCGCAAGCTAAGTTTGTACAAGCCTAATGAAAAGAACGATGTCTACGACAGTCGTTTCCGGCTCTTCTAATGAAAGTTAGTTTTTTTGTTATTTCATTTTCTTAGTGGAAGGTCTTTCCTTTCATTTGTTGTTCCTACCTCTGGTCTCACGAGCCATGTATAGTTGTTGCCTGTAGGAACAGTCAGCTTGTGGGTGTGCACTCTTCTCAGCCTGCAAGACCATCCATCCATGTTAGCAGGCCCTCACGCAATGAACGAAGAAGTACCTTGTATGAAACGTAACTTGTAAGTTCTACAATTCCGTGTCGTCATCGAGTCAATTAACTTTCGCGCTCCTTTACTCGGAGAAGGCCAGCTACAAAATTTTTGAACTGATATATATAAAAATATACACGCTTCTACTAAATTTTTTTCTGTGGGATTCGCCACGAACCCCATGATTATTTTTGACAGCTGCTTTTGGCTTGGTGTTCAAGCAGGGTTGGTTTAAAAGACAAGGTGCCATCCAGGCAACCACTAAGCAGAAGCTGCTCACAGGTCCAATATTAGGAACGGCAGGGAGTATGTTATCACTGTGGTCAAACCCTCGAGTGGCAGAGACTCCCCTCCCATTATGTTTCAATATGCGTATTTTTGACAGTTCTGAGTAAGGAAAACTCGCAAAAACCTTCAAAATGGAACTCCCGCACAAAAAAACAAACTTGTAAATAATGCACTTTATCAAACGAATGGTGTTAGCAAGCAAGGAAGTTGTTAGGAACTGGAAGTGGCGACACATGTTTCTCGCTCTTATCTACGAGTATATCGATGTAATTTAAGGTCCCTTGCCTCGATTTTTGTCTGTATGTAAAGGCTAATTTCAGGAACTCTGTAGAAACTCAGATGTGGTCTTCACTAACAGATGTCCGCTTCCATAGTTGGTAGTGTGGCTGACTGCCACGAGCAGGGCCTGTGTTCGATTCCCGATGCTGCCGGGATGCTCTTTGGTTTTACAGAATATCTGTGGCTCTGTTCTGTATCTTAGAAACAACTGCTTTGTTTACGAAGAAGTAATCCTTGTTCTGCCACAATGGAAGGAGTGGAATGGTATGCACTCAGCTTTGTGATGCCAGCTGAGATGCTAATTGATGGAGTAATAACAGCTCCAGGTCACGAAAACTGGCAAATACACGGAGAGCCGTGTGCTGACCTCATGTCCCCATACCTCATCCAGTGACGCCATTGGCAGAGGATCATCACGGCTGATGGTGGGTACCGATGCACCCGTCAGGGCCTGTGGACGGAGTTTAAGGTTTTTTCACTCATAGACGGACTGACCCACAAGGAAGGTCTGTGCATATAATTAATAGCCGGTACCCCTGTAAGTCATTTGACCTTAGTGCTGCCACTGCGAAGCCGGGGAATGTCACTAATTCCATATAATCGCACTTGGTTGTGACACTTTCTCGTACTCTAGTGCACTTTAGGGAGACATTATCAAATCAGCATGCGTTTATTACAGTGGACAGAATTACCTATCCCAGAAACAAAAAAGTATAGTTAACACAGCCATTCTGTTAATATTAAAAGTCGATTAATGAAACATCAGAGCACAACAATGAGACACAGAGGCGCTGATTCGAGAGTGGAGGTTTAGCCAATGTGTTGATTCCCCTTAGTTGTAACCGGCAGAATGAGAATATCGTGTTGAGACTCACAACACTCCCTCAAGCTCAGCTATCTCCGTCTCCTGGAAGCCCATGAGAACTCTCTACTAACTGTTTGAAAATTATCTCTTGGTGTCAACAATTCTGAAAAAGCTAACAGTCATTATTGAATTCCAAATGGAAAATATTCGAAATGCATCCTGATAGTTTAAATTCTGTAACACATTATTGAAAACATATTTTAGCTAACGACATGCCTGGCTTCGCAAAAGTATCACTAACTGTCTATGGCTGGATGGCTTGTTTGGCTTATCAGTTATAAATTACACAAACAGGCTTTCCTCAACCCTCCGTTCAGTCCATCTATTAATGAGAAGCGTATCAAAATCCCTACAATCGTTCCTGAGCTTAGCCTTCACATACAGAAAGAAGGACGCGGTGGGAAATTTTAATTTAGTAGCATGCATAGGGTGATTTCGTGATGATGATAAAACTATCAGGGATGATGGATAAAGATAAATGTACGAATCTGACGTAAGGGACTCTTGTCCGGAAACGATCGAGTCGGAAGTTATAAGTGAAAATTGTTCGACACCTCTAATAGTGAAATGCATGCACCGGTATTGTTGTTGCTAAGAGTAGTAAGACAGACAACTTTCAGGGTTGGTAGTATGGACCAAAATAATAAAAAGGTCTAGTAAAAAGAAGCTCTAAAATGCATACCTTGAGGGGTACGTTAATGAAACTGACGAAAATGTAAATTTACAATTTATTTTTTATTTATTAGTAGAAATCATGGACAATAAGTTCTCAGAGTTTCATTAATGAGCTTGCATAAGCAGTGCCAGAAAAATAATTAAATATATGGCGCGACCTTCCTGTCACGCCCACTTTTTGAAGCAGCACTTCAATACTAGGTCGGTGATCAACCATTCGGTGCATTACTTTCAAGCAAACTTACACGATATACATCTAGATGGATGTGATTTATACTCTTTGGTTTTACAGAATATCTGTGGCTCTGTTCTGTATCTTAGAAACAATAACAAGCGAACTGTTTTGTTTACGAAGAAGCAATTCTTGTTCTGCCACAATTTAATCTTCTACAGTTGTCAGAATTGCAATTTATGATGTAGTTCTTGTATTTAATGATAGGAACGTAGGGAGGATGAAGGTATTAGAGAGATCAAATTTCGCTCATGACGTCTTCAGAAAATAGTATTACAGCGCCTATCTGCAGCTGAAAAATCAGTTGAAGACCTGGTGAAGAACAGAACGCAGAAAACAAAAAACGAGAAGAAAAGCCTTGAAGTGAATGAGGAATCTGAGTACAAATCTGGGTCTTTCTGACGAGGCGACAGAAGAAAACATGTTAGGTTGAACTTTAAATAGAATTTGCTTAAAATTATGTTTTTTTAAAGTTTATATACCTTTTCCTCAGAATATATGAAGGCTAGAATTATGAAATTTCATAAACCCAATAAACGTTGTCTCAAGAGTAAATTTTGAAATTCTGAGTGTAAGCTGAGATATTGGGCAAAGAGCTTGGAATTTTGCACGAATATTTTGTATACTTACAGAATGATAATTAAAAGTTATTGAAATTCTCCTAATCGATATATTCAAAAAACCTCATGAGAGAAGCTAATAATATGCAAAGAGATTAAACAGACACAATTCTGTAGAAATCTCTTGAATAATTTCTGAGAAAAAGGTACATATAATGTTTTTTGAAAATGAAATTTTTAAATTCCATTAAAATAATATGGTACAAAATTTCACTGCTGTATGTTCAAAGTTGTATATTTGGTGTATCTTTTAAATACTGTGTGTTCTTCGTGAACATCCCCTCTTAAGAACTGCGAGTAGTTGTTCATCTTCGATACTGTGAAAATGCGTCTCTTCTACTGCAATATTTTTGCTTTGTATATTTCCTAAGGAGGTTATAAGGACCAAAACAAGGAAAATGGGCCCTAAAATGCATACCTTAAGAGCTATGAGCACTTATTCAGTAGAAGAGATATGTTTAACAGTTGTGAAGATGAATAAATGTTCTCACCTCTTAAGGTGTGCACTTTAGAGCATTTTTGGCGGACATGTTTTCTTGCTTGGCCCATACTACCACCTCTGAACTTTTCCCACACTACTATATTAACAACAACAGCACCGGTACATGTATTCCATGTCAAAGGTGTCAAAAAGATTTTCGCCTCTTCCTTGCCCGTGACTGATACATTTTCCTCCTCCATCATCTCTGAAAGTTTATAACGTCTTCACGGAATCACCCTGTAGATACGAGAGTCTTTAACTATGATTGGCGGCTGCCGCTAGATAATTTGGAGTTGCGCAGTGTTTCAGTATTTTACCTTCCCACGGGAGGTTTAAGCTCCTTTTTGCAGGTATGGTGACGGTGCTTAGTCACTGTAGTGCTCGTGATACGCAGCAAGTGGTCTAAGGGTAAAGTGCATGCCTCGGAAACCTAAATGCAGCGGTCCTAGTCAGACGCTGAAATTTTTCAGTCTGAATATTAGATTTAATCTCTCAATGATGTGGAGATATACCGATAATGACACTTGGTTTGGATTCTCTATGAAACTGTAGACCTCCTCTCGCTGGTAGTACGGCTGTGGTGGGTTAAGAGCACCAAGTCACTTAAGGGGCACCTATCTGAAGGACTTTACCCCTGACTGGCTATCACCTCTCTTGAGGGACTCCCAGTTAGGCTACATCACTACTTTCCTCATGGATGGTATAAAGCAACCACTATAAACATTATGTTAATTCTTTCACTGCCATTTTTGGAGTAAAAGACATTAATCTATCGTTATTGTAATTAATGTCGTTGTCAGAAGTAACAGTTTGAAAAAATAATTCCCGCCGTTTCGTTTCATAACGCAGTGAGGGCTGGGACATGCATAGTTACTCATATTTATCTCTGGGGTTTCAGAAGACTACTGCGCAAAAGCTATGAGGCATACAGAAACCAGATACACATCAATGGAGAGACCATTCCTCCAAGTTTTGAACTCACATTATAGGTGCTCAATATTGGCACCGTATGTGATGCATCAGTCGTCAATACGAGCGTTCAGTTTATGGACACGAATTCTCTGGAAGGCGTGACAGCAGCCCCCTTTGCAAATCTGTTCATTGGGTTGCCTCTCTGCAGACGCGAACTAATCTGATGCCACAATGCAGAGCAAAGTGTTAATGATTAAACTCGAAGACAGTACAACCTATCGGTACAAGTTATAATTATAAGAATTCTCCAAACCATTGGCACGCTTGTCTTTACCAGTGGGACATTGGTACATAGCAATAAAATGTGGCTAATTCACACTGGCTCTCTGATAACCTATCACGGGGTGGGTATGGTCCAATGGCAGCGAATGGGTTAAAAGCGAGAGCTATAGTTTTCCATGCATGTAATTTATGTATGGAGAGTCAGAAACAGAAACAGTGAGGCAATGTATCGCTCACCCCAGTGTTGCCAGTTACTAGGGTAGGCAGTGGGCTTGGCGCGGTTATTCCTCAATCAAGCACGTAACACAATTTTGCATTCTCCATGGCAATGCCTCAGTATTGTCGCAGCTCTACAGTGTGTTTGACTATTCTGTATACAAATGCAAGGACGAGTAGAGGGCAATGAAACAAGGAAATAATTCCAATAAACATAGGTCCGGAAACCAATGGTTTCCTCAATATGAAGTATGCACAAGTGTTGCCATATCCCTGTAACCAAATTGTTAATATATAAGTTTATAGTTATGCTGCAGGTTTGTTGCTGGTACATCGCTTTTGGTTAGCAAGTACTTCACTTTCACTGCTGCAAAGCGATGAGTGATCTTGAAGCAACCAATCATAGCTCAATTTTCGGGCAGTGTGGGCAATATGCGATTAGTGAGGCTGCAGCTTAGTATGGCGTTATGTTCGAGGGACCAGATCCCACCGTGAAAAGCAAACACAGTATGCACACACCTTTTCATGTGAAGAAATGGCTCACATCAACTTGATGTATGGGCATGCTTATAGTAATGCACAATAGACCTGTGTGTTTATACACAGAAAAGACAGCCAGATAGCAGTTTGTTCACTGTGCCTCATCAGCACCTTCGCGAGTCCAGTTCTTTCAAATCCACCATGCAACATGCTGATAGGCCAAAAACAGAGCTGATACCACAAATGAAGGTGGATATATGAATAGTATTGGTTAAAAACAGTCTTGGTTGCAATTTTATTTTCTTTTATTTTTCAACGACGCGTTTCGCCTTATTTAGGCATCTTCAGGTTATATTTTCTAGATGGACGCGAGAGGCACCATGATCTGCATAGCGCGTTCCCGTTCACAAGAGCGAGTAACACTGTTTCGAAATATGTAGCACAGATCTTCGACAACAAGTGTATCAGTCATGGTTAGCCAATACTGTGGCCTCCCAGGCTTCCTCAGGTGAACCTACAGGATTATTCTGTGTGGAGGTATTTAAAAGCTTTGGTGTGCTGAAGCCCTACTGATAGTGTTGAGCTCTGGGAATTCTTTCTGGATGGTTGATAATGCAATCAGAATGCATCTGGGATTTTTAAACATGTACTGGCATCCATGAGGAGACACTCTGAAACGTTCCTTCGAAAGAATGGTGGCCATATAGAACATTTGCTGTAATGTGTTTGTTTTCCAGCGCATATCTGCAATTTGGATCCTTGGGGATTCTATTACAAGGTTTCATAAATTTAGTGGTAATATGTAGTACTTGCATGGGAAAGGTACGAGGTGAAATTGGTAATGACAGGGAGATGGATATGATTGGAACTGACAAAATCTTGGCCTTTGCCGATGATGTGGTGATTATGGGAGACTCACTTAATCAGATAGTGTCTGACACCACTAGGTTCATGAAAGAGACAAGCAAATTGGGATTAGTTGTCAACGACGAGAAAACCAAATATATGATCATCTCACGTCGACAGAATTTCCCTACCACTATCAATATAGAGGGACACAATTTTGAACGAGTAGAGAAATTTAAGTACCTGGGATCGTTCTATCTAATAAAAGCGAGGTTGAGAAAGAGATTCAACAAAGAATAATTAATGCTAATCGTGCCTTCTTCAGTCTCAATAACTTATTCAAGTCATGCTTGGTCTCACAAAACAGCAAGATCAGACTTTACATGGCACTGGTAAAATCAGTTCTGTTATATGTGTGTGAGACATGGGCGACTTCACAAACCCTTGAACGCATATGCGTATCTGAAAGGAAAGTGCTCAGAAAGATCTATGGGCCTACATTCAACAGAGAAAATGGAAGATGGGAAAGGAGGCAAAAAGAGGACTTGTACCAACGTTTTGGGAGAGCTGACATTGGTAGGACCATCAGAGGACGACGACTCCAGTGGTTGGGACACGTCTTAAGAGCCGGAGAATCTATCCCCAACCGAGTGTTCAGTTCCCAGCTGACTGGAAGAGGCCCTAGAGATCGTCCAAGGACTAGGTGGAAAGACAGGGCGATGAGGACGTTGCAGAACTTAGAACCAACAGCATCCCTGGAAGATGCAGTGAACAGAAGAAAGTGAAACAACATGCCGGAAATACCTGCAACTGTGATCAGGAAAATGCTCCTTCCTGTGTCACTGATTGTGTTATTGATCTTTGTATAGTGTGTTATTCTGGTTTGTAATATTTGTTTTGCTTTCTGTCATGGGCCTTTATGGGCTGTTATGTACAATAAATGATGATGAATATGTACTGCTTTGGAAACCATTGGATCCTGGACCTATGTTTCTTACAACAAGAGAACCACCCCCCCTCACCCCTCCCCCCCCCCACCCAGATTTAGTGGTAAGAGGACCCAGTGGACAGCCTGTCAAGAACTGAACACAGATCAAGCTAATGAAAACAGTGGACGCTCCAACGACTAAAAGTGCAATATAGAGTAAGCTAAATGAGCGCTGGTGTTGTGGTTACGTGGTCACTGTGTTGGAATGCCAAGCAGGCGAGCTGTGTTCAAACCTATTTCGCACCAGTTTTTTTTCCGTTGTCCACTGCTTTTTTTATCCCTCGCTGTTCGCTGTATTCAGATTTGTGTCTGGGTCCTGGTGTAACGTCCGTTTACAACAGCGAAGTGTAAGGAAGGGACCTATAACGACAATTGATCCTGCATAACTACTCTATTAGCAACCGAAAGGAAGTGCATTTTGAATGCGAACCGCAAACATTTGATGACAGGGCGACAAGTCAACCGAATCCTCCATCGGGAAACAATTCTGGCGTGTCACTCACGGCATTAGTCACAGTACGTGTGTCATAACAGGAATCTGTTACCGACGCACCTAATTTGTAAGCCTGGTAAGCCGGCCGCGGTGGTCTAGCGGTTCAAGGCGCTCAGTCCGGAGCCGCGCGACTGCTTACGGTCGCAGGTTCGAATCCTGCCTCGGGCATGGATGTGTGTGATGTCCTTAGGTTAGTTAGGTTTAAGTAGTTCTAAGTTCTAGGGGACTGATGACCATAGATGTTAAGTCCCATAGTGCTCAGAGCCATTTTAACCATTTTTGTAAGCCTGGTAAGTGTATGCCTCCTTACCCGATTTTGATTCGTATGAATGTGAATGTGATCACTTCCAAGGAAATGATGAAAACATCATAGTTTGTCACATAAGCTGCAACAAATGAACGCAACAGTTTCACAATCACACAGTTTCTCTGTGCTCTGTCAAAACGTACAAGGTGCTACCCAAAATTTTTGGGACTGGTACTGCCATCTGTCGAAAACCTTACCTTTGGACTAATGGTCACCATCACCCTCAAAGTAGTTCCCATCCGCACGTACACACCGGTCCCAGAGCTTCTGCCACTGGTCAAACGTTTTCTGGAAGTCCTGTTCTTTGAGGGTGTTTATCACTGCCAGCGATGCTTCTTGAATCCTCTCTAGAGTGTCGAACCGACGGCCTTTCAACTTGAGTTTCAGTTTTGGGAATAGCGCGAAGTCACAAGGTGCCAAATCTGGCGAGTACAGTGTGTGAGGTACAACCGCCATGTTGTTTTCCCGAAATTTGCACAGAATTTGATACACACGAGCTGTTATGTTCGCGGATCCATCGTAAAATCGCCACACACCAAACACAGAGTATTACGGAAATCACTGTGGACAAGCAACACAGCTTCCCAGCTGAATGCCACTCCACACACGGAGCACCTAGCGGTGCAACGATCTACTACTCCAACATTCCAGATGGCAGCACCAGTCCCGAAAATTTTGGACTCCACCTCGTATGTTTCTAACGTTACTGCAGCTGCGTTCAGTTTTGGACGTCATGAGTCTTGAGTTATTTGTTCGCACCAGTTTGGTTTGTCATTTTTGTGAGATGTCTATATGGTATTTCACATCACGTTTACTTGCGATGGTAACATGTTCTTACCACATGACTCATATTCTATACCCAATGTATTGTATTACAGCTGCCACGACTATAGAGAACGAACATTTCAATGACAGACAGACCATTCATAATTATGTGAACAAAAAATAAATGAATAAAAATAACTGACACGAGGGAGTTCTGAACACAGCTCGTCTGCTTGCCTGTCCTGAAACGGAACCACATACCCACGACGCCATGGCTCTTCTTCTTACTTTTATTTTGCTTTTTTTTTCACATTCAGTATAGCTTCTTCCTGTTTTTGGTTCAAATGGCTCTGAGCACTATGGGACTTAACATCTGAGGCCATCAGTCCCCTAGAACTTAGAACTACTTAAACCTAACTAACCTAAGGACATCACACGCATCCATGCCAGAGGCAGGATTCGAACCTGCGACCGCAGCAGTCTCGCGGTTACGGACTGAAGCGCCTAAAACCGCTTGGCCACAACGGCCGGCTGTTCCTGTTTTCATGCTTGATCTGTGTTGACTTTTTGACAAGCTATCCACTGGTCCATATTACCACCAAATCTGAGGGGAGTGCGATGGGGAGTTTCCCTTATTAGGATTATCTGCCTGTCCTGTCTGCCATTGTCCTCTACACGCATCTTTACTTTGTACAGTCAAACATTCTGTACAGATATTATTTTCGGCAGTAGCCGTTTGAGCTTTGCAATTTCAGGCTGGCAACAGTGCTTCCAATACCAGAGGGCTTACCGAGCGAGGTGGCGCAGTGGTTAGCACACTCGACTCGCATTCGGGAGGACGACGGTTCAGTCCCGCGTCCGGCCATCCTGATTTAGGTTTTCCGTGATTTCCCTAAATCGCTTCAGGTAAATGCCGAGATCGTACCTTTGAAAGGGCACGGCCGACTTCCTCCCCCATCTTTCCCTAATCCAATGAGACCGATGACCTCGCTTTTTGGTCTCTTCCCCAAACAATCCAACCCAAACAGAGGGCTCAACTCACGCTGACTGTACTGTAGCTAGAGCCTGTCGACGGTCTGACTGAGTTCGCTGGACGCGTGTCGGCAGGTGAGGAGGGCTCGGCCGCTGCCGCCACGGACATGGCGCTGTCGCTGCTGTCTCGGGTGGACGCGGCGCTGTCGCGCCACCACGTGGACTCGGCCGCCTGCGTGCAGCGCGCCGTCTGCTCGCAGATCCGCAACTCCGGGCAGCGAGTGGCGGCGGGCGACGCCTCTGCCTGGGATGAGGCCATCGCACAGATGTCCAGGTGAGTCGCAACAAGCGAGAGGGCACAGCGCAGAGAGCCAATGCGGTGTCGACAGTGAAGAAAATTGTACAACCTTACGCCATGTTTTATATTATCAAGACAAAGGAGTACAGTATACGGTTGTTGTTTTTGTGGTCTTCAGTCCTGAGACTGGTTTGATGGAGCTCTCCATGCTACTCTATCCTGTGCAAGCTGCTTCATCTCCCAGTACTCGGGTTCCGCTGGATAGGTCAGGAGTCCACTACACGCAGCAGGCGGCTACACGGGTAGCAGGGGTTGTGTGGTGTGGACTGGGCGGCTTTTTTTTTTTAAAGTTTGATGGCCTTGGGCAAGTACAGAAAGGGCAATAGCCTCAAAGGGTGCGGGGCAAAGTCAGGACATGCGGGGACCAAGCAGCAATCGGTATTGTAATTGTAAACTGTCGAAGCTGCATTGGTAAAGTACCGGAACTTCAAGCGCTGATAGAAAGCACCGAAGCTGAAATCGTTATAGGTACGGAAAGCTAGCTGAAGCCAGAGATAAATTCTGCTGAAATTTTTACAAAGGCACAGACGGTGTTTAGAAATGATAGGTTGCATGCAACCGGTGGTGGCGTGTTTGTCGCTGTTAGTAGTAGTTTATCCTGTAGTGAAGTAGAAGTGGATAGTTCCTGTGAATTATTATGGGTGGAGGTTACACTTAACAACCGAGCTAGGTTAATAATTGGCTCCTTTTACCGACCTCCCAACTCAGCAGTATTAGTGGCAGAACAACTGAGAGAAAATTTGGAATACATTTCACATAAATTTTCTCAGCATGTTATAGTCTTAGGTGGAGATTTCATTTTACCAGATATAGACTGGGACACTCAGATGTTTAGGACGGGTGGTAGGGACAGAGTATCGAGTGACATTATACTGAGTGCACTATCCGAAAATTACCTCGAGCAATTAAACAGAGAACCGACTCGTGGACATAACATCTTGGACCTACTGATAACAAACAGACCAGAACTTTACGACTCTGTAAGCGCAGAACAGAGAATCGGTGATCATAAGACCGTTGCAGCATCCCTGAATATGGAAGTAAATCGGAACATAAAAAAACGGAGGAAGGTTCATCTGTTTAGGAAGAGTAATAGAAAAAGATTTCACACTATCTAACAGATCAAAACGAAAATTTCTGTTCAGACACTGAAAATGTTGAGTGTTTACGGAAGGCAATTGTAAAATGCGTTTTAGGCAGGTACGTGCCTAGTAAAACAGTGAGGGACGGGAAAAACCCACCGTGGTTCAGCAACAAAGTTAGGAAACTACTACGAAAGCAAAGAGAGCTTCACTGCAAGTTTAAACGCAGCCAAAACCTCTGAGACAAACAGAAGCTAAACACTGTCAAAGTTAGCGTAAGGAGGGCTATGCGTGAAGCGTTCAGTGAATTCGAAAGTAAAATTCTATGTACCGACTTGACAGAAAATCCTAGGAAGTTCTGGTCTTACGTTAAATCAGTAAGTGGCTCGAAACAGCATATCCAGACACTCTGGGATAATGATGGCATTGAAACAGAGGATGACACGCGTAAAGCTGAAATATTAAACACCTTTTTCCAAAGCTGTTTCACAGAGGAAGACCACACTGCAGTTCCTTCTCTAAATCCTCGCACAAACGAAAAAATGGCTGACATCGAAATAAGTGTCCAAAGAATAGAAAAGCAACTGAAATCACTCAACACAGGAAAGTCCACTGGACCTGACGGGATACCGATTCTACACAGAGTACGCGAAAGAATTTGCCCCCATTCTAACAGCCGTGTACCGCAAGTCTCTAGAGGAACGGAAGGTTCCAAATGATTGGGAAAGAGCACAGGTAATCCCAGTCTTCAAGAAGGGTCGTCGAGCAGATGCGCAGAACTATAGACCTATATCTCTGACGTCAATCTGTTGTAGAATTTTAGAACATGTTTTTTGCTCACGTATCATGTCGTTTCTGGAAACCCAGAATCTACTCTGTAGGAATCAACATGGATTCCGGAGACAGCGATCGTGTGCGACCCAACTCGCTTTATTTGTTCATGAGACCCAGAAAATATTAGATACAGGCTCCCAGGTAGATGCCATTTTCCTTGACTTCCGGAAGGCGTTAGATACAGTTCCACACTGCCGCATGATAAACAAAGTAAGAGCCTACAGAATATCAGACCAGCTGTGTGGCTGGATTGAAGAGTTTTTAGCAAGCAGAACACAGCATGTTGTTCTCAATGGAGAGACGTCTGCAGACGTTAAAGTGAAACGTCCCCTTAGAAAAATTATACATGACTGTGCTTAAACTGACACACAATATTTTTTTTTAGCGCAACGCAATCTGACTTTCAAAAATCCCTGGAAAAGAATGGCCCTGACTAACATTAATCAATACCTTTCACAAATCACTTACCTCACCAAAAATCTCCGTTACTCGAACTACTGCAATACAGCGAGCGCCACTACTGCCAGCTAAATAAAAGATTCAAACTACGGAAGGCACTAACTACTGATAGACATAGTTAGCAAATGAAAGATTTTAATAGAGAACAAACATTGCATTTACCTTAATAGTGTTGAAAAAGCATAATATACATAGCAGTTCATAATATCCATTCTGTACTTAAAATTCCGCCATCTCATTTCCCACATCCACCACTGCTGGCGGCTCATCTCCAACTGCGCAACGCTACGCGCTGTTCACATCCAGCTGCCGCTGCCCAACACTACAATGGCAGACAACAATGCAAACTAGCCACAGACTGCACACAGCACAGCCAGTGATTTTCATACAGAGCGCTACGTAACGTTGCCAATAAGAAAACATAAACAGCCTACTTACATCGTTGCCAATAAGAAAACATAAACAGCCTACTTACGTAGCCCCCATGCTCCCCACAAAAAATTTTACAAATTGTTTTGGGCAGTGGCCAATAATGATTTGAAAAAATTTTTCATAATTACAATAACAAAGATATCAAATGCACACACTTATTTATACAATGTTGGTGAAAAGCTAAAATTTTCTCACAGTCCATAAAGATAGTCCTGATCATTCATCATAATAGTAATTCTGTACTTAAATTTTTAAGTACAGACTGCACACAGCACAGCCAGTGATTTTCATACAGAGCGCTACGTAACGTTGCCAATAAGAAAACATAAACAGCCTACTTACATCGTTGCCAATAAGAAAACATAAACAGCCTACTTACAAAAGTAACTCTGGCGTGTCACAGGGTAGTGTTATGGGACCATTGCTTTTTACAATATATATTAATGACCTAGTAGATAGTGTCGCAAGTTCCGTGCGGTTTTTCGCGTATGATGCTCTAGTATACAGAGAAGTTGCAGCATTAGAAAACTGCAGCGAAATGTAGGAAGATCTGCAGCGGATAGGCACTTCGTGCAGGGAGTAGCAACTGACCCTTAACATAGACAAATGTAATGTATTGCGAATTCTTAGAAAGAAGGATCCTTTATTGTATGATTATATGATAGCGGAACAAACACTGGTAGCAGTTACTTCTGTAAAATATCTGGGAGTATGCGTATGGAAAGATTTGAAGTGGAATGATCACATGAAATTAATTGTTAGTAAGGCCGGTGCCAGAGTCTTTAGAAAATGTGGTCCATCAACAAAGGAGGTGCCTTACAAAACACTCGTTCGACCTATACTTGAGTATTGCTCATCAGTGTGGGATCCGTACCAGTTCGGGTTGACAGAGGAGATAGAGAAGATCCAAAGAAGAGCGGCGCGTTTCGTCACAGGGTAATTTGGTAAGCGTGATAGCGTTACGGAGATGTTTAGCAAACTCAAGTGGCAGACTCTGCAAGAGAGGTGTAGCTTGCTGTCCACGTTTCGAGAGGGCGCGTTTCTGGATGACGTACCGAATATATTGCTTCCCCCTACTCATACCTCCCGAGGAGATGACGAATGTAAAATAAGAGAGATTCGTGCGCGCACGGAGGCTTTCCGGCAGTCGTTCTTCCCGCGAACCATACGCGACTGTAACAGGAAAGGGAGGTAATGACAGTGACACGTAAGTGCCCTCAGCCACACTCCGTTGGGTGGCTTGCGGAGTGTAGATGTAGATGTAGTGGTAGATAATGTGTCAAGTAACTACAAAGTAACATTCAACTGTTAGATCTCAATTATTACAGTGAGAGACGATTATTATCCCTGATTATAGTGGACTAACACTTGATATGCAGGGTGATTCCCTGATCATGTTACAAACTTTCAGGGACGTTGGACATGGCTAAATGTATCAATTTGAGGTAAGGGACACTGGTCCAGAAGTGAAAGAGTCGACAGTTACAGGCCGCAGCTTGTGGACTAGTGGATAGTGTTGCTGTCGCTGGATCACTGGGTCCCAGATTCGATTCCCGGCCGCGTTGGGGATTTTCTCTGTCTGGGGACTTGGTGTTTGTGTTGTCCTCATCATTTCATCCTCATCATTCGTGACTGTGGTTAGACTGGATGTGTAAAAAATTGGAGTGTGAAAAAAATTGGGGCTTTGTATGGGCGCTGATGACCGCGCAGTTGAGCGTCTCACAAACCAAACATCATCATCGAAAGTTGCAGGCGAAAATCGTTCTGATTCCTTTGACAGAGGGATACGTGTACCGGTACTGTTGTTGCTAAGATTGTAGAGTTGGCATTCCGGATGAGGACACGTGTACAGATAGGGATGATAATTCATCTAATCCAATGTAGACATCCGTCTACTGACATGAGCTGTCTTGGCGTACAGTGTCCGTATTGCAGTCTCTGTTTACAAGCTGAAGTACGGACATCGATCAGCCCTTACCAAATGGAGTTGTACCCGGTGAGGGAACATGCGCGCTTGACATTCGTCTATGGGCAAGCAAATGGAAGCAGCAGAGAAACGAAAGGGTTGCACAGGACCAAATATTCGCGAAGAAGACATCCAGCTCAGACCATGTTTACAAGAATGTTTCAACTATTAAGTGAAACAGGGATATTGGTATCACAGTTCAAAGATCGAGGAGGTCGACGAACAACAAGAATTGCCGACTTAGAAAATGCAGTGCTTATCTGAGTGGATGAGGCGCCTGCATTCAAGACTCGATCAGTTGCAGGTGAAATTAATGTTTCACATAGTACTGTGTGACGAGCATTACGGGAGAGATAGGGATAATAATTCAAGTCATCCAATGCAGATGGTATACTGTGTACTGACATGAGCGGTCCTGGCGTACACTGTCTGTACTTGAGTAGAGTGCAGTCTGTGTTTACAAGTTGGCGTCGATCAGTCCTAACCGGATGGAATTGTGCCTGGTGATGGAACGTGCGGACATAATTTTCGTGTATGGGCAAGCAGATGGGAGGAGCACAGAAAGTGCACGCTGTGACTCTTGCTGACTTGTGTCGAGTGTCAAGTTCAGCCAATGGTTCTTACAGTGTCTTACAGTCGATCCTCATTTTCCTGCGTGTTTACTATTCAGGAATAGAGCCTGTTTCACCGGCGACAGACAGCTAAATAGTCGCAATAGTCATGTTTGAGAATCCCCCTGCTACAGTTGTGATGAGCCATCATCAGTCAGCGTGTGGGAATGCGTAGTCAGTGATTACCAACTACGCCTGTTTCTTCTTCCTCTCCGCTTAAATGCAGCAGTGTACATAGTGTTTATCACAGACATGCTACCCGGATTCCCGGAAAATATCCCACTCGTTATTCCTCAACGAATATGGCCCCAACTCACTATGGACAGAGCGTTCGTGAACACCTGGATCAGACATTCCCTGAAAAGTGAATAGGCAGAAGGTCCTGTTTCGTGGCCAGCACATTCACCTTATCTCACCCCACTTGATTTCTTCTTGCGGGGCCGTGTAACAAGTCTTCTGTGTGAGACTCCTGTCAAGATCAAGAAGATCTCCTGGAAAGAATTCTCGCTGCCTGCGACACTGTTCAAACAACACCAGGGATATTAGAGAGGGTAGTAAAGAAATTTGTACGCCGATGCCACGCCTGCATTGACGACGGAGGGCGCCATTTCGAATAGCTGTTGTTAATGTTGCCGCTTGTCAAACTTGTGAAGGTGAATGGAACTGATTATTACTGTACCGCAGACTGCGGATTTTCGGCCTCTCTGACATCAAGTTACCTGCGTCGTTACTAGTCCATCAACAAGGGAAATTATCCGGGGGTATGGGGCAATATTCAGCGAGAATTCTGTCCGTCATGATCAGGGTTCGGAAGTTGGGGTCCTTAGTTCGAGCGCTGCGCGAGGTTAAGACGGAACTTGAGTAAAATTTCTCTTATATCATTCGATTCGGTCGTTCCCAGACTAGGGTCTCTTACCTCAAACTGATATTTCCCCATCTTCCTTGAAAATCTGTAACAGCACCACGCAATCACCCTGTAGATCGTCTCTCAGAAACGGCTGTAACACATACACTCTACTCCCACACGATCGATTGCGTGACACTTAGAATGAGGAGATACAGCCTGGAAAATTTGGTTTTGGGTAATATTCCTTGCGGCTTGATACACCCGTTACTAAACACAAGAAAATCCAGCAAAGAAAAATTTCAAAACCAGGAGATACTCTATCTGATTAAAAGTATCCGGGCACCACTATACACTGTGCGATTTGTGCTTTTACCAGTGGGGGGGGGGGGGGGATGTCTTAGGGGGTTAGTATAATTATATATGTTACTAGCTTGGACCGTGGCATTACCCATGGTTAAACAGTTATTTATAAACATATGTTAATGCCGAAACTCACTGTTTACGCGTATGCACTATCAGAAAAGCCATCCCTTGTTATATCTTTAAAAGAACATTACAGATAAGGCTTATTTACAAAATCATCTACATACAGGTATACGAGGGGAATTCAAAAAGTAAAGGCACATTTGTGAAAAGCTGTACTTATTCTGATGATAGAAAACTGGAACATGCGTTATTTTTCTACGTAACATCCCTCGACTTCAATGCAGTTTTCCCGACATTTTACGAGTTTTTTTTTATTTCATCAGAAAATACGTTCTTCGGTTGCATCTGTAATCAATTTTGCACCGCAGCAATGACGTCTTCATCACTTTCAAATGTTCTTCCCTGTAGTGCTTCCGTTAAGGGTCCAAACATGTGCAAATCCCTTGGAGTCAGGTCTGGACTGTATGGTGCATGTTTCAGCACCTCGAATCTCAACTCCTTTATTGCGTCGGCTGTCCGTTTGGCAGAATGTGGGCGAGCGTTATTTTGCTGCAGAATGACACCTCTTCACAGTTTTCCACGACGTTAGGATCTGATTGCAGGTTTTAGTTTCCTACGCAACACATCACATCCACCATACAATACAGACCTGGCTCTAAAGCCTCGTTTACGCTGGGGTGACGTCTTGCAACATTGTGGCATGTTACGGAAATGTGGCGTGCGTCCTCTTGTAGCATGCTACAACAGGCAACATCTTGCGGTGTATGTTGCATGCGGCAGGTTAATTTGTACCAAAGCAACAGAATTTGTGCCACATGTGTGTCGGTCTTGCAGTATAATGGATGATAAAGTAATCGCAACGGCGGCCTACTTGGTACTTGCACATGCAGCTAACAACAGAAATGAAAACCAAAAGAAAAGAAAACGATGGTGGAAGAGAAGAGTATTTAAAGAAGGTCCACGAAATAGTATCCTAGGAACTAGAATCAGAGGATGGTGCGTTATTTAGTAATGTGTGCTTTCGTAACAGGCGCGTTAGTCCGCGCCATACCGTTGCCAAAAGGTGGCCTAACGGTAAATGTTCGCACAGGTACCGGGCCGGTCACCACCCTGTGTCAGGGCCCGGGGTGGGACTTTCAGCCGCCAGCTCACTCAACTCTGCGGTACGACTGCTGCGGTATGACTGCCACACTACCTCCCTCGCAAGCTCGCAAGTAAACGGATGACGCACCTTAGACGAAAGCGACAATGACAACATGAAAATGATGATTTAGTTCTAAATGTTTTGGAACGCTTAACTATTACATAACACTTTTTCAAAATTTATAAACAAACATATTAATAGTATTAATAGTAAGACTGTATTAAAAACTTTCAGTGTTCGGCTCCACAAATTTAAATTATATGTAAAGTTTTACTCCAGTGAGTGGGAAATAAACATCCCAGGTTGGGATGCATAAACAAAAACCAGAGGAGGGGATGGTCTGATGCAGAGGGGGCAAATCCCCTCCATCCCCCCCTGCAAATCGCACACTGCCACTATATAATGCGGAACTGCTCGCTGGAGAGACGTGTATCTACCAGCATAAAGGAAGGCAGGGAGTGCCGTCAGTAGAGAAGCAATAACAGCAGAATGAGTCGCTCAGCAGAGCTCCATCACGTCGAACGTGAGGTAGTCGCTGGATGTCACCTGAGTAATAAATCCACATGGGACATTTCAACCCTTCGGAAGCTGCCCAATCGCCTGTTGGTGATATGACTGTCAAGAGTAAACGCGAAGGAACGTGTGCAGCTAAACCGAGACCACGCAGACCTCGTGTACTGACGGACAGGGACCATCGAGTACTGCGGGTAGGTGGGGTGTGTGGTCACCTTGTTGCGCTTGAGAGAACACTAAATGTGGAAAGATACTACATATTTTAAAGCATCGTGTACTGCGTACAATAGAGAAAACACACACACACACACACACACACACACACACACACACACACACACAGAGAGAGAGAGAGAGAGAGAGAGAGAGAGAGAGAGAGAGAGAGAGAGACAAATAGTTCGGAAGCGATAACTGTTTGTATCAGCTTCACAATGCACGCTATCAAAATGCGCCACGTGTAAGGCAGGGCTTTGTGGAGAACAACATTCCACAAAAGGAGTGATCTGTCCAGAGTCCCGCTATGGAACATCTTTGATGATGAGTTAGAATGCCTACTTCGCTCCAGATCCCAGCATCCAACATCTGTGATCTTCTCTGGTTTCGGCTCTTGATGAAGGATGGGCTGCAATTCTTCACAATAAGGATTAGCCAAGTAGTCTATTTTTAATAAAAGATAGGCAGACACAAGTTGCGGTTTATTTAAATCATTTTACCTCTCTCAGTATAAAATAACACGTTCTACATTGTGGATAACATATTCAACATAATATAATGCTAAATATACTATGAGATCAAAAGTATCCGGACACCTGGCTGAAAATCACTTACAAGTTCGTGGCGCCCCCCATCGGTAATGCTAGAATTCAATATGGTGTTGGCCCGCCCTTAGCCTTGATGACAGCTTCCATTCTCGCACGCATATGTTCAATCAGCTGCTGGAAGTTTTCTTGGGGAATGGCAGCCCATTCTTCACCGAGTGCTATACTGAGGAGAGGTATCGATGCAGATCGGTGAGGCCTGGCACGAAGTCGGCGTTCCGAAACATACAAAAGTATTCTGTAGGATTCAGGCCGGGACTCTGTGCAAGCCAGTCCATTACAGGGATGTTATTGTCGAGTAACCACTCCGCCACAGGCCGTGCATTATGAACAAGTGCTCGATCGTGTAGAAAGATGCAGTCACCCCCGAATTGCTATTCAAAAGTGGGAAGCAAGAAGGTGCTTAAAACATCAATGTAGGCCTGTGCTGTGATAGTGCTACGCAAAATAACAAGGGGTGCAAGCCCCCTCTACGAAATACACGACCACCCCAAAACACCACCGCCTCCGCATTTTACTGTTGGCACTACACATGGTGCAGATGACGTTCACTGGGCATTCGCCATATCCATACCCTGCCATCGGATCGCCACATTGTATACCGTGATTCGTCACTCCACACAACTTTTTTCCTCTGTTCAATCGTTCAATGTTTACTCTCCTTACACCAAGTGAGGCGTCGTTTGGCATTTACCGGCGTGATGTGTGACTTATGAGCAGCCGGTCGACCATGAAATCCAGGTTTTCTCACCTCCCGCCTAACTGTCATAGAACTTGCAGTCGATCATGTGTGATGGTCTGGATAGATGTCTGCCTATTACACATTACGATCCTCTTCAACTGTCGGCGGTCTCTGTCAGTCAACAGACGAGGTCGTCCTGTACGCTTTCTCGCTGTACGTGTCCCTTCACGTCTCCACTCCACTATCACATCGGAAAAAATGGACCTAGGGATGTTTAGGAGTGTGGAAATCTCGCGTACAGACGTATGGCACAAGTGATACTCAGTCACCGGACCACGTTCAAAGTCCGCGAGTGCAGCTGAGCGCTCCATTCTGTTCTCTCACGATGTCTATGACTACTGAGGTCGCCAATATGGAGTACCTGGCAGCAGGTGGCAGCACAATATAACTAATATGAAATATTTGGGGGTGTCCGGATACTTTTGTTCACATAGTGTACTAGCCTACGCCAACATAGCAAATGCTGATTCCAAAAAATCCCTGAGGTTTTGACGAATACTGACTCAGAGAAGAAATTACATCACAAAACAGTTTAGGCAACAGTTAGAAATTAATTCCTTTTCCATATACAAAGATTTTTTGTGTAGAAAAGTCTACAAATATACTTGTCATGTAGTGAAATCTTTAGCAAACACAGAAATCCACAGCAATTGTCATATATTCGATAGCTAGAAAGAGATGCTGGACACATAATTGATGTACTGAATACAGAAGCATTTTTATTACATAATCTGTGCGGATACATTGTTAATAATAGTGAGCCTAAATATCAACACATTAAATTTAACACAGTATGTTTCATAGCTCACTATTGCACACACTCTCGTTCGCAATTAACTGCATCTGGTTTACTCATTATTCTACTTCAAAATGCCGGCCGGAGTGGTCGAGCGGTTCTAGGCGCTACAGTCTGGAACCGCGCGGCCGCTACGGTTGCAGGTTCGAATCCTGCCTCGGGCATGGATGTGTGTGATGTCCTTAGGTTAGTTAGGTTTTTAGTAGTTCTAAGTTCTAGGGGACTGATGACCTTCGAATTTAAGTCCCATAGTGCTCAGAGCCATTTGAACCTTTTTTTTCTACTTCAAAATGAGAGGAAAATTGTTAGGGACAAAGTAAAACCATCTAATATGTACGTATTGTTGTTGAGAATTGGGGACTCGGTTAGAGAGGTATCCATCAGCTAGAAAAATGTGGCCAAACCGCTGTAACTTTTCTCCCCTAATATTTGGCCACTGTGTGGCTTTCCAGACTACTGGTGCTGGTCTTCTTTCGTACTTCATTCCCATTTACCTTCCATGGTATTATAGATGGATCCACAGCTCTTTCGATGTATCTTTCTCTCGAAAGCACATATTGCTTCTTCAGTTGTTGCTGATGTTGCTTACGTTTCACAACCATTTAAAATTTCCAGCGGTACCAGTATCATGTACAGCTGAAAAAGCTGAAGAAAAAAAGCGTTTCACAAAACGCCTAGGA
The DNA here is from genome assembly GCF_023864275.1 of Schistocerca cancellata. NCBI lineage: Eukaryota > Metazoa > Arthropoda > Insecta > Orthoptera > Acrididae > Schistocerca > Schistocerca cancellata. The sequence goes on from NC_064626.1 coordinate 209,648,138, forward strand.
TCCAGCGCACGTCCGTCTATCAGTTATTCATATGATTTTGAAACACATTCCTGTTGGTTTTTGAAGATTTTTGAACATATTCTAACTTGATTTATGAACGAATCATAAGTTGATTTTTGAATTCGTGCATAGTGTACGCGATGTCTCTGCCAGGGGAGTCCTGTCGCATCTAGAAATGAAAATCTTTTCCGCAGACAAAAGGGGATGGGGCTATACGAGCTGAGTCGAATAAACCCGAACGGGTGAATGCCCATCACTGATTGATTCGGAATGTGAATGATAAGCCTTGTTTTAATTAACAGCAAAATCCACAGATTGAGACTGCCAGAACAGAAATAAACGAGTAAGAGGAATAACAGGTAAGAAAGATCGGGTATCATCTTCTCGGTGTAGCCAGCAAAATGAAATTTTGACAGAAAATTTTTGCCAGATCACTACACTACTAAGGGTAGTTGTACAGTCCCCGGTTAGCAGCCGTTGTTCTCGGAATAGCGCAGAAAACGCATTGTACGAACATGTAAAACGTCTAACTGGAGAATAAACGCGGGATAACTAAACTGGTGACTATGGCGGGGCTACTGAAGTTAACTGTAGAATAAGTTTTGACAATGGCAGGAATAGCTAGAGGATCAGTGATGATTATATTACTTGTTAGATTGAAGAAGGAGAAGAAACTGGTGCATCACACAAATTATATGGAAGAATATGACGATTGCAATTTATGTAAAAATTTCGTACTGCTACTACTTTTCGATCTCATGTTTGGGAAACTGAAGCATATGAATGAAATGTGAAACTATTTCCTAAGATAAAAACTTTTTGCTTGTTGTGGGCCTAATAGCCATTTGATATTAATACTTCGTGAATTATATTGTCATGTTACTTTTGTAAATGAGGTAGATAACAATGACCATTTGTGCCAAAACAGCCTCGCTCACAGTTGCTGCAACAATGGGAAGACCTATTTCGTTTTATCTGGCAGACAGTGACAAAACAGACATAATAAAATCGAGAAACCACACAAGTCTTGGGTGCTATTTGTATTAACAGCTTTTTCAGTATTAGACATCGACATTTTGATTTTTCATGTAGCAAAACGCTTGACGAACTTTTATGAGATAATAGATTTTGCAGAAAGGGAAGCACGCCGTGTGAAGTTGTAGCAAGATGAGAGAGAAAAATTGCTGGGACCTAAGAAGTAAAGAGATGTGTACTATCTTGCTTGTCTCTTGTCTTTACTAGTTTTGTTTCCTATGTTTAATTTTATGTCACACGAAAGAGAAAGTTGTCAGCGAATAGGCAATAAAGAGTGCAAACTCTCTGAAGAATTCTTATTTTCCCGGTTACAAATAATCCCACCCAGTATTAATTGTGAGGTTTTTTTTATGGAGGGTAGGATGTCAACCCAGCTGACTGGGAGCAGGAGAGGCACCACAGGACATTTTAATTTCGAATTTCCTGAATATAGGTTTGATGTCTTTCATTACAAAATATACAGGATTGAATTCCACAGAGTTGCTTGCGATAAAAGAATGCTCTGCGAAGAGGCGTGACACTACACTTTGACACACTTAAGACCAAGGAACTTGCCTTACATTTTCTCGAACATACATGTTTTATGTATAAAAACTCTTCAGAAAGATGTGCACTACAAAATCAATATATTTCTGAAGAATCGATTTTTTTTTAAATTTTTACTCCATATCTCAAGCGCTTGACGGGAAGGGAGCCCAGCTATCGAGTTTTTGCCCCAGTTCGGAAATATCGTAGATCCGGGGCTGCAACTGAATGTTATTCATCTGTGATATTAGATGTGACTTGAATAAATCGTTTAAACTAAAGAACATGCGATTAGCATTTATTTTTCGTCACTTCATTTTATTATCCAGTATGGACTGTAGGTATCTGAATTCTTGGTCTCGTTCAAAGCTACGCGCGACAGCAACAATGGAGGGAAGGAGAGTTTGCTTGTTACCTGAAAAATACTCTTACGCATATATTTTTTAAATTCACTAGCAACCATTTCAAATGCAACCGCAGATAATTAATGAACGTTCTTTTGTTTACAGTAACTCGCTGACGAGCTTTCTGCTGGACGGAACGAGCATCAAGCAGGCGGTGGAGCTGGGTAGAGAAGGCGGTAACTGCGAGGCAAAGTTCGCGCGTTGCTCGCTCAGCAAGGAAGCGCTGATGGCAGCGGTGCGAGGATTACTGCCGGAACCAGAGCCCCAGCAGGCCACGCAGCCGTCACCTGTGCGCAGGCGCAAGTAGAGGACGAATCTCGGAGACAGCTCACACGCAGACAAGATGGACGAAGTTTGATGTTATCACTTGATTTTTGTAAGGATGTCTTTGTAATAAATGCCAAAAATTTTAGATAATGCTCTTTTTCTCTTAACCATTTCGTATCGTTCGCTTAATGGACGTCTGATGTCAACAACGACGTGTTCAAGAGAGTATTCATTACCCGAGTTTGGAGCAGAAGAGAGGAGGATTGAGAGATTTCACGACGAATGTCTCTGGATACACATTCTACTATGTCAGTATATATGTTACACGTAGGATGAGCAAACGATACTCGCCTTCGAACAGGCTCTAGATTTCCCGATACACCGCTGCGTTCGAAACGGTATCGAGCTTGTTCGAACAATCACGTGAAATTTTATTTTCGCGGCGCATGTGCAAGGGGTATGTAAGAAACTACGAACCAGCCACAACAGCAAGTCATGACTTGCAGACCTTCGACGATTTTGTGAAACAGTGAACGAAACAGCTTAAATCCTACCAATGCCCAAACTCCTATTGTGTTTGAGCAAATTTACGATACGACTTCAAGCAGTACCGATATGTGTGGATGCATATACATTTATGCTGAATTTTAGTAACGTAAGAGACAAAAACGAAAATGTCGTGCTCCTAAATTGCTTGACTGAACCCAGTGTAATATTTCATTCGTATGTGAGAAATGTTAATGATTAAGCACGTAGGTTGTAAATGAGGAATTCCGTCCCTGTTCACATTTTAGAATAAATTACAGAGGAATGGCCCGTTTCGGAGATGATACCATCACACCTCACTAGAACGCGGGACGAGCGAAAGCTCGAAAAATGAACAGAATCATGATTGCAATCTTTTATACATTTATTAGCTGCGGCTGTTACACATGACCTACATCCTAGAAGATATTTCAATCAATGTTTCAGTTATTGTTAATAATTTATTGTGCATTAAAAACGTCAAGAAAGGTTGTTGTGATAGTACCAACAAAAGCCATTATACTGCAGGCCTACCAGAACATCTAACAGAACCTATGATCTCCCGAACTGTGACGTAAACTGTTCGAACAGTTCGAGTCGTGTTCAAATACGGCGCTAGTTACACGCACTGGCTTCCTACAAACTAGTCCTGAACTGATACATTCGTCTGTTTGGCATGGTAGGAGGCCGGTTCCATTTGCAAAGATTCTTTTTTATATGGTGATGAGGCATGAAATAAGTATTTGTGGTAGGTAGTCACAATTTTTCACTGTTGTCAATAGCTAGAGAAAGTATCGTAGTTTACCAAGCCTAACTTGACTTAGAATGAATCAAGCGTACAAGACATTTATTTTATTCAGCTGGGGACTATGTTCAAATTATTAACTCTAACCTAGAGGCAAACAGGGTTAAAAATAAGTTCCAAGTTCAGCAGTCGCGCATGAAACAGTTTCGAAAGTAAAAAAAAAGATAAGAAAAGAGAAAGATGACAACCATGGAAACTGACTGTGAGATTACGAACATAATCAGGGTATTGTGTGATTTAACTTGTGTGTTGCAGACATTGAACGGTCAGAGAGATGAATTGTTAATCGTAGGTAGAAAAGAAGAAGTGTGCAGCAAGAACTAAACAGCAAAGCTAATCTACACTACGCAGTACTTCCATATCTTGTTTTTTAATTAATTTCTCGATCTGGACTAATTGCAAATGAGAGATAGTAATGAGAGATGTAAAGAAACTTAAAATTAGATACATTTCACCAGTCCGTCAGCCGTTGTGGCCGAGCGGTTCTAGGCGCTTCAGTCTGGAACCCCGCGACCGCTACGGTCGCAGGTTCGAATCCTGCCTCGGGCATGGATGTGTGTGATGTCCCTAGGTTAGTTAGGTTTAAGTAGTTCTAAGTTCTAGGGGACTGATGACCTCAGCTGTTAAGTCCCATAGCGCTCAGAGCGATTTGAACCACCAGTCCAATCTACTTAGATGTTGTGACCCAGTTTCATGGATGTTTTTGGGAAACACTGAACTACTGATGCGTTGTTCCTTCGTTTCCTCCTGCATAGTCTGGAACGTGAAAGCATGTGTGTTTGAGGCACGATGATGAGTGCTTTGTATTGCAGTATAGTGTCGTCTTTATGTTGTAATGGACAATTATTGAGCAGAACGACGAGGAGAGGATTAAAGGCTACTTGGGCAAACAGTTGATTCCTTTCGAAGAAGAAAGAAGATTACAGTCCATAGCCCTATCACTGACTAAGTCATTATGGTCTGATTAGTCAATGACGAGGAAGAATATTAACTTTTTCAAAGGATCAGCCCGGTATTTGCCTTAAGCTATTTAGGGAAAACAAGGAAAACGTAAATTTGCATAGTACAGGGTTATTACAAATGATTGAAGCGATTTCACAGCTCTACAATAACTTTATTATTTGAGATATTTTCACAATGCTTTGCACACACATACAAAAACTCAAAAAGTTTTTTTAGGCATTCAAAAATGTTCGATATGTGCCCCTTTAGTGATTCGGCAGACGTCAAGCCGATAATCAAGTTCCTCCCACACTCGGCGCAGCATGTCCCCATCAATGAGTTCGAAAGCATCGTTGATGCGAGCTCCCAGTTCTGGCACGTTTCTTGGTAGAGGAGGTTTAAACACTGAATCTTTCACATAACCCCACAGAAAGAAATCGCATGGGGTTAAGTCGGGAGAACGTGGAGGCCATGACATGAATTCCTGATCATGATCTCCACCACGACCGATCCATCCGTTTTCCAATCTCCTGTTTAAGAAATGCTGAACATCATGATGGAAGTGCGGTGGAGCACCATCCTGTTGAAAGATGAAGTCGGCGCTGTCGGTCTCCAGTTGTGGCATGAGCCAATTTTCCGCGGGCTACGCGTGAAACTTGCCCGCACGCGTTCAACCGTTTATTCGCTCACTGCAGGCCGACCCGTTGATTTCCCCTTACAGAGGCATCCAGAAGCTTTAAACTGCGCATACCATCGCCGAATGGAGTTAGCAGTTGGTGGATCTTTGTTGAACTTCGTCCTGAAGTGTCGTTGCACTGTTATGACTGACTGATGTGAGTGCATTTCAAGCACGACATACGCTATCTCGGCTCCTGTCGCCATTTTGTCTCGCTGCGCTCTCGAGCGCTCTGACGGCAGAATTCTGAAGTGCGGCTTCAGCCGAGCAAAACTTTATGAGTTTTTCTACGTATCTGTAGTGTGTCGTGACCATATGTCAATGAATGGAGCTACAGTGAATTTATGAAATCGCTTCAATCATTTGTAATAGCCCTGTAGAATATTAAGTTCTTAGATGTGTCTACCTCCGGTCTAGGGGTGCCGGCACGGTAGCTCAGCGTGTTCGGTCAGAGGGTTAGCTGCCCTCTGTAATAAAAGAACTGAGTTCACCGATCAACAACGAACCAAAACGGGTGTCTTAAGACGTCCGCCCCGAGCAGATACAACGAACGAAAGAGAACAAAATGAGATTAAAAAAAAGGGGGGGTAGCGTCTTTGATTCACAATCAAAACGTCTTCGGTCCCGGGTTCGATCCCCACCACTGCCTACATTTTGATAAATAATCAGCATTGGCGGCCGAAGACTTTCGGCATAAGAAGTCAGCCTCATTCTGCCAACGGCCTTGTCAAAGAGGGCGGAGGAGCGGATAGAGGTTCAGGGCACTCTCTTGTCCTAGGGGTGGGAAATTGCTCCTAAAGGCGGAAGAATCAGCAATGATCAAAGACATGAGGATGCAGAAGGCAATGGAAACCACTGCATTAAAGACACGTAACGTGTATCCACAGGATATGTGGCCTGTAATTGAAGAAGTGTCATGATGATCTCTCAATTGGCAAAAGATTCCGGAATAGTCCCCCATTCGGATCTCCGGGAAGGGACTACCAAGGGGGAGGTTACCATGAGAAAAAGATTGAATAATCTACGAAAGGATAACGTTCTACGAGTCGGGGCATGGAATGTCAGAAGCTTGAACATGGTAGGGAAACTAGAAAATCTGAAAAGGGAAATGCAAAGGCTCAATCTAGATAAAGTAGGGGTCAGTGAGGTGAAGTGGAAGGAAGACAAGGATTTCTGGTCAGATGAGAGTCGGGTAATAACAACAGCAGCAGAAAATGGTATAACAGATGTAGGGTTCGTTATGAATAGGAAGGTAGGGCAGAGGGTGTGTTACTGTGAACAGTTCAGTGACCGGGTCGTTCTAATCAGAATCGACACCAGACCAACACCGACAACGATAGTTCAGGTATACATGCCGACGTCGCAAGCTGAAGATGAACAGATAGAGAAAGTGTATGAGGATACTGAAAGGGTAATGCAGTATGTAAAGGGGGACGAAAATCTAATAGTCATGGGCGACTGGAATGCAGTTGTAGGGGAAGGAGTAGAAGAAAAGGTTACAGGAGTATATGGACTTGGGACAAGGAATGAAAGAGGAAAAAGACTAATTGAGTTCTGTAAAAAATGGTTCAAATGGCTCTGAGTGCTATGGGACTCAACTGCTGAGGTCATAAGTCCCCTAGAACTTAGAACTACTTAAACCGGACTAACCTAAGGACAACACACACATCCATGCCTGAGGCAGGATTCTAACCTGCGACCGAGTTCTGTAACAAGTTTCAGCTAGTAATAGGGAATACCCTGTTCACAAATCACAAGAGGAGGAGGTATACTTGGAAAAGGCCGGGAGATACGGGAAGATTTCAATTAGATTACATCATGCTCAGACAGAGATTCCGAAATCAGATACTGGATTGTAAGGCGTACCCAGGAGCAGATATGGACTCAGATCACAATATAGTAGTGATGAAGAGTAGGCTGAAGTTCAAGACATTAGTCAGGAAGAATCAATACGCCAAGAAGTGGGATACAGAAGTACTAAGGAATGACGAGATACGTTTGAAGTTTTCTAACGCTATAGATACAGCAATAAGGAATAGCGCAGTAGGCAGTACAGTTGAAGAGGAATGGACATCTCTAAAAAGGGCCATCACAAAACTTGGGAAGGAAAACATAGGTACAAAGACGGTAGCTGCGAAGAAACCATGGGTAACAGAAGAAATACTTCAGTTGATTGATGAAAGGAGGAAGTACAAACATGTCCCGGGAAAATCAGGAATACAGAAATACAAGTCGCTGAGGAATGAAATAAATAGGAAGTGCAGGGAAGCTACGACGAAATGGCTGCAGGAAAAATGTGAAGACATCGAAAAAGATATGATTGTCGGAAGGACAGACTCAGCATACAGGAAAGTCAAAACAAACTTTGGTGACATTAAAAGCAACGGTGGTAACATTAAGAGTGCAACGGGAATTCCACTGTTAAATGCAGAAGAGAGAGCAGATAGGTGGAAAGAATACATTGAAAGCCTCTATGAGGGTGAAGATTTGTCTGATGTAATGAAAGAAGAAACAGGAGTCGACTTAGAAGAGATAGGGGATCCAGTATTAGAATCGGAATTTAAAAGAGCTTTGGAGGACTTACGGTCAAATAAGGCAGAAGGGATAGACAACATTCCATCAGAATTTCTAAAATCATTGGGGGAAGTGGCAACAAAGCGACTATTCACGTTGGTGTGTAGAATATATGAGTCTGGCGATATACCATCTGACTTTCGGAAAAGCATCATCCACACAATTCCGAAGACGGCAAGAGCTGACAAGTGCGAGAATTATCGCACAATCAGCTTAACAGCTCATGCATCAAAGCTGCTTACAAGAATAATATACAGAAGAATGGAAAAGAAAATTGAGAATGCGCTAGGTGACGATCAGTTTGGCTTTAGGAAAAGTAAAGGGACGAGAGAGGCAATTCTGACGTTACGGCTAATAACGGAAGCAAGGCTAAAGAAAAATCAAGACACTTTCATAGGATTTGTCGACCTGGAAAAAGTGTTCGACAATATAAAATGGTGCAAGCTGTTCGAGATTCTGAAAAAAGTAGGGGTAAGCTATAGGGAGAGACGGGTCATATACAATATGTACAACAACCAAGAGGGAATAATAAGAGTGGACGATCAAGAACGAAGTGCTCGTATTAAGAAGGGTGTAAGACAAGGCTTTAGCCTTTCGCCCCTACTCTTCAATCTGTACATCGAAGAAGCAATGATGGAAATAAAAGAAAGGTTCAGGAGTGGAATTAAAATACAAGGTGAAAGAATATCAATGATACGATTCGCTGATGACATTGCTATCCTGAGTGAAAGTGAAGAAGAATTAAATGATCTGCTGAACGGAATGAACAGTCTAATGAGTACACAGTGTGGTTTGAGACTAAATCGGAGAAAGACGAAGGTAATGAGAAGTAGTAGAAATCAGAATAGCGAGAAACTTAACATCAGGATTGATGGTCACGAAGTCAATGAAGTTAAGGAATTCTGATACCTAGGCAGTAAAATAACCAATGACGGACGGAGCAAGGAGGACATCAAAAGCGGACTCGCTATGGCAAAAAAGGCATTTCTGGCCAAGAGAAGTCTACTAATATCAAATACCGGCCTTAATTTGAGGAAGAAATTTCTGAGGATGTACGTCTGGAGTACAGCATTGTATGGTAGTGAAACATGGACTGTGGGAAAACCGGAACAGAAGAGAATCGAAGCATTTGAGATGTGGTGCTATAGACGAATGTTGAAAATTAGGTGGACTGATAAGGTAAGGAATGAGGAGGTTCTACGCAGAATCGGAGAGGAAAGGACTACGTGGAAAACACTGATAAGGAGAAGGGACAGGATGATAGGACATCTGCTAAGACATGAGGGAATGACTTCCACGGTACTAGAGGGAGCTGTAGCGGGCAAAAGCTGTAGAGGAAGACAGAGATTGGAATACGTCAAGCAAATAATTGAGGACGTAGGTCGCAAGTGCTACTCTGAGATGAAGAGGTTAGCACAGGAAAGGAATTCGTGGCGGGCCGCATCAAACCAGTCAGTAGACTGATGACCAAAAAAAAAAGACCTGTCGCATAGTGGCGGTATGGTGCACTAGTGTAATGATTCCCAACCTATGGGTAATTACCCCCTATGGAGTTAACTGAAATTTTCCTTTCCTAGGGGTAAAAACCAAAAGGGCTGGACTGTGCTTCAGACATTAATCTAAATTGTTTTTGAAAGATCATTACTATTTTCACTGTTTGCAAGAGTCTAAATTGATTATAAATATCAGACCGAACAGAGGGAGGAGACGCTAATACGCTTATTATAACTGTTCCACACCCACATTCCGTAGACTTCCTTCTTCGTCTCCCTTTATTCGATCTGTCCGTCCGATTGACCAGTTTGTCTATATGACATAGTAGCCTGTACTATTACTCACTCGTAGAACATTTCTGTTTTATACACTCACATAATTCTAATATTTGAATATACTGTAATATACGATTTACTTTTTCAGAGTCTCTGTATGTATTACATAGTGCTTGTGTTTTGTATCGATATAGTCATAAAATGCCACACATCTTTGCACGGCTACGAATTCCGGGGAAAGTTGTGTGGTCTAACTGTTTAGCATTAAATTATCTGACGATGGCCTGAGAAGCCGAAAGCCGGTTCAAATGAACTAATAAATATTATTGTGGAATATTACTACTATATATTCAAGTTACTATTGAAACGTCCCCTTAGAAAAATTGTGCATGACTGTGCTTAAACTGACACACAATATTTTTAGCGCAACGCGATCTGACTTTCAAAAATCCCTACAAAAGAATGGCCCTGACTAACATTAACCTATACGTTTCACAAATCACTTACCTCACAAAAATCTTGGTTACTCGAACTACTGTAACACAGCGAGCGCCAATACTGCCAGCTAAATAAAAGATTCAAACTACGGAAGGCACTAACTACTGATAGGCATAGTTAGCAAATGAAAGATTTTAATAGAGAACAAACAATGTATTTACCTTAATAGTGTTGAAAAACCATAATATACATGTTCATGACATCCAGTCTTACAAATTTCCAAACTCCGCCATCTCTCTCCCCACATCCATCACTGCTGGCGGCTCACCTCCAACTGCGCAACGCTACGCGCTGTTCACATCCAGCTGCCGCTGCCCAACACTACAATGGCAGACAACAATGCAAACTAGCCACAGACTGCACACAGCACAGCCAGTGATTTTCATACAGAGCGCTACGTAACGTTGCCAATAAGAAAACATAAACAGCCTATTTACATAGCCCCCATGCTCCCCACAAAAAATTTTACAAATTGTTTTGGGCAGTGGCCAATAATGATTTGATAAAATTTTTCATAATTACAACAACAAAGATATCAAATGCACACACTTATTGATACAATGTTGGTCAAAAGCTAAAATTTTCTCACAGTCCATAAAGACAGTCCTGATCATTCATCACAGTAAAATTGCAGTGTCTTTTTTTTCTCAAAGTCTGAGCAGTAAAAGAGAATGCACACGGAAGTAATGGAATTCCATGCAGTCTTGAAGAAGTAGTGTTGTCCTTCCAACGGAAAGACAGTGCTGACTCTTGACATGCAGACAGGTAATGGGCCACAACAGAGCAAACCCACAGCAGAGTCATTCGACGTTTTGAAGAATATTGGTAGGTAGGTCATCACAGAGCAGGCCCACTATAGTCTTGGTAGAGAGTATGGTATTGGTGGGCTACCAGAGGTGCAGACCCACTGTAGTCATGGTAGAGATTGTGGTATTGGTGGGCCACCAGAGGTGCAGACCACTGCAGTCCTTGTAGAAATAATGGTACTGGTGAGTCAGCAAAGGTGTAGACCCACTGTAGTCCTTGTAGAAATAATGGTATTGATGGATCATCAAAGGTGTAGACCCACTGTAGTCCTTGTAGAGATGGCCAGCAGCCATCTGCTGCGACTGTGCAGGTGCACAATCACCATCGAAGAGTCTTGCGGACAATATAGCAAGTCCATAACCACCACCTGTGCACTCACAAAGTTTTTGGAATTGTCCTTAGAACCAGCAATGCTGTTATCCAGTCCCTTGCTAAATTATTAACACATGTGCAGACACTAACAGTCCCTACTTCTCACATATTGTCCATATACTACGACCAACAGAAACGTGTGCAGTGAAATGGAACTTACGAGTTAATAATATGATGAACTGGTGTCAATTACAATTTTATAACATAAGAATACAATTACAAAGGTACAAAATACATCATTAAAGAACATAACAATACAGATAATATTTGTAGTACAAGCTTTACAAAAGAATCGAAATAACATATACATCAGTGTTACAGGAATTATGACATGAGTACATACATAAAAGATGAGAATAACTTTCGAAACATCAACTTCACACATGAGCATTAAAACAGAACGGAATAAATAATGTCTAAACATCTTTACAAAGAAAATAACATATTATCAGAAAAATTCTACAACATAACGCTTATTAGCTAAACACATTAAGACAGGAAAAACACAAATTCACATAGCATAATAACACAGAAGTACAGGACAGGGTTTGTTTTCAGTGTGACATTTGGTACTGCAGTCCAACCCAAAACTTCATTCCCTAGAGCTTCCCTCTTATTTCATTTGTTTCCACCAAAAAAATCCTATCCAAGCATGCTTTCTGTATTCTGTTCACATCCTCTTTCAAAAATAGTTTTTCTCCACTGTACACCACTTTTTTGGCCAAACCATTTTCTTATAGCTTCTCAATGCATTTCTTCCAATTCATCATAGTTAGTTTCTTATATAGTCTACCCCCTCTTAAGCTAACTTAAATCTACTGAGCTCAGATATATATATACCAATGGACGAGGCAATGCAGCAGCACATAACAAATTAACACAAACAGCAATGACAAAAAATGCAAATTGGCAAAGCAAGCAACAATATTACAACTAATATAAGGCAATAAGCAGCAAACAAGAAAAATAAATCAGTAGTAAAACCGGCTTAACGGAGTAATGTAAAGTGAAATTTAGTAGCACTATACCTGGCAAACAGCAGCAGCAAATGCAATAACTTATATTTAAACATGACATAGCTCAAGCAGAAAAAATATTGCAGTAAAAATGGCCATTTTTAATACCTATGTCACCTCTTAACACTAGAGTGATGCATCACAAAAACTTACTCTGCAAGAAAGTTACCAAGTCATTAAAAAAATTATTTATGCAATTCTGTGAAGGGAAATGTCTATTTGTGCTCTCTTTTCTAAGAAAGTACATCATAAACGTATTCTTTACTGGGTCTGTAGACAGAAAATGGTGATATTAGTACATCTATTAAATTTTATAATAACCAATGCTGCAGTGCAGCAAGAAACTGGATATTAAAGAAAATGAGCAAATATGTACAAAGGATGGCATGAAACATCATTCATTAGCCATATGGCATTTCATAAGGTAGTAAAAAAATCTCTCAACTAGAAAGACAGTAGCCATAATCAGGTGTATAGACATAAAAATATTTCTCGTCATTTCATTAGGCATTTCAGTAAATATCATAAATTAAGAGCTCCACAGTGTTATCATATGTTTTCAAGTTTGAGCGTGTCATATTTGCGATGCTTTCTACAAAGGAATGTCAATAGCGAGGATGATGGCCCCTTTTTTCTTTTCACCTGTGCCTCTAAAAGGCACATACTTATGGATTTTTTCCAGGCGACTGTCGCACAGCTGGGTGCCCACGACTCATTACGTGAAGGTGGTCACTTAACTTTCTTACTGAAATATTTACGACACCAGTTTGCGTTACAGTGACAGTCTCATATAAAAAATTTAACAGGTCGAGACTTTGCGTTGCAAATGTGTAGAAACAAAATCCTATGAATATAACAGTGTTCAAAAAGTTTTCGTCGGCATTGTGATACATTCGCGCATTTACACACATTTCATAACTCTTAAAGTACGATTCTTGATTTCCAACATCCTTTTCCAACATCCCTAACCACTACTCATTATTCATATACGTATTCGTCGTCACTTCTTCAATATTTCATCATAATAAATATGTAGCATAATCAAATTCCTCATATACGGTAGCATCATCTTATTGATCATAAACATACCTCAACAGCATAATACGCATCGTCATCATAAAAATAACATCATAACACCTCAGTCAAATCTCAAAAACGTCGAAGCTTTCTGCAATAATGTCAAAACCTAAAAAAAATTCTCTGCTCATTTCAATAGTGTCATCTACCTCAAACGTACTTTAAAATCATGCTCCCTTACCAAATACATCATTCAAAGCTCTCATAGTATCACAATGGTTCCGAAAAAATAAGAACAGTTCACAAAGTACGGACAAAATACAATTTCATAAGTGTGAAGTTACCCAACTGTGTAATTGCGTAAACATGTGTCACTGATGTAGTAAAAAAAAGTTTATCTCTCAGTTAAATGATCAGATAGCTGTGTAATTTATGTGTTAGAGAAATATGGTACCGATGTGTAAAGTTGTATAAGCAAATGCCATATTAGCTAGGGTTCCTTGTGTTTGCCAAACACATGGTACACAAAATAGGTGTGTACCTCCCTGAGGATTAATGAATAATACCCTCAGGTGTTACAGATTACAGCAATGGAATGAAATGTATCACGGAAAACCTTTGTATCATTGTACTTCAAATATATTTAAAAATAAATGTTTTTAAGTACAAAATTAATCACTCAAATACGTGTACTGTAGCGCTAAACTGTGCATCTTGTTGTAAGATAATCTCTGTGGAAGTGGCGTAGTTATCGTCCTCCGAAAGCTAAGTTCTGCAGAAGTCAATGTACTTACCTCACAGCCCGCATCTCGTGGTCGTGCGGTAGCGTTCTCGCTTCCCACGCCCGGGTTCCCGGGTTCGATTCCCGGCGGGGTCAGGGATTTTCTCTGCCTCGTGATGGCTGGGTGTTGTGTGCCGTCCTTAGGTTAGTTAGGTTTAAGTAGTTCTAAGTTCTAGGGGACTTATGACCACAGCAGTTGAGTCCCATAGTGCTCAGAGCCAGCCACTTACCTCACGATAAACAAAAGTGAAATGCTTTGCGTATAGATATCTTAGTTATTACGCTTATTGCCGTGATGAAGAAAGTACTGTGCTGTAACGTGTTGTTGTGCTACGGATAAGGCTGTCTCATTGTAGCTATACCACGAAAGTTACTACTAAAACATGTTTTACTTTCCAGAATAATACAGAAAAACTGTGCAGATATAAAACAGAAACACTGCAAAAGCAACATTGTAAATTGTCATTCATTAGTAGCGTCGTGATAAAATCGTGTAGCTGTCACATTAACTAACCACTGTGTCATCTGGTATCTCACTGAAAGTACTTTAAATCCAGAATGTATTTTCGAGTAAACCAAAATGTTGCATTAAAATCTCATTAGCAGTACCAGTATATGTTCTAAGTATGTAAGCCTTATAGTCGTTACGTAATCGTGTAACTAACAAGCAAGAATGTACACACACAATAACACTGTGACGTCTGTTCACTATAACAATGCATTCGTAATTTCTGTTTAAATAAGTTCTCTTGGTTCCTGACTGGATAGTTAACTTTAAAACATAGTTGTATGTTAACAGTTTCTAAGATTTGTAAAAGAGTACTAGTAAAGTGAAGTGAAAAATTTTATAGCAAAGACTAAGTTAAAAAGCAGATTATCTCTCAATAAAAGGTTTTACATGTGAAATGTGGTGTAAACCTTTACTTTTCCTAGTACGCAGTGTTTCAACTTCGACGCAATTATCATGTGGTATACGTCAGTAAAGAATACTGGTACTTTTCTCAAGTTTAGCGTCTATGTAATTTTTCCCTGAGCCAGTCGGCGCACGTGGCTGCCTGCGGTGCGAGTCACTGTCTGTTTCTTTGTTGGCGCGCGTCGTTATTGGGATTTGGAGGTCTAACTTCTACAAATTCACCTTGTCAAGAGGGCCCTGCTCTGTTTAAATCCCGCCAGTTCAGATGCAATTCAGGTCTGCCGTTATGATTATATCGTCTGTCGTCATGTCGGTAGTTCCTGTAGTTTCTTTCTTGTCGGTTAAGTGGTGGAGAATTTCTCTCTGAATTATCACTGCACGGTTGACCGTTGCGTCTGAAGTTATTCTGTCTCCCGTGATAATAGTAGTTCTGGTTGCCATATTGTCTGTTTCTATGGTTATCTCTGTCATATTCATTACTACGGAAATGCGATCTTTCTCTGTAAATATTATTACTCTGCCAACGGTTGTCATGCAGGTGGTGTCTGTTTTGGTCACGATTTGTGTTGTGAGAATAGCCTTGTCGTGTCCAGTTATTATTTCTTTCATCGCGGAATTGTGACAGATGTGACCTGTAATTGTTGTGCTCGAGTTTTCACGTCCCGCGATTGTCAGTGTCAATTTCTAATTCTTGTAAGAGTCCCTGAAAAGCTTTGATGTCGTCTTTGCAACGTCCTGCCAAAAATAATATTTCTTAAATGTTTAGGTAGCTTGATTAAGCAAATGCGGATGAGTTCTGAGGGGCTGTATGGGTTTGACAGGTATTGATTCTTGTGCAACATGTCTTCAAAATATTTCACAAAACTGGAAAATTCAGATTGTTCGAAATGTTTCATCATTATGATGCTATGTTTTACTCGCTCTTGTGTAGCTTGAGACCAATATGCTGAGAGGAAGGCATGATAAAATTCTCCTTCACTGTGACAATCGTGAATGACCGATCGCATTCTTTCAGCTGGTTCATTCTCTAAGTAGCCACACATAAATTCTAATCTGTGCTCTAATGACCAGTTTGGAGGAAAACAATGAGAGAATTGATGAAGCCACGCTTGTGGATGAATGTCGTTGCCAGAATTCTTAGATGTTTTGAATTTACGTGTAGTAATGAACAGCTTATAGTCAAAATCATCGTGTCGGCGAGTAGCATATCGGTCATTCTTACGTCGTGTCGGCGGTTCCATCTCAAAATTCGGTGCAGCTTGCCAATTTCTTTCATAATTTCCGAAATGCCCTGTGTTATTATTTTGTGGCTTTTCCGTATTTCTAAGTTCCTCTTCCCGTGTTGGAGCGCGAGTGTCCTCTGAAATATGTAATTTTTGTATTACTTGTGCCAATTGA
This sequence comes from Schistocerca cancellata, assembly GCF_023864275.1. NCBI lineage: Eukaryota > Metazoa > Arthropoda > Insecta > Orthoptera > Acrididae > Schistocerca > Schistocerca cancellata. Next base: position 209,664,462 of record NC_064626.1, read on the forward strand.
TCTTGTACTTCCCGGATATCTCTTTTGTATTGCGTATTAATTTGATTCTGATTTTGTTTGAATTTCTTAATTTGTTCATACTCTTCTGTGTCAGTGATGGCTACAGGTCTTGTGTCATTCAGATCATCATCTACATTTGCAGATAAGTTAGTGAACTGATCCGAAAGTTCGGCTACTTTCTCCGATAGTGTACTTATTTCCTCAGTGTGTTTTTCTGAACCAAGTTTCAGAGTGTCCATTTGTGTTGAAATCGTATCTACTGTGTTCTTTAAGTTTTCCTGAGTTTTTGCAGGTAGCGTAACCGAATCAGTAGATGCAACTGAGTCAATTTTAGCTTGCAAGGTCTCATGATTTTCATGAACAATAGTTTGCAGTTCTTTTATGGCTGCTTCGTGATTCTGTAATGCATTTTCATGCCGCGAACGAATAGTTTGAAAATGCTCACAAATTTGTGTTTTTACGTCATTACAGACTTTTGGACATTTCGATTCAATGTTATGTAACTCAGTAGTTAAATCTTCACGTGTTTGTTCAAGTGTGGTGTCTAACTTTTGAAGCTTTTGCTGTATTTGTCTCTGATTTTGTTCCATTGTGTCTAATTGTTGCTGTGTTTGTCTCTGGTGTTGTTCCATTGTGTCTAACTTTTGAAGATTTTGTTCCATTGTGTCTAACTTTTGAAGATTTTGTTCCATTTGTCTAACTTATGAAGCTTTTGTCCCATTTGTTGCATTAATTGTAATAACAATGCACTGGTGTCTGAAACATGTTCCTCAGTGCTATTCGGCAATGCATTTGAACCGCCAATATTAGCATTTTGAAAAGCAGAAAATGTGTCTTGACTTATTTGAGAAAACGGCGAGGACGCAAAACCTGAATCTACAGTATTTGCAAGATTGTGTCCTGTCATTTCGGATTCCTGAGGCAAGCAGTTGCCGACCGAACGATCGATAATGCTTCCCTGTTCACTAATTGTTTCACTGCCTAAACCATTATTTGCAGCCCGCTCCATTTCCCTATGTACAATTACCAAATTACTACTTTGAACATTAGTTAATTCATTACACGGTGGCGCTGCTTTCGTCTTCACTGTCATTTCTCAGTTTACTTTGGAGCCTAGTATTACGTTTTTCAACGCCATTATTGTCACAATATTTCACACGACAACACAGAAAAGCACAATTTGAAGAGCAAAATAAGAAAGCACATTAACATAGCACTGAAAATAATATCTCGTTAATTGTAAGCGCAGCTGCGAAACACTTGGTGCAAATCTACATGCATGCCACAACTGTTTTACTGTACAACAATGAAAAACTACAACTACAAAGGAAATTCTGTCTATGATTACGCGCTAGCAATAGCTACACTAATTACACAAACTACAAGAAAAAATCAGAAGATTCCAGTGAGGTATCCTGGCAGGGTCGAGGGTCGACATATGAAACGTCCCCTTAGAAAAACTGTACATGACTGTACTTAAACTGACACACAATATTTTTAGCGCAACGCAATCTGACTTTCAAAAATCCCTACAAAAGAATGGCCCTGACTAACATTAACCTATACGTTTCACAAATCGCTTACCTCTCAAAAATCTTGGTTACTCGAACTACTGCAATACAGCGAGCGCCACTACTGCCAGCTAAATAAAAGATTCAAACTATGGAAGGCACTAACTACTGATAGGCATAGTTAGCAAATGAAAGATTTTAATAGAGAACAAACAATGTATTTACCTTAATAGGCATCAAAAGTCATAATATATATAGCAGTTCATGACGTCCAGTCTTACAAATTTCAAAATTCCGCCATTTCTCTCCCCACATCCACCACTGCTGGCGGCTCACCTCCAAGTGCGCAACGCTACGCGCTGTTCACATCCAGCTGCCCAACACTACAATGGCAGACAACAATGCAAACTAGCCACAGACTGCACACAGCACAGCCAGTGATTTTCATACAGACGCTACGTAACGTTGCCAATAAGAAAACATAAACAGCCTACTTACACTACGTCTACGTTCCTCCAATAATCGCCGGAATATTCCATAAATATTATTATAAATTAACTACTTCTTTCTCCATTACTAATATTAATGCACGAAACTATGTGGAGGGAGTTACAGGTTCCTCACATAGTACACATACAACACGCATACTGTGTGCTTTGTTCCATACATAGATGAGGGTAAAAGTGAGGCATAGAACCGCAGTAATTGCACAAGCACTATTACAGCGCTGTACGCAGTATTATTATTATTACGTTTACTAAGCGCTTCAATCTGGAACCGCGCGACCGCTACGGTCGCAGGTTCGAAGCCTGCGTCGGGCATGGATGTGTGTGATCACCTTAGATTAGTTAGGTTTAAGTAGTTCTAGGGGACTGATGACCTCAGATGTTAAGTCCCATAGCGCACAGAGCCATTTGAACCATTTTTTACTATCGGAGTTGTCAAGCAGGAAGTATTAAGTCTTCCAATTTTTTCCAGTTGGGAAGTGGAATCTAGCGATTTACAAGCAGTAAGAATTGTTTACACATTTTATATTGATTGATTTTAAATGTGGTTACTGGGCGCATGTAAAGCAAGTGTCCCTAAGGAGAAGAAAAGCGCAGGGAAGCATGTTTTGCAACGAGTGTTTACTCCCACTTTGGATAGTTAGCGGCCGCGCGGGATTAGCCGAGCGGTCTCAGGCGCTGCAGTCATGGACTGTGCGGCTGGTCCCGGCGAAGGTTCGAGTCCTCCCTCGGGCATGGGTGTGTGTGTTTCTCCTTAGGATATTTTAGGTTAAGTAGTGTGTAAGCTTAGGGACTGATGACCTTAGCAGTTAAGTCCCATAAGATTTCACACCCATTTGAACATTTGATAGTTAGCTTTGTTATCTGAGAAGAAGTAGGACACACGATGCAGCGGAATTTGATTAATTATTCATTATAACGAATACGAACACGAACACACACGCCCCCCCCCCCCCACACACACACACATACACACACACACACACTACTCGAGCACATCACATCGAAAAGAAATGTAGAATTCACAATTTCTAAATGTGAAAGTAGATATTATACTGCGACACCAATGAAAATATAAATATGGAACTTCGGATTTCGAGTATGATTTGTAATGTGCACTGGCTGAGAAGAACTCAAATATAAAAAAGACTATTAGACATAATCAGTATCAATTGTCTCATTGACTCATGAGTTAGTGGCTCACAATAACTAAATATACATCTTTTTCATCATTTTGAAAATAAAAGTATTGAAAGAAAATTATTTTTCGTTCTAATTTCGTTCTAAAGATTATTATGCCGTTAAAGTTGCACTGGTGCATGGTGGACGAAGCATCAGCGGTAGTAGGGGATGGTGCTGACTAATATCTATTTACATTCAGGGGTAATTGTCTAAGAAAGGTTAGGAACCTCTGCACTAGAGCGCCGTGGTATGGTATCCACGTCAATTAGTCTCGTCCCGGCGAGAGACAATTTAGCGCATGCACTGTAAGCAGAAGTTCGATTGTTGTTGTGATGCTGACTTGAGTGTTTCGCCGTTGGAACACTTTTTTCGCAAGAGGAGGAGGTAGAGAGAGAGAAAGAGAGAGAGAGAGAGAGAGAGAGAGAGAGAGAGAGACTACGAGCTTGGACGATGAGGTGCGAACTGATCGGTCACAAATGGTCCGACCTGAACGCCAGATTCAAGCGGTTAAATTGTTGGTGAGTACCAACCGCTCGCAAACGGTAGGCGATCTCGCAGCAGCAGTAGGAGTGGACCATGGTACGTGCTACAAAATTCTGACTAATGACCCGAACGTCTCGCGTGATATCCAGCACGGTGTACGCCGTATTGCACGGCAGCTCGTGAGACATCAAAGTTCTTGTGGGTGCCTACATCCCAGGCGTCACTCTCAAAACTTAATGGCCATAGTAATATGTGTCCAGATGACATTTGAGCAGGACTCTTTCCAGAAGCACGTCTATTATCTTAGCCAGTATGTCACCTCACCAAGTCCTCTCAAGAGACACTGTGAAACTGCTCGGCTATAAGTTCACATCAGATGGAAGGATCACCGATAACGGCCTTAAATCTGATTTACACAAGCGAACTAGTATTCGCAGATAACTCTTGAATGTTACTGCCATTCGCTTGAACCTGTGAACAAGACTGAGACCAGAGCGAACGGAAGAGAACTATAGTACAACCTTGGACGCTGCGTTATTGTTTTTCGGCGCTAATAATCGGCACACAGCATACAAACTTATACAGGGTGTTTCACATTTACTTTTACAGATTTCTAGAGGCTGTAAACGGGACTTAGTAGACACAGTTTTGAGAAGGAGCCCAAGTCCAGAAATGTACCGTTTGGATGTAAAATAAGACTGAAAATTGGATAACTTCCAAAGTACCTGCTTGGCACTGCTTGACATTACACACGCAGCGGAGACAGAAGTAGATGGCGTGGGCAATATTTCGAGTACTCGTGGGCGTGAGAAAGGGCGTCCTCTCCAAAGTCGCAGCGCAGCGCGTCCATGGAGCATGACTGCCAGCCCTCCTAATGTGCGCAACACAATTCAAGGACCACTTTTTCGAAACCCCGCAATTGCAACCAATTGACAGGCAATCCTTTTCGTGTCAGTTCTGAGAGGCGATGTGTTGTAAGTAGGCTGTTCAGGTTCTTATGTTGGTAACGCCACGTAGCGCTCTGTATGAAAATCACTGACTGTGCGGTGTGCAGTCTGTGGTTGATTGGCATTGTTGTAATATTCTCTATTGTAGTGTTGGGCAGTTGGATGTGAACAGCGCGTAGCGTTGCGCAGTTGGAGGTGAGCCGCCAGCAGTGGTGGATTTGGGGAGAGAGATGGCAGAGTCTTGAAGCGGACGATCTGGGCGTGTGTCCGTCAGAAAAACGAAATTCTTAAGACCGGATGTCATGAACTGATCTTTTGAACACTATTAAGGTCAATACATTGTTTGTTCTCTATCAAAATCTTTCAATTGCCGACTATGCCTATCAGTAGTTAGTGCCTTCCGTAGTTAGAATCTTTTATTTAGCTGGCAGTATTGGCGCTCGCTGTGTTGCAGTAGTTCGAGTAACGAAGATTTTTGTGAGGTACGTGATTCATGAAAGGTATAGGTTATTGTTAGTCAGGACCATTCTTTTGTAGGGATTATTGAAAGTCAGATTGCGTTGCGATAAAAATATTGTGTGTCCGTTTATTGATGATCAGAATAAGTAAAGAAGGAAATGTCTGAGCACGTTCAGTTTTGCTCAGCTGTTTGAAAATCAAATAACGTAAGAGGTTTACCAGCACAGTAATTTATAATTTTCAAAAGGGGACGTTTCAGTGTCTGATATAGAGATGGGCAAACTGAAACACGTAACTGTTTCGAAACAAATGAAACAGTACAATGTAATGTTCCGATACGTTGTTTCGAAACAGTGAAACAGTTTGTGTTATGTATTCTGACATGTTCCACATCCTGGAGGACCTCCTCACTACGGATCAATTGGAATGAAAGTAAATTTAATCTAATCTAATCTAAACCTACACATTTTATCATCTTGAATGTCTACTGTATAAGTATGTCCATATAAACACAAATGAGGTGCGAGAGCGCTAATCATGTCGCAGAAAGTATGAAACTATCACTTAGGCGTCTTGGCAGTCTCGTATTTCCTGCAGCAAATGCGCTGCTTTCGTGTCGCGTGACTTTCATACTTTTCAATTGGCTGAGGACAGCCATAGCTGAAGGCAGAAGAACCACCACGAACGGAACTGGAGGTGGGAGCAAACTGCAGAAACACACATTCCGTTAGTATGGGTAATATACCCTTCCTGCTAATTTCCATGCACACTAAGGGAATCATTGTGGATAATAGGCACAGTGACTATAGACTCACAAATAACGCCAAATAATTCGAATAAATAACAAAATATAACAGAAAATTTTTTTGTCTTTCAAGGTGTTTCGAAGCGTTACTATAAATTCACCATGCTTCCCAGCCCTTCACGTACACCATTACACTATCAGTGGTTTGTCAAACAGATTGCTTGCAATTATATCTACATCAAATTTATGTATATGTCTAATAACTGTCACTCTACGCCTTCTTTTATTCAAGATGTTGTAGGCTTACTTGCGTTTCTTAATGTGATTACTGTACATGAACAGAGAAGCGTACGTTATAAAAAAAGTGTAATTTAACTGAATGATTTTCACATATTTATTATTTTGAATGTGAATAGTATGCGTTGTTTTATTGTGTGGTTAGTGTTTATAAAGCAGATGTTACGCCATTTCGAAACAGGACAGTCAGCTAGAAACGAAGCTTTATTTTCGGATATCTTAAGCTTCATGCTATTGCTTGTCAAAAAGATTTCGACACTCTTGAAAGAGTTTCATGAAGTGGTATGTTGTGTTTCAGTACCTGTGCCGAGCCCGAATCTCGTCCGACACAGAGCGGAATGAAACATCACTGTTTCGATATAATTAGTCCGTTCCAGGCACAGGTGGACTGAAACAGCCTTATTTTGAAACAACGATACAGTTTCTGTGTCTGGCTCGAGATCGAATCTGGTCCGAGACAGGGGCGGAATGAAACACCACTGTTTCGAAACAGTGAACCACAACCGTTCCGAAACACTGAAACAGTTCCACGTATCGATACATTGTATCGAAACATAGAAACAGTGGCCAAGTCTAGTCTGATATCTTTTCGTCGTCCACGCATAAGAAAATAGCATCGTTTCAACGCTTGATGTCACAGTGCTGACTTCCACTGCGATGGCATCAAAAGAGGGCGAAATGTGGGTAAGAGTACATGTGACGACCATGGCGTGACACGGCCACGGTGGCGTTGGGCATAATTGTGGTGATGTTCAAAATGTTCAAATGTCTAAGAATTTCTAAGGGAGCAAACTACTGAAGTCATCGGTCCCTAGACTTACACACTACTTACACTAACTTACGCTAAGAACAACACACACACCCATGCCTGACGGGAGGGGCCGCGCAGTCAGTGACATGGCGTCTCTAACCGCGCGGCTTATTGTGGTGAAATTTGATGCATTTGTGGCGTCATTAACCCACCTTACACATCACATGAACGTCTGAGCTGAGACCTTTTTTCGCGTTTGTGGACACCTTGCTGTTCGAAGCGTCGCAGAGCCCGAGGATTTTGTCGCAGGGCTCCGCGCTTTCGCATCATTTCAGAGGGAGGTTGTAAGTGCCTTTGAGAAAAATTTGAAACTTATTTATGGAATCTTCCTTTACTTCTTAATAGAAAAATTCCATATTTGAGGTTTAATAAAATTTACACTGTTTTTGTTCGACTGATTTTTGTTTATTTCGAACTAGTTTTCGGCTTATTAGGCCGTCTTCAGGAAACAACTGACTAAAGTCTGCAAGGGACACTGGTTCTTAGGCAGCCAAACATTATAGGACAAGAGGGTGTAATGCATCAAATTTGATTCTTAATGTTGAAATTACACTTTGTACTAGGGACAATGTTAAGCACAATAAATAATTAAACTACACAGTACTGTAGGCTAAATTGATTTTTGTTCTGGGATAAAGTCAAACTGAATACTTTTCATTTATGTGGTGAACAATCATTTTTTCACCATTGTAAACTAAACACTAGGCAATGGACAGTATTATACACAATAATTAGAATACGTAGTCTCACATCATCACAGGATGCATGGTTATGATGCCATAACTAAGCACTTTCAACTTAAATTGAGAAACAAACATGTTTTACATTGAAAATACAATTTTTATGCTTGGGGAAATATTAAACATAGTTCATAGTTAAAATGTACAGTATTAAAGTATTATAAGTTATATTGTTGAAGTTTGTCGGATAAGGAATAGAAAGTCTGTTATGGTTTAATTTTGTGTAGCAGTATGTGTCATTGTGGCGGGTTGTGCGTGTATGGCTGGTTGATAGCAACATGTGAAGCTTAAAAGTGGGGATGTGCTCAGCTGTAATTATCATTTAGAACCAGCTGGGTATTTTGGGCTATGTGTTCCTTTATAGGAAGCGCTTCTAATAGACTTAGTTGTCTTCCTTTGTTGGCTGTGTGTAGTACTTCTGTTTGGATTTGGTATTTGTGTCCTTCCTTCAGCATATGTCCGGCAAAGGTGGAGTCTGACTTATGCAACCTCCAGCTGCGTTTGTGTTCAATCAGCCTAGTTATTACGGCCCCGCCTGTTGGACTAGTATGCAGTTTGTTGCAGTCAAAGCAACTGATTTTGTAAACACCGCGCCCGCGCGGGATTAGCCGCGCGGTCCAAGGAGCTGCAGTCATGGACTGTGCAGCTGATCCCGGCGGAGGTTCGAGTCCTCCCTCGGACATGGGTGTGTGTGTTTGTCTTTAGGATAATTTAGGTTAAGTAGTGTGTAAGCTTAGGGACTGATGACCTTGGCAGTTAAGTCCCATAAGATTTCACACACATTTGAACATTTTTTTTTGTAAACACCGCTGATACAAAATAAACCTGGTATGTCCTTGTCGTTGAACAGGATACGTGCTGTACTATATCTTACGTAAACTGAAGTTTTGTAATTGCAAGATTTGAGGGTTTCGGCTGATTCGTCGGATAACTTTCCTAAATATGTGACGTACACCAGTTGGTTTTAGATATGACTGCTGCTGCAGAGGAGGCATTCACATAGGGTAACATTTTTCTTTTTGTGTAAAATGTTGTTGATTAATACAAGGGTATAGCCATTGTTTGACTCAATAAAAATTTCAAAATTCTACGTTTCAGTGGGAGGAAATTAAGGGGCTTCGAAAAAGTGGTCCTTTAACTGTGTTGCGCAGTGTAGTTGCGAACATACCAGTTTCTAGCAGACACTGTTGTAGTCTGACGAATATGATCTGTGATGTCAGAATGAAAACATGGACTGACGACGGCGCTCTCTTCTCACGCTTCACCTTTTATTTTCCTATTGATCGTTGTAGGTTCATTTCTTTACGCCACTATTTTAGATGTTGTGTGGTTACAGTCTATGTATTTTAATCACACACTGCCTTCAGGCATACTTTTCCTCTTTTGTGTGGCAGATTGAGTGAGTGGATCCAAAGATGGCTGCGGATTACATGTTCTAGTTTGCATTTTGTTGCGTGCTTCTCACAATTCATCTACAACTACATCATACTCCGCAAGCAACCTATTTGTGTGTGGCGGGGGATACTTTTGGTACCACTACCTGACCCCTCCAACCCTGTTCCACTCGCGAATGGTGCTTGGGAAAAAGGATTATCGGCTAAGCCTCTGTATTGTCTCTAATTTCTCGAATTTTCTCCTCGTGGTCAATACGCGAGATGTGTGTGGGGGATATGTTGTCTGACTCCTCCTGAAAAGTTCTGCCCCGAAATTTCAGTAGTAAATCTCTCCGTGATGCACCACGTCTCTTTTGTACCGTCTGCCAGTGGAGTTTGTTTAGCATCTCCGTAACGCTCTCTCGCCAGCTAAACGATCCAGTGATGAAACGCGCCGCTCTTCGTTGTATCTTCTCTATATCAGTGCTACCTGATAGGGATCCCAGATAGATGAACAGTACTCAAGAATCGCGCGAAAAAGAGCCTTACAAGCCACTTCTTCCGTGGATGAGATACATTTCCTCAAGATTCTTCCGATGAATCTGAGTATGGTGTCTGCTTTTCCCACTATCTGATTTATATGGTCATTCCACTTAAGGTCGCTCTGGATAATTACGCCTAGATACTTTACGGCAGACGCTGTCTCCAGTCATCAACAGTGTAGCTGTACATAACCACACTTATGTGCTGTTAGATGAGTATGGGCGCCGATGACCTCGAAGTTGAGCACCATATACACATCGCCGCCACCACCACCACCAACACCCCTTCTCCGTTTGTGTGAGTACTGTGAAGCGGGAGATGTGATAATGGTCTGCTCTTCAAACTTGTTTCATATTCAAACGGTTCACGTCCGGACATTTCTTTATCAAAACTTTATCTACTAACTCCTCTATACAACCTCAGAACTCTGTAATAGGAACTGTGAAATACCGTGAGTTGTTGGAGCCACGATGGAAGACTTTGATATTTGGAGAGGACTATCTTGCATGGCGCGTGGACTGTTTTCGACGAAGCAAAATAGTGTAGGAAAAGAATAATTTAGGTGTCTGAATTTGTACGTAATCACAAAATGCTTGAATGTATTCGACTTCAGATTGTACTTCAGCTCCAGCTGTCCTTAGTGTTAGCCAAAGCATTGCAGATACGATGGTTGACGCTTTTTGCTGGCTTCTCATTACTCTAGAGGAGAACATTTAAGAGTGGAATACTAATTACCAACGACCAACAAAGCTATCTCTGATTGTTAGCAACCGGAGACATTTACGTTAGTAGCTGCTATGTCTCAGATAGTTTCCGATGCCTGCAATGAATAATACGAAGCACTGCAAAGATTTTATTAAAGCACTGTAAGACGTCGTGGTCTCCTGACCTTCATTGCTTACATATTCCGCTCTCCAATCATATTCCGCACATCAAGACGCTTCATTCGAATCCAAACTCGATAAGATAAAGTCAATGTTGTATGAATTCATGTAAACGATATGCAAATAACCAGTAAATCGCAAATGCGCACCAAGATTGAAATACTCGAGGCTGGCGTACACACACAAATTCCAGACACGACGGTCGCAGGGGCTTTTAGTTCGGGAGACGCAAACCACACGCCGGGGCGCCGGACCCTTCAGAGGACGAGACAACCTATCTACATCGGCCGGCGACCGCCTGTAGAGCAGACAGCGTTTGCCCGAGTGAAAGGAAGAATGACCCCATGTTCGACTTAAAAGCAAATTCCGCTACATAGTGTGGGAGCGCCCAGCCTACGCATTCTTTACAAACATAGCACGCAGTTTCCGAGGTCTTCACAGGGAGACAGCAAACGCCAAACGCCGATGCTACAGATTTCTGGATTGGTCGCCTTAAACGAAACGCCATTCTCCCGTTTCAGAAGAGCAATGCTGATTGGCAGACGATATTCTTGACGCCTTGAGCTGAAGAGTAATGGTAGAGACCAAAAGATATACCCCTTTACATCTGGCATGGAGAGGGGCCGTTCTGTTGTCGCTCTTGGAGCGAGAACACGTAACAAGAGCGTGTGCGCTCGTATGTGTACTCAAAGAGCGAGGAACAAGTCTCTCCTCAGTACTTCACTGGGAGAGCACCTCTGTCGAGAGCGAATCGGAGCGCGACTCTATACTGAGTCCTTGCGATTAAGCGCTGTTCACTGTGTTGGCCGCCACACTTATTGTGCAGTGTGGATGGACAAAGTTATAGTTAAATGCCTGCGAGCGAATTTTTGAGTGGCATCGCGGTGGACTGGTTATCTGACCGGTGTACCACGCCAATAGTTAGACTAGGGGCGAATAGGAGTCCTTGACTTCATCAAGGCATAGAGAGAGTTTGATTGGCGAAGGTCAATCTAGATAGAACGAGAGTTATCTTATTTGTCAGCAGCGAGGGCGCAGACAGCAGTCATCGCAGCTTACGGTATTGTGCGCTACAGCTCTTGCGAGCCCCATATTTCCTCCAAAGCAGTACACTTCACTTCATTTCACACGCGACAGCCTCGACCATACCTAGCAACATTCTAACAGATAATTATTCAAGTTGAGTAGATGCGGCTCTCAGCCATTCTGCCAAGTCAATAATAATCTTAAACTTTGTATAGAAATTTCATTAGCGAATCCTATCCTTAAGAGGTAACTTCACATTCCGAAAAGAACCTGGAAATGACTTGTTCAGTTCATAACTACAAGTGCCATTGTGATTTCTCAGAATTTCTGCAATAAAAATAATAATTTTCGTTAGTTTAATGTTTTTCTTACATTAACTAGCACTACTCCAGTACCCAAGTATCCCACCAGTTACGTAAGAAATTTTGTGAATTTTTGTGTCATTTCCTTACAGCGGACGACTCCAGAAGATATTTATTGCTGAAAGTTTTTCAGGCATTTCTCTTTAGAACATTAGGAGCATCTGTCTGACTTCTGTAGTATTGTGGGGGTGGAAATTGCATCTTGCAGGAGTCACAGGATAAAGGGTACATCTCAGATTAATCTGTTGCACAGAATGACAGAATAGCACCCACACGCTCACAGCACATATAAGGAAGATAGTGTCAATAAAATATGATTAATGAGATGTGAAACATACGTATGACCTGTGGCGTAGATTACTTGATAAACTATGCTATATAATTTGTTAGAGGGAAAACGAACTATCTGGAACCGTTTCATAAGAAAGGTGACTAATTGGACAACTATAGGGTCTAATAGGATGTTAACAACTATAGAAGTGTTTCCTGATCGCCTACAAAATCCTTACAAAAATTTTTATCAACAGAATAGATGTGACCCTAGATAAACAAGTCGGAAGGTATTAAGGAGTGTTCTGGAAAGGCCCCCCTGGACCAAATAAATCCTTAATTTGAAGTCAGTCATCTGTCACAGAATGCAGAATTCCAGTAAAATCGTGATGTCTTTCACAGACTTCAAAAAGCCTTTGACTCGGTGGACAGAGAGGACCCGGACAGGGTCATTACGGAATTCGCTGAAACACAACTTGGAGAACATAATTACATAGGCTTTAACAGGCACAACCTCCAGAGTGCATTTAGTAGGAAAAGTGTCCTACCCCTTGAATTTAAGACTGGCGTGAGACAAGGTAATGGTTTAGTGTGAGAAATTAATGACACTTTCACACTATGTTTTACGTCCTTTTACTTTCCTCAACTCCTTTTGGGAATTGTTTTCCTTGAGACTTGTTTGCGTGAGGAAAAAGGGACTGATGATCCTGCAGTTTGGTCCCTTTATACCCCCTTTATACCCCAAACCAACCAATCAACCGACTACACGCTATGTTGTACTGCATCCCTGAGCGAATACAGGCGAAACGACGTTATAACAATTAAATATATGTTAAAAAGGATTTTACATGAATTTAATTGTTTTAAACTGTATAGAACAATATTGCATACTGAGTTAACGTTTTCTTTTTGCCGTTTCATTACGAGAGCGCGAGCGACCAAACACCGTCGGCACAAGTGGGGCAACTCGCTTGAAAACATAGAAATAATAGAAAAATTGATGCGATATCCTACACAAAAACTGTCTTCTTTTTACATTCTTTGGTTCACTGATTAGAAATCCGATGTCTGAAGTACAAAATTCAAAATGGTGGATCCAATTTGGCGGATCAAAAATTGCAAATTTAGGGAATTAGAGCAAAACTTCGTATGTAAAGTATTGTGAGGTTGCTGATGATGTATTAGAAGCCGAAACTTCCGTAGTGAACTGTTTTATTAGATATTTTACATTTTTCAGTCGAAGTCATATTCATATTCGTCGCTTGTGTCATTGCTTGCAGAGTTGTCCGCTGGGAGATGGTTCGGAAAGCAGACATTTCATTCCACGTGGCATCTGTTTATGTTCTTCAATTAGTCATTTTCTGGACTCTCGAGATGAAGGGTAAGAAAGTGCCAGAAGGCGATTCAGTACGATGTGCACCATCACCTCAAGGGAATATTTGCGTGTAAAATCATCTCGGTAACCCCGGATGTCCTTATTCCGAGCGTCCTGCGCATCGTCAGACAGCCGACCAAACGGCAACGCAGCGGCTTCGCTTACGGCATATCCGTGCATCAAAACTACGTGGACTGATGTCGGCATCGGACATTATTACAGAATATTGTGTCTGGTGAAGTTGGCATCCAACTGTCGAGAAATGTACGTTTTTCTCATTTCTTTATTGATATGTTTTGGTTCTGGAATTCTCTGTACTAAATTTGAATAGGTCTGCAACATTTCGCGAAAAAAAATTTACTCTGAGAAATTTTAATCTTGTAAAAATAATTGTTTTCCAATTTGCGAAAATTTGATCACTATTCCGAATAGCTCCCCAAGAAATCTGCAGAAAGCCCTGATGATATTTTTTGTGCAGATAATTGTTTATGAGATAGCTGTAATTATGAGTTACCCATTTTTACCGAGTGGCTCTGCCGCACGGTAGAAGAACGGCCGTTCGCTAAAAACGTGCAAATATGTGCACACAAATACATTTGAATTCGCTAGTTATACTGCTAAGGTAGTAGGAGAGCCATTTACAAAAGTGGAGCCATGCAGAGGAAATTTTGTAGCCAACGATTTCAGATAATATCGGTAGTTATTCGGTTTTATGTCTGTGTACGCCATTACACAAGTTGAAAATGTCATAAACGTGCCTCATACCCATCTAATTTTAGCCTGACAGCTATGCAGGAGCCGGCCGCTGTAGCAGAGCGGTTCTAGGCGCTTCAGTCTGGAACCGCGCTGCTGCTACCGTCGCAGGTTCGAATCCTGCCTCGGGCATGGATGTGTCTGATGTCCTTAGGTTAGTTAGATTTAAGTAGTTCTAAGTCTAGGGGATGATGACCTCAGATGTTAAGTCCCACAGTGCCATTTGAACCTTTTTTGCCATGCAGGATCGCTGTTATATATCAAATAGACCCTATAAACAGTATCTGAAAAAAACGTTTCGTCGTCCGAAACACTGTTAACCGTCATCGCACGGCGCGGATCATATAGACTTGATAATGGAATAACACTGTAGCAGTGGGCAAGTATGCACTCGTACAAACTACACAGGGTTTCGCGTTATTAAATTCGGAAGACGTACCTTTCTTTTTCTATTCACTGCAGCTTTTGAAGTGAGTGGGCCACCGTGCGGCGGCAGAGTCTTCCTTGCAGCGACCATAGACACTGCCCACCCAAAACTTTGCGAAAGTCTGCGGTTGTAAGAAGATCCCGATGTTCATTGTTGCCGAACTCTGCCACCATTGTAAATGATCGTCAAAAGCGAAAGAAACTAAGGGATTTATGTATCTCTAATGTATTACGTCATATTTAATATTCACTTGAGTCGTCATGAAGTACACTTGCTCTGAAATTATGTGCTGTATTGTATGTGTACAGCTGAATATATGGTGACAATAAAATACGTTACAAA